>NC_071543.1:720000-1440000 GCF_026979565.1 Vidua chalybeata
CCTGGCTACATTCTGGCAATAGGAAAAGAGCCAGCACAGGTTTTGGGTCCGGCATAGCCTCATTCTCCTGGAGGGAAGAGGTTTTCTGTATGGGAGGCCATGCCGTGGGCTACAGCTGGAAGTGAGAATGGCCACAGATACCCTTCAGCCTGGCCTGCAGCCCCCTGCAATGGGCAAGCCACAGGGAGGAGTGGACATGGGCAGGGGCGAGGTGGCTGTGAGGGAGCATGAACAGCCCAGCCGGGCAGCGGCGTTGGTGTGGCTGTGCCCCGAGAGTCCCAGTCCTGGTGGTGCTGCACTGCTGAGGGAGGCAGGCAGGGAGCAGCAGCTGCCTGGGGCAGCTGAGGCC
Source organism: Vidua chalybeata (assembly GCF_026979565.1). Classification (NCBI taxonomy): domain Eukaryota; kingdom Metazoa; phylum Chordata; class Aves; order Passeriformes; family Viduidae; genus Vidua; species Vidua chalybeata. The sequence goes on from NC_071543.1 coordinate 720,350, forward strand.
AAGCAGGCACTGCCAGCCCACCTGAGCAAGGTGCTGGGCGTGAGTGAGCACAAGGGAGGACAAAGTCCATTGGTGCTGGATCGCCAGCCCAGGACAGGGCTGGGCAGCACGGGCATGTGGGACCTGGCAATGTCTCCATGGCAGGTGCCACTGCCTCGTCTGTGTGACACGGGCAAGATGCACCAGGATGTTATTCCCTTGTGAGTGGCCACGGCTCCATGAGGGATCACCAGCCAGTGGGGTAGAAGGGGCAGGACGTCCCCTGGACAGGAGAAGTCGAGAGAGGGAGCGTGGCTGCTCCCTGTCCCCTGGGCTCCCACCATCCTTCCTCCCCAGCCCTCGGGGTCCCATTCCCCATCCTCACTCCATGCCTCATGTCCTCGTCCAGATGCCGTGCTCACCTCCCTGACACGCACACGTGCATACACTGTCTGCCTCATCACCATGTCTGTGTCTGGGCACGGGGGTGCTGTGGGTTTACATCCAGACAGGCAGCTCTCTGCCTTCCCAGGGGAATGGGAAGGGGGAGTGGGAGAGGAAGACAGCGGAGCACACATCAGTGCCCCCCCCCTTACTTCTAGGTCCTGCACACCCCCATCCCTGCCCCCCTCCACAATGCCAGCTTCCAGGACTCACGGAGCGCTTGGGTCCAGCCAAAGGCAAGACATGGGGCTGCATCCTGGGGCTGGACTCTGCAACTCCCACCCACAGCGAGACCTGATCTGGCTCCTACACAATGCCAGAGCCCAGCTCTGGGGAAGAGCAGCGGGGTCCAGCCAGCGTCCCTCCCTCACGTGCTCAGACCCCTGAGGGGACGGCAGTGTGGGGACAGTGCAGCAATAGCCACCTCCCGGAGAGGGGCTGGCAGGGTTGGTTCAGTGGTGTTTGGCTTCGGGGGTCCATGCTGTGGCCCCCAGGAGAGCTCTGGCTTTGGCTCCTAAGCCCCCTCCCTGGTCCTGGCAGCTGGCATTGCCCTTGTCCTTGGTCTGCCTGTCGGGCAGGGTGCTGTGGCCATCAGTGCGGTCCTGTGTTTAACCACCTCTCCTTCCAGACATCCGGGACAGCGGGGCCAAGCCGGTGATGGTCTATATCCACGGTGGCTCGTACATGGAGGGCACGGGGAACATGATAGACGGCAGCATCCTGGCCAGCTATGGGAACGTGATTGTCATCACGCTGAACTACCGCGTTGGAGTGCTCGGTATGGGCTGGCTGGCGCGGGCTGTGCGGGCAGCACAGCCGGGCAGTGGCACAGCCCCTGTGTCTGACCGGCCTTGCACCAGCCACAACGGGGGTGGAGGGGGGCGTAGGGCCTGGCGGGATGCGCTCTGGGCACTGCCCCTGCCTCCTGCCCTGGCAGCCGAGCGGGTGCCACGTGGCAGAGCCCCCAGCACACGCTCACAGCCTAGTCTGGGTCCTGGCACCAGCCCCCACCCCGGCTCATTTACACAAACTGGCTCAGCTGAAAGCAAATATTGGTTTGTGGTTAAATGAATAATAAATGTGTTTACCCAGCATCTCCTCCTGAGAGGGCTCAGACGGGTGAGGTGCCAGCGGGTACTGCCTGGCTCTCCTGGGGACCTGGCAGCTCTCCCTCCTCCCTGGGCACAGGAAGCCTCCAAGCCAGTTGCGCTGCTGGGACCCCCTGAGCAACCCACGATGATCTGGCTGTCTGCAGTGGGGACCACAGAAGGTGTCAGGTGCCATGCAGAGGAGGGTGGCAGTCCTGTTTCCAAAAGCACTGGTGACTTAGAGAGGCAAAATGAGGACAGAGGGTCAAAAGACAGTGCGGTCCCCTGCCTGAAGCAGCAGAAACGTCCAGGGGCTGAGACACAGGTGGAACACAGGACACTTGTGTGGAACACCACTGGTGCTTCCCTTAGCAGCATGAGAACAAGGGGTGGAGAGATTTGGGAAAAGCTACTTTCCAAGCCAAGCTGCGGCTCTCTTCCTTGCCATCCAGCCTAGCATGGTGCTCTCCCTTGGGCTCGTGCCTGGTATCTGGGGCAGCACATTCCTCTAATGGCCTCCAGAGCCCATCGTTTCGTGTGGAAGATGATAGTAAACCTGTTCAAAACCATTTAATGTTAAAAGTCTGGCCTTTAAGATGGATAGGTGCAAAGATAAGACACATGAGTCGCAATAGGACGTTAAAGTGGTGCCTTCATCATTTCCGTTGAGGTGGTGCACCACACCCAGCCAGACCACCTCCAAGTGCTAGCACAGCCCTGGGGCTGCTCCCTGTGTGCTGGGCTTACCTGCCTCGATTTTACCTCAGGCCCATGGCTTTGGCTTCCTGCTTAAAGTCAAAGCAAATGAAATAGTGATAACTTATCATGGGTGTTTCCTGTGCTATTGAAAGCGTTTCTCACCTTCTTCCTCAGTGAGAGCCTTTGTGTTTTAAGCTGCAGTCGGTTCCTCTCTGCCCAGCCCACCTCCTTACATTTATGGAGCCTCCCTCCAACCCCCCCTGCCCCCCCTCCCGTGCACGCTAGTCCATGGAAAGCATTGGCTGTGCACACACTCACCTGCCTGCAGCCACTGATGCTTTCTGAGCTTTCCTCGGAGCTTGTGCGAGATGTCTTGAGCTGTTCTAGCACAGGTGGTGGTGTGGGTAGGACAGAGCTTTGTGCTCTTTATCTTGTCACTACTCGTTGTTGTCCAAAGAGGCTCCCTGAGGTTTGCAGCTCAGCCTTTCACCCCACCAGAGGGTGGCTGGAGTCCTGCTCCAGTTTAAAACTCACAAAACTCTCTTGGTAGCATGGTCTCATGGTGGGATAGGTCTCACAGAAGCTACCCTAGGTGTGGGGAAGAGGGGTGGGAAATCAGGACTTTCCCTGTTTCGCCATCCCTAACTGGGCTCCCCTTGGCCCTCAGGGTTCCTGAGCACGGGGGACCAGGCTGCCAAGGGCAATTACGGGCTGCTGGACCAGATCCAGGCGCTGCGCTGGGTCAGCGAGAACATCGCCTTCTTTGGGGGAGATCCCTTGCGGATCACTGTCTTCGGCTCTGGCATCGGTGCCTCCTGTGTCAGCCTGCTCACCCTCTCCCACCACTCTGAAGGTAGGTGTCAGCCGTGCCTGAGGCTGCTGCAACTGTGGGCAAATGCCCTGCTGAAGCTAACCCAGGGAGGGGAGCCCACCCGGGTCCTGCTGCCCAGCCTCACAAAGTCAGGGCTTGCTTTCCAATCGGCCACTGGTGAGAGCCTGGACCTGGATGGGAAGCAAAACCTTCTCATCGAGGGCAGAAAGAGGTCAATGGCAGAGCACGTGGGGGCCAGGGATGGAGTGGGTGCTCCCCGTGCACAAGGCTGCAGCCCAGAGCCAGCCCCTTGGCACGGGGAGAGGTGGGGACCCCTCCTGTGGTGTGCTGCCCTGGTGCTCAGGTTTTCCTAGTGCAGGTGTGGAGGGGGTGCAGGGCATCATGCAGGGCACTGGGAACAACGATCTCAGTGCTAGGAAAGGTATTCATACTGGAAAAGAGGGGAAGACAGAGCACCCCAGAGGTCCCTCCTGAGCCTGGGGAGGGATGGAGGGCCCTGTGTGGTGAGACTGGCAGAGCTGGAAGTGCTGCGCCTAGCAAAACACAGGTGGAAGTAATATGATTAATATCTGTAAATATAGCAGAGTGTTTACTCTAAATAAAGAAGGGAATTATTTATGCTAAAAGACTGTGTTGGAATAAGAGCAAATGCATGTAAACCACCTGCAAAGACATTTACATCAAGCACTGAGGGAGAAAAAAAATTAACTGTGAGACTAGAGGTGTTTTTGATAAACTTCCTAAAGGAAATTATAGGAGCAAAGCCTGAACTGGATATGGTCCACAGGGGAGCAGCCTGCCAGGGACCTGCTCATGAGTTTTATATGAGGGTGCAGCCGTCTTCCAGTGCTGTGTCCCCAGGTGTTGTGCTGAGGAGAAAAGGACATGTGTGAGCAGTAGACACGGGCATGAGTCTGCCCTTCAGAGACACACAGCAAATTGCACTTGAAGCTGAAGAGCTGCTGCCCTGCTCAACAGCCTGGGAATCACTCAGGAATGGAGACCTCCAGAACCTCAGCAGGGCTGATGGCTGATGATGGGGAGTCTTTTAGAGGCTGAAAGCTCCTGCAGAAAGAAAAAGTGTTTTCTGTGCCCGCATTGAGTGTGAAAGGCTGGGGAGGGAGCACTATGTGTAATGCATTGTCAATGCTTCTAAGGGTACTCCTTTCCATCATAGGAGTGCAGGAGTGTGTGCTTGGCTGCCCAGGTGGCCCCAGCCTCTTGCAGGGGTACAGACTGGAGCAGCCTTGGAGAGAGGCTGAGGGTGGATTGGAGGGGCTGCTCCTTGCGACTTTTCAGCCATGAAAAATAGTCCTGCCAGTCCTGCCACGCTTCTCAGGTGATGCTACACTTAATGCCACTAAGCTCTGCACCTGCACGACGAATCCTTTGCTGCCCCATGCAGCCCCAGCGCCTTTGGTGTGGCCCCCCTGCATCTCAGAGGTGCTGGGTGCCCAGTACCCTCGCTGCTGGGGCAGGGGAGCTGCTGCTGCTGTAAATGCTGTGAGGCGGGAGGGGAGTGCTCAGAGCAGCAGCCAGTGTCTCATAAAGCCAAATGGCCGTGAAATGATCTCAAAAAATTCCCTGTGCCAGAGCACCCATATCCCCAGGGATGGGCAGCTGGCTCTGGAACACAGCGTGGGAGCAGTGCTAAGTTGCAGCCTGCAGAACAGGTGGGTTTGTTTTTACTGCATCAAAATAAAACTTCTAGTGATCACAAGCTATTAATGTAGCTGCTGATTTGTGCCTGCTCTGCCAGGTGCTGCAAGAAGCAGACACTGGAGGCTTGGTACAACACAGTACAGCACGTGTTGGGTCTGGCTGCTGGGGAAATCCACAGCTCCCTGCCAGCTTCAGGCCTTGTAGGGTCACTCTGACTCCTCATCAGTGACCAAAGTGCTGTTTTTCTCCCCAGCCAGCCATACCAGGGCGGGAGCAGTCTGTGCTAGGCAAGCTTTATGTGCTTCCTTTGCCCCATCTCCTTCTCCATGGGGGCTTCTGCCCTTTGTTGCCAGCCCTCCAGATCTCAGCTGGACAAGGCACCCAGCACCCTGCTTTGAGCAGGGCTTGGCCCAGACACCCCCAGAAGTGTTTCCAGTCTCAGCTACTGGGCAAAGCAAAGAGGAAATCAGGAGCTGGCAGCAGCTGGTGGCAGTCTGCAGCTCTAACCACCCTCTGGCACAGTCCTGGCCCCACCACTTGATTCCACTATCCTGTGGCTGCCAGTCCTGCAGGAGGCAGGGTGTGTTGGGACCCTCACCGTGGAGGGGAACAGGAAGGAAAGGCAGAAGGTCACCTTCTTGCCTGGGCCTCAGCAGGCTGGAGAGGTCCAGTGTGGAGTGCAGGGTGCTGGTGCCTCCCTGGGGTGCTTGTCAGGCTTCAGTCAGGTGCTGGCATTGAGTGGGAGGACATGACGAGTCTGGGCTCTCGCAGAGTCCTGGGTCCTTCTGGGTCAGGATGTGGCCATGCAGAGACATGGCAAAGGGGTTCCATCAGGGACATGACCAGCTGATAGTGATACCAGCTGCCCTGTACTTCCGCAGGCAGTGGTGGGCAGGGCCAGAGCCCAGCCTGGTGGGTCTGTCTGGGAAGTGATGCTGCTGGCAGGGCGCAATAGCTGCTGCTGGGACAGCATCTCCAGGGAGCCAGGAAACCCCATCCTGGCTCCTTGGCACGTGGATGACGGCGCAGAGCAAGCAAACCCATGGCCAGTCTCCAGCCCTTAGGCTGGGTATGGCTTTCTAGGGCACCAGGAGGTGACAAACAGAGCTTGTGACTTCTCTTTGTCCCAGTGCATGGGACTGTACGTCAGGTACTTGGCAGAGTGAGGACTGTGCGTGCAGACAAGAGCTATGGACATGGTGGCTGGGAGCCAGGAGCCTCTGAACACTTCTGTTGCGGGAAGGTGCTTCCCTGCAGAGTGGCACAGCCTTGGTTGCACGGGGGTGCTCTGCATTTCAGGGTGCCGGGGGCAGCCCCACGGCCACCACACTGCTGTGCCAGCACCGTTCAGGGATCGCCTGGAACAGTCCCTCATGGCAAGCAGGTGTTGGGGTCTTGCACTTGGGATGCAAAGAGGGCTGGTCAGAGAGCAGGGACCCCTGGGTACACCCTGGACTGGCTGCCTTTCACGGCCCAGAGGCTCTGCTTCCTCACCACCCTTTGTATTCTGAGCACAAGCACCATTGACATGAGACTGGAGCGAAGCCACGCATTTCTCTGCCTGGGCCAGGGCCTTTGTGGCCTCATTTTCCAGGGCGAAAGTCCACTCCCTCTGTGTTCCTGGTGGCAGAAAGGCCCTCTTTGTGCATCTGGCAGCGTGCTCCTGCAGGGCCGGATTGGCACTGAGCAGCCCCAGCTGGGCAGGAAGCAGCAGGGAGGGGGTCGAGGGGGACTCTGACAAAGCGGTGGGGTGGGACACGGCAGGGTTAAGTGTCCCCAAGGAGGCATTAACCCTCCCACTGCTGCCAGCCCACAGCCTGGCTCCTCAGTGAAGCAGGTGCCAACCTGGGCTGGAGGATGGTGCTGAGCCAGGGGCAGCATGTGCCCCCCAGGGGCCCAGGTAACACATCCTTGGGGTGGCTGGGGGTAGCACGGGCTGCTTGGCAAGGCCAGACTGTGATGCAAGCATGGCCCCTCTTCTCCCCACACCAGGACGGGGATGCTGGATCATCCCCTGCAATGGGATCCCCAGGGAGCGCAGCAGCCCTTGGTGGCTTCCAGGAGCACCCACTTGCATTCCCAGCTGTCATCCTGCCATCCCCACAGCAGCCCTGAGCGGAGCCCCCCGTGTGAGCCCAGCTCAGCAGGCAGCACAGCTCAGGGACAAGGCCGGGTGTGGGCTGGAGTGCTGGGTCCTTGCAGGGGGTACAAGAGCATCGATGCCTTCTCCATGCTGCATCCTGCACTGCAGCACTGGGATGTTGGAACCCTGCTGAGAGCTTCCTCCACTCCCTGCCTGTATTGCAGGTCTCTTCCAGAGAGCCATCATCCAGAGTGGCTCAGCGCTCTCCAGCTGGGCAGTGAACTACCAGCCTGTGAAGTACACCAGCATGCTGGCTGACAAGGTGGGCTGCAATGTGCTGGACACCGTGGACATGGTGGACTGCCTGCGGCAGAAGAGTGCCAAGGAGCTGGTAGAGCAAGACATCCAGCCAGCCCGCTACCATGTGGCCTTCGGGCCAGTCATTGATGGGGACGTGATCCCGGATGACCCCGAGATCCTGATGGAGCAGGGCGAGTTCCTCAACTACGATATCATGCTGGGGGTCAACCAGGGTGAAGGGCTGAAGTTTGTGGAGGGTGTGGTGGACCCTGAGGACGGCGTCTCAGGCAGTGACTTTGACTACTCAGTCTCCAACTTTGTAGACAACCTTTACGGCTACCCTGAGGGCAAGGACACCTTGAGGGAGACCATCAAGTTCATGTACACGGACTGGGCCGACCGGGACAACCCCGAGACACGTCGCAAGACCCTGGTGGCCCTCTTCACCGACCACCAGTGGGTGGAACCGTCGGTGGTGACAGCCGACCTCCACGCCCGCTATGGCTCCCCCACCTACTTCTACGCCTTCTACCACCACTGCCAGAGCCTGATGAAGCCTGCATGGTCCGATGCAGCCCACGGGGATGAGGTGCCTTACGTGTTTGGGATCCCCATGATTGGCCCCACAGACCTCTTTCCCTGCAACTTCTCCAAGAACGACGTCATGCTCAGTGCTGTGGTGATGACCTACTGGACCAACTTTGCCAAGACAGGGTGAGTGGGGATGGGTGCTGTGTGCCTTGGGGGTCTGTACTCACTGCAGCTGTACTCCCTGGGGCCGTGCTGTGGTGGAGGGGTTATCATGGCCAGTGTGGGACACTGACCTCCCTGTGCCCAGAGGTCCCCGTGTGATGCACCTTCACTTGGGGCCATGGCATCAACCACAAAGCAAGAAGCTTAGATCCATGGCCAGCCCCTGGGACAGGACCCAGCCAAGCCGCCGGGGTGGGGAGGCTTGTTGGCCCTTGTTATCTTGGGTGAGACTTGACCCGGGGTTGGGTGCTGCCCAGTCATTCAAGACCTTTTGCCAGCCCACTCTGTGGCACTGCTGGCAAAGGTCCCCTCAGGTTCTGTCTCTGCATCCAGCTCTCCCTCTTTGTTTCTTTGATTTTCCCAATGCTAGTTCTGTTCTGCCTGTGTTTCACAGGGACCCCAACAAGCCTGTCCCCCAGGACACCAAGTTCATCCACACCAAGGCCAACCGGTTTGAGGAGGTGGCCTGGTCCAAGTACAACCCCCGTGACCAGCTGTACCTGCACATTGGGCTGAAGCCACGGGTACGCGACCACTACCGGGCCACCAAGGTGGCTTTCTGGAAGCACCTGGTTCCTCACCTGTACAACCTGCACGATATGTTCCACTACACCTCCACCACCACCAAAGTGCCGCCACCCGACACCACACAGAATTCCCACATCACGCGCCGGCCCAACAGCAAGATCTGGACCACCAAGCGCCCCGCCATCTCGCCCGCCTACAACAGCGAGAACGGGAAGGAGAAGTGGAGCCCAGAGCAAGAGGCGGGCACGCTGCTCGAGAGCCCCCGCGACTACTCCACTGAACTGAGCGTCACCATCGCCGTGGGCGCCTCCCTCCTCTTCCTCAACGTGCTGGCCTTCGCCGCCCTCTACTACCGCAAGGACAAGCGCCGGCAGGACACGCACCGGCAGCCCAGCCCGCAGCGCGGTGCCTCCAACGACATCGCCCACGCGCCCGATGAGGAGATGCCCTCCTTGCAGGTGAGCCAGGGGCACCACGAGTGCGAAGCTGTGCCATCCCACGACACCCTGCGCCTGGCCGCTCTGCCCGACTACACCCTCACCTTGCGCCGCTCTCCGGACGACATCCCGCTTATGACCCCCAACACCATCACCATGATCCCCAACTCGCTGGTGGGGCTGCAGACCCTGCACCCCTACAACACCTTCACCGCCGGCTTCAACAGCACGGGGCTTCCGCACTCACACTCCACCACCAGGGTATAGCTGCCCGCCGCCGGCGCACACGCATGCACGCACACACACACACACACACACACACACACACGCAGCAGACACTGGCAGAGGGACCGGCGGAGCCCGCAGAGCCCCCGGACGGAGAGGCAGCGCCCACGGATGGTGCAGCTCCCAGCCCAGAGACGTGTGGGGTCCCAGAGCGGCCCCAGCGCTTTCTTTTGTTCCTGTCTAACTTTTGAGAAGTGCTTTGACTCTCCTGGCCTCGGGACCCCGTGGGTTGCCCCGTGGGATGCCAGTGGGGTGCAGGAGGGACGTGGTGGAGTCCTGCACAACCCACCCGCGCAGGTGGGCAGGGGTACCCCACTGTCAATGGCCACAGGGTTCCCAGTGCCGTGGCTGTGCCTCCCAGAGGGGCGATCACATCCCCAGTGCTGAGCCCACCGAGCACCCTGGGACTGACGAGCAGCGGGACCGGGCATCCCTCTCGGCCAGTGCCCAGACATCCCCAGGCATCTTGGCAGCCCTGGAAAAGGTTCCTTCACTGTGCTGAGAAGTGGCCCCAGGCCATGGTGCTATAGGCAGAGGGAATGGGCAGAGTCCAGGGACCTGGCCTTGTGCTGGATGCGGGCGCTGGGGCTGATGCCGGGGCTCAGGGACGCTGGGAGTGGGGCCCTGGGCTGGAGACTTGGCACCTCTGCCCCTCTTTGCGCTGCAGAGAATCTCTTTTGTGTCAGTCATTTCTCTTTGCAGAGACGTTTTTTAAGCAGATCTTTAGTTCTTTACACACTAACGGAGTCGCCGCGTTTTGTCCTTTGTAAAGATTTTAAAACCAAGTGTTCTTGATATAAAATAAAAAGCCAGTTAGAAGCCAGCGTGTGCGCACGGTGCCGGCCCCCCATGGAGCCCGCCTGCCGTAGTTGGGCACCAGGCAGGGCAGTGCCTCCCGCACTGTGGGGCTGCGCTCTTTTGTATTTTTTGATATTCTCCCTCCTCTGTCACCCGTGCCCACATATATCAGCCAAAAAGCCTATCCAACGGCCTGCCTGCGAGCACCCCTGCCCCGGTCCCTCACTGCCACCACTGGCCAGTGCCACCCACCACCCCGTGTGGGCATCACCTGCTCTGAGCACTGTCTGTTCACTCCCATGAACCCGGGACAGCCCCTCATGCTCCCCACCCTGCCCTGCTCCCCCAGGAGCATCCCACATCCCTTCACCACTGCCCCAGGCTGAGCCGTGCCCTCCCTGCCCATGCTTGCTGCCCAAAAGCAGAGCCAGTGGTTTGCAGCCTGTGGCAGGAGTGGGGTGACAGAAGCAGGGTGAGCTGCTCACCAGCATCAACTCTGCCTCCCAGGTTGCTTCCACTGGGGCCTTTACTCCACCGTGGGCTGACCCCAGCTCCGGCATCCAGGATGTGCAGCTGGAACAGATGCCTGGACAGGGACTCTGGGGGGTAACGTGGGGCTGGGAGCATCTGCTGTGGCCACTGAGCCACACGTGGCTCTAGGCAAGTGGCTTTGTGTGGTCGGGCATGAAGAAGGAGCTGCAGGGGATCCCACGTGGGGTACCCCAGGCTCAGCCCCCCAAGGTGAGCAGTAGCACCTGGGGCCTGGGGAGGCAGGAGAAAGGGACAGGTCCTTGTGGGGACACCATATCTTGTCCCTGTGCAAGACGGTCCGGCTGGCAGACGCTGCCCGTGCTGGCGGCCGTGACGCACCGGTGCCGGCTGGCCCTGCTGCCTGGGGCCAGCGCATCGATGGCCCTGCTGGCCCTACTGCCCCGGGGCCAGCACAACAGCGGCCCTGCGCCCCGCCCCGCGCAGGGCTGAGGGTGAGGATGCTCGTTGGAGAATGTATTTATACCCTGTCACCCGTGCAGAGTAACAAATTCCAAATAAAACAGAAGTGATATTTTTAATAGCGGTGTGTCTCGCCTCTTCTTGGAGCATGCAGGGCCCGGGGACTACTGGGCTGGGTGGGGTGCCCTGTGCTGCTCCTCGTGTCCCTGGCGCCCCCTCACAGAGGCAGCGGGAGGCCCCCGGTATCATCCACCACGTCAGGGTGCCGGACCCCCACATGCAAGCTGGCACCATACCATCCAGGACTGCCATCACCATGTGCCACAGTGGAGGGGTGTCCCCACATCCCCCCAGCCCCGCTGCCCCCAGCACTGGGACCCCATGTGGGAACGCATCTGTCCCACAGCCTCCTCCCTCCGAACTTCAAACCGCTTTCCCAGCCTTTCCCAGCTGAGTTCCCCTCCCCCTATTTGCCAAAGAGAAAAGCTGCTGGTTTCATTTCTTCTTAATGTAATTTCAACTGGAGTTGCCATGGAAACCTGGAACGGAGTTGGGGGGGCTGCATTGCCTCCAGGCAGCGTGTAGACACTGGAGCCACGGCCGAGGCCCCGAGCCAGGGGAGCCGGGGCAGGCACGGGGACAGGCTGTGCAGGAAGCCGAGTGTGGGGCTCTGTCCTCCTCCCCACGGGGCACCTTTGCAGCTCCAGTGCCACGGGCACATGTCGCCCTGTTCAGCACCGTGCTCGAGACCCTGTGCTGGACACCCCTAAAAGCCCTGGTGCTGCCCATTGTGGCCTCCCACAGGGTGCCTGGTGCCCTTTTGAAGGGGTGATGCCTTTCTGCCCCAGGTTAGAGGATTGTCCTGCCCTTCTGTCCCCTCTCCTCATCCTTGTGCAGCCCCAGCTGCATGCTGCCACATGTGCCAGCATGGCCAACCCAGCTAGGACCCCAAGGCAAGCTGGTGACAGACAACCCACTGCTATTGTGCTACCGCCTGTGCAAAACTCCTGAGGCTGCCATCTGTCCAGGGTGTCCTTGACCATCAACAGTTTTCCTTTGGAGACCTGGCAAAGCTCAAGGGACACTGTATCCCAGAGGATACGAACAGTTTATATCTGCATGACAGCTGTGAGACATCCTCTGCTTCAGGGCACATGTTTAGGGCTGCTGGCAAGGAGAACCATAAGGGAACTCAACTGTAAAGGTGTCCCTGGCATGGGAGGGAGTGAGTGACCTGTGGCTGGCCTCTGGCTGCTCGAGGATTCACAGCCAGCAGGAGGGCAGGGATGCTGCTTTTCACAGAAGCATCGCTGGGATGGTGCCCTGGGATAGTTCCCCACACCTCTGATGCACCCAGGACACGGGAGAGCAGACTCGCAGGCAGGCAGAACAAGCTGTTAAGTCTTAGGCTGCAGCCCCCTCTGCCCTGTGCTGCAGCAGCACAAAGGATTTCTGTGCTCACCCACTGCTAGTGACCTTCCTGGCAGTTGACTCAGACCAGAGGGTTTTGTCTCTTTGAGAACAGCAGCCTAGATCCAGGGATGCCTGTGCTGCTGCCAGTCCAAGCCTGGAAGCCAGCAGCCCCTGCACTGCAGTGACCATCCAGTGAGGAGGCTGAGCCATTCACAGGGCCAGCCCTGCCTGGAGCAGAATGGCCGGGGAAAGGGGACTCTGGAGGCCTCCTCTGAAGTCCTCCTGACAGTGGAGCTGTTTCAGTGATGGCTCAAGCTTGATTTCGTCCATCGTACCCATACAGACTGCTGGGCTGCAAGTTCTTTGACCCTAGCAGGATGCCAGCAGCTGCGTCACCTCCGTCCCACCATCCGCATGCTGACTCAGTCCTGGCCATCTCATCAGCTTCTCTGCGTTAGACGTGCCCACGTCTTTGAACTCTTACGCTGCAACTTCAGACATCAATTAACTTCACAATTAGCGTCATTAACAAGAAGCCCGTTTCTAGCCCACGTGGCGGCGGGCGGGGCACTTTTCTGAGTACTGGAGGCAGCGCCGGCCACGGCTGTTGAGTACAGCCTGTCCTTCACCGATGGCTTTTGCAGTTTAACCTGCCGCCAACAGGCGAGGGGGCTGCCTGTGCTCACGCCCACCTCTGGCACCTCTGCTCCTCCCAGCCAGCTCCCTGCGAGGACAACGGGCGGGCATCGTGCCGGACAGCAACACCCCTGGTTCCTCCTCCTCTTTCCTGTTGTTTTCTTTCTCCACTTTTACCGTATTTTAGATGGATTCCCACGCTGAGCCGCGCCGGGTGCTGCCGCGGGCAGGTGCGGCCCCGCCGCCCCCGGCCCGGCCCCGCCGCCCCCGGCCCGGCCCCGCAGCGCCACCTGGTGCCACGGCCGGCGACCCCCCCCCGCCGCACGGCCCCAACCCCCGGCGACCCCTCTACCGGCTGCCAGCGCTCCCCAGCCACCCCTATCCAGCAATCGCCAGTGACCTCCCGCCTGGCTCCCAGGGCCCTCCAGCAAGACCCCTAGACTGACTCCCAGGGACCCCTCTCCCCGCGCCAACCTCCCATTGTGCTTCGTTCCACTTAGCCCGCCCCAGTGCTCACCAGTCTGCCCTTCTCTTGACCCCGCCAGTGACCCCCACCCAGCCCGATCGCGCCAGCCTGGCCCCACTAGCCCCTTGCTCCCCCAGTGTGCCCTCCGCTAACCCCTAGGACCCGTCCAGGGTGCGGGACCTGGGCGGTGCCGCCGCTGCCGCTCCTCGCCGGCGCTGCTGACTCAGGTGCGGCGGCTTATCAGAGACTGAGATTGTGGCCCCTATGGCCCAAGCCAGCCCTGCATCACCGGCCACCCCCGGTATCTCACTGCCCACAGACCTCCGCCCTGCCGCGGGGGCACCCCTCGCGGCCCCCCGCCGCTCCGCAGTGCCACCCTGCCGTCCCCGTGCGGGAGACGCCCCGGCATCATCGTCACCCTCATGTAAGGGACGGCGCGCGGGCTCCTGCAGCCCGGCCCAGGGGCCCAGGATGAGCGGCAGGGTCGCCGTGTCCCACACGGGGTGCTGGGCGGCGGGACCTTGAAGCGGGCCAGCCGAGTTAATCGTTGACAGGCTGTTTGCCTTTTCCCGGCTGCACTTTTACACATTAAATCTGGGTATTGGTGGCTCCCCAGGGACCAGCCGGCAGCCTGAAGCACCAGATCAAGGTGCTCCAGGAGCCGGGGGTAGCCAGGGTCATCCCGCGGGTGGAGAGCAGGGCTCCGCCACGGTGCACGTGCCTGGCTTGCAAGGAATGCGGCGGGGAGGATGCTCACAGCAGGGGAGTGGGGCCACGGGGACCAGAAATCTCCAGTCCCCCGGGATGGTCTCTCCCGGGGGACTGGCCCTGCCCCAGCGCTGCCGTAGCCCCGGGGTTGGCCGCGGGGGATGCTCAGCCGCGGTGGTGGATGCGGGTGGGTGCGAGCCAGGCTGGACGCACCTGCGGTGTTTACTTGGCGAGCCGTGGAAGGAGCAAGGCTGTTTGGGAGGGGGTGGGTGACGTGCCTGCAGGGCAGTATAAAGTCCAGGGTGGTGCGGTGGAGACCGATTGCTGCAATCCCGAAGAGCATTGATTGTCCGTCCTGGTGTCGAGGTGAGGAGCTGGCGGGCACAGCACCGTTGCAGGGGTGACCGCATGTCCCCCAGCCGGGGAGCACCGGGGGGGCCCAGAGTGGGGGCCACAGCAGCGCTCGGCCCTGGGCCTGGGAGAGGAGAGCCGGCAATGCTGGCCCTCATGGCGGGAGTGGGGAGCGGGGCACTGAAGGCACAAGCGGCGTCCTCACGGCTTTGCTGGACGGTCTTTGGCCGCCACCGCTTGCACAGCTCCGGCTGCTCGCGCCTTTGGGCTGAGGGGAGGAGGTGGCATTTGGGATGGAATTAATTGCCCTGCCAGCCTGCGGGCACCCAGCTGGGAGGCTTTACTGGGTGTGCTGCTGGGGTGTACTGAGGCTGGGGACAAAACCCAAGGGACATGGCGCCATCCCCGCAGGGATGGGGCACAGTGTAACAGCGCGGCTGGGACACCAGCCCTGAGGGGCACGGGGGCTGTGCGAGCACAGGGATTGTTGTCCCCACCAGCATGTCCGAGCGGTAGGGCAGCGTCAGTGCGTCCCTCGCGGCGGAGGAGCGCGGCCCCAGCGCGCAGCCAGCGTCACTCCTCCGGGCTTTCTCCCGCGTCTCCAGCGGCACACGCGGGGCAGCTCTAATGCCCTCCTCACAGACGTTGACGCTGGTACCAGAGCCTTGAGGAGGTGGCAGCACTCACAGCAGCGGTACCCGAGGGCTCGGCGGCGCACCGAGTGCTCGGTGCCAGACCCCTACTCCAGTGCCGTCCATGCGGGATGGGCACGCAGCTGGGCTCGGCCGTGCTTCCCGGGGAAGGGACCTCCGGACACCCTGCGTGGCCCGTCCGGCACAGCGATGTCTGTGGCTGGGTGCCGCCACGAGCAGCCCGCGGTGGGGAGGCCGTGGCCGCCGTGGTCGGTGCGGGGCGTGGTGGGGAGGTGGGAGTGGGTGCAGGGCCGAGCAGCGGGAATGCAGCACACAGGCACTTTGTTTGGCCAGGGTGGGCGGAAGTCAGGGCGTTAGATCTGAATGCTAAAGTGTGTTGTTCAGGGGCCGATAAAGGCCCCATTGTATGTAAATAGTTTATAAAGCACCATATGACTTCCAGTGCAGGGCAGTGGCAGAGAGAGACGAGGGCAGGCGGAGCAGAGCTCTCCTGCGGGAGGCATGAGACCTTAGAGGGGCCACTGGGGGCAGCTTGCGAGGACCCTTCCTCACCGGCAGGTACGCGTTGCCAGGATCCTTCACACTGGGGGGTGGCTGCTCCCAGCCACCCGGACTCATGCAGGGGGGTGGGAAGCAGCTCCCGGGGCTGCTCAGTGCCAGCGGATGGCTCTGGTGAGGCAGGGGTCTGTGTTGGGGGTGGGGTCGCCCCGTGTTCCTTGGGCAAGGAAGGTCCTGGGGGGGGGGGGGGTGGCAGTGCAGGGCTGCACGGGGGGAGCCCCCCAGCTCAGGACTCCCTGGCCATGCTCCTGCAGATAATGGGAGGACAGAGGGAGGCACTGGTGCAGTGGAGCCCATGAAGTTCCTCGGGACCATTCCTAGCCAAAGAACTCGGCACTGGGTACTGGTGGTCCCTGCGAAGGTGTGGGAGCTTCGCCCCCATTCTCTGTGGCCGCTGTGGGTTAGGATCCCTGTGCCAGTGTGGGGCGGCAGGACTGGAGAGTCTGGCACTGCTGGGGCAGCCAGCCTCCTGCCTGCTCTGGCCAAAATGCCGCCTTGAGCCGTGTCAGGAGCAGGAACCGCGCTGCCATCCCCCTGTCTGTCGATCCTGCTCTCCACCTGCCAGGGCTGCCCACCCAGTCGCTCCCAGGTCCCTCCTGGGGCTGCTGGCACTGGAGCCAGGACCTGCTGGCTCTCAGCCAGGGATCCTTCCTGCTCCTAACACCATCCCTCACCGCTCTCTCCTGCAGACGTGAGAAACGATGAATTGGGCCGGCCTCTACACGGTGCTGAGCGGGGTGAACCGCCACTCCACTGCCATCGGGCGCATCTGGCTCTCCGTCATCTTCATCTTCCGGATAATGGTGTTAGTGGTGGCAGCCGAGAGCGTCTGGGGGGATGAGAAATCTGCCTTCACCTGCAACACCCAGCAGCCTGGCTGCAACAGCGTCTGCTATGACCACTTCTTCCCCATCTCCCACATCCGTCTGTGGGCCCTGCAGCTCATCCTCGTCACCACACCAGCCCTTCTCGTGGCCATGCACGTGGCCTACCAGCAGCACCAGGAGAAGAAGCTGCTGGTGCTGACAGGGCACGCAGATGCCAAGCACATGGAAGAGGTCAAGAAGCACAAGATGCGCATAGCGGGTTCGCTGTGGTGGACGTACGTCTGCAGCGTGGTCTTCAGGCTGCTCTTCGAGGCCGTGTTCATGTACATCTTCTACATGCTCTACCCCGGCTACCAGATGATGCGGCTGGTTAAGTGTGAGGCTTACCCCTGCCCCAACACTGTCGACTGCTTCATCTCCCGGCCCACTGAGAAGACCATCTTCACTGTCTTCATGCTGGTCACCTCCAGTATCTGCATCATCCTCAACATGGCAGAGCTGGTCTACCTGGTGGTGCGGGCTTGCGCCCGCCGAAGCCAGCACCACACCAACCCCTCGTCGGGGAAGGGCTCCTTCTACGGGCACAAGCATTCCTCCGAGTACAAGCAGAATGAGATCAACCAGCTGCTGACAGAGCAGGACGGTTCCCTCAAGGACATGCTGCGTCGCAATTCTGGGCTGCAGGAGAAGGGTGACCGCTGCTCTGCCTGCTAGGGCCACCACTGCGGGGGCCCTGGCCCCACAGTTGCCCCAGGGGCCTGTTGCTGTCCCTGTCCCAAGGATAGTATCCCTCAGGCGCGAGTCTGGCTCTCCTAGATGGCCAGGAGGCCATCCTGGGCCATTAAATCTCCATTCTCAGGTGCTGCCTCCCTCCTTTCTGCTCTGGCCGGGATATGCCAGGAGCTGGGGTGCCCAGTGTGGGGTGTCCATCCTTGCACCCAAGCCCTGGTGGGTGTCACGAGGGGCTGTGGGGGCTGCAGTGCCAGGGCTGAGCTGGGGCTGTGGCTGTGTTGCCCTGACAGCCGGCAGCAGCCAGTGACCCCTGGGTGGCATTGATCAGTGTCCAAGGGCTTGCGCTCCCCCAGCACCAGTCCCTGCAGCCCCGAATATAATTAGAAAAGTGCCCAGACCAAAAATAGAGGGAAAAAGTTTCCCCAGTGGCTGTTTGATGTGCCAGTCACAATGAAAGCCAATGGGGCACGCAGCTGCCCCGTGCCGTTGGGTGACTGGACAGACGGAGCAGGCAGACCTGTCCGCACCCCACGGAGGAGCTGGGGAGCAGCATCCCCCACCACCCCACTGACAGGAGCGGACGGCGCGGGAGCACCGGGCTCTGCCCCACGCACCGTCTACGGTGAGAGGTCCCCGTGCCGGATCACCGCCGCGGTTGTTCCCCGTGGTGCTCCCAGCTCTCTGCTGGAGGCCTTTGCTCCCCCTGCTCTCCTTGTGACAGGTTAGGGGGTCCCCTGGGACGCGGGATGGGGACGCTTCAGGCACAGCCTTGGGTTGGGTCTGTGCACACCTGCTTGACCAGGGAGTGGGGAGGCATCTTGGCGGGTTGTGGGGCGGCTGTGTCTGGAGAGTGGCTGTCTTGCAGGGCACCGCAGCAAAGGCCATGGGGGACTGGAGCCTGCTGGGCCGGCTGCTGGAGAATGCCCAGGAGCACTCCACAGTGGTGGGGAAGGTCTGGCTCACCGTCCTCTTCGTCTTCCGCATCCTGGTGCTGGGGGCAGCCGCGGAGCGGGTCTGGGGTGACGAGCTGTCTGGCTTCTCCTGCGACACGCAGCAGCCCGGCTGCCAAAGTGCCTGCTACGACAGCACCTTCCCCATCTCCCACCTCCGCTTCTGGGTCCTGCAGATCATCTTTGTCTCCACCCCCAGCCTTGTGTATCTGGGTCACATCCTGCACCTGGTGCATCTGGAGGAGAAGGCACAGCAGCAAAAGGCAGCACGGGCCAGCAGCGGGGCCAGGCGGCAGCGCCCCAGGCAGCCCCAGCTCCCTGCAGGGAACACAAGGGCACGGGTGTGCATGCAGGGGGCCATCCTGAGGACGTACATCTGCAACATCGTCTTCAAGGCTCTCCTGGAAGTGGGCTTCATTGTGGGCCAGTACACCTTGTATGGGTTCCAGCTGAAGCCCCTCTACACCTGCAGCCGCTGGCCCTGCCCCAACACGGTCAACTGCTACATCTCCCGGCCCACTGAGAAGACCATCTTCATCCTCTTCATGCTGGGGGTGGCCTGCGTGTCCCTGCTGCTCAACCTGGTGGAGATCTACCACCTGGGTCTCACCAAGTGCCGTCGGGGGCCAGGCCCCAAGTCCCGCATCCTAACCGCTCCTGGTGGGCCTGGAGGGCCTGGCAGCACCTATGTCACTCTGCCCAGGGCTGGAAGCCCCCTGGCTGCTGGCAGACCCCCCCATGGCCTGGCACCGCTGAAGAAGGCAGGTGCATGGCTAGGGGTGGTTGGTGGGTCCCACAGGGACATGCGAACGGCAGACCTGTCAGTGTAAACTGCTGGGATGGTCAGGGATGGGCAGTGCGTGGGTGGTCACGGTGCTGATTGTGTCTCCAGTCTCTGCCAGGCCCAAGGCATGGACCCCATGGCCAGCATGAGAGCTGGGAACAGCCCTGGGGACACTGCTCAGCTGCTCCTGGCACCCTGGGGAGCAGCAGGGCTGCGAGTAGAGCTCGGAAGGGGGAGAAAATAAACACTTACCGCACCTCACTTGACTCCTGCTCTGCTCACAGTCACTGTGGCATTGCCCTCCAACTGCTCCATCCTATGGACACGCTGCATGGCCAGGGCAGGGCCACTGCTGTGTTGGGTGGGGCTGCAGCACTGTGGGCCGAGGGCAGGGCAGGGACAGGCAGGGCATGCCATGCTGGCACCCGTGGGCACTGGGGCAGAGGCCATCACCACATGCCAGAGCTGGCAGGACAGCAGGGCCCAGGCAGGGTAGGAAGTGCAGGGAGCACAGGCTGGGATGGACAGGAGTGAGGTGCACAGCAGCACAGGGACACTGGCCCTGGTCTCCTACAGTGCTCACCCTGCCCAGGGGGAAAAAACCAGCGGCTGCCAAAGTTTTCCACATCTTTATTTGAAATGAATGGTTTCCAGAGACACAGGGTTAGTCCCACTGCCCTGGCATCACTACAACAAGACTGGTGAGCGGCTCACTCTCCACATGGACACAGAGAACAGATGGCCCCAAAACAACATATACAGGCTCAACAGGAGACCCATGTACAGCTCAAGAAAACCGACCAGAACATGAGAAGGGGCAGGAGGCAGCACAGAGTGGCACAGCTGGAGCCAGGCAGGGTGGTGGCAGCCTGTGGCTGTGGGAGGGAGGGGGAGGCCAGGCAGGGCTCCCTGCTTCTTCCAGCAAATGCCTAGGCCCCTGGCTGGAGCAGAGGTTTCCACTGATGGCACCTTGCACAGGGGAGGGTCCTTACACCAAGACAGGGAACAGTGGGCAAGAGAGGGGCAGCACTAGCACAGACCCACCTCCATCAGTTTTCAGCAGACTCAGAAAACATTGACCAAAGAGAGGGAGGCATCCTGGTTGCACACAAGGGAGGTATCCCTGTGGCAAGGCCAGATCTCTGCCCACAGATTCCAGTGCGAGCTCCAGCCACTCCGTGCAACCAACCCAAATCTCTCCCACCCTGGGACAGAAGTTCTTCCCCCCGGCCCAACAGCTCTCAGGCTGCCCGTGGCCCATGTCCACTGGCCTGAAAACACAATCCTGCCCCAGGAGCAGAGCTACTGTTGGTACCTCCGGCCTTGTGAGGGAATGCTAAAGAAGAGGGAAGTAAAAGCTTTGGGGGCCATTGGTCCAGCGGGGCACTGTGTTTTGTGCAATTCCTGTCCTGGCGCACGGGGAGAGAGGGGTAGTAGCAGGGCTGGGGGTAGGGGAGGAACAGGGCTGGGCAAAGGGAGCTGCACCAGGGACTCTGCCACTCCTGTGCCATGGGAACAGGCCCTGGGGAAGATGGCTCACCCAGCAGCCAAAACTGGAGACAGAGCTGAGTGCGGGGGCCACGTACGTAGGGAATGCCTGTAACGAGCAGGATGGGAGGTCCAAGTCTGGTAATGATGCAGGGACAGCACTGCTGCAGCACCATCCCTTCCTATGCTGCATGGCCCCTGCCCTGCAATGGGAAGCAGCGAGATGAGGTGTCCAGGGCTGGAGTGCAGCCAGTCCAGCAGCATCCTGCCCTTAGTCCACGTCATCCTCTAGGCTGCTGAGCCGACTGTGCTCCTCGTAGATCTCCCTGACGGCCAGGATGCGGTTCAGCATGCTCTCCAGCATGCTCCGGTCCATGGGGATCACCGAGTACCAGAGCGGGGACTCGGCGATGCACGACCGCTCGGGCTGCAGGTAGAACACATCGTTGCGGCTCCGCAGGCTCTCGGGACTGTGGGGAGAGAGGAGGGTGAGACCTGGGATACCAGCTTCAGGGGCTCAGACAGCCTGGACTGAGGTCATGTTTAGTGAGGGGTGTTCACAGCTCATCACGGCCTCTTATCATTCAGTAGGATAAGGACACAAACCCAACCCACAGCTCCTTGCTCAAGACCAAAACCCCGAACTGCTCAAGCACTGGACTCCTACTGCACATTCCTGCCAGTCTGGAGAAGGGCAGGAAGTGGAAGAGGCCAGAGAGAAGCATTCTCTCAAACTTGGTCTAATGAAGCAGCATAGAGCCTGGGCAAGACTGCATGCTCATGTACAAATGTCTGGAAAGCAGCAGTCACTCCACAGGGTTCCATCAAAAATAAGAAGCGGCCCCAAAATGGCACATGCCTCTTCTCCAGAGAAAGCCTCACCATTTGGAGAGATAAAACTCATAAAACTTGACTGGGCATCGGAGGGGATTCATCCTGTTCTCCCGCTGCTCCAGCATCGGTACCTCCTCCTCACGCTTTCGTTTTCCCGAGCCGCCATCTGCAGAGAGGGAAAGAGCTGGATCACGGCTGGATCCTGATGGGGAATGCAGGGGGAGGAACAGAGATGTTCCCCCAGACCCACCTCGGCTTTTCTTCTGCTTGGCAGGAGCGTAGTAGCGGATGCTCACCACCTTTGTCATGCCACGGGCTGTGGTGCACTTGCGAGACTGGCGCACCACGTTGGTGAAGGAGAGCTGCATGTGCTCCTCTGCTGTCTGCAGCCCGAAGAACTTAGTGTTGAAGAACATGAGGGTGTTGAGAAGCACAAAGGGTGAGTAAACACCCAGCTGTTTGCACTCCCAGAGGTGCTCCTCCTCGACACGGGAGAAAACCGTGTCTGCAACACACAGAGCGAGAACCAGGTCACATCAGCAGCGGCTTTGTGGCAATCCCTCCATCCTGCCTCTGCAAACTCACTGTAAAAGACTGATGCTTCACAGCATCTCTTTTTTCACAAGGTTATTTCTCCTGAGCCATGAGCAGAGCTAAGGCTCTGCCCAGCCATAAGCCTCCCCAGATCACAGCCAAACCACAAGTGAGAACCCAAATCAATCCTAACTGCTCATCACTACAGATGGCCAAAAAGTGAACTCCAGGTCAGTGCTCTACCACACTCAGTGAGAGATTAGGGAAAAGCAGCAGGCAGGAGAGATCTGGCCAGTTCCTGCCTAGATGCACAGGTCTGGAGTCAAATGGCTCTGCCTGGGATAGCCAATCTGCAGAGATGAGGCTGGATCTATGAACTAACTACTGACAAGACAGAGCAGGGAAGGCAGCCCAGATCACAGCATCATGAAAAGCCTCTGCAGAGCTCTAGGTTAGCCCATTCACAAGGCAGCAGCATAGCAACCTTGGCCAAGGCCTAGCATCATGTGCAGGGCTTATCCACGTGCTGGGAGCACAAACACATGCACCAGTGTGCCTCCTGGCTTGGCATCCTCCTTGCCAAAGGGGGGAGACATCACTGTGAAGTGTTGTAAAGATTCAAATTGTCCCAGGATACAAAGCACATGCGCTCTGCTCCCAGCTACCCTGGCTGTGGGCAACAGAAGCTGCTGAAGCGTAAACCACGCTGGCTCTGCAGTTGGTTTGGGTCAGTATGACCTCAACACACAGCAGGACTGTGCTGCCTATGCCAAGGATGAAGCTGGGGGAGCACAATCAGGCCAGAGGATCCAAGGCTACAAGCACAAACTGGATATATGTGGGGACTGAAGGTACTCTGAAGACACGTACTATTTGGTAAGATCGTGGGTTGCCAGCCACTCAGGGATTTGTTCAGCTCCTGCACGAAGGTCAGGTAGTAAAGGTCTGTAAATATATTCACCATACGATTGTTCTCGAGCAGGTACTAGAAAGGACAGAACACACAGTCAAGAGAAACACAGCAGCACCTGGAATGCAAACCCACCCCAGAGAGCCCAGGGCACACATGCAGAGCAGCCCTCCTTGCACCACCAGAGCTGCTGGGCAGATACTTCTGAGAGATACTTGCAGATCTGCAGGGTATCCTTGCAGATACTTTCTGCAAGGAAAACCCTGGGGCATGACAAAGCAGACTTAGTGCTGAAGAAGGGCCTGAGTTTGGGGAGATCCCCCAGCCCTCCTCAGAGTTGTGCAAGAAGGGTGCAAGGCTGGGGAACAGATGCCACCCTACTCTCTAAGCTTGGGAACAAAGACTAAACCAGGTGGGATGCTGTCTTGGGCTGAGGCACTAAAGGAGAGTCCAGGCAGCCTCTCAGAGTCCCCAGAAGGCAGAATGAAGGGTACAAGCACCCCTCACCAGATCTGACCCCCGAGTCTGGCTGCAGAGGACTTGAGGGCAGCAACGCCTCCCTCACCTGCTGGATGCCAAGGCAGAGGTAATAGATGCTGTCCGGTTCATAGCGCTCCCCATTGGGCCGGGTTATCTCCTTGACAAACTGGGCCAGGCCGTAGTTGAGCTCAGCTGCTGAGCAGGCTAAGATGTCTTCCTTGATCCTCATGGGCTTGGCTGCAGAGACAAGCACAGCAGCCTCAGACAACAACTTACATGGTCAGGAACACCTCAACACCCCAAGGTCCAGCTTCTGGGAGGCTTCTGCCACTCCACTGCATCCAGACAAGGCACTTACGGCCAAAGCGTAGCTCCTCTCCCTTGCTGGTTTCTCCCCCTGCATACTTGGCTTGTACCCAGGACTTCCAGGCATTCACACCGTATGAGTAGTTGAGCACTGTACAGCTGGGCTGGCTGCTCATTGAGTCCCGAGAACAGCTTTCAGAGAGCACCAGACGCTTCTGCCCCTGCAGAGAGGTGTTCCGTGAGACTGGGCACCTACCTGGGACAGGTGCAGAGTCCTGGCTACCCCTCACACCTGCTGACTGTCAGCTCCCTACAGTGTGCCATGGCAGCAGGCACCGTTCTGCTGGCAGCCAAGCCAACAAAGTTCATTACTTACGAGGGTCACGGGCAAGAAAGAGACCAGCTGTCACATGACTCGTAGCATTCAAAACTCCTCCGAAGTGACAAGCAAGTATTTTCATTCAAGGAGTGGCCTGCAGGCCAACCGTGCCCTGAATGCAGAGGGCACAACCTCCCCAGCACACCTAAGTCTCTGGTACACTTCACCTCCTACATCCCAGGTGGCAGCTCCCACTCCAAACCCGAAGGGCTTTTAAGTAGGCAGTACCCACAGAGAACTCACCTTCCGGACAGCTCGAGGCAGATCTTGCTCTGTGGACACATCATCTGGTCCCACCAGCCCACAGTCAAAGAGGAAATCCACACTGGGGTTGATGTCCAGGGGATCTGAAAGGAAACAGAGGCAGAAGGCCTCAGCTAAGACTTCTCATCCTGCCCCCTGTGCTGGCCTGATTTTTACAGTAAAATGAAGAGGAAACACTTCACATCCTCTACCACTGTCTGGCATGAACTTTTAGCCACAGCCCAACAAAGAAAATATGGCTCTGGCAGACAATGCCAAAATTTCTCAGAATAACCAGAACCCCACATTCTCCTCTCTGACAGTTTTTTGTTTGTTTATTTTTTAAACCTGAAGAACATTCCTCATTCCCTGGTGCCAGGCCAGTACTGTGGACAGCCTGGCACAGGCACATCAATTTCTGTTTGCTGCTAGCATCCTGCCTCAGCATTGCTGTGCTCCTGCAAGTCCCTGCCTCTTCTTCCACCTTCTGTTAACAGACATTCAGCAATTCTGCCATTTCTCAGGATGCCATGCCATGTCCAGATTTCTCATCTAGCTGGATCCTCTGGAATCATCACTCATAAACACACCACTGCTGCTGCCCTGCTCTTTGTGCTGTTAAAATCAACTTCTCATTCCCCCTTCTCTGGGTCTCACGTTCACAGCAGGTTGAGTTTAGTCTGGACAAACACACACTCCTTCAGAAGTGGTGGTCTGCCCACCCCTATTGCAAGCAGTCACCGCAGGGCTCTCACACCAGGTGAAGCAGAGGGCACGGGGAGGTAAGTGCACACAGCTGAGGGCAGTGGGAGGACCCTCAGCAGCCCTGCACACTTGTGTCACCCAGCTCTTACTCTTAGGGAAGTCAGCCTCCAGGTCCTGGCCCGGCTCATCGAGGACATTTGCCATCTTGACAGCCATAGCCAACACATCGTCCCGTGCTGGTCCAAACAGATCACAGTCCTCCAGGAGACCCTCTGCACTCTGGTTACTCACCAGGTCTGAAATAAAAACGTTCATCAGAAACCCAACTTTCTTGAAAGTCTTTTATCTGTTTTCCCTGTGACAGCTGGAAGATGAAGTCAGAATCCCTGTGATCAGAGCAGCCCCACCCCCAGCTTTCCCTGAACAGCAAGACATTGGAAGGTTGTTGTCTCCCCAGCCACAACCCCTATCACTGCCATTTGTAGGAATGCAGCCCCCAAGTAAAAAACCTGCAAGACCAGGGCTCTATGCAGCTTCCTTTTGTAGCATGGAAGCTGCTTTAGGGAAGAATCTGAACAGCCACCTGAATAAACTGAGAGAGCTGCACATTGCCACAAGACTGGCACCCCCAAAAGGGGCAGTGGCGGGCATTGCTCCCTGCTGCAGTTCTTCCCTTCTGGTACCCCCTCAGCAGAAGTTAGGGACTTGCTCTTCCCTGCTTCCTCTTCAAAGGCTTTGGGAGAGCCATAATCCCGGCAGGTGTTTTAGCTCCAAGAGCTGGCAAACCCCCCTTGATCCCAGCTGTTGGACGAGACCAAGCCATGGCAGAACCTACCACACAGGTCTGAGGAGGCTTTGTCCAGTTCCTCAGCCTCTGCAATCATCTCAGCCATGGCCAGGATGTCAGCCTCTAGAGGATTGGAGGGGATCTTCACCTTCAGTTCCTCAATGGTCTCCACAATCTTCTCTGTGCTCTCCAGTGTGGTGGGCAGGAACATCGGCACAGGCACCTGTGGACAGCAGCACACCCGGCAGAAAACTGACACTCAGTAGACTGACATAAAAGCAGAGGCAGGAGCAGAGCATGAAGAGAGAAGCAGGGAGACTTGAGCAAGGCAGGATCACAACAGCAGAAGAACACAAGCAGGTGAAGCGTGTTGCTTACCGGGACAGGCATGGAGAAAGGCACAGGTACTTTCTGGCAGTACATATGCATAGGCACAGGCACGAAGATCGGGACGGGGATTGGCAACACAACCAGCTGGGGCTTCCAGTCAGCCTCTGACAAGAGCAAAAACACATCAGTGACCTTAATCCCAGAAGTTCCTCCACCCAGCTCTGCTGCATGCTGCCATGCCCCAGCCATCCAGCACCACGGCCCTACCAGCCACCACCTGCTAGGACTCAGGGGCAGAGCTGGAATAGCAGCAAGTCAAGGCCAGCAACAAGAGACAGGCCAGCAACATGTACTTCTTGCCTTAGCCAGATGTACAAATCCTGCTCTTACATAGCCCTGCTAAGAGCTCTAGTTGCCTTGCATATGCTGCAGACCACACACACATGCCCAACAGGAACTAGAGTGGAACTTATTTAGCAGACAGCCCTCAGACAAGCTAATGATCTCCAGAGGAACAGGAGCTGTCCCACAAGAGGCAGGATCGTGCTACAGAGCTCTCTATGCCTCTCCCTTTGCTGGTGATGGAAATGGGCTCCCTACCCCCAGCCCTGCCATGTATGCCCTGCACCTGCCCAGAGACTCCTCAGCACGGTGCCAAAGGGTGCAGCCTGCTCTGTGCAGCATTTCAGGCTGGATTCACAGTTAGTCTGGAGTAGGGACATGCCACTTGCCTTTCCAAAATGCCCCTGTAATCCTTCCAGTTTCCTACCTGTCTGACATCCTTTGGACTTCATTTCAAACTTGCAGGAGACACCCCGGTTCTGCATCAGTGGTTTACACATGGCAGCTTTGTTTTTCCGAGGGGTGGCTGGAACCAGAGGTGGGGCGGGAGGTGGCACAGCTGGGGACGTTTGGGCTGAGGAGGCCTTTGCTGACAGCTGGGGAAATGCAGAAAGCAGGAGGTTGGTGTCCACCTAAGGCAACACAATCTCTTCCCTATTACAGGTGCAGATGGAATGACTCCCAAAGCACCTCTTGGAGCCTGGCAGTCCCCAGCACAAGGACACTCCCATGGTCAGAGTGTGATGAAGGACTGCCAAGCTGTTCCTGGCAGGCAGCAAGCCTGTGTGCTGCCTCTGCTGTGCCAGGAGTCCAGCAGTGGTGGCTCCTGTCCCATGGGGTAGAGGGGAACAGTGGCAGAGCAACTATACCCAGGCTCAGTTTGAAAGCACTGTGCAAAGAGGAGCCAGTGCCACAGTGTCAGGATATCCTGGAGTTCACAACTGATTCCTGGGGAACAGTTATTCTTCCCCCTTGCAGGGGACATATTGAGACATGTTCCTAGGAGCTCTCTTCATTGCCCACTACCCAGACATCTCAAAATGCACTGGTTGTAGAAGAATGAATTCTCCCTGAGCAATGGCAGAACAGTCCTCTCTTTGGGGACAGCCCTTTTGTCTTGCAAACTCCTACCTTCTAATGGGTCTTACCATGTTAGTTTCTGCCTTCTGTGTGGAAGGGACAGCTGGTTTTGGCTCTGAAGTTTGACCTGTAAGAGAAAGCAACAACTCTTAAGTTCAAGAGCTCCTGGGCCAACATGTCCCACTGCTGGGACTGGAGGTGCAAGCAGCCAGAGAGCAGGGACAGGCTCCCCAGAAACTGCTCCTGGCCACTCCAGGAACAGTTAATGTTTCCACAATCTCTAGCCCTAACACCTCAGAAGACACTACAACTCCAAAATCAAGTTATTCCCATGTGATTTTGTGCTCCCTTACAGTCCACCCCTTCCCCATCACAGCAGGTCAGGAGAAATCCCAGCCCCTTGTAGAGAGAGGAATCCAGGGCTCTTATCCCAGCTCTGCCTATTGGCTTGCTGTACCGAGCCATGGCCCCTCCCTGTGCCTCCATATCCCTGCAACAAATATCTTGGCAAAGTGCTTCGAGATCCCTGGGAAGAAGGTGACAGAGCTAGTAGCAGCATTATGAGAAATCCCAGAAAGCAGAGAGACAGCTTTGCCCCAGCCCTAGGGATGCAGTCCCATTCCCCTAAGGAAAGAGAGGATCACCTGCAGGTAAGAGGCACATGCAGCAGACGCTGGTCTCAGGTGGTGACACTGTCACCCTGCCTTGGGTGACAATTCCAGCTCATGTGCTCTGCAGAAAACCTGCACCCATCTCAAGGGCTGGTGAGCTAACAGAGCACCTTCATCCCAGTCTCCAGTGATCCCTGGTTACCCATGTGACTGGCAAAAAGAACTGCCTTCTACTGGTGGGCCATGCATGAGGGAGACCCCTGCAAGGACAGCAGCAGGTCCCAGCACCAAAGGCAGTGGCGGGTCCATTCACAACTCCTATACACAGACAGGTCCTTCAAGGAAGGACCCAGATTCCTAAAGGTCCAACACAGGGACATTCACACTGTGAAGACTTCCTCTGACCTGAGGAAATGAAGGATAATTCTTGTACAATTTGAGGCCCATCAGGCTCCACTTGCTGACCACCACAGGGGGCAACAGATAAATCCCAGCTGGAGGAAGCTTCCTAGTCTGCAGCTAAGCATTCAGCCATAGGATCTGCAGCAGTCTCAGGGGCCAAGAACTCACCCTGACAACCCAAAGTGGATGGGCAGCAGGTCCAGGTAGGAAACACCAGTGGCCTGAATGAGAAAAGAGAAGCTATGGCTTATGAGCAGAATTTCTGCTGCAGCAGAATCTAAAGCAAACACGACTGCCCCGCTGGTCAATGATTTAGGACTAAAGAAAACAAGATTCTCCTGCTATGTGCTACGTGTCCAGGCTTCCAGGAAAGCTGCAGCTCGTTCTTTACTCTCATCCCAACACCAGCTAAGGAACTGTCAAGGCACTGCCTGCCACAACTGTGACTTCTACCCTCTCCAGCTGGACAGCCTAGTGCAGAGCCAGCTCCTTTTGGAAGCCTTTAGGCACAGTTTTGAAGCAAAGCTCCTCAATCCCACACTACATGAACTGTTCCCAGCAAGGGAATGTCTGCTTGTATGATCAGCTAGAAGAAGTCTCAAGGATCACCAGATTGGTAGCAGCCACTGGATCACAGGACTTAATGGTTTTAGGCAATCACTGGCTGCAAGAGAGTAAGCAAGAATAAACAGCTCTGTCCAAGATGAGCCTGAAATCCAGGTAGTCCCTTGCAAGCTGGCAACACAGCTGTGAGGTCCACAGGAGACCATGCAGAAGCTGGTCCTCCCAGAATCCCCTGCACAGCACAGCACAGCTGGAAAGCTCTCTGTGTAAGTGGGTCCTGCCTTTGATGTCCTTCCTTTGCAAACTGGGGCCGCAGTCCTGGGGGCAAGGATGTCCACAGCTGTCCCACATTTGGCAGGGGACTGGTGTGCCAGAGCATAGAGAGGGCCCAGTGCAACCAGCAGCATCCGCCAAGCACAGCAACTGCTGGGGCAGCCTGGAACTCGTGCTCAGCTGAGCACTGACGACCGATGACAGGCTTTTCCTTGGCTCCCTTTAGCCCTTACAGGTTGCACAGGAGATGCAGCAGTGGCACAGTGAAGAGTGATGCCCCACATACCAAGCAGCAGAGTTCTGGGGGGCCTCCAGAGATGTGGTGGAGGAGGCCTGAGACTCTCAGGTGGAGACTCTGTGGTGGCGAAGGTACTTCTCAGTCTTGTGGTCCATGGCTCCAAGGAGACAACGGCTGAACAGGGTGAAACATGCTTCCCTCTGCAGGCAGAGCTTGCCCACTGTGCCTGTCCCAAAAGCCGTGTTACAGATCTCTCAAAAGCGACATGCTTGGCAGCAGAGGACAAATGGAACAGCATGGCTAGGGCTGTGGAATCACTCGGTGAGCTACAAGAACCAGCATGTCACACACCTCCTCCTCCCTTGGGCAGCAGAGCACTGTAAAAGCAGAATTCCCATGGGCACCCCTGTGCCGGCAGAAACCAACAGTTCCTTTTCCAGGTCACTCCAGTGTGCTGCCACTTGAGCTGTCACCTCACACAGCCTGTTACAGAGCATGGCTCTTGGAAGGCAGGTCGGGCTTCCCCTAGCTGGGGAAACCTTCTGCTTCTGGCAGAGCAGCTCTGCTTTGCTGCCTAAGCAGCAACGACGTCCGGAGCTTCCCCTGTCCTGTGATCAGTGCACTAGTCAGGGGAGGAACCTCAAGAGTCTGGAGATGCAGGCTGAGGTCTCTCATGCGAAGGTCCTTGGTTTCCCCTCCTTGGCACACCCTAGCCAGGGTTTTACACGTCATGGAATCCCAGGGAGGCCAGCAAAGCCCTGAACCTGTGATGCAGGTAGGTGTTGAAGCTTGATGCACTGAACCAAGTCCCACTGTAAGCTGCAAGCACTTTAACTATATCCCCCAGGTCACCCAGGAGATCATGGCCTACGAAAGACCAAACAGAATGAGACTGCAGGTGTCCGAGGGCCAAGCAGTGTCTGGTCACTGTCACTAGGAGCACCTTCCATCCTGAGGGATCCCAAAGCACTTTGCAATCTTCCATAAGGAACTGGCTCGAGTTAATGATAGGAAATGGGGCAACAGGCAGCGAAAATCTCCTCTCCAGCTGGTACTCCATGGATGCAGAATGGGGTTATCTGGGACACAGGGTTGGCAACTCCCCAAAGCTGCAGTGAACTTTGGGTAAGTGGTAGGACTCCAATCTAACATCGCAAGACACAGTGCCTCCAGCAGCTCAGTGCTCCCTCAAGACCATTCTAGGTTCAGCTCTGGCTGAAGGAGAGCCCACCTACAGCATCACCAGCACCACTTCCTGCAGCACCCTTCTTTGTCCTTGAATGTTTCCCATCCAAGCACTGACCTGGCCCAATCCAGATTAGTTTATGAGATCTGAGAAGGTCACAGCTCGGAGGTGGTGTGAGGCTGCAGGTGGATTGTCATGCCAAACCACGCTGTCCCCTAACCCTGTAAATCGAGCTCTCCGCTGGCAACTTGAGGATGTTAAATCCCTGAGTATCCTCGCTAAGAGTGTGAGCTACAGGCAGCACGCTGGCACCGGCTCCTCCCGTCTGGGCCCTGTGTGTCATAGAACCATAGATGTTAGAGATGGAGAAGCCCATTAGGTCCCACTCCGTTCTTTCCCCCCCAGGGGCCAGTGCAGGATTGTTCCCTAGCGTCTCCTCCAGTCCCAGGCAGGCAGCTTCCACCCCCTGCTGTTGAGTCTTCCCTGTGTCTCTCAGACTGAGCTATGCAGGTTCCCTCCCTCCCTCCTACTCACTGTTCAGCAGGCTCTCGGGCCCCTTCTGCGTGTCCAGGTTGGGCTGGTTCTGTTGATTGTAAAATCGCAGCAGACACTGCTGGTTGCAGAAGTGTTTGATTTGCCCTCGCCAGTGGATGGTTTCCAGCAGCTTCCCCTGACGCTTGCAGGCATGGCACCGAGCTGCCTAAAGCCCGCATCAGCAGGAGAGAAACAACGAGTAACTAACCACACCCCCTCCGAGTGCAACACAACTCTCCAGTGAAAGGTGCACATCGCAAGGTGCAGTGAGCTTCCCCACAGCAGTGCCCTGCCAGTGCCAGCCAGGGACTCCAGCGGTGCGAACTTCTCACAGCAGCACTGGCCGCGGATCCAGCACTGTGAGCTTCCTCAGTGCAGTGCTCTGTCTGGCAGGATCAGCTGGGGACTCCAGCTACGTGAGCTTCCCCGTAGCAGTGTCCCGTCATTGCCAGGCAGGACTCCAGCAGTGCCAGGTTCTCCGCAGCAGTGCCAGCCAGACTCCAGCAGTGCGAACTTCCTCAGTGCAATGCCCACTTATCTGGGTGCCGTGCCCACCACAGCACTTAGCACAAGCTGCCAGTGCCAATACTGACCTTGAAGTACCAGAGCAAGTATTTGCTTTTGCAGTCTTCACTACAGAAGTCCCAGGTGCTGCCCTCCAGCTGCTCGGTGACCGCCCGCTGGCAGGTCTGAGAACAATAGGTGCAGGTGATGCAGCACAGGCCCAGGTTCTTGGTGAAATCCTGTTTGTAAAGAAGCACACACCCTGCGGAGAAACAATAGGAGTGAAACCTTCCCAGGATGAACTGGGGGCCTCCCTGACCCAAACATGACCAGAATCCAGGTCTGCGGAGACAACAGAGCACACGCAACACACTGTAGGGAACAATCCAGCACTGGCCCCTAGGGCTGGGATAAGATGGGACCTCACGGGGACTTGCCATCTCTCACCTCCATGCTTCTAGGAAGAGTCTGACTCCAACCTCCTGTGTGCAGGAACCCAGCAGGCAGGGCAAGGCCAGGTCAGGCCAGCCCAGACGCAAGAGCGTAGAAGTGCATGATGACAGGAGGAGCGGAGCTGCCACCTGCTGTCTCCCCAGCCCCCAGAGAGAGAAAAGCTGTGAGAAGGCCCTCCCCAAGGACACAATGAACGGTAAAGATCTTGCCCTAGGGCCTGGCTGGACAGCAAGCCATACCCACAACAGTCCTCCCTTCGCTGCATGGCAAGGCTCTTGCCCCAGGGCCTGGCTAAGACAATCTCCCCTCTGTTCCTCTCCATGCTCTCCTCTCCTCCCCCAGCATGGGCTGGCATGGGGGCTCTGCCTCTCCCATGCCTTCCCCAAGTACCTTCGCTGCAGAAGTTCTTCTCCACTCCAGAGAAACGGATCTTCTCATGCAGCAGCTTCTCCTGCTTACAGTGTTCACACTGAGACACCACCCCACGCAGCCGCTTGAAGTCCTCGCAGCAGTCCTTGCAGCAGAACTGATACACCTTGTCCTGCCAAAGAGACCACAGCCAGGTCAGCCAGGCTGGCAGGAGGTTCCTGTACTTCTCAGGGAAGCAAGAGAAAGACTACAGGGCTGAGTTAAGTCCCCATGTCCCCTGGCACAGGATTTGGCGTGAGTGGTCTCCTCCCGCCCTTCTGACATCCTGCTGAACATCAGGAGTGCAGCACTCAGCACAGTCTCCAGGCACATCACCGCAGCTAAGGCATTCAGAGGACTGGCAGAGGAGGAGCTCTGCTCTCAGAGCAGGGAGATGGAAGTACCCCAGAGGTTCTCAGCAGTGTTGGCCTCCACCTCAACACTCCCCCGGGGGAAGTCCTCACCTGCCAGTCTAGAATCTCCGGCTTCCCGCTGAACAGATTGTGACAGTAATGGCAGTTGAGGTGGATCCCACCTTCTGGGCTGGTGCGCTGCAGGAGACAGAGACAGCTCATGGGGGGAGAGCAGTTGGAGGGCAGCAGGCACCTGCCTCACACTGCCACCTCCTTTATGGCCCCAGCCTGCCTGTCCCCCTCGGACCTGCTGCCACTATGGGGGCTCAGTCAGTCCATCACATCGTGTCCCAAGCTCCTGGAGAGATGGTTCTTGAGAGCAATTTCACTTTGCTTCCAATGTGCTTGGTCCAGCTTGTCTTAGGAAGGCAAGCTTTCAAACTGCCACACCACTGGATTTGAAAACTTAAATGATGAGGGCTCTGTTCCCTCTTCTGAGGATTTCTCTAAAAGTTCTTGAAGCACAGGTGCCCGATTTCTATTTTCAAGATAATGCAACTTGAGAATTCAAGCAGCCTCTCATCCCATTTTCTGCTAGATTAATCTGGAAGATTTAACAGCATTTGGTGTCCGTCCACAACGTATTTGGTGTCATATCCACAAGGATATATTTATAAATAAAGTCATTCCTGGTTTTCTTTCTGGTAACTTCAGATAAGACATTCTTCAAGTGCCTCAGTACAAGTGTTTTTCAAGCCCAAATTTATTTTTTTTCCCAGAATACTTCCAATTTTTGTTCAGCATTGAAAATGAAGTGGACATTGGACAACATCCTTCCTATATGTGCATCATTCTAGGCAGCTCTTTTGCTCCCTGGCCCTCAAACGTTAACTCTATGTTCACCTGCTTGTACATGCAATAAATTAATCCTTCCCTGTGTGGCTGTAAACGGAGATGCTCATACTGAATAGTTTATCTGCTGTAATTCCATTGCCTTTTCAAAATCCTTACTTTCCAGGATTTGCATCTCCACACTACCTGAGTAAGGCTGACACAGGATCTTGCACTGAAACTGTGTTTAAGCACACATTAGGAGGAACCAGCCTCGTCATTCAATCCAATTGCTTTGCTTTGTGTGACTACCCTGAATGCAGCATGGACTAACATTTCACCAGTTTTTGTTTCATCTGCTAGATTTCATCATGCTTACTTTGACTTTATTGCCAAATGATCAAAGAAGATGTTGAAGTCCTTGGGCTTAACACTGATCCCCAAGAAGCCATTTTGAAACATTCTCTTCAGTGTTTCTTCTTTGACAAGTGTGTTCTGAGATCTGCCAGCAAGACAGTTCCAAACCCAGGTGATGCATGGGTTTACTCAAATGTTTACAATGCTGATTTTATATGGTAATAATTCAAGTTAGATGAATTAATGAAGTCCCAGTTGGGAAAAGGGGAAAAGTTGCAACCATTTCTAAAATGGGTAGAAAGGAGAGGACCCTGGAAACAACGGAATTGTGCAGTGCCTGTGAAGATCATGGAACAGATCCTTCTAGAAGCTGTGCTGAGGCACATGGAAGACAAGAGGTGCCAACACAGCCAGCACAGTTGCACCAAGGGCATATCCTGCCTGACCAACCTAGCTGTCTTCCTCAATGGAGTGACTACATCAGTGGAGAAGCAAAGAGCTATAGGTGTCATCTCTCTGGACTTTTGTAAAGCCTTTGGCACAGTTCCCCACAACACCCTTCTCTCTAAACTGGAGAAAGATGATTTGATGGCTGGACTGTTTGGTGGATGAGGAATTTGGTTGGGTGGTTACATCCAGAAGGTAGTGGCCAAAAGTTAAACGTCCAGATGGACATCAGTGACAAGTGGTGACCCTCAGGGGCCTGTCCTGGGACCAGGACTGTTTCACGTCCTCATCAAGGACACGGTGGATTGAGAGCACCCTCAGCAAGTTTGCAGATGACACCAAGCTGGGTCGTTCACTTGCAATGCCTGAGGGACAGAGGGACAGCCAGAGGGACCTGGACAAGCTGCAGAGTGGCCCATGGGAATCCCACGAGGTTCAACAAGGCCAGTACAAGGTGCTGCAGCTGGGTCGGGGCAACCCCACTGTTGATCCAGGATGGGGGATGAACAGGTGGAGAGCAGCCCTGCTGAGGGATGAGAGGCTGGACATGAGCTGGCAGCAGGAGCTCACAGCCCAGAAAGCCAAGTGTGTCCTGGGCTGCCCAAAAAGCAGCATGGCCAGCGGGTCAAGGGAGAGGATTCTGCTCCTCTGCTCCACTCTGGTGAGGCCCCACCTGCAGTGCTGCCTCCAGCTCTGGGGTCCCCAGCACAGGAATCACATGGACCTGTTGGAGCGAGTCCAGAGGAGGCCATGAAGATGACCAGAGGGTTGGAACAGTTCCCCTGTCAAGAAAGGCTGAGAGTTGGGATTATTCAGCTTGGAGAAGGCTCTGGGGAGAACTTATTGTGGCCTTTCAATACTTAAAAGGGGGCTTGTAAGCAAGATGGGGACACATATTTTAGCAGAGCCCGTTGCAATAGGACAAGGGGTAATAGTTTTAACCTAAAAGAGAGCATATTGAGATTAGTTATAAAGAATTTTTTCTACAATGTGGATGGTGAAACACTGGCACAGGTAGGTGCCCTAACCCTGGAAATATTCAAGATCAGATTAGACAGGGCTCTGAGCAACCTGATCTAATTGAAGATGTCCCTGCTCACTGCAGGGGAGGTTGGCCCAGCTGACATCCAAAGGTCCCTTTCAACCCAAACTGTTCTATGATTCTAGTCTTATGAAATCTACAACGTTAAAAGCTCTGTAGGTACACTACTCATACTGTTTGTGACCTCAGTGAAGGATTACATCAAGGATTCATAAAAAACCCCAAACAAACAAACAAAAAAAAACACCA
Organism: Vidua chalybeata; assembly: GCF_026979565.1. NCBI lineage: Eukaryota > Metazoa > Chordata > Aves > Passeriformes > Viduidae > Vidua > Vidua chalybeata. The sequence continues at coordinate 756,137 of NC_071543.1, forward strand.
AAAAACCCCAACCAACCAAATGCCTCCACCCCCCTCCACCAAAAATACAGCCCCAAACAAACCAAATCTCAAAATGAAATGCTGCAAGTGCTGGTAACTAACTCTTACCTCTAGATTTCTATGTGTTCTCAGTTGCCCAAGACATGTCCTGGCCTGAGTTTCTCAAGTCTTCCTGGCTGTTACTTTGTTCTTTGACAACTGTACAAAACTAATATTCTTGAAATTGCCTATGAGCACCACAGACATCTCACATATGCTGAAACTTAACATAAGATTAAAAATCACCAGTCAAGCCTTCGAGGATTATTAATTAAACAAGAGATATCCAGGCCTGCTAGTTGTAAATTTTTAGACAACACATCCTGGAAGACTTGCATTTCTCAGTGACACCTGGCTGAGAGGGCAGCTCTGCCCCTTTCCACCCAGCTATCAGGTGTGCACTGGTGCTTTGCTGGCTTACTTGTGCTTTTGCTTATGCTCTCCTAAGGCCACTCTATCTCAAACCACTCATGCAGAACAGCTCTGCACTGCCCTCCTGCTGATAGACATAACCTGATAGACAGGAGTGAATTAGAGCCCACTTCATCCCAATGGAGGACACAGGGCCAAGACTGGGATTTGAGCAATCACAGTCACTGCAACAACTCCTGTGCTCCCAAAGAGACTTTCTTAGGAACCCTTCCTGAGGAGCTCAAGGAAGGTGGAACCTCTGCTTTGTGTGAAAGGAGGCATGAGCTCCACGGCCCAGCCCAGCATGAAGGATATTTCAGTACCTGGAATTTTGTCCAGCAGCTGGGGCTGCAGAACTGGTAGACAACCCGGTCTGTCTTGTTGTAATAGCAGGGTTCAGATAAACTCTTTCTGCAGAAGCTGCAGGGTCTAGGGGGACCTGATGAAACAGATAGGAATTGGTGAGGGCAGCAGCACAGGATGAGGGACTGGATTCTGAGGATGGCATGCAAGCTACTCACTTATCCTCAGTCTGACAAGCTATTACCAAAAAGCAAGGGACAAGAACATCAGGAAACTAAGAGCACCAGATTCCACTAGGACAGAAACGTTAAACAGATGGACAGCAGAGTGGTTCACAGAAGTGACCCTGGCTCTAGAGGAATTTGGACAGAACAGGCTGCAATACTTGTCCCACTCCTGGACACCCCAGCACACCATGTAATGGGAAGGGCAAGGCCAGCACAATCCAGCACTACAACTGCTCCCTGCATTCTCAAGAACAGCAATGTACACTACCCTCTATTAAGATGTCTACGTGCTGCAAGGGTTCCTCCCTCTGCACTTCCACTTGTCTCACTGGACTCTTCCCCCGGGCTTTTGCCTTCTTTTCAGTCCCATCCACAAGCAATAAACAATATCAAGGAAGGAATTAAGTAGAGAGGAGATGATTCCCTCTACACAGGTGCTCTTACCAACTAAGCCTGACTGCTTCACTTTGTGGGAGGTAGTGCAGCAAATGGAGCAGAACAGGCCCATCTTGCCACTGCGATCCACGTTGGGCAGCATGTCAAAGTTCTTGCACAGCGTCTTGCACCACATGCAGGGGTAGACCCGAGTGTTCTTCTGCAAACACAGAGCAGAACAGAGCTTCCAGGAGACCATCACAGCTGGCAAGGTCCAACTACCACATCCCACCCCACTGCTGTATCCACTACAGGACTGCTCTCCTGCAGTGACCACCTGATGCCAGGGACAGGCTCACAGGCTGCAGATTCAGGTAATGGTAGCAAAAAAAAGCTGCCTTTGGCACTTCAGCTTCTCATTTCAAGGGCAGCCTGGCAGGAATACAGAGTTTGGCAACCCCTTTCAAGACAGTTAAGTGAAGACTGCTCAGGTGACAGAGGAACATACCCAGCCCAGCCTTAGGGAGACATCCAGAAGCCAGTCCATGCTAATTGCACACACCAGTGTCACTCTACCATTAGCTCACTGACTTTCTGACCCATGCTTGGGTCCATGGTGGACCCCAGGCAGATGAAATCAGTTCTGTTTACCTGCTTCAGAGTTTCCCCACAGCAATTTTTTAACTGCTTTTTCAGCAATCAAAGACCAAGGGGATTTGAGTCACCTGCTATTTAATAAAATGCCCTGTGCCACACCAAGCAAAGTTGCTGTGTGCTCACACAGAACCCCTCCACCCCAGGCAGCTGCCCCCACACACCTTCTTGTAACTGTTGAGACACGCAGAGTTGCAAAAGCGTTTTTGCTGGCCTTCATGGAAGAGGTACTCCAGGGGCAAGCCCTTGTTGTAGATATAAAGTCCACAGTTGTCACAGCAGTTCGTTTTCAGCCCCTTGGTGGCCCGGAACTTGGTGAAGCAGGCGTCACTGCAGATGCGGTGAACCACGTTCCCATTGCTGACCTCGTGCTGGATCTGCAGAGACATCACTGCTGTCACTCCCCAAACCACCACAGGCCTCCTTCCAATGCAGCTGTACCACTACAAGCACAGCCCTTGGGATAACAGGCACTAAAACTCTAGGGAGTGCCATACTGGAAGCTGGTGTGGACTCGGGGTGGCCTCCCTTGCCAAAAGTCAGAGGAGCAACTGGGAGAGCAGAGTGGTAGGAAGCAGTGAGCCTCAGGGCAAGGAAAAGCTTGGGAGTGAGCCCAAGCCAGCTCAGGGGCCGAGGCCTCAGACCACAGGAAAACCTGGCAAATGCTCTGACCTTGACCAAGACTAAGTGCTGCGAGTCCTAAGCACTTCATCCAGGACATGGGGAGGACGAGGGATTTGCTTACCTCGCCAGGTTTGTGGCAAACACTGCAGCGGCTGGTGTCTGAGGCATCTGCAGACTGAGGTGCTGGTCTGTGCTGCTGGGCCTCGTAGAGGGAAAGGCAGACAGAGGTGCAGAACTCATGGAAAGAGCCACCAGAACCAATCTGGGCAACCACAGAGTCCTTGGTGTTCCAGATCTCCCTGGGGATCAGGAGGGGATGTGTTAGCGCAGGGACACGTGTGTCCTGCCACAAGGGGATAGGGCGGCTCACTGCAATGTACAGGACTTTCTGTGTCCCAAAAAGTTGGCAAGAACTGTCTCACAGCAGCTTCTGTCCTGGCCCAGGAGAGTGGTGCCTGAAGACAGAGCATGCAGGAGGTTGTTTTGAGGGGAGGCTGCAATATGGGGCACAACGTCTGGGGACAGGCAGGGAAAGCAAGAATGTGAAGGGGGTGTAGGGAGCATGGGATAGGCAGTGTATGAAAGAAGACATGGGGCAGCAACTGGCAGTGGGCAGGAGTGATGTGGGTGAACGAGGGCCAGAAGAGGACTGGCAGGAGAGCTGTGGAGCAGGTGAGGAGGGTCACAAGCATAGGAGCACTGAGGAAAGGAGAATGAACACATACTTTTTGCAGAAGGTGCATATCTTCTTGCCAGGCGGTTTTTTTGAGAAGGTGGTGAGACAGGAGCTGGAGCAGAAGAGCTGAGGAAGCCCTTTTCGCTGGTAGGCAGTCTGGCCCTTCTGCAGCGGGGTCCGGCAGTTGGCACACGTCATCTTGGTGAAGGTGGAGCGGGCGGCTCGCTGCGCCATCTGAGCGCGCAGCGACATCCGAGTGGAGCGCCGCGTACGGAAAGGAACGAAATCCTCGTCGTTGGGATCATCCACCATTGCATCAGAGTCTTCATCAGAGACTGGAACTGCAAAGCAGCAGAGGAAGATCAGAAACGCCTCATTAGGAAGTGAGAAACTCTGCTGTGAGAAACACGCTGGGATTTTCTGAGTCACTTTTCTAGAGTCCTTCTGTGTACTTTGTTCCTGTCTGGGTGGAATGATAAAAGGACCCTTAAAAGATATTCTGTTGTAATTGGAGATAAATCAAGAGGTGTTTAAACAAACCAGGCTTAAATACAATTCCTGTCTAGGAAGTCATGATACGCCAAAGTTGAGCAGAAGCCCAAAGTGTGAACATCTACCCTGTAAGAACTGTCAGACCGGAAAGGGAACGTGCTGATCACCAGATTCTAGCATAGGCAGGCAATAAAGGAGCAACACACAAATACTAGGGAATGGCAGGGTGACATTCAATATCTCAAAGAACACACACTTCATATACTTCTCCAGGAAAATCTCCCAAATGCAACCTTCCTTCAGACAAGCCTGCTCGCATAGACAGAAAGGAAGAAAGTTCCTGGGTGAGAAGATGGAAGACGGATTTCCTGGGAACAGCCCCGAATCTCACCCTGTTACTTAGTGCTTGGTGCCCACACACCACTGTAAAAATACTACAAGACTCCCCCCGTTTTGACCTAAGTGCTCTGAGAAAGCAAGGCAAGTACCCCAGGACAAAGACTTGTGGGCTGAAAGGACCTGTCCTGTGTAGAAGGGAAGTCTGCATCAAAGTTCCAGAGTTCCCACTGTACTCACACCATGAACTACCTGCCCACAATGGATGTGGCCATTCTCTCTGGCTGAAAACAGGGATTGGCCAGTTACTCACTGCTCTCTGAGGAGTTCACAGTCTCAGGCCTGACAGTTTCTGATCTTCTGGGTCGTTCGCTTCTTTTCTGCTCCTAGAAGACATTCAGAAAATAGTTAGGCTAACTAGCAGCTAGGACAACCATGGATAAATATCCCAGATTATGGTGAAGTTCTAACTTCTGGGATTTGGTTTCCCAATATCTAGGCTGAAAACAGATAAAATTCCATGGATACCTGATCAGAGGTGGCAAGACAGAGGAGAGGGGGAAGCAGGCTTATGAGAATGACATTTCAGCTGAGGGTAGCAGGGACACACTGAAGCCACATTACAGCATGGTGGCAGTGCACAGGGATCATTCTGTCACAGGAGTCATGCGAACTCCTTTCCAGAGGGCTGACAAGACAGTCAGTGTCCCTCACAGAGTCTGGCAACAGCCAGCCACGTTCTGTGCTCCTGTACCATACATACTTGACTGCATTCTCCTCACCTTCTCAGCTGGCAGCTCGCTTCCCTTCCCAGACAGGCTTTCTCCTGGAACAGAAGCACAGAAGAAGCTTGCATCTAACATCTTGCTTTTCTCCAAAAAAAAGAGCACAGGTGTTCTCCAAATGCAGCCACCCTTTGGGTCAGTCAGCCTCAGCCTGTCCTGGCTATCAAGTACAGTTCTGGTACTGTACTAGGTGGAAGGCTCCTAAACCCACCACCTGTAGTTGCAGATCCAAACACACAGACTGGGAGGAACCCTGTAAGGGGGAGACCTCCCTGCATGGGGGAGGCAGGCTGGGTGGGCAGTTACCTCCAACTGCTTCTGACCAAGACTGAGCATCTCCTGGGGAGAACTTTGCCTATTGGAAACACCTGCTGGTGACCCTCAGTTCCAGCAAAGACTCCAGCAATGGAGGGCATGAGCTAAGCTGATGTGCAGCCACAGCTTTCCTGGGGAAGCTCCTTGCTTCCACAAGCACCAAAAATCAGTTAAAGCCATGAAAGCTAGAGCAAGAGCTTGTGCACACCAGAACATTATTCCCTTTACACAGGAGGCTTTGACCAAATCTAGACCATCAGAAGAGTTGGCTATTTCCATAGCAGGGGATGAGCTGGAATGCAGAGCAGACTCCAGCTTCAGCAATGTGTAGCTGGATGACCTCCTGAGCAAAAGGAAGCCAGGTTCTGCTGAGCCAACAACTTACCTGTTGGTGGTAAGGCTTCCTGTGCTTTGAGTACATTGTTTTCTTTAAGTGAGTTCTTCCCACTATCATCCCCTTCCGCTGCCCGGTTTTTCTCCACTGGCTCAGGGGGCAAAGCTGCAGTTCTGCTGTCTGCGCTCAGTTGCACCTCTGCCTCCCCCGCCAGCCCTTCCCTCTGCACAGGTGAGCTTTTCCTTGGTGCCTTCAACTTCATCTTCTTTGTTTGTTTAAGACTGAGTTGGGGAGGGGGCACTGTGGGACTTGAGGACTGTGCTGTAGTTTCTTCCGTGGCCGGGGCGCTGCTGAGATCCCTGGAGTCAGGGACAGGTTGTTGGGGTGATTCAGGGGCATTGTCACCAGACAGTGCAGGAATAGCAGCAGCACCATCTTCCCTTACATCCCCAGAACAATTTTTTGGTGCATCCTCCCCTTCTTTCCCTGTTTCTGGACCAACAGCTTCTCTAGACAGGGCAGAGGAGTCTGCCGGTCCACCCTCCACGTCCTGGGAAGGTTGTGCCTTACACAGACCCTCTGGTTTATCCACCAAGTCAGACGTTTTACCCAAATCATCTAAGACACCAGGTTGCTCCAGCATATCCAAGACCCCAGGTTTATCTAGAACACAGTCATTTGATTTATTTAGTTCAGACACGCTGTCTGCTTTCACTACAAGGTCCAAGTCCTCATCTGCAGTCATCTGCTTGGATTGATCCCAGCCAGGGGGCTGAAGAACTGAAACTTCCTGGGTAGAAGCTGTTTGGGAGCCCAGGAGATCTTCACCAAACTCCATGTCAGCAGGGAGATCACCAATGAGCGGTTTGTCAGGCAAGGACAGGGGGTCCAAAGATCCTGAAAATTCACTTGAATCCATTTAGAAGATGGAAACTGGAAATAAGAGAGAGACTTGCAAGTTAATGAAAAGCAGTCTAACATAGAACATGAACTGTCCACTCTTCTGAACACTGCTGGAGTAAAGCAAGGCCCAGGAATGCTGCCAGGGCATAACCACGATACCAGACACCAGCAGGTGAATCACCTTTACTTGTGAGGGTACAAAAGTCAGCAGGAGGATGCAGTAGTTTGGTATAACAGACCTTTGGGAACTCTACAGCCCTCACACACCTCACCACAGCACAGCGAAGAAACTTGCTTATGCTAAATGACACACTGGGGTATCAGAAATGGCTCGAGCACCAAGTCAGGAGGCTCCACACTGATGTTCTGTGGTAACATCCCCAGCCCTGCCTTCCTCTCTATCCAAATAATCTGGTCTGTCCTTTCTCCTGATCTGTTCTTATGGAGCTAACATATTTTTAATTTTTAAAATACCTTTTTTCTCTCAAACATAGAGGTAGAAATAACTCCTCTCAAGCCCTGAAGTGTGAGTCTTAACAAGATGCATTAATCTTAACAGCATGCATTAATCTTGTCAGAGGTCAGATTTAAACAATGTTACAGTATAACTACAGCTACTGCATAGCCCCAGAACTACCGAGGCTAATATTCAGACATGGAACAACTGGAAAACCTTAAGTTAGAACCAGGAGGAGTTCTAAAGCTGGTAAAGCTCTGATGTTAAAAGCAGTCATAAGAAGAACAAATAGCAAGATAGACACAAGCAGGCAATGCAGAGTCAGGAAAAAAGACGAGTGTGACTTTGCAGGGCACAAACAGTGACTTGAACAGGAAGGTGTGATGCAGACTGCCAACCTCAGAGGGAAAGTTACAGCCCAGCTTCCTCATGGTTGACATTATCACAGGACAGAAAGGTCAAGACTTTGAGATGAGGCAAGCAATACAGTCTAAAACTGAATTACACTCCCACAAGGAGATAATGGCTGACAAACCTGAAGAGGGAAAGGGAGAAGGAGCTGGAGTCTGCAAGTGGGAAGGCAGTGTTAAGACTTGAAGTAACACTGTGTCCCCAAACAGGCCCTAAGTAGACACTACAAAAACGGCACTAGAATCAAATGATGTGGCAACAACCTATCCCTCACTATCAGAGTAATTCCAATTCTAAATTTAGCACTGTTTTAAGCCCTGAATGAGAAGACATGGTATTTTTGTTGATTTGGGCTTACTGCAGGCATAACTCATCTATATCAATGAAATGATATCATTTCACTGATGATGGCTGTTTAACTCTTTTTTCATATCCTTCCCTCTGAAAAGACAAGCAAATTTTCACTCACAAATTATTTGCTCAGAACTAAACAGAACATACTTGGACAGAGAACATACCCAAATTCTGAAACTTATCCAAGCAGGAATTTAAGGAAATCATACCCAACAACTGGATTTCAAAGCCACCGCCTCCTTATTTTATCTAAATACACAGTAATGTTTTGTGTTTCCTGGTGGCAGATAAAGCACTGTTCCCACAATCCCAAACAGCAACTAAAGCAAATGTAATCTTTAGACATGCTCAGCAAGCTTCACCCCCAAAGACTTTGGTGTTTCTGTTAACTTTTAGTTAGAAGAACAGACAAAACTTTTAGAATAAGCCAATTCCAGAGCAATGCAGGATCTAATACACGTTTTAGGCTGGCTGACAGAAATAAGGAAAAAGTGAAACAGAAACAAAGACTGAAAGAAAGGTCCTAAGGCTCTGAAGTAGATGAGAACCTTTCCAAGATGATGCATGTTTTTTTTTTCTTCTGCTGCTCAGAATATGAGCAATGTCTCCTGCTCAAAGATATTCCCCACCCAGTTTCACAGACAGACAGCTGACCCTACAGTAATAAACAAATAACCTCAAGGCATCCAGATGAAGGAAAACTTATTTATAGGTATACTTAACAGAGCTAACATACCCCTCAGAATCACCTCAGACACCTTGCACAAGTTTGCAATGAACCACTAAGGTGACACTCCTAAAGTAATTCCCACTTTCAGCTGGCCTAGTCTTTGCTTGGTAGAAATAGACCCTGGAAACATTTGGAGGATAAAAAAATCCATTTGGGCATTCCCTCCCAGAGCATAATGCAAGCAATAATCTACAAACTCATCCTGTATCCATGTTACAAGTGGACCAAAGGCATCTGGTTTAACAGTAAGCGCCTTAACACTGCTTTCAAACTTTGGGTGATACAATGCAAGACAAAACTCTGACTTAATGGCAACGTCCTTGACTGACAGAAAAGCCTGAGAGCAGAAGTATTCTGCAGATTAAGGCAACTCCAAACTATCAGGATGTGGCTGGAGCAGACCTTTCTACAGAGGCAAGGCTGCAGTAAGAGCATTCACTCACGTGCTCTATTCGGAAGCACAGGCCCCTGCGCTCGAGGTCCTGTCCCCTCTCATCAGCTCTGTCTGAATCCTCCCAGCAGAACAGCTCACACACTCTGGAGAGGGAACCAAAACTTCTTCTTAGGACTGCAAAGCTAAGGACTGCTGCAGTCAGTTCAATGAAAGGACCACGTACTCCTGCTCCTAATTCACAACAAGAATGGATACCTGGGGAGAGAGTATAAGAAACACAACTAACAGGACGTTTCTCTTCAGCACATCCCCCAGTCAAGGACTCAGCTGCTGAAGGACCACTTGGCTTGAGCTGCACTGGCAATGTTCCTGTTAAGAGTCTGTACTGGGCAAATCCTCTGTGAATCTGCCTGATCCCACTTTGAACCAATTTATACTTTGGGCCTCCTAAAATTCCAGCGATTTTAAGTCCTGCAGCTTAACATTTAGTTTTTAGAAGTATTTTCCTTTTGTTTATTTTCAACCTGCTGCAGCAGAGCTCCAAGGTGATACAGGGTAGATGAATGCTTGATATATTTAAAAGAATCTGGAAAAGCTGATGGAGTTAAGAGTTGAGGCTGGACCCAAGGTGATGCTGACAAACAGTGTGAGTGGGAAAGCACAGAATGTCCCTGAGAATTAATTCTTTATAGCGGCTTTCAACTACCAGCTGATAAGGATGAGGAAGGTGGCTCTCAAAATAGGAGAGAATGGTATTTTCCAGTTCTGTGGGTTGCTCTGAAATCAAACTCAATCTGAAGAAATTAGAACTGCTCTTCTGCAGCAAGGTAAGAAGCTCTACTCTCTGCTCTAGGCAGTCAGATTTGTCTGGGCCTTCTGCTGAGCTTCACAGTGAGTTAAGCTGCAAACAGACCGTGGTGCACTTTATCTCTGGTAAAGTCTTTTCTCACCTTCCACAACAGAAACAGAATAGCTTATTGTTTCTGGCAGGTGCTGAAATGATCCACCACAAGTCATCACCTCTCTTATTCCAGGACCAGCTAATGCACAGCTCAGTCACTGGGGTTTGATCACTGGTCTGCTCAAAATCTTCCTCTTTTCCAGCCACATAACTGGCAGCAACGAGAGTACAGTGCAACGTGAGTTGGCCAAACCAAGAGGAGGAGGTGTGCTAAAATCCTGCACTTAGCAGCATAAATAACTGCTCCATTTGGGAACTCCTTACTTAGGAGTAAGCAGTCCCTGGAGTATTCAGTAAGAGATATATTCTTGGGAAGAACAAGTTGAAGGAGCAAAGTCTCTTGCACAACAGTCCGCAGCAGAATGCTTCTCAGGTAGCAAGTAAGCATTTCCAAAGAAGTGATGGGACAGCTGAGGGTCCTCCCCAGCTGTGCAGGACTGGCACAGAACACGACACTGATGGCCAAACCCAGTACCTGTGACTACCAGACCTGCCCAGCTCTTTCTGCCAAAGAGGGGCACGTGGGATCTTCTCTCAGATCTGGAAGCTCAAAGTGCAACATCTCTGCCAGGACACTTAAGCACATCCAAGTGACTACCTGGGACTTTATCCAGCTTATTAAAGACATCAGTGGTGCTGTAGCTCAGGTAACCATTAGCAGGGGAATTTGCGGCCTACCTACAGAAATGAGGACCTACCATCAAACATTTAATTAAAAAATAGACAGCAAGAAAAAAATGCTGTTGTTACTCCCTCCTGATGAAGAGAACATCTCAGAAGTCTTTACAAACCACAAAAAAAAAAAAAAAAAAAAAAAAATCCCACAGCCATGCAGCTACTGCTCTCCTCTAGTGAAGGAGCAGCAACTGCTTGGGTATCTGCCCTGGACTTTTGTTCATGGACATGTATTCAGATTTTCAATACTTTTGAAGGCTGAAGGATTATCTTTTTCACTATCAGAGATAATTTGAAATATGAAAATACTTAACTAGTAACTACAAAAGACGCTTAAATCAACATTTCAGCCACCTCCCATCTACAAGGTCTGTAAAACCTAAGCAGAGCTCTGGAAGAAGCTTCTATTTTTTTGTGCCAAATTTTTGAACAAACAGTAACACTCCACCTAGCATTTCTCACCAAAAATAGTGTCAATACACATTTCAATCAACAAAACATTAAGAAAGTAATATCATGTCCTACCAGCATAGTCTCAATCAACATGTCTTCATCAACAACATTATACTTTGAGTGGTGAGTAGAGCAGAAGCCAACTTCTCTGCTGTGACTTATCCGAGTTTATCTGGACAGCTGATAGCATTCTAAACTCAAGCACTGCAAACCTTTATTACGTATTGGCCAACTCACTTCAACACAAATGAATTTACAAATCATCAGTAAGCTAAGCACTGTACTGTGGACCATGTTGAGTCCAGTCAAAATTCTCCAGAAAGGAGCAGAAAGGCTCTTGTTACTTCCCAGTGTTTTTGGGGAGGCAGCTCTCTGAGCTGCAAACTCAAAGAGCACAAAGCCCACTTGGTGCTACTTGCACACAGTGTTAGATCATCACTGTCTCATTCTTGGCTACTGTCTACAATTGATAACAGTTATTGTAACTCTTCCAATTATTGGAAGAGTTGGGATGTTTCAAATAATTTAAAACCAAAAATCTGACACAATAACACAAGAATCCCGCTGCTTTATGAATCAGCCATGGTTTAGAAAACACCCTCCACTACTAAACCTATTTTGTTCCCTGAAAAGAAATGGGGAGATGTGACCCATCTCAAAAAAATCACAACGTAAGAAGATCTACAGCAAACAACTCCTTAGAGATACAGACAGATGAACACAAGGACACAAAAAGCTGGAAATCAAAGCTGGACAAGGTAATAGACACACGATTAAACAAGTGACCATGGGATCTGTAAGCCTTCTGCAGCTTGGAGGTTTTACATGCAGTGACTCACTCCAAGTCAGCTACAGCTCCTGCAGATGCCACTGGCCGAGCCTTTGTGCTTTGCAGGCAGGGTTTGGTGAACATTGTCTCACCTCCAAATGTATTACTGGTTCTCAATCAGTGCAATCTGCAGCAGCTTTTACCACATCACCTTCAGGCCAGTCTTTACGTGTGACTGGGGCTGTCTATACAATGGTAACTGGTACACAGGGAAAAAAAGGGCCTTTCCAGAATTTCACCAGCAGCGTCGAGACTCCAGCAATTGTTTTTTGCTAGTCCCAAAGCCAGGAAAGGAGATCACCACGAGATTTTCCTACAGCAGGAGCCTCAGCTCAGGGCTGCAGGCCTCAAATGTAGTATCACAGCCACCCTGAACCCAGAAAGCCCAAATCCTCCAGCACTGAGCAGCTGGTGCTGCAAAACACAGCCATGAGTCTCCTGTAAATTCCTCAAAGGCAGGAACGACCCAACTGGATTTTGAGCTTGCATTCCAGAAACTTCACCTCAGTTCTAAGAAAGTGCAAGGAAGACAAATTTCAGAAATCTCACAGAATTGCCTGGAATTAGGTTTACCAGGAGACTCCCTGCAACACTTCAAATATAACTGACAACATTCCTCAATCTCGGCATTATCTGCTGCTAATCACAACAGTAAATGCTAAGACAGGCAACAGGAGCATCCTCATCCATCCAGGCTGCCATCCTGGCAGCAGTTTGAAACGGCTTGGAACCCCTCACGTCTTGTAAGACCAGGATCTCCCAAAGCACTGAGTGGCAAGGCTTTGCAACAGAGAAAAGAGTAACAAGTCTAAGAACACCCTTAGCAGCAATGTTATCTGGAGAGCAACTCAGCTTCAAGAACCAACTCCACTCAGTGATCGAGTCCAAGAGAAAATTCTCCTGGTGTTTGTACAGCCAAAATAGTGTTAAATGCAGGGGGAAGGGGTGAGTGGGTAAAAAAGCTTTGGAAGTACTATCAGAAGCACAATAAAAAAGGCTTGGATGTACAGCATGTTTGAGCAGTGTGTGTCCAAACTGCCTTAATGATATCAAGACAATGATTAAAAAAATAGAAGACCTGGAAGTGGTAAAAAACAGATGGTCATCAGGTCTGTCTACCTGTTGCCCAAATGATGCAGGAAGGCATCAGAACACCTGACAAAGTGTTCTGGCACATCCCACAAGCAGCTACAGACAGCTGGAGAGGACAGCCGCGTGGACAGCAGGTCCAGAGGAGTGCTGCTGCCTGGGAACAGGCCACAGACTGCCTGGAGGGCCTCAAAACCCAACTGGACAAAGCCCTGAACAACAAGGCCCCAAGTCAGCTTTGCTGTGAGCGGGAGGTCAGTTGGAGCAGACACTTCTAGAGGTCCTTTACAACCCAAATCTGTCTGTGGTTCTGTGAATAAACCTTACTGCACAGGGAAGAGAGAGAAAAGAGAAGGGCAGAGTCTCTGAGAGGATGTATCTTTGAAAGCAAAACATGTAATTTTCCTTAAGAGGCCTTGCAGAGCCAAAACACTGGAAACACAGAGTGAGCTGTCTCCTCTGCCTCACTGACAGTCCCACATCCCTCTCCACCAAGGTGCTGGAAAGGGATCTCAGTGCTGGGAGACCTCACCTCACACGCAGCTCTTCAGTCTGGCCCTGCTAAGGCTGTGTTGAGCAGAGAGCAATATCTCACCTCACCCAGAGACCAACTCTTCACCCCTTGGGCTGCCCAGGGCTGGGCCAGCAGAGCAGGCTCATAGCAAGTGGCCAGGAGACAGCACCAGAGCCCATGGCCAGCAGGACTGGTGAGGACGGTCTCAAACACTGCCATTTCCTGACGTGGACCATCAGCAGAGGAAGAAATTAATAAGACACTACTGAGACTAAACCACAAATCCAGCCAAATCCTTAGCACTGCCTTTGCTAAACTAACAAATGCATTGTCACAGCTGTAGCCTATTCCATCCTTCCATTGCACGGCTTTGACCATAACCCTCCTGCACCAAGGCTTCTGCCAGCACATCTGTGTCCATCATAGTATATCCCAGCATTGCTGACCACAAGGCATCCACAAAGATATCATACAAGGGGCTTTGCCCCCTAAGTGAGGCCATGGGCTCAGCCTGGGCCCTCGCTCTGGCTGCCAGAGATGTGGAAGAATCTGGTGTTACTCACTGTCACCCTCCAAAGCAAGGGCACTCACAGCGAGAGGGATGTGAGCAGGTGCAGAGAGAAAAAGAGAGGTTGTGCAAATATGCACTGTGGAGCTGTGAGGCTCAGGTTAGTCATTATAGTTCTGTAGACTGTGGATATTCCTTTCATAAGGCTGAGCTCACAATAACAACAGGGCTATGCTCTTATCACTAGCTTTAATCCCAGGCTGGGCAGGGTTAAGTGAGAAAATTCAGATTAAAAGTTTTCTTGGGGATTGCAGCTGCAATGAAAAGGAAAGAAGTTACAGCCTAGAACAAAAGCCATTGCTGGAAGCACAGCAGGAGCAGAGGAGAGCACAAATGAAGCAGCTCTCATGCTCATCAAAAGAGACTCCAGGAACCATCCCTCGGCACTGAGCTGAAAATCCTACCCCACACCATCACCTGACACGTCCAGTGCTGCCTCTGCCCACACAAGCATATCTGATGCCAGGGCCCTTTCCCACGCTGGGCACAGAGCACAGCTCCCTGCCTCGCCAGGCCTGCCTCCACCTCTACGAACCGCACAGGAGGTACCTGATGATGCTCCCCAGGGCACAGCTCGTTGGCCACAGCTACACTGCCCACATGGGGAGGCTTCAGCGGATTGGAGCCTCCTACAGCAGCCCGAGGCAGCTTCAGCCCCGTGGGGCCGCACCTTCCTCTCCTGGGGCCAGGTCCTCGAGAGCTGCCCAGGGACAGGCACCCCCGCCAGGCCTCGAGGAGGCTCCGGGCTCCCCCGCACGCCGGGGAAAGGCTGCCAGAAAGGCTGCCCAGTTCAGCAGCTGCTGAACCCACAGACTCTGCTCTTGCCTTGTGGTGACACCACCGTAAAGGCTGAACCCCTGGGGACACAGGGAGAGCCGGGTGCCAGGGCAGAGCTCCGGGGCAGAGGCTGCCCGGGCTCTTCGCTGCCACTGCTCAGCGCAGCCCCTCAGCAAGGCCGGGCCCCTTCAGGGCCTTCCCAGAACGCTGGGCCCGGCCTGTGCCCGGGCAGTGCCATGGCCGGGGGCACAGCCAGCCACAGCCCCCCGCGCCAACCCAGGCTGCGGCTCCCGACCACCGCAGGGGGACCAGGGACCACCTCCCACAGCAGGGGCAAGGATCGCGCTGGGGTCTCCATGGAAGCGGGCTGGGAATGAGGCTCAGGTTGGTGGGTTCCCCAGCCGCAGCGGGGGTCCCGGAGCCCAAACTCCTCCCCAAAAGGCATAAGGGTCGCACGACCCCCCCCCCCCCCCTCCTGCAGGGGGCACGGGGTGCGCTGTGCCACCGGTCGGGGATGGGGCTCGCATGGGGGCTCCCCATCCATTCCGGGGGACTCCAGAGACCACCCTCCTCCAGAGCGAGGGCCCGCGGGGGTCTCCATGGAACCGAGGCGGGGATGGAGGCCAGGCAAGCGCGTTCCCCAGCCATATCGGGAGGGGTGCAGAGACCACCGCCTCCCCCGCACCGCAGGGCAAGTCGCATTGGAGTCTCCATTGGACCGGAGCTGAAACAGGGCGGGGGTCCCCCTGCCACCTCGAGGGACCCCATAGCCCAGATCCCCCACCAGGGGCGAGGGTCGCACAGGGCTCCTCCCCTCCGCCCCCCGGGACCCGCCGCAGGGCGCCCCCAAGCGGCCGCCACGGCGAGAGGGCGAGCGGCACCGGCCACGCCCCCTCGCGGGGCGTCGGCCACGCCCCCTCCCGCGAGGCGTGCGCCCCCCTCCCCCCCCCCCCCCCCCCCGGGGGCTCACCCCCCCCACCCCCCACCCCGGTACCGCGCCGCCAGCGCCCGCCCCGCCCCCTCCCCGCGGGGCCCCAAGATCGGCCCGCGGCCCCATCCGCACCTCCCGGGACACCGCCGGGGCACGCCCGCGGCCGCCGCCGCTCGTACCTGGCTCTCCCGGTGCTGCACCGCCCGCTCTACCCAGAACCCGGATTCGCGTCGCGGCCCCTTTAAATGGAGGCGCCGCTCGGAGCCCTCAACGCGCTGCGGCCCGGCGGGGGGGCGGCGGCGGCGCCCCATTGGCTGCGCGGGGCGAGGGGCGCGCTCTCATAGGCCGCGGCGGGGACGGGGCTCGCGAGACTCGCTAACGAGAGGCTGCCGCGGAAACGCGGAACGGAGCCCCGAGCGCGGGATCGGCGCGACAGCCCGGATCGCGACGGGCGGCTGGAAAACCTGGGGCGGAGCCACCTGGCGGAGCGGGTCCAGGCGGGCGGGCAGCACGGAGGCGGGCGCGGGCGACGGCCGCGGTCTGGCGGGGCACGGCGGTGTGCGAGGGGGGAGCACGGCGGGGGCCGCGGGCCGGAACGGGGCGCCCCGGTTCCCGCCGGTGCCCACGCGGCCCCCCGCAAAGCGCGGAGCGGATCGCATGGAATGGGCTCGCTACCCCGCTCCCCGCCCCCCACCCTTAACCCTCTCGCTGCCACCTGTCCCGGCCCCAGCCCCGCTGCCGTCCCGGGGGGTCTGGTCCGGCCGCACCGCCACGGCCTCTACCTGCACGCGGCGGGCACCCACCCGGCCGGGCCCGGGCGCCGCCACCGCCTCCCTAAAGTCGGAGCGTCTCCCCTGGGCGGTGAGTGACAGCGCGGCCAGGCGGGGCTTCCGCGGGGGCCCGGGACGCGGCACCGCCCCCGGGAGGGACCGCCTGGGCCGGCGCCCCCCCCCCCCCATTCCCGGCACCGCCTTCCCTCGGGATCCCCCCCCTCCCGTGCCCGGGCTGCGCTCCTGCCCCGCCGTGCAGAGCCCGGGGTGCCCTTCCCCAGCCATGACAGCGCCCACCTGGCCTCGCCGCCCGCGGCACCCCCCTTCCCGCCTCCATCCGTGCCCCCCCGCGCTGCTCCGCCCTACCGGGCTTGCCCCCCCTCCCCCGCTCCCGGGGGCTCCCCTGCCGGCGGGACCCGGGCCCCCCCAAACTGGGGGGCGTGCAGCTCTTGGCCGCCCCGCTCCGCCGGGAACCTGCGGTTTCGCAGCCTGCGGGCACACGGGGGTGCCGGGGCCGAGCGCGGGCTGGGAGCTGGGGGCGCAGGCGGCAGCGGGCGGCGGAGCTGCGGGAAAGCGGGCACTCGTGAGCCGCCCGGGGGTCGCACGCCCGGGGAGCGGGCTGGCCGCGGGCGCGCGGCACCTGCAGCGCCGCGGAGGCTGCGGGCAGCGGGAGCGTTTATTGCGAGGCGGTGAAACGAAACCCGCCCGAGGCACGGCCACGACCGCGCTCCCGGAGCGCCCAGTGCGTTCCCAGGGCCGGGAGCCGCCTTCCTCCCCGCGGCCGGGCAGCGACGGGAACGGGCTACGGATGACGAGGGGGGAAGCCCGCGGCCGGGCGCGGGGGCGGAGAACATCTGGAGGAGACCGGATCGGCACGCTCCGATGCTCGCTGGCCGGGCTGGAGGAGCCAGCCCCGGCGCCGCCGCGGTGCCGTCCCGGCCGCGGTGGGGCGGCACGCGCTCGGCGCCGCCGCTGGCCCTTTAAAAGCGCGCGGCCTCCGCGCGCCCGCACCGCGCCTGCGCGCCGCGCGCGGGGGGCGGCTCGCGGCGCTCCCTTTGTCCCCCGCTCGCCTCTCACCCGAGCTTGGTGCCCGCCGCCGTGATTGGCGGCGCGCGCGGCCGCTCCGCTGACCAATGGGGTGCGCGCGCGGCCGGCTGGTCCCGCCCCGCTACGGCGGCCGCTGTGAGTGATGGCGGGCTCGGCCAGTTAGCGGCGCGGCGGCGGGCGCCGGGTGGCCAATAGGAGCTCGGCGAGAGGGGCGCCGCGTTAGGCTGCGCGAGTTCCGGCCGCGCGCTCTCCTCTCAGGGCCGCCGCGGTCCCGGTGTCCGTGTCCGGGGCCGGTGCCCGTCCCGGTGTCCGTGTCGCTGTCCGGTGTTGCCGCTAGGTGAGGTCGCGGGGGCGGCGGGGTCGCGGCTCGGCCCCGCTCCGTCGCCGCCGGGGCCCGGCGCGGCCTGCGCGGCCCGCCCCGCCCTCTGCACGCGGGGCCGGCGGGAGCCGCCCGGGACCGAGCTCCATCCAGGCCGCTTCCCGAGCGCGCGTGTGTTGTTTTCAGGTGGGGGAGATGCAGGGCAACAAGGGCTTCAACATGGAGAAGCAGAACCACGCTCCGCGCAAGCAGCACCCGCAGCACCCGCCGCCGTCCATCCCCGCGAACGGGCAGCAGGCCAACAGCCAGAGTGAGTCCCGGGCCCGCCGCGGGGGCCCGCCCGGCCCCGCTCTGGGTAGGCGCTGAGCGACCGCTTCGGTGCAGCGGGGAACCTCGCGTTAGCTGCGGCTGCAACAGGTCTCCGCAGGAACAAAAGGAACCCGGTTTTCCAACTTAAAGCAATAAATCCTTAGATTCCCAAGCAGGCTGCAGCATCTCCTGCTAGATCAGTTGGTTTTTTTTTTTTTCCCCGTTGTTAGAAACTACGGTTTTAATTGCGCCTGGGTTGTATTTGTGGGTTTTCTTTTGGTTTTGCTCAGTCTGCTCGAGGGTACACGCGACTCCTGTGGCGTTTGTTCATAAGTTTTTTGTGTTCGTAAGTTTCTTGCGTTCCCAAAACCAGGGCAAGCGATATAGAGGTTCTGTCTTTGTCTCAAAATCTCAGGAAAAGGTTACTTACAGTTTGGAAGTCAGTGTGTTTTGATAGTATGTCTGTAAGCGTTGTGATACAACAAGCTCTGTCTTTCATTGTCTGGTTCCTGTTTTTTCCCCGGGTGTAACAGACGGCTTCTCAATATATGTTTTCTTAAGGAAACTATAAACTTAAGAAGCTTGATTGCTAGAGCAATTAGTAGATTATACAGAAGTAAGAATCTGTGAAGATTATGTTGCAGTGAGGACATTGTTGCAGCGATCTGCAGGCACCTCTTAAGGCTGAATTTTTTTATAACGAGGAACCAGGAGGTACCCGGCTTTAGTTTGCATTCAGTGCCAGTTGACATTGCCGAATGCCGTTCTCCTCCAGCGGGTTTCCCGGTTTTCCTGGGCAGTGTGGAGTGGCACTCTAGAGTGGGTGCTTGTGAGCTGGGGCAGGACGAGTTAACGGCCTCAGGGGCCTGAACTCATCTAACCTGGTAGTTTAGAAGTGGTGAGACATCTCCCTTAGCATTTTTTAGGGAGGAAAGAGTGCTTTAGTTTTATTAGATGTGGAATTTTTTTTTTTTAAGTTTGGACACTTCGGCTGTTCAAAAATATGTAGAAGCCACCTGTGCAGTTTGCATGATTCCTTCGAGTGGTGTTCTTGTGTCAAAGATACTGACTAGGCTGTTAAAAATCCGGTATGTTTTTAGGTGGTCGAGTTGAACAGGCTCTTTATCAGTTCCCAGACAATGTCCTTGGATATTGGCAGAGCAGAGCAGTTCTAGTCAGGTTGAAAACAGTAACAGTACAGCGGTACTGGGGAATTCCCACAGGAATCAGCTTGCAGTGAGTGGCTGTCTCCCTGCTTTGCATGGATCTCCTGAGGCAGAACAATGGTACTCTGTGTACCCCCGAGTGTAACTCTGTTCCAAGTACCTGGTGTTGCACAGCCCTTGCAATTGATGCCCAAATACTCATGGTAATGCTGTGAACAAGGCAAAACGTTTCACTCCTGCACCTCTGCTGTGTGAGCTCGATAACTTACTCTCGCTGCTCGTCTCTGGGCACACTCTGTCTGGTTATTTAGTGTGAGCCAAGGAGGTGTGCTTACTCCTATCAAAGGGTTGTCCTTGCAGTGTCTTGCATGCATTGTCTTTGCATGGACACTCTTTCTCATTTAGTGCCCTGTTTTGTAACTGGAGTCAAGCCATTTATGTTCACAGTTTATTTCATATGTGTGACCAAGACTTGTGTCCTCTGCAAAGCAAAGGAGTTGCTTTCTGTGCCCTGTAGTCTTGTGTGGTTAAGTTCCATGTGTGTTTAAGGAAATGGGGCACAGGATGATAAAGTGATGCTAAATTCACCCCTGTGCCTGGCACGTAACAGAGCGTTCAGGATCATGCTGGACTCTTGCTGAATTCAGGGTTAAAGACTGTATCTGCTTGTGGGGGTTTGAGAATGTTACTGTTTGTGTTTATTTCTGTTGGATAGCTCAGAAAATATTTTAACCTTGGACTTGATCTCAGAGGTCTTTTCCAACTTTAAAAATCCGTTCTAGTATAACGTAGTAAGTAGGGATTTTTTTCTTGTAATTAATATTTTAATTTTTTCTGAGGGCTCACCTATATGGCAAGTTTTTTTTTTTTAATTTTGTATTGGTATTTTTCCCCACTATTTTCACCATTCCTGCCTTCTCTTCAGCTTGGAAACCCATACTCTGGAACCCATATCATAGAATGACAGCTATCTGAAATGTCATCTGTCTGAACAAAATTTCCTCTTATTTTCATGTTTTTCTAGATATCTGGAGTTGTTTTGATGTGTTTCTGAGTAAAAATCTGTTTTCTGGCTAAACTGTGCCTTTTCTGTAATTATTTATGTTGTAATAGCAAAGTCCTGTGTTGTGACTGCAGATAATTATTTTGTGGGCCAGTTACCTTGACCAGATCTCAAAAAGTTTGAGTGAAATATCTGTTGTTATTTCAAGCTGCAGTGTGTTGTTTCCTCCAGTTCTAGACTGTCATTCACTGGTGTTAATGAGCACTGAGGTTCAGTTTTCTTTAAAAAAACCTATGGGGCCATTCTGAAGTAAAGCCCCCTTGTTGCTGGAGAGATGGCTGGAGAGGTTTAAGACCAAAAGGAACGGGTGTGTTACCTGTGTTATCCTGTGTCTGTGTGGTCACTGTGATTAAACCTAATAAAATTTATCCCCCCAACTGTAGAGCAGCTGTGTACCTTATTCCCCTCAGATGAAGGCCTGACTATTGACCTGAAGAATTTCCGGAAACCCGGTGAAAAGACCTTCACCCAAAGAAGCCGCCTCTTTGTGGGAAATCTGCCCCCAGATATTACAGAGGAAGAGATGAGAAAGTTGTTTGAGAAGTATGGCAAGGCAGGGGAAGTCTTCATACACAAGGACAAAGGCTTTGGTTTTATCAGGCTGGTGAGTGACTTGGCACCTTTGGGGAGTTTTTGTGGCGATGGCTCACAGTGGAGCAGTATTGCTAATTGAAAGTAGTAGATGTTCTGATGTCTTGCTGATTACACCTGCTGATGATCCTAGTAACCTGGAATATGGGACTAGCTTCCAAGTGGTTTGTCTAGACCTTGTTGTGAAAAGAGATGTGAATTTAGGCAGCTTGTGGCAGGAGTTATGAGAGATCTGATAAATTTATTCTGAAATCAACTGGTAGAAAGCAGAAAAAAAAAACCCACATAAATGTGATGCTATTATAGACAAAGTGAACTTCTCTTTTTCTGGAACATGTAATTCCTATGAGCATAGTTTGTCATGCAGCATTTCTGGCGTGATTAATGCTCTTGGGGTTGGGGATCTCTAGATGATCACATTGAAGTGTCTGGAAGGGAAGTAGCTACCACCATAGAGTGGTTCTCAGATTTCTGTGGCTCATGCACCACCTTTGTGAAAGCCCTGAGGTAAGTGGATGAGGTTCCCACACCCATGTCTGGGCCACTTTCATGTAGCTTGGTAGTTCCTTAAATGAGTGGAAAGGTGTGAAAGTGGCATAGAAGGTCTTTCATAGATTGTCATACTGTCAGCATTTCTTTATAAGACTTGGTTAATAGATGACTCTTGGTTGTTTTTTTTAATTTTTTTTTTTTAAAGGTGCTTTGTAGCCTTAATATAATTATGTGTCCTAGTAAAAATTTAATTGTTTGCTTAGTTCATTCTAGCTGGCCTAAACTTAGGTATTTGTTATATATTTCTCACCCTTCCTGCCCCCAAACTCTGGCTGTTCAGTCATTCATGAAAAGGAATAGCTGTGCTTTTTGGCACACTTCTCACCAAGCTGTGGGAGAATCATTTATTTCTCTCAGAAGTACTTTTTACGGAGAAATAAGCCCGTTTGGTCCCGTGCCTTACTGGGAGCTTTAATGATGGCTCTTTTTATCTGCAGGAAACTCGCACTCTGGCCGAGATTGCCAAGGTGGAACTGGACAACATGCCTCTGCGTGGGAAGCAGCTCCGAGTGCGCTTTGCCTGCCACAGCGCCTCGCTGACAGTCAGGAACCTGCCTCAGTTTGTGTCCAACGAGCTCCTGGAGGAAGCCTTCTCAGTGTTTGGCCAGGTGGAAAGGGCTGTGGTTATTGTGGATGACAGAGGACGATCCTCTGGGAAAGGCATTGTGGAGTTCTCAGGGAAGCCTGCTGCTAGGAAAGCGCTGGATAGATGCAGCGATGGGTCTTTCCTGCTGACCACGTAAGTGCGGATGGGGAGATTTGCTCTGCTGGCACGTGCAGGTTGGGTGGCATTGGCTGGTTCTTAACACCACAGTGGGACAGACGGGGCATGAGGTGGTAGGGGATTGGCCTGGGGAGAATTTTATTCAGCTTTGTTCCGACAAGAGACAGTCTTTGCTGAAGCTCGGGTCTGAAAACTTTCTTCTGGGAAGCTGCTAGTGGGGTAAGTGCATAAAACTTCCAAATAAACTTTTTCTCCATAAAACAACCTTAGGGCAATTAAAGCAGCCTTTAGGAACGGGACCTATTTCATGTTATCCATATAACTTGTTTGGAAATGAAATGGAAATTTCTTAATTGTACACTCTGGGTCACTAAAAGGGAGAGTCTTGGGATGGGATTCCACGGGGTGGAATGCCACTGTGGGCGTGGGATCTGTTGGAGAGGCTACTCAGATTGGATTGTTTGGACTTTTCACCATTATAAACTGTTTTCCCTGTGCTTGAATGTAATAAGGCAGAAAAGCATGTTCTCTCATAATTATGTGAACTTGCTCGAGCAAATGGCCAATTCCAATTGTATTCCATAAAGCAGTTTGTTGCTCTGTTAAGAGGGAGCCATTTCTGATCTCTTGGGAAAAAATTACTGTTTTCTATTGCCCTTCTAGAATTTGTGACTAGAACACTTCCTGAAATTGAGCTATATTGCTCATTTTTAACGTAATTTTTTAAAGTTTTGTGCTTCTCACCTCCTGTGGATCTGCAGTGGCACAGCTGTACACAAGTACATTCAGTTTCAAAAAGCAGGTTTTATTTGTTTCTTTCTTAATACTTGTTTTTCTCCCTGATGCTTGAAGATAACCAGCATAGTGAGTAGTGCTCTACAGGAGGATTAGTGTTAGGGAGATTTTGCTGATTCAGAAGTCTATACCTGAAAGAACCATGAAAACAGATTTTTAAAAGTGATCATGCAAAACTAATCACTATCAATGCACAACTGTGGTTAACATTCAGTCTCTTTATAGCAATCAGTACATGAGGTTCTGATACCAAAGCCCACAAACAAGTCTGCTGTTCCTTTCTAGTTATGGTTTGGTTTTGATTAAACTCATTCTGGTTTGTCCTAGTTCAAGACAAGAAAGGTAGATAAAGTGTTTGAAATCTGTTCATGTTAGAAAATAAAATTATTAATAATGGAATACATCACATCAACATGAAAAGCTGTATTATGGATGTTCAGCTGAGGAAATGGATTTTAGCCTTCCATAGCCTGCCTTCCTGGTGGAGCCTGGGTACCCATTGCCACTTGGCACAGCAGGATCATCTCTCTTCATTTCCCCTGCCCTGGCACATGGGACTGAGGAGCTCATGGGGTGCTGCTTTGTGCTGAGGGTGAGCAGTGTCAGTGCTGTGGTGGAGAGCTGATTCAGAGACCAGGTCAATACTTTCTTCTGCATGTAGAAGCCAGGGAGACAGAAGCACACATCTGCAGTGTCTGTTGTGAATTGCACCAGTGGATTCCCTGTGGGGTGGAAATTCAGACAAGGGCCCAGTGGACCTTCCTAGAGCACTGTTGCCAAGCAACAGTAGCACATGGTGGCCTCTGGATGGATGGTGCAGCCTGCAGCCTCCAGTGAGGAGTGGTGGAGTGACTCCTTGCTTTAGACAGCCATAGAAAGGCACAGATGGACTTGTGGCACTCCCTTCATGCTGAGTAGATCCTACTGGAGAATGTCAGGATTCCAGTTAAGCTGCTAATTTGAAGCAAGTAACTACAAATATTATTCTTCCAGTACAATTTTTGTTTGGATTAAACAAGGATTTTGATTTGCAGTTACACTCCTATTCTAGAAAAAAATAAAAGAGTTCAAAGTGATTCCTGGCTTTCCTTTGGTTGAGATCCCCAGCTGCTCTGAGTTTCTTTGAGCAGTGATAAAAGCAGTGTAAGTTGTGCTTTCCACAACTGCAAGCTTGTTCTTGAATTTTTATGAAAGTACCTCACTTTTTCTTTACAGATTCCCTCGCCCTGTCACTGTGGAGCCCATGGATCAGTATGATGATGAGGAGGGTCTACCAGAGAAACTAGTCATCAAAAACCAGCAATATCACAAGTATGTGCCTGGCATGCAGCAGGAGAGGAGAGTGCCTGTGGGCTAGTGTCTCAGTCTTAGAAGGGTGGCTCATCAGGTCCTCCTTTTTTTCCATAAATGTGACCTGACTTTGGAAGGAGCATTGCATTCACTCTTCACTTGCCATGACTGGCTGAAAGAAAACAGTGATTTTGAATCCACACTGCTGGATAAGACTGGCAGCCTACACATGTTTTCTATAAGTCCATTTCAGTTGTTGGAATAAAAAAATTAGGTCAATTTGAGATAAGACAGATGACATGAGATTCCCTGAGACGTATTACAGAAAGCCTTTGTCGGAAACACTTGAACCCACAATAGAAATTTAAGGAATTATGTGACTAGCATTAGGAGATTGTAGAGCTATCCAGGTATAAGACCAGAGTCTTAGAAGGCTCCCCAGTATAGGTAGGAATCCTGTGATCTGAGCAGTTGGCATTAGCAAGCCATGTGAGCTCATGAATTTTTCAAGTGAGGAAGATGAGAGCTTCAGGAGGTGGAATTAGGAATAGTCCTGTTCTACAGGTGCAGAGTGAAAAAAACATGCGTGTTTGGGCAGTGTTTGCTTCTGGAGTACATCTGTCCACAAGATGTGCAGCAGGAGCAAAGGCTATTGCTTTCAAGGGTATTTCTGAATCTCTTCACCCAGAATCTCTTGCTGTCTTATGAAAGAAGTGTCATTGCTTGTTATGGAGGAGGACAGCTTTCATGCAGGAATAAGATGATGCCTGAGGAGCAAACTGGTGTCTCAGGCACAGTTAACTGGGATCTGCTATTGCATTTGACACACAAATGGAGTTTTCTTGGCTCCTCCTTGCTCTCCTGAAGCATTCACTAGCTCTTCGTTGTTTGACAGGGAGCGTGAGCAGCCTCCTCGGTTTGCACAGCCTGGCAGCTTCGAATATGAATATGCCATGCGTTGGAAGGCTTTGATAGAGATGGAGAAGCAGCAGCAGGAACAAGTAGATCGCAACATCAAGGAAGCTCGAGAGAAGCTGGAAATGGAAATGGAAGCAGCTCGCCATGAGCACCAAGTGATGCTCATGCGACAAGGTATCAGTCAGACAAATAAATACAGGGTGGGAGCAGAGCCTTGGACTGTCTAGGACGGGTGGCTCGGTAGACTGGCTGGAGATCGCTGAAGGGGAGCTGTGGTGGTTGCTCCTCTTGTAACCAAGCATGGAGCATCATTTAGGTGGAAAAGATCCACAAGTCCAACCATTAACCTGCTTTCAGGTACTTGTAGAGCAATAGAGTCTCCTCAAGTCTTCTTTTCTCCAGGCTGAGCCCCTTTCCCAGCTCCCTCAGCTGCTCCTCATCAGATTTGTGTTCCAGACCCTTCCCCAGCTCCGTTCCCTTCTCTGGCCATGCTCCAGCCCCTCAGTGTCTTTCTTGTCGTGAGGGACCCAGAGCTGGACACAGGATTTGAGGAGTGGCCTCACCAGTGCCCAGCCAGGGGACAGTCACTGTCCTGGTCCTGCTGGCCACGCCATGGCTGGGACAGGCCAGGTGCCATTGGCCTCTTGCCCACCTGGGCACACCTGGCTCCTGTTGAGCTGCTGTTGAGCAGCACCCCCAGGGCCTTTCCCACCAGGCACTTTCCAGCCCCTCTGCCCCAGCCTGGAGCTGCAGGGGGTTGTTGTGACCCAAGGCAGGACCTGGCACTGAATCTTGTTAGACCTAACACGGAGAGATGCTACTGTATTGGTAAAGGCTCTGTTACTTTTTCTCTTCTGTGTTATAGTTCTACTTCAGGAATTCATAAGAGGTGGCATGGGAGATGAGTCTGATTGTGTTTTTTACTGTTGTCTTACACAGATTTAATGAGACGCCAGGAGGAGCTGAGGAGAATGGAGGAATTGCATAACCAGGAAGTGCAAAAACGTAAACAGCTGGAACTCAGGTAAAGGGGGCAGGTTGTGAAATGCTGTGACTCCAGAGCAGAATAAAACACCTCTTCACTGCATCTAATTGTTCATTGTGACAATTTAATTACTACCTCAAGTGTGCCTGTTACTTTGGCCTTCTGTTTTTATAGGGCAGAGTGTACACTTGGTTTAAGGTAGAAGAGTTAGGAGTTTCTTCCATTGATTAGCCATGTGCTTCTTCACATTTCTGTGTCTTAGTTAAGCTCCTTTATGAAGCAGATAGAAAAATCAGAATCTCTGCTGAGATTTAGTGGCTTCAGTGCTGCAGATTGGAAAATCCTGTTCCAGCATCTCTGTTTTTATTTGAGGGGTAACTTTGTCTCAGAAATTTCTCTCTCCATTGTAGCACTTCCTTGTCTTGGGGTCATTTTGAGACGCTCCAGGAAGATTACCAGACTATTTGTAATAGAAGGGGCTTGAGAGCTGTCAGTCTTGATGCATGATATTGCATGTAGTCAGCATGCATTTGGGAGCTGCTGTGTACATAGGGTTGGAAAATACTTCTAAGATCCTGAGTTCAGCTGTAAATCTAACAGTGCCAAGCCCACCGTGTCCCTAAACACCACATCTACATGTCCTTTAAATTCTTCAAGGGATGGTGACTCCACCACTTTCTGGGCAGCCTGTTGCCAATGCTTTGTAACTGTTTTGGTGAAGGAATTTTCCCTGATGTTAAATCTAAATTTTCGCTGGTGTGACTTGAGGTCATTTCCTCTTGTCCTGTCACTTGTTACCTGGGACAAGAGACTGACTCCCACGTGGCTCCACCCTCCTGTCAGGCAGTTGTAGAGGGTGGTAATATCCCCCTTGAGCCTTCTTTTCTCCAGGCTGAGCCCCTCCAGCTCCTTCAGCTGCTCCTCATGAGACACATGCACATAAGTGTTTTGGTTTTTTGGTTTTTTTTTCCTTTCAAATGAGCTCCTTAAAACTGAAAGTTTGAAGTGTAAAGTTTCCAATGAAGATCCATGAGGCAGCACTGCAACACAGTGATGCAGGTGGTTGGTGTTTGTTGTTCTGAGCATCCTTGGACCTTCTTTTCAGGCAAGAGGAAGAACGCAGGCGCCGTGAGGAGGAAATGAGAAGGCAGCAAGAAGAGATGATGAGACGCCAGCAGGAAGGCTTTAAAGGGAACTTTGCTGATGCAGTACGAGTGCTTCTACATTCCATTACATCTCTACACTCACAGTAGATTTTTCCCTTCCACAGCATAGCTGTTTGTGAATTTTCAACTTGGTTGGAGGACTGAACATCAGTAGTGCATTCTACCCTAAATTATTGACTCCCTCCAATCTTGATACAGTTTGGCCTGGAAACTGTAAATCTCCCAGTTCTGTTCCACTGCTCTTCACGTAGACAGCTCTGTAGCTGTCTTGCTTTCAGAAAAATGTAGGCTGACTAATTCTAACAGCAACACACACACTGTCCTGAAGCACTGCAGCAGAACCCTGTTGTGATTATGACTGGCAATATCCCTAGCTTGCAGCCTGTCTTAGTCATGATAAAATGATTCTAACTGAAGGCATTGCTGCAGGCATGGTATATGCTTGTACTTAAAAGCCAATTGGTCAAGTATTTTTTTGTAGTGTAACCTGTCTTTTAATAACAGTATCTCTAATTCTATAGAGAAATGTCTTACAATTTGTTTCCAGTCCCAGCCACTTTATATTGTGGAGGCAGCTGTAGGGCTGTTCAGGTGGTGTAATGGCATTGCTGCAGCTGGGGGTAAGTGTTCAATGCTTACTAGTGAAACTTGGACCCTAGGCAAAACAGCTAAATATGTGTCAAACCAAAGGGCCAAGAGCATGGCTGAGCCAAAGGTTGGAATATTCTACTTGTGCAGCAGATATCCTGATTCCTACAAATAATACTGCCTTCATATGATAAGTAATGGCACTGAGACTACAGATGAAGTGAAAATTGTCTTCACTTACCACTGTGAAAAAAGTAGTGCCCTCACTGAAATGCTCCTGGTTTTGCAGTGAGAGAAATCTGTGATAGGTGTTTCTGATGCTTGGTTAATAAAAGAGAAATTGAGCTCACTCAATGGCATTTTAATGCGTGACCCAGTACTGTGTCTTTATGTAAGCTTGCATTCCTTTCAACAGGAAAAGCTTCTTAGCTATGCTGAGGGAGCAGC
This sequence comes from Vidua chalybeata, assembly GCF_026979565.1. Lineage (NCBI taxonomy): Eukaryota > Metazoa > Chordata > Aves > Passeriformes > Viduidae > Vidua > Vidua chalybeata. The sequence continues at coordinate 784,484 of NC_071543.1, forward strand.
AAAACTAATTCTATCTAATGTGTTACTACTGCTCAGCACATCTTTCCATCAAGATGTCTTTGTTAAAGTCTGCACATGCAGCTTTGCTGCTGGATGTTTTATTATAATTCTGAAAAACAACCTTTTATAATGAGAGATATTAAATAAGACCTATTCATTCAGCAGCTATCACGTGAAAGTTGCTCCTGCCTTTCTTTGAATTTTACCCTGGGAATTACTTTTCTACACATTGTTCAGTAGTAAATCCTCAGAACTCTTTGAATTTGTATAATTACATTTTTAAAAGCCTGATTTTAAAAGCTGAAATGAGTGTCTGTCTTTCCAGAGGGAGCCACCAGACATGCGAATGGGACAGATGGGTATGGGAGGTAAGAATATTCTTTGTTCCTGTGCATGTTCATTTCCTTACAAAATCTACACTTTTTTTTTTTTTTTTCAGTGTTCTCATTTTATTGGCTTCTCATTTAGAAACTCAAAGTAATCTCCCAGGCTAGTAAGAGGAAGTATTCATGTGACAGGAAACACAAGATCAGTTGGTCTTGACCCGATAGTGCAAAGCTGGTTGATAGAATGGACTCTGACCCTGCACAGAGCAATGTTTTGTGGCTCTGGGGTGATGAGCAGACCCCAGTCACTGTGTGTGTGTGTGCCAGGACTATTCCTCAGTTTTCTTTTCCAGGTACCATTGGCATGAACAATAGAGGAGCTATGGGTGGTACCAATGTCCCAGCTCCTGCCCCTCCTGCTGCTGGTCCTGGAGCTATGATCCCTGATGGAGCCATGGGAATGGTAGTGTATCTCCATCTGCTTTTCGTGCACACCTTTAAATGCAGATTATGTTGTTTCCACTATCAAGCACTGGCTGCTGAAGTTGAAGCTTCTTTGTCTACCCAGACCTGTTGCTTCACTCCTGCTAAAATTTTTAGAAGTTAATCTTGCCTTGATAGAGCTGATAATTTTCAGGAGATTGAGCCAAGTTTAATAACTGCTTAATTTACTTCCAAGAGAGTTAGTGATAAAATGTGTATTAGAAAGATCTTAGCAATAATACATGGTTGTTTTTAAATGACCTAATGGGAAGCACTTTGTTAAATTGAGAGTTTTTTGATTCTTGCAGGCATAAAGCCAAGCTTTCAGGAGTGTTCTGTTCATCACCAGTTTCATAACCAGAAAAGGATTATCTCCTGTTCTCATGTGCCAGAATGAGTTCAGTTAATTTGCTTAGGAGGTCAAAAGCAAAGAATCAATGGCATTCATGCTTATTTGTTTGACTTTTCAAAATTTTTGTATTTGATTTAGTTTTAAACTTTACTGCAGGGCTTTGCAATAGACTCTGGCTTTTGTGGCGTTTGTCATTCCTCTCTGTCACACAGAGGATTGGTCCTCCCACAGTGTCAGCACTTGCACAAACAGCAGCAGTCATAGTAAAGTTTGTCCTGAAAGTTCATCTTCCTTCAGTGATTTCTATGAACTGGTCTAATAAACAGTTCTGCAAACATTCCTCCTCAGACTTTTTGCTCTGTCGTGACTGCTATGACACAGATTTTTTTTTTTTTTTTTTTTAATCATAAAGAACAGGTTTATTTGTCTAAAAACTTTTGTACCTAAGTGGTAGGGACAACAAAGCAGCTGAGGTTAAGGGAATGTTCACTACACATGGAAATTAAGGGAGAAGATGAAGCCAGGAGTGGAAAGGGAAGGTGAGTTCAGATGGCTCACCTGCTCCACAGTAGGGCCCTGGTCTGTGAGGTGGTGCACACAGTCCCAGTATGCCTGACTCCAGGTTGTGTGGAGAAAGGAGCTTTGTTCTGCAATGGTCCAACGCTGCAGGTTTGGGACCGTGGGGATGTTTTTGGTGGGGTGAAGGTTTGCAGTGAGGTCAGCTAGAATTGTGGAATCCTGGTGGAATTCAAATGAACTCAAACTGCTTTTAACTGCCCTTTGTTCTTCCTTGTTTTTCTTCCTACATCTTCTGCACTTGTCCTCGTTCCCAGACTCCACCACCACCTCCAGACCGCTTTGGCCAGGGTGGAGCCATGGAAGGCCTTGGAGCGATGGGAGGGAACCCGCCTGCCTTCAACAGGGGAAATCCAGGCGGGGATTTTGGCCCTAACAAGCGTCGCAGATACTAACAGGATTAAGCTATGCCCTGTACATGCCCCAGAGAAAGTCTTGGCAGGCCACACAGGGTTCAGCCTGGGGGGGAGGGGGGACATTTTAAAGATAGTTAATTAGGGCCTGTTTTGGTAAAGCTACTCTAGGACAAGGGGAGTGCAGTCTGACTGGTAAAGGTTTTGGAAAATTTCATGTGGTGCATTCCTAATTTCAAAGTGAAAAATGAATTCTGGGAGGCTGCCGTGGTTCAGTAACAGTAAAATCTTGCAAGGACCCTAATGCCTTGACCATTCCAGGTTTCCTATTTGCGGCTGAAATCATGAGACTAACTAAATTAGATAAAATTTCAGTATGTCTTGGCATTTTTTTAGTGTAGTGTACCTTGCTTAAGAGCACAGGGGAGTCTCTGGAGAACTAGGGCACCATTTGGGTACTTTGCAGCTCCCATGATTTTGTAAATTTATATAGCTCCAAATGATCCGTCATGTAGTGAATTGGAGGAGGTTTTGTTTGTTTCTTTTTTTTTTTTTTTTCTCCTAACTTGTTAGTTACTCTTTTTACCTGGACCATTTGTTTCTTTGAAGTAGTTGACAGTCGTGCAGCCTGAATGGCTGGCAGGTTCTTGTTTGGATGGATTTTTTTGATAACGTGTTGTATCTCTTTATTTTTACTGGTAGTAAAAGTACAATCTGTTGGATAAAGATACTGTATCTCATGCTGAAGTTTTAACTGAAACAAATGTTTGTATAATCCTAACCTTGCCTGTCTTTTGTGTAGAAGTACTACAAGATTTTTCATTTAGTGTAAACTGTTTGAACACAAACTGTAATTGTCCCACTAAAAAGTTTGAGTTTGTCCAAGGAATGTTACAGGAATGCATTATTAAAGTGGATTTTAAGCCTTTTTTATCTGGTGTCTTGTTTCTTCTGGTTTTTTTAGTACTAATGTCTGCATGTGGATTGAATTTAATGAAGCTTCAGGTTATGGCGTGAGAGTTGTTCTTGCATAGCTCTGTAAAGAGGGTGTTCAAACCCTGAGAATTTTCTAACAGTTTTCTTTCTCACAGAGCAGGCTTTCTTTGTGTGTTGGAATGTGACCTTCAGCAGATTAGAATGTGGAAAGGGAGCTGCTGACCTACCTGGGATGCGTGTGTTGTGGCTGCGGGGAGGTGGGATGCAGGACATGTCCGTGTGTCACCAGGAGCCTGGAGCTCAGTTCCTTTCTCAGCTGCAGAGTACAGCTGTCTGTCTGCTCTTTGGCTGGGACCTTCCCAGAACTCCTGTGCTGGGGTAGGAAGGAGAGGACTCACTGATGACAATAGTAATGCTTTATCTGGTGTAATACACGAGGGACTCTGTAGGGACAGGCATCTGCTGTGACTTGTGTTCTCACACTGAGTCTCCAGAGTTGAGACTGTGAAGGGGGAAGCTTAGAAATAAATTTAGGTGGGAAAGAGAGGAGGGAGAAAGTGTTACAGCCTAAAAGCATAAGAAAGTGCCTTGGAAAATGTGAAATCATAGGAAAGATAAAAACATTTTGAGATGGCTAATGTTGCCACAGCAAGAACCTGAAATTATGATTTGGTCCTGTATGTACTCTTTAAGTAGGGGAAGATGAAATTAGCACTCTGGAGCCTTGATTGGTTTACCCCTTTCTTTAGTTAACCTGGAATGAGATGATAAGATGTATGGAAGAGAGGCTGCAGCCAGTGCTCTTTATTTCTTCTTTTTAATTTGTTTTTCCACATTTGGAAGCACCAGCAGCTGGTTTGCTGAGATGATATGGTATCTAATGGTGGTTATCAGCTTGATTGTGAAGCATGAAGAGTTTGGTGATGTTTTTTCATCTGGCTCATTTGCTAGAACAGCTCACTGTTGCAAAATCTCAAGTGAGAATGCTAATTAGCTTTTCTATTGACCTGTGGAAGATGGATCTGTTCTCGTAGCTTGTGTCTGGAATGAGGCTGGCAGACATTCACTAGTGCCATGGCCATTGGGTAAGTACATTGTTTAATTCTGAAGTGTGAAATATGAGGAGAAGAAACTATGAAGTTACAACCACATGTCTGCATTACCTCCTTCACCTGCCAGTTGCTCAGCTGGCTTGTGTGTTACTGAGCAGTCCAAGGAGAAATTGCTGTCCTAGTGAAACAGCAGAGCTCGGATGTTCAGCATCACTCTGCTGCTGAACAGTCCTGAGCAGGTATAAGATAAGGATGGGTCTAGTTAACTGCCCTTTCCCTGTGAGAAAACTCTGTGGAAAATCATAGGGAAGGAGGAATTTAACACTGCTCAAAACCCATCTAACAAGATTTCAAATATCTAAATTAAAGATCCAGTGGCAGCAATTAAAGAAAACTAAATTCTCGTATGGATCCTATAGGCAACTATCCTTAATTTGCTTTAAAGGAGGAGACCGAAAATCTGTGAGTGAGTAAGGAAATTGTAAAGCAAAGCTCTAGTAAGATTTTCAGAGGCATGTCAGGGACAGGCTGAGTGCAGTGCAGGAGCACTTGCAGCTGGGCACAGGAGCAAGCAAGGCTGCCCCACTCCAGAGCAATTCTTGCTCTGCTGAAGCCCGCTGGAGTTTGGTGTCGGTGCTTGCACCGCCTGTTTGAGGTAACAAGTGCATGTCCTGAGGCTGGGCTGTTCACAGCACTGCTGTGCTGGGGTTCAGCCACTGTGCAGAAGGGAATGCTTCCCTCTGCATGCCTTTCCAGAGTGCTGGCTGGCCATTATGTAATTGCAGACTGACGAAATATTCTTACTCTTCTGAGGAGAAACCGTTGCCTTTCGCTGTCATATTTGATCAGCTGGTTTAAAATGCAGTTCTCCAGTATCCGTTTGGGTCACACCAAGGATTGATGAGCAATTTGGTTTTACCATTTTGCTCTTAATTTTAAACCCCCATCATTTGTGGACTTCAGAAGTTACAACTTGTGCTTTATGCAGCCTCCTCTTCAACAGTAGTGAGTGCATTTGCAAGAATCAAAGATAAATGAAAAATCCAGCTGGTATGTGGATAATTTTGCCATACCAAAGCAGTAGACAAACATTCCATTTTTTTTTCCTGGCATGGTGCCTCTCACTAGCAGCTCTAATTTATCATAGAAAGCTGCAAGTGACAGCATGTGCTAAACCACTTCTCCAGTGAGCTACCTTTGGGGGTTGAAAGAAGGAAGATGTGATTTTCTATGGCCTTGCTGAAAGGAGCCATCATTCATTCTTCTCATGGTTGTGACTTGGGTACCTAGTACCAGATGTAAGTAATAAGAGAGAAAGAAACCGAGGAGCTCAGCCAGGCACAGCACTGGTTTTGGGGCACTTTCCCTCACTTCAGTTTGGCCACTCTGCTCTAAATAAGCTCACAGTGACCTTGCTATAAAGGCAACAGGACCCTCAAAAGGAAAAGTGCTAAAACCCCACACTCAGTGCCAGTTCAGGGTATTTCAGCCAGCAGATTTTGATTCAGGATGCCAGCTAATGATACAAAATTGAGTCTTGGGAGTAGACTGAACTCTTCTTTTTGGACTGGTTCCAGCTGAGGACTAAAGGGCACTTTTTGATTAGGAATACTGCATGTGCCTTCAGAGTGAGCACCACAGTGAATCAACTCCTAAATGAGTAACTCAGCTCCAAGGAATTCTCTCTGGAGTAAGACACTGGCTGAACTACAGGGAGAAAATCCTTGTCAGCTGGGTAGCTGGTTCCAGTTTGAGGTTATATTTGTCCAATGAGACTGAAGTGTTGCAGCACTAGTCCTGTAATAACCCAAGCTGCAGAAAAACAGTGGTATTGAATGGAGAGGTTGCCTGTACCCACATTTCTGGTAGTTTCCTGGTCTTTTTCAAACCTCTTCTCTGAGCTGTTGAGTACAAGCAGTGAGGACCCCTTGGGCAGGTGCTACATAACTCCTTAGCAGTGCTATCTGAAGAATGGCCAGGCAGAACTGCTGCAGAATTGCTCAACACATGTTCTTTTGAGAAAGATTTAATTGCCCAAATAAATAAAGCATTAATCCTGCCTGCTACATACATCACAGTAATATGTTTTTCAGGGGTAACCCTTAGCCTAAGAAGCCTCTTTAGTATGGAGGAGTTACTCTGTGCTTTAGAAATGCAGTGTCTTGCTGCTACCCTGGTTCCACAGGGCATCCTGAATGACTGAAAGGTCAGGGGTGAGCTGAGTTTGTTTCCCTGGAGGTATCCAGCATGTTGTCCCCAGGACCTTGCAGGGCTGTTTTACACTGACCCTGATTGTTCAAGGGCAAGCACATTTGGCTAGATTTGAGAATATTTTATTGGATTTTCAACTTCCTTTTTTGATCTGTTGTATATGAAATTAAGTGTGTATAAAGCAAACAGGCCTTATTTTTAATTGGCAGCTGGGAGCTCGATGCCTGTCTCAGGTGCAGAATAGAGAGTTGCCTCAGCCCCAGTCCCCCCGGGTACCTGCTGTTTATCTCTGTGATGTGTGTCAGCCACATCAGCCTGCTGGCGTTTCCTCTGAGGTGTGCAGGGTAACCTGAGCTCCATATTCTCACTGGCACGGGGTCGGTGACAGCTGCAGCCTTGCTGACAGCTCGTGGAAAGAACAGGGAGATCTGAAACACTATAGCTCTGCTCAGCCCCCAGGATGGCAAACTCCCCCGCCACAGGCCTCTGCCCAGCTCCCTGGGTCCCCAGTGATCTTTCTCACCTAAGCAGAGGCTCTGGATGCCAGTAGGGTTTTTTTGCCTACCTTTGGGGCTGTTGGGTCAGTTGTGACCTGGGGCAGTACAGTGCTTTGAATCCACGTGGATCATGTGGGTGTGACAAGTTCCCTGCTGCCCTCCTGTTTCCCTCCCAGCTTTTGGGTGGATGTAGGTTTGTACACAGGTGACCCAGGTATAAAGAGGTGTGACAGTGGTGCATGTCCTCCCCTGCAGCAGGGCTGGCTCCTTGCTAAGGAGCTGCCAAGGAAAAGCCTGATGGTGCTGCTGGCTGGGGCATCTCAAGGTGGGGGTGGCAGAACTGAGCTAAAGTAGCAGGATAGTGTGAAATAATCTGGAGTCTTCTCCCTGATAAGCTCCACAATTCTGGCAACAGTTCACCCTAACTCTGAACTCTGAGATTCCCTTGGAATGACAGAAAATTTTTCAGGCTTTGTAGAGGGATTAAGTAGGTTAAACAAACATTGTAGGACAGGGTTAGAATTGCATCAGCCAGTGGCATCGGCCAATGGCAGCCCCTGTGGGCTCACCTCCTGAGCAGACTCCCTGGGCATCTTCTGCCTGCAGATCACGTTCTTTGTACTGTGTGATAGTGCCAAGGACTTACATTGACCCCAGTTCCTGAACAGAAATGGTCCCTGGATGCTGTGTGCTCCTGGAGGTCAGGGCAGCACCCAGGAAACAGCTGTCCCTGCAAACAGGAACAGCACAAAGAAAATATTTGATTTAGAACACGAAGAGGAACTAAGTAAAACCTTTGATCTCAAGAGAGTTTCCTGTTTGTAGAGGAAAACTCTTAGGTCTCAGAAGGGGAGCAGGGTGTCTGAGCAAACCCCTTCTGCATACAGGGGACCAGAGTAACATTTTGTTGTGTTCTTTTGTGATTACAACAATCTTCCAGCGAGCAATTTTCATCCCTGATGTGATGACAAGGGAAGATAGTCAGGTCTAAGTCTGTGTGTGTGTCCTTCCTTCTCCCTTTCCACAATCTGTGCTGGGCAGTGTGGTTTGTCCTAAGATAAGATGAAAACCTCAGACAGGTTTTGCAGGAGGAACTCACTGAATGCTTGCATGATTAATGCATTCCAGAGATGGGGGAGCTGAACTGTTTGTGATTGACTGTGGTGCACATCGACCTGCAGAAGGGTATAAAATGCTGCTGGAGTCTGGGCCAACCATGCAAACTGTTCTTCCAAGGTCACAGGCAGCTTCTGGGTGGTGTTTGTTATCCCTGCCCCTCCTGGGGACACCTGCAAGGTATGTCCAGCCAGAATGCAAGGAACATTGCACTTTTGGAGGAGTAGTGAAAAACTGTAAGATCTGGTCAAATACAGAGATAAAATTCTAAAGCAGCTCCAAAGTTGCCTTATAGCTTTGTAATTGTGAATTCTGCAAGGTCAAAGACTGCAAATCTGTATGTTTCTAGCCAAACTTGAATATTATAATCCTTTAGACAAATACTGTAACCAAATCTGAGATTTGGTCTGAGCCACACCAAGATTTCTCTGAGAAGTTTAGAAAGTGAGTGGGTCTCACTGAAGCTTGTGACTTAATGAGAGGGACCGTTCCTGTATACACAATATTTTGTAATAGATGGTAGAGTTGTTGTTTAGGTACTGCATTTAAAAACTTTACTAGCCATAAATCTAATCATAATCACCCACGTAATCACTGTGTCCTACTTCTCATGTCTGGCCAAGAACCTTCCCCTGACCACTCTGTTACTCCTGGGCTGCACAAAAACCAGCATTAAAAGATGTCTTGACCACATGCACAGCCTTGGTGCCTCTGTTTAGCAGGTGCACCCAGGTGCCTCCTGGGGCTGGGGGAGATCAGCACGAGTTTTGCCCTGCGACTCTGGGAATTGTCTTCCCTGCGGTTTCAGGGATGTCCGAGCGTGGCTGGTCAAAGCCCGGCTGATGCCATGCCTCCGTGACAGATGCTGCCTGGCACGATGGCAGGCACTGGTGTGGGGCCTCTGCACGCCACCCCGGGCCCGGGGCCACCCTGCAGTGCCCATTCCCTCTGCTGGGCGCAGGGCCAGCACAGAAATGCCTGCGGAGATAGCACAGGCGCCAAGCCCCATCAGCTGCCCTGTCCATCTTTAGGCCGGGCTCGGGTTACCAGCCTCCTCCCACAGCTGCCTCCAGGGACGGGCAAAGCCACCTCCCGGCGCCTGGGCTGCAGGCGGTGGGGGAGCACAGGAGGCATCCCGGGCAGGGAAAAGACTGATGCGATTTCTGTGGAAGGGGTGAAGGACGCTGCGAACACGCCTGAGCTATGGCATCGCTGTGCTACAACAAGGGCTGCGGGCAGAGGTTTGATCCCGAGCACAACGCCGAGGGTGAGTGAATTCTGCCTTGCACCAGAGGGAATGGGAGGTGTGGGCTGCGGGCAGAGGTTTGATCCCGAGCACAACGCCGAGGGTGAGTGAATTCTGCCTTGCACCAGAGGCAATGGGAGGTGTGCGCTGCCTTCCCGGAGCGCGGCCTCGGCTGCCGTGCTGCTGCCGAGCCCAGCGCGGGCAGGAGCGGGAGCAGGAGCTGCTGGCTGTCACAGGATTGCTTCTCCTGAAAGCTTTTGCCCCGTTTTCCCTTCTCAGATTCCTGCCTGTATCACCCAGGTGTCCCCATTTTCCACGATGCCCTGAAGGTGAGTGGGGCTGCAGCTGCGGGGAGTGACCTTGTCCCCAGCAGGGTTGCCCACGCCTGACCAGCCTGTCCTCTCCTGGTGTCTAGGGCTGGTCTTGTTGCAAGAAACGCACAACGGACTTCTCCGAGTTCCTCTCCATAAAGGTGAGTGACCTGCCAGCCCAAATGCACCCACTGTTCCTCTATCCTTTCCTTTGGGCCCCTGTCCAGTCCTGTCCCATCCCTGTCCTGTGTCAGGGATGTCCCCTCTCCCCTGCCAGCCAGGGATTTACTATCTGTTTCCAAGGACCCTCCAAGCAAGGGTGCTGCTCCCAAAGTGCAGGGTCAGAGCCCATTTCTGCAGGACACTGAGCCACCACATCATGGAAACTCACAGAGTTTGGGAATAGCCAGCAGGCTGAGGAGGACAAAGCAATCATTAGGCTTGTCTCTGCTGCTCAGGGATGCACAAAGGGGTTTCACAGCAAGGAGAAGCCCTCTGAGCCTTCCAGCCAAGAGAAGACTTCAGATGAACCAAAGGCCAAACCAGTGAAGGAGCTCATCTTCCAAGGACCAAAGTCAGCTGAGAAGATGCTGCGGGAAAGACCGAGGTGAGATAGGCTCAGCTAGCAGCCTTGGCCTGCTGTGTCACTTCTGTGTGTGTCCTGCCCTGCTGCTCTCTCAGGAGAGGCAAGGACACTTAAATCACAGAAAAAACCCACTTGGCTTTTGCTGCTGCTGCTCTTTCCCAGCTCTGATGAGCCAAGACAACTGCTGCCAATTAAAGTATCCAGGTCTCTGGAGCAGGCACTGGAGAAACTGAACATGTCCTCTGAGGACAAGACGCTCGAGAGCAGTTGTACAGGTAGGGACAAGCTGATGGATGGCACCGGAGTTGCACATGGCAATTTCAGCACAGGGTTTTGCATGACAGGCTCAGGGCAGTCAGTGAGTGCTGCGTGTTCATCTACCTGCAAACCTGCACCTTGGAGGCACGTTGGGATGGTCTGTGCTCAGCTGGGGAGCTGGCAGGGAGCCGGGGGAGGATCTGAGGGCAGGCATGGGCAGTGTGTGTCCTGGGTGAAGATGTGTTGCTCTCACAGGCGAGGAGGCTGCCCAGGTGAGAGCTGGCACCACGTGCAAGAACGCAGCCTGCAAGGCGGTGAGTACCTGGCAGGGTCCCATCTGTACCCCCCGTTGTGGCCAGGAGCATTACAGGTCCAGGTTCAGGGCAGGTATCGGGCAGGTGGAAGGTGGCAGTGCCCATGTGCTCCGTATTCTCATCCCACCCTGGGAGCAGCCACCTCTGTCACCTCCCACCCACTTTCCTGCAAGAGGCTTCCAGACTGGTGGTACATTTGTGTTTCACTGCTGCTGATTGCTTGCAGTGAAATACAGCACGTATTCAGGATTGGACGCGTAGGCAAAATGCATGTGGAACAATTCCCACCTGCGTTGAACTGATGCAGCACAGCCCAATTTCTCTCTTGCCCGAGGCTGCCTTGAGGATGAGTGGGAGGGATTGAGCTGTGACAGGGATAGCATGCTTGGAAACCAGCAGCAGGGGAGTGGGGAGCAAAAGGCAGGAGGCAGAAGAGGCCATAAGGCTGACATGCTCTGGAAAGGACAGCGATGACAAATCACCCCTTGCACCTCAGACTGAGTTCCTGTGGTGTCTTAACTTGCCCACTGCCCTTGTGTTGCCAAGCCCTGGGCTGGGAGCAGGCTGTGTTTGGGAGGAGGGTGCAGAAGGGCTGCTGGCTGGGCGTAGTCCCAGTGAGGCTTCACAGGTGCTGGACCTGGCAAAAGGGTGATGTTGGGCATTGTGCTGTGACCTCTACGTGGAGGAGCATTGGTGAATGAACACCTGTGTCACGTCATCCTGTGCCAGAGACACGGGCAGAACTTTCCTCTTTTTTCCACAGATCTACCAGGGCCCAGAGAGCGACACAGAGGTTTGTACATTTCATCCTGGCGTTCCTGTCTTCCATGAGGGGTAAGAAGCAACCCTTTACCAGAGAGCAAACTGACCCTGCCACGGGCTGAAAATGCTGCATGGCAAGGCTGTGTGGCCCCAGCAGCACGGCCCCTGCAGTTGTGGGTGACACCCTGAGAGGGGACAGGTGGGCAGGGGCAGCTTCTGCTTATGAGCCCCTCTCAGGGGGCCCCAGCCTGCTCCGGTCCCCTCTCCTGCTCCTGACCCCACTCAGGTCACCCTGCTCTCCTCAGGATGAAGTACTGGAGCTGCTGTGGAATCAAAACCACAGACTTCAGTGCCTTTATGGAGCAGCCGGGCTGCAGCCGTGGGTGTCACTGCTGGACAGAAAAGAAGGTAAAGGGCCTCAGAGCAGAGGCAGCTCATGTGAGCAATTGGCATTACTGGCACTTGAGAGCGCTCCTTCCCTTGCTCTGCATTCACACAGGTTTCCGCACTTAATTGTCTTAATATTCATAATTGCTGACAGATGAGTGCACAGGGTTTGAATGCCTAATCTTCACCCATCTGCCCTTTAAGATGCTGCTCTGCATTCACAAGATGTGTCAGCTCTCACACCCAATGGGCAGATGTGCAACAGAAATCTGAACGAGGCAGGACCTGGCCCTGGACACAGCACAGCCAGCATTGTAGGCTGCCACACAGAGACAGGTGGCTGAGCACAGGAAAAGTCACACCAAAAAAAACCCCATCAAAGATGATTGCAGATTACTGCATTTGGCTTTAACAAAGCTTTCCCTCTGCAGCTGCTTCTCAGGAGGGATCTCATCCACATACCAACATGGTGTTGTGGCAGGGCAGTGGGGACAAGATCTCAATTCTCAACACTGTGTCTGTAAATTTCCCCAGGAAAGTTCTTGACTGGAAACAAGCTTGAGCTGGGAAAGTTGCACCAAAGCAGCCCTGAAAGTGCACTGTGTTCCTCTGAGTCAGCACTGCTCCCAGCGACCCTCTCTGAGCCCAATCTCTTCTTTGTTCTGGAGCAGAAAACATATCCTGAATGTAAAGGAGGCTGCTGTGAGGGAACTGTGATGTTGTGATGCAGATGCTTTGTGCTAATTGTCACCTAAATCTGGGGCCAGGACTCCTCCTGGAGCATTTCTTTGGCTGGCAGTGTGGGGGGCTGCAGGGGGTCTGTCTCCTTGTGATGGTCAGAAATGAGCCTGGTGGGGACACAGGCCTGTCACTGCCTGTGGTGCTGACAAGGTGGGCAAAGGTGAGACATGGCCATCTGGGGCTCATCTGACCCCCAAATGTAGCTTGGTGGCATGATCCATGTCCAGTAGCAGCCCCTGCATTGCCCTCCTGGCTGAGTTTCCTGACTGTGCACACCACTTAGGAGCTTGGCTATAGCAGAGTGACTCTGGAACTGGAAGTCTCTGATCTTAGAGTACCCTGGAGGAACCCCAAGCACGGCACAGATGTCCCATGTTACGTGGGACAGACAGCACGGCAGGGACTGCCCACCTTTGCATGAACCATCTGCCTTCAAAAACCTGCACGAAAGGCAGGGTTTGTTCCTGCTTAGCTGGCGCCAACCTGAAGTGACCAGCACAAAGGAGATGTGCAAGGGAGCGTCCTCTGGCTCAGGCGTCCCCTCTGTCGGGGCGGTGCCTGAGCCCCAGCTGTGCCCTGAGGGGTTCCTCTCCTCGGCAGGACAAGAAGGCGGTGCTGTGCCGGCAGGACTGGCACCAAACCGGCAGCCAGGTGGTGGTGACAGTCTATGCCAAGAACCCCCTGCCTGCCCTCAGCAGCGTGAAGGCCAATCGCACCGTGGTGAGTGGGGTGGGGATGTGCACTCTCCAGAGCCCACCTGAGTTTGCAGAACCTGCCCAATACCAAGAGCCAGCTGTGTGGCTGGTGCTCTTTGGTGCCCTGTTGCTACAAACAGGGCTGGCACTGCTAACCTGCCATCTCCCTGAGCTGAGAGTCTGGTGGCCTCACTGCTGCATCTGCCCAGCAGCTCTGCCTTTCAGCCTCAGTGGGTGGATTTGAGTGGCTTTGAGTCCCTTGACCTGTGACAGAGGTGAACCTGTCATGCTCTGAAAGGGGTGAAATGTTGCCAGGTGCTGAGGGGGTCACCAGACCATTACACTGGAGCCAGGATTGTGGGATGCAATGTGGTGCTGAAAGTCAGCTGCACTGTCTGGGGGAAGAGCTCTGGCAGTGCTCTGCTACCCTCTCAGATAATTTTCTGTTGCTCTTTCAGCTCGAGGCTCATGTCATCTTTGAAGGGAATAAGATTTTCCAGGCAGAACTGGAGCTCTGGGGGGTAAGATCCTGTTTGCTTTGATTTCCCTGTTCCAGCAGTCTGCATGGGGCTGGGCTGCAGGTCTGTGAGGCAGCCTGGGCTTTTCATCCTGGGCTGGGTAGCCCAGCTACAGGCATTTATGGCCATCTCTGCTGGGAAATGCCTTAGGGGTTGTGGGGAGGCTGAGACGGATTGATCCAGAGCTAAGTCAGAGGTGGAGGTCACTGGCGGCCCTATGGGTGCTCTGGGTTTGGTCCCAGGCTGCCCCAAATGTTCTTTGGCCCAGCAGGCCCCTGTCTCCCCCACAGTCCTGCTGCGAGTTGCGGGCAGGCTGCGGGCTGAGCCACGAGACTGATTTTTCAGCTGCTCGCTGCCTGGGGAGCAGCAGTGAGGCTCAGGAATTTGCGTGTGCATTTCTCGTCTGTATTTCTGGTGCGTGCCGGCCGTGCCTGCAGGCAGCAGAGCGCTGACAGGCGTGGGCACGGCTGTGTGTCAGCACAGCTCGCTGCTGGGGAGAGGCTGTGCCGCCGCTGAGGCAGGCTGAGCTCTCCTGAGCTCTGTACGAGCGCTGTGCTGCTGCTGAGACAAAATGTGAAGCTCAGCTCAGCTGCAGCTTCTGGTACAGGAGGAGATTTCTCCTCTAGCAGGGCTTTGCCAGAGGGGGAAGGCTGAGCGTGTGCTGCCTGCCCTCCCCTGCCCGGCTCGCTGCACCTTTCCCTCTCTCTAGACCATTGATGTAGAGAAGAGCTTTGTGAGCATGGTCCCAGCCAAGGTGGAGATCACGCTTTGCAAAGCCAGCCCTGGCTCCTGGGCCAGGCTGGAGCTCCCCCAAAGCAAATTGCAGTCCTGTGGTGAGCAAGAGAAGGAAGCTGCAAACACAGAGGAGCCCGGGGCCGTGCAGGATGAGGACTCTGATGACAGCTTGAGCTGGTCGGAGGAGGAAGATGAAGAGCTGGAGATGGGAACACCAGATACGATAACATCAAGTAACTGATGGTCAAGTGCTGCAGCAGCTGAGCACTGCTGGTTCCTGAGCTGCTGGGCACCTTGGCACCAGCTCCAGAAGAGCAGACCTAGTCCAGAACCATGTGCAGGCTGCAGCACGGCCTCTCCTCGGGTCAGAAGGGACAATTAATAAACACCCAGAGCAAAGGTTGTCCTCTGAAATCCGTGATGGGCGTCTGAGAAACATCAGCGGGCCAAACCCTGCCTTCTGTCACTTCCTCTTCTTTGCCTGGCTGGGCTCTGTGTCTGCAGGAGGAGTCTCTGTGCCCGCAGCTTCGGTGTCTGTGGGCACTGGGTGTTCAGAGCCCAGTGCCCTCCCTCACCCCGGCATTTCTGGGGGTGGACACAGCCTTCCCCGCCGCTTCTGGGGGTGCTGAACCCCGGGCTGAGCTGAGTGTAAGCTCCTGCCGTCTCCCTCGCCCGGCGCTGGGGAGGCCGGGCCCTGCGGCTCTTTGTCGGGAGACCGCGGACACGGGAACGTCACCGCGGCCGGCAGCTCCAGCGGGGCCGTGGCGTTCCTGCGCAGCCCTTTAGAGGCGTGAAACCGCCCGGGGGAGCAGCGGGCGATGCCGAAGGCGCCCCGGGGCCGGCGGAGGCGGCGGAGGCGGGGGATCTCCGCGGGAGCTGCGCTGTGTAACGCGGCACGGCGCCGGCAGCGCGGGCGGAGGGCGGCGCACGCCCCGTGTGAAAAACCCAGCAATCTTCCGCCACGGCGCCGCTTAATTGGACAGCCTCGTGTAGAAGCTCAGTTTTGCCATTCTTTCTTTTTGCTGGCATTATCTTTGTTAGAAATGTATCGTCCTTATTAAGAATACATGTTAGGTATTTGTGTCTGTGCACACAGACACGCGTGCGTAGTTTCTGCTTAGGGGCTTTGAAGTGAATCTACCGAGAAATCATCCCAAGTCAGACCAAACCCCCTCGCTCAAGATGTATTCGGACAGCGCGTAATTACAAAACAACGAATTTAGCACCAGCAGGATCACAGTGCCGCGGATGGCGGGGCTGTATCGGGGCATGGCAGCACTACAGCGCGGCCGCAGCGCCGAGCCGGGCCCGAGGCGGCGCCGGGCCCGAGGCGGCGCCGGGCCCGAGGCGGCGGCGGGCCCGAGGAGGAGCCGGGCCCGAGGCGGCGGCGGGCCCGAGGCGGCGCCGGGCCCGAGGAGGCGCCGGGCCCGAGGAGGCGCCGGGCCCGAGGCGGCGGCGGGCCCGAGGAGGAGCCGGGCCCGAGGAGGCGCCGGGCCCGCCCCGCTCCGCCCGGGCTGGGGCCGGGGCCGCTCCCGCCGCTCCCCGCGCTCCGCCCGCGGCGGCGCCCCCTGGCGGCCCCTCGGGGAGCGCGGCGGCGCGGAGGGCGCGTGCGCGCGGCGGCGGGCGCGGGGCGCGGCCGGGTCGAGGGTCCGCGGGGAGCGGCGGCGGCCGCGGGGCCGCGCCGGAGGTGAGCGCGGGGGCGGGCGGAGGAGCCGCGGGGCCCGGAGAGCCCCGCGGGGCAGGCGGGGGAGCGGCGGGCCCCGCGCGTGGCCGCGTGTGTTCCCGCCCGGCCGTGCCGGAACATCCTCCGCGCCCGGCCCGGCCACCCGCGCTGAACCGCGGCCTCTGCCGGCCCGGGCGCCGCGGGTCCCGGCCCGGGGGAGGCTGTGGCGGCACCTGTCCCGCCGGGACGCGGCCGGCTCCGGGGCGGGGCGGGGCAGCCCCGGGGGCTCCGCAGCCGCGTGGCGCTGCCGGCTCCTTCGCGTCCGGAGGGTTTTTGGGAAGTGGGATGCGCGCCCCGGCCTCCGCGCCGGGCGGTGCGTGCGGAGGTGAATGTGCCGGCCGGGGATGCTGGGGCCGGGTTCGGAGCGAGCCTTTCTCTGCTGCCGGGGCCGTGCGGGGAGCGGCAGCGGCCCCGGGCAGGGCAGGTCGCGCTTTCCCCCTTTCCGCGGTGTGCCGAGGTTGGGTTGGGCTGCTCCAACGCCGGCGCGATGCTGATCCCTCTCCGCGACACCGCGACAAATTTAAGGCGACCTCTGCTCCGAGCGAGTGTCATAAAAGGTTGGCACGGGATGAGGTGGCCTGTGGGAAGGTCCCTTGCTTCGCTGCTGAGAGTGAGGCGTACGTAAGGATAGGAAGGTTGGATTTGTTCTCCAGAAAGTGGCAAAGTGCTGGCTCGGGGAGGGCAGCGCAGGGTGGTGGCCCAGCACACTCTGAGGGGTGCCAGGGATTGTGTGGTTTAGCAGCTGCCCTTCATCAGCTCAGTGGTTCTCTTCTGCGTGCTGTGAACTTTTCATTTTTATAACAGCCTGCACCGAGTTCCTGTTTAACCTCACACCCCGAGAAGCAATGCTGCTTTTTATTTGTTCTGAACTTCTCTCTTTCTGTTTCTTTCCCCTGTGTTGTTTTCTCTTTTTTTTTTTTTTTTTTTTTTTTTTTTTTCAGGAACCAATGAGCAATCAGTATCTCTTTATTCTTTATAAAGTCTTGTGATTCCCACCATAATTACTCTGAGTTATAAAAAAGCTTTAAATGCTTTAATTTAAATGGTTTTATGTGTACTTTATGCTTGCAACGCGTGTCCTGGGCCGTGGGTGCAGCGCTTCTTGTGGCAGCATCATTAACTCTTTGCCCCAAGCTCATTTTTTGATTTTTAAAAAGTTCACATTCTCTTCCGTGTAAGATGTAAAATACATTACTTGAAGGCATTACTTTGGAGCCAGTTTGCCACTGTTCACCAGCACAGTGGTTTTTCTACATGGAATTCAAGATTATGAGATGTATTTTAGATTAATATTTCCATTAAAAAAAAACTTTTAAATATTATTCATAGAAGGAACTTTACAGAGATCCTGGAAAAACAACAAAATATGCGGTTTGCAATTAGGAGGAGGAAGCTGAACGTGTGGTTTGATTTGCTTACGTGATGAGGCTGTGATTCTTTTGGGGCCCAAAGTATTTTCACACAATCCGGTGCCATGTAAAGGTTTGTGCCTTTGCAGGGAATATTTTTTTACTTTCCATGCCAGTATGTGTAAATCTGATGAACTGCTGAGAGACTCCTTGACTCTGGTAACTTTTGCTCACATTTTAGAATTGCAGTACTTGATGCAAGTGAGACTTGGCAATTTTTGCAGTACTGTAGTGCACAAGCCATGATAAAAGGCACACAGCGTCCATGCATTAACTCCTGTCTTAGTCATACCAAAACTCTCTGAAAAAACTGGTATTGATTGAGCAAGTGCATTTTGGTTTGTTTTTGTTTGGGGGTTTGTTTGTTTGTTTGTTTTGGTTTCTGTGTTTTGGGTTTTTCTGTTTTCATTTGGGAGTTTTTGTTTGATTTTGTTTCAGTTTTGTTTTCGGTTGGGTTTTGTTTGGTTTTTTCTTTGTTTATTCTTGCTTGTGTTTTTATTTGTTATTAAATCTCCCTGCCCCCCCCTAAACCCCCCTTCTCCCCAGTGAAATCTGGGGGTGGAGGAAGAGGAATCAGAGAGGTGCAATCCAAAGAAAAGTGTGGAGGGGCTTTTTTTTTTGGAAAAAAGTTTAGATTTTCCTGGTGTAATGTTGCTCTTCATGTACAACAGTGGCTTTGTTACAACTGAGACTGCCAGTAAATGCCAGGTGACAAAAGATGGTAGGACGATATACTAACATTTTTTTATTTTTCTTTTTACCTCAAATAGGAATCAAGAATGCTTAAACTGGATTTATCATTCATCCTGCAACGTGCTTAATACGCCTCTCCACAAATCTCTGTGTCCGAGGTACTGTTTGTTTCTTTTAGCCAACAGTAGTGACTAAAGCCTTGTCAGAATCGATGGAAGGTGGGAAGGACGTGGTTATTAACTTTCTTATGAAGTGGCTGTGACCTGCCAGGACCTGTGCAAGTTGCTTGGATCACCGAGGAGGTGAGATAGCGAGTGTGGGCACAGCACCCTGCAGCCCTGGCTCCTGTTCTTGCACCTTTGCTGTGCTCACCACCAAAGGGTCACTTGTGTTCAAAGAAACTGTGAAAGGTCCCTGTCTTGATTAATCCATGACTCTGCATGTGGTTGCAGGAGGAAAATCCAAGTTTAGTACTCTTCAGCTTTTGATTATGGGAGGATGTGTGTCACGTTCATACACCTGGGACCTGGAGATCTACTGGAGTCTTGGGCTTGAGTTCCTGTGGGCTGTGCAGCCGCACCTTGTCACAGTGTTATTGCACCAGCTGTGCCTCTCTTTCATCAGCTAATGCCCTTTGGAAATATTAATGGTCCATCCAATATCTTGGATTCACGGAATTTAAGGTGTTTGATGTTTGGTCACTAATATCATTGCTCTGCTATAAAATTTGCAGTATGAGTTCCTGTAGTGGGAGGTTTGTGTAGGTGAGTTGCCCAAATACCTCATGCAGATGACTTCATTTTCACTGTAGATTCCTAAGAAATATTGCTTACGTGTGTTTCATCCCTGGGGAAAAAAAAAATCTTTAAAAGAATCCAATTTCAGCCTAATTTGACCAGAGGTAGAGGTTTTAAAAAGATTATTTTAAATGTTTTGAGGGGTTTCTTTTATTTCTTAGAAACAACTTCTCGCGTCAAAAGGCACGAAGGGCTTTCTAGCATTGGCACTGAAGGAACAACCAGCAAGAATTGCACTCCTGTTATGTGTTTGGGAGCTGAATTTATAGGCAAAGAGCTCGGGAGAGAGCAAGCTTCCTCAGTTCCTCAGCTTCCTCAGTTGTTCACGTGCAGCCTGGGTGCCTGCTGTGCTGCTGGAACCTTCCTTCCCTTGTGGATTTTTTTCCCTCTCTGCAGGCACTCAGCCTGTTTGCAGTTCTGTTTCTCTTGCAGGTAAATGGCGGGACAGAAAGTGGTGTGAGAACTTTGAGAGGCACTGAGAAGTCCAAGTAGGTCATTCCTTGCTGAAGGATATGAGGGATGAGGTCTCCTATTTAACTTTTACTGCTCTTTCTTGGCACACATTCTGAAAGCCTGGCACTTCTCCATCCCTTTGGCACTTGCCTAAAACAATGGCAAGTAAGCTGAGCTGTTGTGGGATAGTAACAGAGTCCTGATTAAATTGCTGAGAGCCCCTTTCTCGTCCCTGCTAGGCCTGGTGGGTAAGCTGTACATGTGAATTAGCTCCTTTGCATGGGTGAGGATGGTGTGATATATTTAGAACAGCCCTATCCACCCAGTTCTTTGTTGAAAGTTCCTGCCTGACTTCGTGTTTCAGCAGACAGAGTGAATTGTCTCTGATCTAGTTTTTGTTACTGAAAGATGAGCGATTAAATTGTTTAGATTTCTTAATTTCTGCCTGCCCCTGGTAAAACAGGATCTGGTTCTCCAAAACAGCGAGGGCTTGATGAAACGTGATGGCTGAGCAGAATGACACAGCTCAGTACAGCTGATTTCAGCTAAATTAGAGAGTTTTCTGCTCAGTTTTGGCCAAAATGGGGCTGTATCTGAACTGTAAAGAGAAGGAAGGAAGAGCTGACAAACTCAGAGTGAGTTTATTGGAGAGCAGTATCAAAGCTAAAATCCACCTAGCAAAGAGGCGTCTGATAGCAGAGCGAAGGCAGAGGCACATCCTGCGAAGAAGGAGTTCTGCAAAGGGGTTTTAGAAGTGTAGGAAGTATAAAAAGCATAAATCTAGAAAACTGCAGCAGGATCCACGTTCCTGTTTTCTCTCTGTTTTCTGTCACTGTACTCTCCCTTCTCTCAGCAAACGGGGAACTTCCCTTCAGGTGTATTGAAGGGAAGATCTGGAAGTTGTTTCTCTATCACAAAAAAATTTTGATGCAGCGTGGAGTTACTCTGTGTGTGTGTTCCAAGTGGTGAATTTCCCCAGCAAATCTTCGTCTGGAGAGCAAACTGTCCATGTTAATGATACCAGAAAATGCTTAATTAGGTCAAACAGGAGCAGCTCCTCAGATGATGTCTTGACATGTTGACTGAAATCTTGCACATTCCAGAGGAAGTGCCAGGTGTGCAGGCAGTGAAGTCAGACTTAGCAGCATCTTCTGAGAAGGAAACTAACACAAACAGGGAATGCCAGTTTTCAAATTCAAAGTCATTGATGGACAAGATAGAAATAACTCTTATCTAAGTATTTTTGCACAACACTTCTGCGTGGGGTGATTTGGTGTGGGTTTTTTTTTTCTCCTCTTTTTTTTTTTTTTCCTGGTTGCTTTTTTAACAAATGATTATTTAATTTGAAGATTATTCCCATTCTGCTGTAACTGCTAGTACCTCAACTGTAATAAAAGTCCTTTCTCTGCAAGGACTAAGGAACCTGGAATACCTCTCGCTACTTTGGATTTTCTGTTCACTGCATAACCTTTCAACTTGGCTTTGAAGCTTGTGTCCAGCTTTCTGTTTCTAAGTTGGTTTTTTTTAATGTATTAACGTGTTAATCTGTATTTTTGTTTCTTTCAGTTCTTATTATTTGTCATATGGGGAGTTTTTCGTTCTAAAGTTTCCCCAAAAATTCTTTTGAAGGTCACGAAAAAAAATCCCAAACAAACCCTAAACCAATTTTTCTACTCTTGGTAATATTTGATGGCAATTTTGTTTTTGGAGTATGTTTTTTTTTTTTTTCCAATGTATATTTATATTTAGGTAGCATGCAGTGCCAAATTCAAGGGTGCTTAAAAAATAGGAATTTTCCATACAAATTTGAACCCAGGCTTTTTACTGCCTTAAGAGAGTTTTATTGTGGGCAAATTGTTTACTAAAAAAATAATTAGAGATTTAATAGAAAAGACCTGATGGAGGGAATATTAGTTTGCTTGGTTGTGACTTAAATTAAAAAACTCTTTGTCTTCCATATATAAATCTTTAACCAAACTAGCCTTGCTCACAACGTAGTGTTCTGGCGTCAAGTAGCTTCTTTCTACTGCTTTACCTTTTGATTAATTTATCTAAATTTTGTGTTTCAATACATGGAATGTGTATCCTGGAGTGCGTTTGTTTTTCTGTATTGCATATGCCACACACGATTCCTTTCAGCTCAGCCAACGTCCTTTAAAGGGGCCCTTCAGAGAATCATACTTAAAAGCCTACAAGCTCTTTAGCTGTGTTTGTGTAGTTAATGCTTTGCCCAACGCCTTGGCAGGTTTGCATGGAGTTATTTCCCGTTGCAAATGTTGCTCTTCTAAAATCAACTTTTGGTGAGGTAATTCGAGGTATCAGGGCTGTGAAAAGAGCATTCATGTTTCAGGCTTTTTTGTTACTTTATTACCGATTTCCAAATTGAACCTCTAATGCCCCCTTAAATAAAACACCAACAAATTAATCCGGAGTACCAGAGTTTCCTTAGCCCTTTTGAATCAGATTGTGTTAGCTGCTGGTGATCTGGGATGCAGCTGGCTTTGGAGTTTATCCCTTTGGGAAGCTGTGTTGCCTGAGGGTGCTGGTGTGGTGACCCTCCAGCCAGTGCCAGTCGTGTGCAGTCTGGGGATACCCTGTCACTCTGTGCAGAGCCCTGGACAGAAGTGCATAGAGATGAAAGAGATGGAAGTCCTTGGGGGAGCTTGTTTGGCTTTTAAAGAGAGATCTGTTTACAAGTGTGTGCAATTTGTTTATTTTAGAAACTAGGGGTTGGGCATATAAAAGGCTTTGTGTATCATCTGGTTCTTCATGGGACTTCTGTTGCTGACTTAGCTCTGCCATCTCTGTGATGTCACTTGTTACTGACTGGTCAAAATGAATTGTCTGTTGCACAGATAGTTCATTTGGGGGAAAAAAAAACTTTGCTCTGGAAGCAGTGGTGTTGGTCACCACTAAGGGTTCTGGCACAGCATGCTCTGGTACTTCGGGGGTTTGATGTAAGTGCAGGAATGGGCTTTAAAACCTGCCCTGTGCTGCGGTCCAGCCAGGCTGTGGCAGCAGCAGCAGCACAAGGTGGTTCCTTCCCAGCATGTGTGGTTTCCACAGTGTCTGTGTAGGTACACTGGTGCTTCCTTAAGCGTTGTGTGTTGTAGTGACCAGTCAGTGCCGCTGCAGCTGTGCCAAAGCTGTGCCAATTTCACTTAGTTCAGAAGAATCGTGTGCTTCCAGTGAGAATGTGGATGCAGGTAAAGACTTTGCCTAAAGGACAAAGTTGAGGCTTAAATTGGAATGAATTGTTGATTTGTTTGGATGGTCTTGAAGTTCTGTTTTCCCTTTGCTACTTTGATGGTGTTGGAGCTGAGATCTTTCTGGAATATGCAGTCAAATTAGTTTAGATTGGAAGGAACCTTTGGAAGTCATCTGGTTCAACCACATCTTCAATGAGATCAGATTGCTGAGGGCCCCATCCAGCCTGGCTTTCAGTGTTTCCAGGGATGGGGCAGCCACAGTTTCTCTGGGTAACCTGTGCCAGTGTTTTACCACCCTCACTGTAAATAAATTCTACCTGATATCTAATCTAAATCAATCTTTTCCTAGTTTAAAGCCATTACTCCATGTTCTATCGTAACAGGCCCTGCTAAAAAGTTCTTCCCACTATTCTCTTCTGTTTGAAGCAGGGAATTTTCTGCTGGTTGCAAGTTGAGGGTTACTGATAGTACCTCAAAGGCATTTGGGTGAGAAGGCAGATGCAAGTTCCTTCTTGTTCAAGCTAGCAGTGGAAGCTCCAGCACACATGAAATGTACAACAAATGACTGCTTGTAGTTCCATGCTATTTTCAAACTTCTTGCTGTTCACGTGATGAAAGTTTAAAATTAATTGTGTTTCAGACTGAATCAGTTTGATTGTCAAACCTACCTTTCACATATCGGGAAAGGGATATGGAAAACCTCTAAGTGTCAAGTATCTCCTGAGTAACAGTTACTCAGGAAAGCTGTTTGACTGCTGATCTTTTAGGACATGTATTTTTCTCAAGCTCATTATTTAGAGGACACCAAGTAACTCAAGCCTATTGAGTTCTGTCAAGCCTGCTTGTTCTGTCAGTGATTAGCGAGTGTAATCTGTTCTTGGCTTCTTTAGAAAAATTCTTTATGGATTCTAATCTGGGTTACTATGGCTAGTGAGAGTTCAAAGAACAGCTTTCCTTGAACGTGCTACTTTCTGAACCTTTTGTCTGGTGTCCTGTAAATAGTGTATTTTATTCAGGACTGATTGATCTGAGTGTAGTGAATTATTATTGTAAACAGTAGCAGCGCAGCCCAGAAATTAATACCTTGATTTTATTTATAACTCTTGGACCTTTCTTTGTGGTAAACTGTTTATGTAGCAGACTGTGTAGGCAGGTGTGAGTGTTGGAGAGTGTGTGTGTGTACAGAGGTGGACGTGTGAACCTTCAAATGACAGAGTATCTTGTTACTGGGTCACAATCCCTTTCCACTTGCAGGTGCCTCTAAGGACTTGTCCTTTTGCCTGTGGGAAACATTCTGGCAGTAAGGCAAGGCTGTGGGAATTTGGCTAATTTGTACTTACATGGTTGGAATGCAGCCAATTGTCACTTAGCTCTCCACTCATTGCATCTCCATTTCACTATTGTTTTTCTAGCCCGGAGCTCTTCAGAGTGGCTTGAGACACTGAATGTGATAAGAAACCCTCAGCTATATCAAAAGCACTTGCTAAAGCTTATCTTTACGGTGACCACCGCTGAGTGTGCTTTGCCTGACTCCTCTCTTCTTGCTTTGTGCAGGACTTTATTTCTGGGTGAAGAATGCAGACTATAAAGTGCGTGGTGGTCGGAGATGGCGCGGTGGGAAAAACCTGTCTCCTCATCAGCTACACCACCAACGCCTTCCCAGAAGAGTACATCCCTACTGTGTTTGACAACTACAGTGCCCAGATGACCGTGGATGGCCGGACAGTCAGCCTGAATCTCTGGGACACTGCGGGCCAGGAGGAGTACGACCGCCTGCGCACGCTCTCCTACCCCCAAACCAACGTCTTCATCATCTGTTTCTCCATTGGCAGCCCCTCTTCCTACGCAAACGTGAGGCACAAATGGCACCCTGAAGTTTCTCACCACTGTCCGAATGTCCCCATCCTTTTAGTGGGCACGAAGAGAGACTTGAGAAGTGACCTGGAAACGGTTAAAAAGTTGAAGGAGCAGAGCTTGGCTCCCACTACTCCACAGCAGGGGACTTCACTGGCTAAACAAATTGGAGCAGTAAAATATTTGGAGTGCTCGGCGTTGAATCAGGAGGGTGTTCGGGAGGTGTTTGCTGAAGCTGTCCGTGCAGTTCTGTATCCTGTGACAAAGAAGAACACAAGAAAATGTGTCTTATTGTAGTTGCCTTGGGTGATGGATGTTGGAAGTTGACTAGAATCTTGGAGGGCTTTTTAACGAGTTAAATTGAAGATTTGCATCTTGCACTAACAGCTCTAAGCAGAAAAGGTTTATACAATGAATATTCCTGCAGTCTTACTGCTTCAGGGAAAGTGAGAACAGGTTGTGTTTTTTTGTTTTTTTTTTTTTTCCAGCTGAGAGGTCAAACACCTACTTTATTTCTAAAGTTCCAGTCTCCAGCTTCTCCAGGGATCACTTGATTATTTTAGTGGAGGAAAATAAGAGGAGACCTCTTTGAAGCCACTTCTTTACTAGATAGCCATCAGTTACTAGATTTGCTGAAAAGCACAAATTCTGATAACTTTGCTTTAAGTGTAGCTGCTGCTTTTCCCATCCTTTATTTCCTGATTGAATTTGTTTTACAAACAGAAGTCTGGCTGTCCAGTTGTTTTGTCAATTTAAAGCTTGAACACAATTTGTTTACTTGCAAAAATGCCTGAACTATTACTGAGATTCACCTTGTAGTGAACTGTGATTGATTGTATGAAGAGTTAGCATTAGGCATGGTTAATGCAATGAGCAAGACCAAGGGAATGCCTGCAGTGATTTATCAATAGAAGCAGGAGCTGATTTCTCCTTATGTAAGGAACTTAGAATAATGATGACTCGCTCAAATGAGTGATTTTCATAGTTTTGAGGTGGAGAAGTGGAAGAGTAGTTTAGATTCAAGTCTTCCATAATCTTCTAAACTGAGATTTTATTTCACTGTCCAAAGACACGTTGCACCCTGAGAATAAACTTTTTAACAAGTACCTTCTCAGGCTGACTGAGGTATTTGGGATGACACTTCTCAAAATGAGATTTTCAGTGTAATCCCTTTGATGAATCCCGGAGACATGACAGCAGCCTGTTTGCTCTTGAGGAATGAATTGCTTCAATTCCTAACATTCTTGGGGCCACCATCTGAGATTTTTATGGCAAATTCCTTCATTGTTTTTCTGTGAGAAGAGTGACAGAAAATGTGGAGGTTCTGTTTACAGGAACCCCTGCTTCTTCCTATTTTCAGTTCAGTCTGTAACGGTTAGCCAGTCACTGGATAGGATTACCTGGGCGTTTTTTTTTTCCTCTCCTGGATGCTCAGTTATTATAAACTCTTTTTAACTGAAGTTCTATTTACATACTTTTTAATTTTCTTTAGCAGCTCTGGTAAGTGGCAGCTGCCTTTTATTTTCAGGATGTGCACTGTTCTTTATGTGTGGTTCCGGGACCAGCTGAGGAGTGAGCGCATGAGCCCTTCCTTAGACTCAACCTTCCAGCTCCGTGGCATGAAAGCAGCATGCTTCAAAGATACTTTGTGTGAAACCACTGGTGCTGGACTGGGCTTTGTTGTCTGAAGTTGACAGTGCTGTCTTTGTCCGGCTGCAGCCTCAATTGGTCATTCAGAACTTGCTTTTTCTTGTGATTCCCACACATGCAAAACTGCACTGGTGTATACCCTGGTCAGAAAAAAAAGTGCCTCATTTTAGCAAGATAACAGAAAATACATCAACAAGGTTGTTAGGGATCTTGTGTTAATTTGACCTTGCTTTATCTGATGCTGGCAGAAATACCAGGTGGATGGAAACATTTGCATTTGTGCCCCAATGCCACTATTTGGATAGAAATGTTGGTATTTGTGCCCTAATTCCACTGTTTGAAGAGGACGTGCCTTTCTTCAGCTGGTGTAACTGATGCTGACACTAACTGCAGTTTTTTTCATCTGAGACGTGCTCAGTTTGGTGCTGCTTTAGCCAGTTGCAACCCACAGAGTATAAATTGCAATTAATGCAAATCCTGGTGCCTGTGGTTAGTGAACCGACAGTTCCAAACGCTGAGCACAGGCAGTACCAAAACACCCGTTCTGCAGAAGCCTACAGACTCTGCACATTTTTCTTCACCAAGTGCCATTGCCTGGAGTGTCTTTGTGTCTCTTGCACTCGCAGAGGAAGTGCTGTTCCAGATGTGGTTCCTGCCCTGAAGGCTGCGAGGGTGTAGAGAATTCACTGAGATAACCTCTACTCACCACCTTCTGCCTTTGCTTTAGCTGTAGGCCTTTAGTGTGGGCTGGGCTTGCAGGCAGCAATTAACTCTGTGCCTTGTAATTTCAAGATTATTTTCCGTAGGTAAATTTCGGTAACTGAGTAAATAGACTTTATCATGTTTAAAATGTATTTATTTAAGCCAGTGCACGTGGTTTGTTTTAATGCTGGTCAGACCTAAATCAACTGTCTAGTGATACCCCGGTGCAAGCCCATAACCTTTGCTTTATTCAGAAATGTACTTTTGAAAGTCTGTGATACGTTTGAACTAGTCTTAAGAGGTGCCTGAAATTAAAAGTCTACCTTTTTTTTTTTTTTTTTTTTTTTGGCTACATATATTTGCAGTTTTGTACTGAAGCTACTACTGTTTTTAAAAGTTTTTACTTTTTTACATACTGAAATCTTTTAGTCCTGTGCCTTTTTGTGGTTATTCCTAACTGAATTACATGAATTTTGTGGAGAAGAAATCTTGTGAGCAAGTATTAATTGCACAACCCCTCCATTTCTGTAGGCTCAAGCAGCCATCCTGGAGTGAACTGGAAGAGAGCGTAGTGAGATAAAATTCAACTACTTAATCAATTTGTTTGATTTGGTTACACTGTTGATTGCATTATGCCAGAACACCTTATCCCCACTTAGATTACCTGGCAAATGGATTGCACAACAGTGCTGAGGAGAATAACATGATAGTGATGAAAATGAGCAGAGGGAACTTCCAACCGTCAAAGACTTTTTGCTCACTTTGGAGAACCTGGTTATTGAAATGCTTTGTATTTCTGTCACCCTCTGATGGGAGTAAAAGTCCTGGCTAGTAGCTGGTTTCCTCCAGCCTCTGCTTTTAATGAGGGTTAGCTTCAGGACAAATCCAGCGAGCTTTTCCTTTCAGTGGGCATTCTCCTTTCTTGATCCCTTTTTCCTCCTCCCTGAAATTCTTGGTCCTTTTTTTTTGTAAGTAGCCCAGTGCTTCAGTTTACAATCAGTCCTGTTTCTTCCATGCTTTATTTTTCTTCTGTGGGCAGTTGAAAAATACAGACTTCACATAATCCCATGGCTGGATTTCTGTCTTGTTTTGGGAGGTCAGAAAACTCGGTGTGGGTTTCCTGAACAGTTCAAGGTCCTTCGGTCTCTTACTGAATAGAGATGCAATGTGTATGTCTTGATTCACAGAAGAGACTCAGTGTGAAGACACAGATTTTAACCTTTGCTTTGTGAATGCTTCTGAACTGCTTGGTTTTTTTTTTAAATGCAGCTGAAGCTGGGCAGTTCAGGAATTGTGTGTCCAAAGGATATCCATGAGGTGTGCTTAGATTTGGAAGTTCTTTCTTCAGTTTACAGCTGTAGCTATTTCTATGAAATTTAAACTAGAACCTCCCTGTGCTTTGTCTCCGGGTGCCAAACCTCACTCTGTAGAAACCTTGGTGCTGCTTGGCCTGACCCTGAGAAGTGGATGGATCTCAGAGGGGTCCCAACCCCCAGAGTGGGCAGCAAGGACCACCCATCAGCAGTGGGAGCCCAAGACTCTGAAGTGTGGTACTGATACATACACTGGCAACTTGATTTTATGCTATAAATAATTTGTATTACGTCTAACAGTTTTAAAGGATTTTTTTCCTTTTTTTTTTTTTTAAATAAATGATGCATAATTACATTGTAATAAACCTTTCCTCACCTCTCTGTCTGTCGCATTAACTCGCCCTGCCATTTGTAGCGCACCTGTGCTGAGGGCTCTTTCCTGTGGAAAGCCAGGCCCGCTCCCTCGAGGCAATAAAGGAATTTTTGGGAAGGGCGGAGCGTCTGCGTTCCTTGCTGCGCCGCGGGGCGGGGCCGCGCGGGGGCGCTGTGGGCGGGCGCCGCCGCCGGGGCCGCTCCCGCCGCCGTTTCCGGCTCGCTGTCGCTCTCGGTGTCGGCGCAGCGATGTCGGACTCGGAGAGCGAGGAGGAGGCGGACGGCGGCCGCGCCGAGCCCTTCTCCCTGGCCGGCTTCCTCTTCGGCAACATCAATGAGGCGGGGCAGTTGGAAGGGGACAGCGTCCTCGACAAGGTGTGGCCGTGTCGCTCCGGGAGGGCGCCGCGGGCGGGGGGACGGGCGTGAACCGGGCTGCTTGGGGCGACCTGGGCTGTATCGGGGTGCACTGGGGTGAAACCAGGGCGACGCGGTTTGTGCCGAGATGTACCGGGACGTGCTGGGGTGTATCGAGGTGCTCGGGCCGTCCCGGGGGTGCCGCTCGCAGCCTCCCAGCTCTGGTCTCCCCAGGAATCCAAGAAGCACCTGGCCGGGCTGGGCGTGCTGGGGCTGGGCAACCTCATCACCGAGATCACCGCCAGCGAGGAGGAGAGCGCCGAGAGCGAGGGAGCGCACCTGGACGAGGAAGGTTTGGCTGCGCTTGGGTGGCAGGGGGGCTGCGGGGTCGCGGCTGGTGCCGGAGCGAGCAAAAGGCTCCCAGGTCGGCAGCGGCCGCCGGGGATATCGCGGTGGTCTCTGGCCAGAGGCCCTCTGTCAAAAGGCCTTCCCTTCTCACCTTGCCAAACGGAATGCCACAGTAGCTCCTGATCAATTTTGCACCTGTTCCCTTTAATTTTTTATGAGAATTTTCTCTCCTCCTTCATAGATGAGTTTAGTCTGTATTTGTATTAAAGAAGCCTGCTTAGCACACGGTATAATAAAATCTTTTTCTGAACTTGAACCATTTCCATGAGTAAGTGATAAGTGCTCCTTCAGTTTTTCTGAGCTTGTTGAACAGTTTCCATGAGTAAGTGATAAGTGCTCCTTACCAGTCTTCTAGGGGAAATTCAGAGCCGTGAGAGCTTTTGATTAGAATGAGGGGAAAAATACTCTGGGGGGAGATGCTAATCAGATAGTTTTGTTTCTTTAAATAAAGGAAGCATAGCAAAGGATTCGTAGGTACCTAATGAAGTCTGATGTAACTGACACAAATCAGGAGAAAGTTTTGTGTTTCTCCTAGGCTGGGTTAAGAGCACAGAGGATGCTGTTGATTACTCAGACATCACTGAAGTGGCAGAGGATGAGAGCCGTCGCTACAAGCAGGCGATGGGCAGCCTGCAGCCAGCTCGAAGGCCGGGTAAGGGGGATCAGCACTGCAGCTCTGCCTGTAGGAGCTGCCTGGGGCATTGTGCTTTTTAACTCCTTGCTTCAAGAGCCCAGTATCAGCTTTTGTGAAACTGTCTTTGCTGGATGAAGCCACTGCTTGCTGTCTTCCTCTTTTAAGGAATCTGTTCCTCATTGGAGTCACTTCAATCTTAGTATCTTTCTCCTGTTTTACTCTTGATTTTTTTTTTTTTAAAGACCCTGCAGAAGGCACCTTGGTTCTTTTGTTAGTCCCAGGTATCTCTGTCTGTATTCTGGCCTAGAATATGCTTTCAAAAACAAGCAGCTTTTCCATTTCAGTAGCTGCTGGTGTAAATGCTACATCTTGGCATATCCTTTAAAGGTGTCTTACACTTAATCTTTCTGGTGACTTTCTGTGGTTAGTGAGATATGAAGGTGATGTGGACTTTTTAACCCACATTTTCTTTATTTGTTCTACAAAGAGTGAATAAAAGGATGTGATAGCAGAATATATAAACGCATAAGCAAATTGTGACTAAAAGGAGGTCATAGCAGAATATATACATACACCTAGATTTTAAGTGCTTCAGTCATCTTTCTGTCAGTTTCTCTTTGTCCTTCCTTCCTAGTATTTTTTAAATTTACATCTTGCAAATGAGTTTGTGCGGGAAGCTGAACTACTGCTAAGAGTTTTCATCTAGTTACAAGATGAGAATGGTGTCTAGGCCATCAGGTTTGAAACAGAATAAATGGAAAGGCTGCCTGGTTTTCTTTTATTATCTGCTTAACACCTGGTGTTGTCTCCTGCCTGGTCAGATGAAGATGAGGATGATTACGATGCTGACTGTGAAGACATTGATTCCAAGCTGATGCCGCCACCACCACCCCCCCCAGTACCTGGAAAAAAAGAAGATGAAAAGGAGGCAGTTGCCACTGGTGAGTGAGGACTTTCTTCTTCTCTCTGGCAATGTGAATGTCTGAAGGAAGCAAACGCCCCTGTGGAGCAGTTCTGCGGCACCACGCGGCACCAGAACTCGGTCTGCAGGCTGCATCTGAAGGTGAGTGTTCGTGGTGTTGCAGGGTTGGCTGGAGCCTAGGGTGAAGTGTTGTATTTCCAGTGACTGTTGAAATACCCGTATTGACAATGAAACTGTTTTTTTGTCTCATCCTCTCAGTTGTGGCTGGGGAATTCACCTGGAACGCTTAGGATAAAATGAAAGGTTAAACCAGAATGGTACTTAGAGCGCCTGCACAGGCTTAATTTTTGCATAACTTCATATAAACAGTAAATGTGGCACTATGGGGTTATGCTAGGGGAGAGGGAGGAGACCTGTTTGTTTATGAGGTGCTTGTTCTATTGTAGTATCTGAAGATGGAGACGGTATCATTTTGCCCTCCATCATTGCTCCTTCCTCTGCTGCCTCCGACAAGGTGGATTTCAGCAGCAGCTCTGATTCTGAGTCAGAGATGGGACCTCAAGAAGCCAGGCAGGCAGAATCCAAGGAAGGCAAACTCACACTTCCTCTTGCAGGAATCATGCAGCGAGATGCTACCAAACAGTTGCCAAGTGTTACAGAGCTCTTCCCAGAATTTCGACCAGGCAAGGTATTGTGAGAGATACGTGGAAGAGATGTGTGTGTCGTGTAAGCCCTCTAAATATGCATTGCACAGTGTTTAGGGCTATGCACTCAGTTATCACATGGGTGTTCTTGCTCACTCAATACTTTCTTTAGTTTCTGTTTGCTGCTATTTCCAGATTGATTTTATCTAATAGTTTTCCTGCCATGTGCAGGAATCTCTTAAAAAGCATCCTGCAAATCAGGGTGTGAATGTTTTGCTGACCATAGCAAAGGCCTGTTGATTTGATTCTTTTGCCAGATGATTAAAAACCAGTGTTAATCTATCTGCTTCCTGGCTTTTCTGGTAAATACTTGCTCCTCCTTTTATGCTGTCCTGAACTTGGTGTGCTTTTCCTGTAACAATTTGTGATCTGTATCTTTACTTAATTCTCTCTTGAAACTGCTCTGAGCATAAATTAGAAACAACCTCAAAGCAAGTTGGTTCAAAAAATGGTTGGATTTTGCACAAAGCAAATTCATTACAATTCTTTCCTGAATGCTCCCAAGTAGAAAATGCAACTTATCTATATATCAGTAATTATTCTGGAAGTTTTAAAGCTGTCAAGAAGAAAGGATAGGTAGGAGGAGAAGGACAAGGAAAATGGGCTTATAGTTGTAAAACAGATAGTCGTAGACAAAGATAACTTGGTTTTATGTGTGCCTCAGAGAGTTTGTGTAAGGAGCTGTATAATTTGCATAATTAAATGTCATGTTTTAATGATTTAGCTGAACACTGTCTGTTGGTAATCTAGGTGAGGCTCTAGCACAGAAGTTCCCCTTCTCAATGCTTTCTAGGCTTTTGCAAACCTGGTGTTTCCTGTGTATCAGCTGGTGTGTTCATTTCTTTGATGCTCAGCACGAAGTATCAGAAACTGGCTCAGTGCTAGGTGTGCCCAGTGGGCGCAGAAATCAGTGCAAGCAATTAATGATGAGCACTTTCCAAGATTAATTCATGAGCAACAGAGCTGACAAAGCCTAAAGCCCTGTAGATTTTGCTATGAGGATGGGTTGGTGTGCATGTTAACATAGCATTGTATTTTTGGATGAAACCCCCTAAAATAGCACGTGCAGAAGCAGACTTTTGTGTTCCTCTAACCTATTAGCAGCTTAACTATGTGTGAGACCTTTCCTCTTCATGGCAGGTCATTGAAACTGGATGAAGGGTTTGTGAACAGTCTGTGTGAGTTTTGGAAAGAAGGTTTACATGGGTATAGGCAGAGGTGGACAGAGTGGTCATATAAACATTTCCTTTGGGGATCAGTGTAACAGATTAACAGAGAACATTATTAGGGTATATCTGCAAAATCTTTGGTTCTAACTCCTGTTTCCTAAATATGTCAGTTAATTTAGAAATAATGTTTTACCTCTTTCAAAGAAAAGAAATGTATTTAAAAACCAGCAATCATACCCATAGACAGAACAGGAGAGAAAATGTATCATCACCAGGGGTGCAGGTTTTGGAGGTGTGCAGTGTAGGGGAACTACATTATAATGGAAATAAAAATAAGTGTATTATTTCTGGGCCATATTATTTATCTGTTTCCTTAAGAAATCTCTATATAACTCTCTTTTAGCTTGTCTCTTTTGCTTATAATTTTTATCAACTCTTCTTCAACCTCCATCTGTCTTTCTGAAGATTGTGGATTGTTCAGAATAAAAATCAATTCCTTCCAGGTGCTGTCTAACCACATGTCCAATATATAAAGGCAGTCTTTCTTCCCTCTGACTTTCTCTGTGTCTGAAATTAAGACTATATCCTTTTGAAAAGGAGGGGTCCATCAAACAGAAGGATCAGAAACTTTTTTTTCGAGTATAACCTAGAGGTTGTTGATTGCATTGGGAACTGGGGTTGTACCACGCGCCGAGCTTCTGAATTTCAGAGTGCTCTCTTGCATTACTGTTCTTCAGGCGAGGGCAAGCATTCCACAGTGTCTGTTTTAATTTGATCCTCTTGCTTTGTCGCACTCCAGGTGCTGCGCTTCCTGCGTCTCTTTGGCCCTGGGAAGAACGTTCCGTCGGTCTGGCGAAGCGCCCGGAGGAAGCGCAAGAAGAAGCATCGGGAGCTGGCACAGGAAGTGCAGATACAGGAGGGTGAAGTTGTGGTTGAGAGTGGAGTGGAAGGAAAATCTCCTTGGGAGTATGAGTTTGCAGCTCCTCCCCCTCCTGAGCAGTGCCTTTCAGATGATGAGGTGGGATATCTGAGACTTAGAGAGGGTCACCAGCTAGTGCTGGGGGTAGTAGTGGAATTGGATTGGACAGCGACTTTTAGCGGAAGGAGTTTTTCCTTCAAAAGAAAAGTGGAGAACAGAGTTGGCTTGCATTCCAGCTGGGCAGCAGCTCTTCTCCAAATACTAGTCAGTGACTTCAGGTGATTGCTTCTTACTGAGAAGGCTGCATCCGTGGTACAGGATCAATAGGAGAGCTTACCCTCTTTGTATCAAGAAGAAATCTCTGTGTTCTTGGAAGTCTAATTGCAGAACATTCTTGAGGCAGCTAGTAAGTATGGAAAAGAACTTCTTAGAAGTGCTTTTCTTCTATGAGAGTAAGCTGGGAGACTTGGAAGGAAGAGACCTCTTACTGGCCCTTAGATAAACCACCAGTGTAACCATTCCCTCTTTTGCTGTGCTTCAGATTACCATGATGGCGCCTGTGGAGTCGAAATTTTCCCAGTCGACGGGTGACACAGACAAGGTGACAGACACCAAGCCCAAGGTGGCCGAGTGGCGCTACGGCCCCGCCCAGCTCTGGTACGACATGCTGGGCATCCCCGAAGACGGCAGTGGGTTCGATTATGGCTTCAAGCTGAAGGAGAAGAGCGAGGAAGAGGCTAAAGGACACACAGAGGAGGGGGTGAGAGGGGAACCATGGGGCAGAGTGTGGGGATGGATGTGGGGATTGCTGCACGATGAGAATCTGGTGATGGGCTGGTGGATTGTTGTGCACTGTGCAAAATGGGACTCTGGATTTTCCTCCGTTGCTTTGGAAGGATGTCTTCTAAGTCATGTCTTCCAGTAACTTTTACTCCCTTCCAGGATGCGGAATCGATGAAGGAGAAGGATGATCTGCTAGCTGATGAGCACTTCCTCATGGTGACACAGCTCCAGTGGGAGGACGATGTCATCTGGAATGGGGAGGATGTCAAGCACAAAGGGACCAAGACGCAGCGTGCGAGCTTGGCGGGCTGGCTGCCATCCAGCATGACCAGAAATGCCACTGCATACAATGCCCAACAAGGTGATCAGGGCTCTGACACCAGCTTTACTTGCTGTAGTGCACTGACTCGTTACATGCTCAACTGCAGCACTTAGTAAAATTACACATGTACGGTTGCGTGCCTCAAATGTAGAACGTAATTCCCTCTGTTAGGGAATGCTTTTTAGCAAAATCACAGCTCCACTGAGAATTCTGAGAGTCAGTTCCTTTCCAAAAACAGAGTAGGTCACTTCTGTTAAAAAAACCCCGATCCCAGCTCTGTCTTTCTCCTTTCCATGTGGAATACCAGATGCTGGATCCATTTACATTAATATCAAGAAAAGCTGCCCTTAGGATTTCCTCTTTTTATAGGCTAGTGGAATTTTGTTTACTTTTGTTTTTATTTGGAAGAATTATGTAAAAGCCTTCAGAAGTTTCTCCTCAACTAAAAATTGTATTCTGTTTTTTCTAGATAGGAAGTAACAATTCTTACAAACCTCAGACTTCTTTTAGACATGGATGCATTTTAAATTGAAATAGTTCACGTAGAATGAATGTTTGTCTTCTGTTTGTCTTATCTTATCCTGCTTCTACAAGGAAAGACTAATGGGGATGTCAGATCTTTACTGGGTACCAGTGTCAATTCTTTAGTGTTCAGCTGTGAGTGCAAGACACTGAGGCGTTGGGTGGGTGAACTGGAGATTTTTTGAAGAAGCTGCAGACTCCAGCAGTCAGCTCTGTGTGAAGTATGTTTTTTTTTAAACTTTCCCAGTTTTAAAGACACGTGTCACTCTTTGGGATATGAGCAAGTAGGTCCATCAGGCTGAAATTCACTCTCCGTGCAACCCCCCAGGCCTGGTTTAAGGCACTACAGTGCCCCCTGACCCTCCCACTCAAGCTGACTTTGCTTTTGTTTTCCTTTTCTGTAGGTTTGAACCGCAGTGGCTCTTTGCTCAATTCACCAATCCCTCTAGCACAGAAACCCAATGTGGCAGGAGTCCTGGGCATAGCAAAGTGCAAGGAAAAGGCCCCTGAACAGCAAGGTAATGGCCCATGAATAGGTGCATGTGCCCTTTCTGTGGCAGAAGGGCTGCTTGTTTGCTCTAAAACATTTTGGAGGCTGTGTTTCAATAGAGCAAAATCTTTGAGCGTTGGTGTTGGTTTTCCTAGTTTTTACAGAGACTGGGTAACTGAGAGGAGTTTTAAAAGGTTTTATTCCATAATCAGTCTCGATGAATAGTGAAATACGAGGGATGTAAAACTCAGTGCCATTCCATCAGATGGACAAGACTGTGTGAACTTTCTATCAAGTTTTAAGAATGCCTTACAAATCCATTTTCCACACACTGGTAAAGCTCAGGCTTGGGGCTCTACTTCCTCTTTGCTTTCAAGATCAGTTTTCTTTTGCCTTTTAGAGTTTCTGCCTCAGGAAGCCTGAAAGATGGGGAAGGTGGAGGGAGTACGATGTGGGGATGAGATCTGAAATAGTTTTCTGCCAAGGCTGAAATCGTTTTCTGTGTATAAAGTTCTCAAGGGTTCTGCTTTATGATTGTTGCAGTTTCCCTGGATGAAGACAAACCCTGGTACTCCATTTTCCCAATTGACAATGAAGAGTTGGTGTATGGCCGTTGGGAAGACAATATCATCTGGGATGATCAGGCAATGGAAACCTACTTGGATCCCCCTGTCTTAACACTCGATCCAAATGATGAAAACATAATTCTAGGTGTGTTTATGGCGTCCAGAAATTTGACTTGAGGAGGAAAAGACAAGGGGAAATGAAAGCAAGGGTTCATAATTACACTGTAATGGAAAGAAATGGACTGGGGCAATACTTATGGCCTTCCTTTGTTCTGGCTTTTGAAGTTAATTTGCAAGTCGAAGGCCTAAGCAGGAGGTGGCAATGCTAATAACCTTTATTGGTGTGGTGTACATGTTCAACTTCCAAGTTAAATGCACTGACAAGAAAGCAAAAATTAGTACCTTGAAAGTTAAATTCAATGTGATTAATCTGGCTCTTGATGTGTTTTAGGAGTGACTGTCTTAATCTGACTTGCATGCATGTTGGTTTGAAGAGGAAAGGTAGGAATGTAAACTTGTGCTTTTAGAAATTCCTGATGAAAAGGAAGAGATGACTTTGAACTCTCCATCCAAGGAGAACAAGAAAGAATCTTCTCTAAAGAAGAGTCGGATCCTGTTGGGAAAAACAGGTGTCATCAAGGAAGAACCACAGCAGGTCAGCATAAGCTTTAGCATCATCTCCAGGGTTAGGAGTGGTGAGGAAGGAGTGAGGTTTGTTGGGTTTTTTTTGACAGCACCTCTCTCTCTGTGTTTAAAATTGAAATAGAACATGTCTCAGCCAGAGGTGAAGGATCCCTGGAACCTCTCCAATGATGAGTTTTACTACCCCAAACAGCAGGGACTTCGAGGAACCTTTGGAGGCAACATCATCCAGGTAGTCACAATAGTCTTAATGTGAGTGAGAGAGCTTGAGTGTCTTGGTAGGAGATTTCTAGCTGTGAGGATAGGACTGAAGATTTTTAGAAAAACAGAATTTAGATTACAGCAGGTCAGTTGAGTGTTCATGAGAGATATTTTTAATGTTCAATTAAAATTAGGAGTTTGAACTAATTTTTATTGATTGCCCCATCAAACTGAGGTTTAGTTGCTTGATCTTCCTGTGTGCTACTTGCCATGCTTTTGTTTGGTGTCTTATTATGTAGTATTCTTTGTAAACCAGTAGTGGGAGGGGAGAAGGAGGTGCAGTTTGTACTTCTGCTGCTCCTGTGTGTCTTAGTCTGAATATTATAAAGTTAATTTAATTACTGATGAATACGAATTACTGCTCACTAGCCCTAGGTGAGGAGATGATGGCTTTACATGTAATTCCTAGTTAGTAAAAAGATCCCATCATTGGGTACCATTTGAAATAGTAAAGTTGGAGTCATCTCTGTACGCAAAGGAGAGCTCTTCATATGGAAGTAAGCACTTTTCTGTCAAAAGGCAACATTTATGATGACAAGTGTATTTCAATGCACTTGCGTTTCTACTAGGAGACCTAAAAGTATCCCTGGGCTCTCTTACTTAAGGTTTAGTGGATAGGAGGATGGTCTGACTTTTGAGGTGGTGCATGTCCCTCTTAACACAGCTTGTGTTCTGTACCAGCACTCCATCCCAGCAGTGGAGCTCCGCCAGCCGTTTTTTCCCACCCACATGGGTCCCATGAAGCTCCGACAATTCCATCGGCCTCCCCTGAAGAAATATTCCTTTGGTGCCTTGTCCCAGCCCGGGCCCCACGCTGTGCAGCCTCTGCTGAAGCACATCAAGAAGAAAGCCAAGGTAGAGTTGTTCCTGTCTGCCTGTGGGCTGCTTGGTGAGCTGTTCTCCTGACGCTGTCCCTGTCCCTGGCGCAGATGAGGGAGCAGGAGCGCCAGGCCTCTGGCGGGGGGGAGATGTTCTTCATGCGCACACCGCAGGACCTCACTGGCAAGGATGGGGATCTCATCCTTGCTGAGTACAGCGAGGAGAGCGCCCCTCTGATGATGCAGGTTGGCATGGCAACAAAGATTAAAAATTACTACAAGAGGGTGAGTATGCAGGTTCTGCTGTTGGCTAGTGATTTCTCTTGCCTCTCACTGAGAGCTAACAGCACCTCCGTTGCACCTTCCAGAAACCTGGCAAAGATCCAGGAGCTCCAGACTGTAAATATGGAGAGACTGTTTATTGTCACACTTCTCCCTTCCTGGGTTCTCTGCATCCAGGCCAGTTACTGCAGGTGAGAAATGAGGTTTTAACATTTAAAAGACCTATAAGTTGGATGTGGCGTAATAGGCAGAGTACCTTTTCCAAGCCCTATTTATTCAATCATAAATAATGCTCAGCTTCCAAAAAAAAACCAGCTTCCTTTTCAGTTCCACTTTATGTCTCTTTGCTTACTAGTAATAGTAATTGCTATTAGTAATTCAGTCCCTAGCTTTCTTTTCTTTTTTTTTTTTAATCTATGCTGTATGCTTTTTAAAGTTGTTGTAGGAGTTACAAGAGTTGCAGGAAGTGAATCTTTGCTGTTTTGCTTAGTATTAGAAATAGTGTTAGAGGACTGAGGGGAAAACCAAAGCTACTTGAATGCTGGGGAACTCAATAAATAAGTGTTGGAGGGGATAGAAAGCATGGATTTCTCACAGTCCAGGATTTTATA
Source organism: Vidua chalybeata (assembly GCF_026979565.1). NCBI lineage: Eukaryota > Metazoa > Chordata > Aves > Passeriformes > Viduidae > Vidua > Vidua chalybeata. Next base: position 823,521 of record NC_071543.1, read on the forward strand.
TGTACCTTCTGAGAATTGCACTTCTAGGATGCCATTTACTAGTTAGGTGTACAGACTTCTGCTTTTATGAGCCTCTCTGTGTTGTTAAAATACATACATTTGAGATGGAGAGAGGAATTAAGAATGTTAGAAGGACCACCTGGCTAATAATCCATAAATGTAAATATAAATGGATTTCAGTTAATGCTTGCTGCTTGTGTTGCAGCAATAATTCTTCCATTCTGTACCACAGGAAAAAGGTACGGTGAAGGTTCATATTAGAGATGTATCACAGAACTTACAGTGCTAATTGTGTGTTGGGCTGGTTTCTGTGGTTATTGTGTTCTTTTGCAGATGTGTTCTTTCTGTCTTTTTTTTTTTTTTTTTTTTTGAAAGTACCTCCTTAAAGGTCCTGAAGTACTTCCAAATGTCCAAAGAGCCCTTCAATCTCTGCATTTGTTCTAGTGTTCCTTAAGCTTTTGTTCTTCATCCTTGACTGCTCCCTGCACATCTAAGTATGTTGTGATATAAATGATGGTGTACCATTGCAATCAACCTTGGGGTACTGGGGTTTTTTAAGATCTTTTTTCGTAGATTGTATCACAGAAGATTTGATCAAAACTTGACTTTTGAACTTCAATTTGTTTCTCTTAACAGGCATTTGAAAACAATCTTTTCCGGGCCCCCATCTATTTACATAAGATGCCTGAAACAGATTTCCTGATCATCCGGACAAGACAAGGTTACTACATTCGAGAATTGGTGGATATTTTTGTAGTCGGGCAGGAGTGCCCACTCTATGAAGTACCTGGTCCCAACTCTAAGCGAGCTAACACACATATCAGAGACTTCCTGCAGGTATGTGATAAGAGGTTTTTTGGGGATCTGGGGGGGGGTCTTCGGAGCAAGCCCATGGCATAGGCTTGGGCCTCAGGTGGATAGTCTTGATTTGTGAATCTCATGGTCCTGCTGTGACTCCCTTTCTTCATTTGTTTGTTTTCTTGTGAGGTGAGAGCACTGCAAAGGTTGGATGTTAACCAGACAGACCATTTTGGTTTTCATTTAACCAAAGACTTATAAAATCTCTCTTCTGTTTTAATGGCAACCTATCTGATGAGTAAATGATAAAGGCTTTTTATTACCAGAATAAAAGGTTAGGAGATTATATATAGATGTGCAAAACTGAAGAAGTTAGAGTTTTGAAGTGGTTGTGCTGTGTAAAATGTCACTTAGATGGGTTCTACTAAGAGTCAGTTAAGGAAACTTATCACTGTGCTATCAAACAGCACAGAATTAGAGTTGCCTCATAGGTATTTCTTAATTCTCTAGATCTTGTGGTGGTTAAGCTTTGGGACAGTCCATGAGCATTCAGTAATTATCCTCAAGTTCATATTTTGGAGAAAATTTATAGTAATTTACTGTCAGTTTAACTCAAAATTATAACTCCAGAGGTATTTGCAGAGCAGAAGAAAACATGCTGTTCACAGAATTTCTGTGACAAAGCTCGAACATTTCTAATGTGCTAAAACAAACTTTCAAGACAAATCTTCCACATCTCATTCTCAAAAACAGGTGAACCTGAAGCAGACACATGGCTTGGAAAAATCTACTGAGTAAATTTATGAGAAACAATGTTTTTTACGTAGTAAGTCTGAAGCAGTCACCAGAAACGCTGGCTGTAGTGTCTGTGCAAGTTGGTTCACTGTTTCTTTGGACAAACGGGTCTTGTTTTGTAGGTTTTTATCTATCGCCTCTTCTGGAAGAGCAGGGACCGTCCGCGGAGGATCCGCATGGAGGACATCAAGAAGGCTTTTCCCTCGCACTCCGAGAGCAGCATCCGCAAGCGGCTGAAGCTCTGTGCTGATTTCAAACGCACAGGTACCCACGGCGTTTGTTTGGTGGTCAGCCATCCTTTGCTGCTCTTGGAGCTCCAAGCACAGCAGAAGAAGGGAACGTCTCCTGATAAACCATTCCTGGAAGCTTGTAGAACTGAAATGTCATCTGGCAGGGGTTCTGTTTGTTCCAATTTTTAAGAATGTGCACTTTCCTTTGGCACAATTGTGCTTGATGGTGAGAAGTGACTGCAGTTTAGACATTTTTAATAACCCTTTGGGCAGTGATTTACTCATTAAAGGCTCAACACAAACACATTGCCTTCCCTCTGTGTGTAGCTATGTTGTGTTTAGCAAGCAAATACATGCACATGAAAGCTGGGACTGTGATGGCATCCAGCACGTGCGGGAAACTACTGAGTGTTTGACCTGTGCATTTTTCAGGGATGGACTCCAACTGGTGGGTTTTAAAGCCGGATTTCAGGTTGCCAACAGAGGAGGAGATCAGGGCCATGGTGTCCCCAGAGCAGTGCTGTGCCTATTACAGCATGATTGCAGCAGAGCAACGGCTCAAGGTAAATCCTGCTAAATCCAAGGCAAATTACTGACATCCTATGAGGGGTGAGCCTAGGGAACACCTTCTGCCTGAAGCTAATTCTGCTATAAAGTAGGCAAGTTAGGTCCCTAACTGTTGTGTCACCTGCTAAGTTTGCTGCTGCATAAAAGGGAGTTAAGTTTTAAAGGAAGAAACACTGTATTCTTCCCTTCTATTATCTGAAAATTGAATTAACTGTGCTCAAAAGCACCAAAGGGAAAGTACAAGAAAGGGCTTATATTTATACCTGGAGCTCTACAGCAGAAAGTAACCAGCAGGTGGCTGTAAGAGACAGAGATTTTTTTTTTTTTTTTAAGTTGAGTGCACTGTTAGGTATGGAGTTTGTCAAAATACTGGGCAGTTTGACATCTGCTACTGTTGGTCACTGTGAATCTTGCAGACAGCTCTCTGTGGAAGTTTGCTCATTCAGCATGGCAAGTCTCCACAGAGACACTTGTAGTTCTGTCTCCAGTAACCTTTTTAAGACTTCAGCTTCTCATTTTTACCCTAACATTTTTCTGCAGGATGCAGGTTACGGGGAGAAATCCTTCTTTGCTCCAGAAGAGGAAAATGAAGAAGATTTCCAAATGAAGATTGATGATGAGGTATCATCAGAGTGATGCATGAGTGTGTACACCAGTATATAAATTTGAATGGCAGGAGAAAAATGAGGTCCTTATATTTAAAGGACATATTTAAAGTCCAATTCAATGTTTCCAGTGTTCACACAACTTTCCTGGGAACTTCTGCTGGCAGCTCATACCTGTCTTTGGTGATTATTCTTGCAGGTCCTTTCAGGGCTAAGCTTTTTTTACCTTAAATGCCTTTTTGTGAGATCCTTAGCACTTCAGTTATTAATTGAAGTGTTATCAGGGCAGCTGAAGGATCAAGAAAAGGAATTCACCCTCATTGTGTCAGTTGAAAAGTTCTCAGTATGACTGGAAGAACTGCAGAATAAAAGCTTGGATGTAAGGGGGTTATGATTGTTTATTTTCTCGCTGGCAGGTGCGCACGGCTCCCTGGAACACCACACGAGCCTTCATTGCTGCTATGAAGGGCAAGTGCCTCCTAGAAGTGACCGGTGTCGCAGATCCCACTGGTTGTGGGGAGGGATTTTCTTATGTCAAGATTCCAAACAAACCAACTCAGCAGAAGGTATAGCTCCCAAGGAGCAATAGCTGGGAAGTCATGTGGGAGAAGTGGACTAAACAAGGGACCTTAGGAAGAGGAAATATCAGATGAGCCTAGGAGAGACTGCTTTGACATTAATAGGCTGAATCTTCCTCTGAACAGGACGATAAAGAGCCTCAGCCAGTGAAGAAGACAGTGACTGGCACAGATGCGGATCTGCGCCGACTTTCCCTCAAAAATGCCAAACAGCTTCTGCGGAAATTTGGAGTGCCTGAGGAGGAGGTGAGTGTGAGCCCAGGGCGGGCTGCACGCTTCACTAGTGGCTTTAGCAGCTGATGGACTTACACATTTCTACTTTGACTTCATGTGGAGAGGAACTGAGATCCACAGCCAGGTACCTCAGCTATGTGTCTCTAAAACCGCTCCTCTTCTTCCTCTTTGCAGATAAAGAAGCTGTCCCGGTGGGAGGTGATTGATGTGGTCCGCACGATGTCCACAGAGCAGGCACGCTCAGGGGAAGGGCCTATGAGCAAATTTGCCCGTGGCTCTCGGTTCTCTGTGGCAGAACATCAGGAGAGATACAAAGAAGAGTGTCAGCGCATCTTCGACTTACAAAATAAGTGCGTTCTTATCTGATGTTCACAGCCTTGGACCCCACCCTGTCCCCACCTCAAAAGTCCAGCTCTGTGCATGCCTGGGGCTCACTGATATGTGGTGGTGTAGGTGTTCATTCAACTTGTTGGGCTTGTGAAATACAGCACTAAGAAAGAGGCCTTTGGCTGTTAATAGAAGTCCTCAGGTTTAGTGTCTTGCTGTCACAGACCTTTTGGAAAGGTAGAATGTGTTGCAGAGTCACAACATGAGATGTTCTGCAGTTCCACACATCAGGAGTTCACCACCTTTTTTCCTTTCATTTAGAAGATTGTTCTGTTTTGTTATGAGCAATTTGCCATCTCTCTCTTGGGTAGCAGGTAGCAATCCTATGTCCTGGTCTTAGAACTGCCAGAAGAACTTATGCATTATTCCTTGTTCTGGCCTGAGACTTGAGAGTGGTGAGGGAATAAGGTATTGTTAGGGAAGAAGAGATCAGCTATTTAGAAGATTGTCTTGAAGCAGTTACCTTTTAGTAGGGGTTAGAAGGAGGGTTGAGAAGGGAATATATTATGCCTGTTGTAGTAGTGATTTGTATAATTAATTCTCCAATCTTTGCATCATTTTACCTTTGTATTTCTGGGAAGGTAACAGACTGATTTTTTTTCTTTTAATTTGGGAGGGCAACATTCACTGACTTCAGGATGCCTCCTATTTCAGAGTTTTGGAATCCACTGAGATCCTGTCAACAGACACAGATAGCAGTTCAGCTGAAGACAGTGACTTTGAAGAGATGGGAAAGAATATTGAGAATATGTTACAGAACAAGAAAACTAGTTCTCAGCTCTCTCGGGAAAGAGAAGAGCAGGAACGGAAGGAATTGCAAAGGATGCTCCTGGGAGAAGACAATGACAAAGACAGGGGCAAAAAGGACAGGAGAGACAAAAAGGGGCTCTGTAAGTAACTACAACTACCAGAATTATGCCTGGGAAGGGATGCAGGACTTTATGTCAGGCTGCAAAGTGTGCTGATGTGGCCTCTCAAGAGTGCAGGTTCCTTACAGGGAACATGTATAAACATGCTTGTCTGGGCCTTTTCCCTCTCTGGGGGTTCTTCCTTCTCTTGAGCACTTAGTGGCTGAAAGTGCATGTGAAGTGTATTCTTTGGCTCATATCTTTTGTTTATTTTGAACTATAAACTTACTCTGGTATTTCTTTAGATAGTCACTGCTGCTTCCTACTGAAGTTTCTTTTTTTTTTTTTTTCATTTTTATTTTGAGTGGGGAGCTGTTTTTTCAGTATTCTTCTCAAGATGTGTTCACACATAGTTCCCGCAGCCATCTTACGGTTGTGTAGTTGGATCTTGTGTGTACACAGAGCTCTGTGTGGAGCAGGCACAGTCTGCAGGCTGATAGCAGTGTCTGTTACACTGTGTGCTGTGGCAGCGGGTCTGGAGGTAAATTGGGCAGCTGCCAGATTTGGATCTCTTGGAGATGTGCTTGTTTTAAGTGCGTTCCAGCAGAGAACTTGACATGTCCCTGACTGGCTGGTAAAACATTTGGCCTGTGAATGAACTTCATGACCACTGTTGTTGAATGTGTGTGAGCAAAGCTGAGCTCTGCATCCGAGTCAATGTTATTGTTGCCATCTATTCTCAAATTGGGAATAAATATAATTCCAGTAACTAATAAATAGTTACTGGAATAATTTAGAAGGCAAATGTGGAAGATTTTTGATGATTATTACCTCATGAAAAGATATCCAGTGTTACTTTGTACAAAACCTCTCAGCCTGAATTATGAATGGTGCTGGAAAGATTCTGTGCTCACTTGGCACACTGTTTGGAGCACTCCTTGGAAAACTGGATAATTCTTGACCCTCAGTTTCTGCCAGATAACCATACCTATGATGAAAAGCACTGTAACTAATCCATCTGCAGGGCCAGATGCAATTGCATTGCAGGTTGCACGTGTGGGTCCTTGTTGACTGTAGCTGTTCCTTCTGGCATTATAATCCACATGGGTAATTAGGTAACTGTTTCAGCTGGATTTCGTGTCATGATAAGAGAGCAGGAACAAGCAAGGGGAAGACTTCTGTTAGGTTTTCCTGCATGTGTGTCTTGGAAGCTTTTAAGCCAAAATTATCTGCTGTATTTAAACAGTGGTATTTCTACAGTGTGGAAAAAAACTAGAGGCAAATAAAGCATTTTCTTGTGACAACAGCTTCAGCAGCCTCAGCAAACTCTCACAAGGATGATGACACTGCCTCTGTGACTAGCCTGAATTCCTCTGCCACGGGCCGGCGCCTGAAGATCTACCGCACGTTCAGGGACGAGGACGGGAAGGAGTACGTGAGGTGTGAGACGGTGCGGAAAGCCGCTGTCATCGACGCCTACTGCCGCATACGGACCACCAAGGATGAGGAGTTCATGTAAGGCCTTCGTGGTCTCCTTCTTCTGCCTCTTGACTTTGCCTACAGGCCTATTTCATTCCACTGACAGCATGAAGGAATGTAGAATTGAGTGTAGAAGCCCAGCACAGTAATTGTGGAGAGAGAGAGATTTAATGGCTGTCCATTTGGAGGGTGTCACAAACTTCAAGCAGTGGTTGAGCTGTCAGAAGAGTACCTGGCAAATCACGAGCTAGGCTGGTAAATGTCTGTATTTCTTTTCTCCCACGCAGACGGAAGTTTGCTCTGTTTGATGAGCAGCACCGTGAGGAGATGCGGAAGGAGCGGCGCAGGATCCAGGAGCAATTACGGCGGCTAAAGCGGAACCAAGAGAAAGAGAAACTCAAGGGCCCTCCAGAAAAGAAGCCCAAGAAAATGAAAGAGCGTCCAGACTTGAAAGTAAGGATATCCATACGGGTTTGGGCTACTGGAGAAATTTTCTGTTCTAGTGATGTACTAAAGATCTTCCTGGTGGATTTTAATGATGCTTTACCTCAAAACTAGGAGCCCATATTTGAATTCTGATCCATCACCTTCTATTTTTGCAGTTAAAATGTGGAGCATGTGGTGCAATCGGGCACATGAGGACTAATAAGTTCTGCCCTCTTTACTATCAAACAAATGCCCCACCTTCTAATCCTGTTGCAATGACAGAGGAGCAGGAGGAAGAGCTGGAAAAAACAGTCATTCACAATGACAACGAAGAACTCATCAAAGTTGAAGGAACAAAAATTGTCCTGGGTAAACAACTGATTGAGAGGTAAGGGAAAAAGCAGAGGTACTGGTGGGGATCATAAGAATAAACAGTGTAGAGCTTAATGCAGAATACTGATGTGTGTAGTAGTCACAGGAATAAAGTGACAGGGCTTTATATAAACGGTTAATGCAGTATTTCAGTTGAGCATTTGGTATTACGGCAGATGGAACCAAAGCCAGTACTGGGGGACAAATGGTCTTGATTCACCTGAGGGCTGGAGGAAGTATTGTGCTCTTTTGTTTGTGTCTAGTGCTGATGAGGTTCGCAGGAAATCCCTGGTCCTGAAGTTTCCTAAGCAGCAGCTTCCTCCCAAGAAGAAGCGTCGTGTAGGGACAACGGTGCACTGTGATTATCTCAATGTGAGTGAAGTGTTACTGAGCCGATTGCAGCACCTCCACTTCTGTTTGTACCAACTGGCCAAGCCCTTAACTGCTCCTGTGCAACCTCCTCATGACTGCCCAGAAAATTAATAAGCTAAATTGTCTAGGATTTCTGTGAGTAAATGTTTTGCATCTTGGAACTGCCTTCATTTCTCTGTCTCTCATTTTTTCAGCGTCCCCATAAATCCATCCACCGGCGGAGAACAGATCCCATGGTGACGCTCTCATCCATCTTGGAGGGCATCATCAATGACATCAGGGATCTTCCCAATGTAAGTTTAAGCTATGATACCCAAATCCTACATCTCAAGAAATACGGTTGAAGTAGGGTATGTGTTGTAGACACCAGAATGTGGCTAGTTTTGTATGGATACATGTTCAAAGCTCATATGTGATTTTAAATTTTTTTTTTCCAACAAAACCAGCACAAGATGAATGAAATGTAGCAGTGTGTAATGCTTTTATATGTGTGGCACTGGAGAAGATCTGTCCTTCACTCTTTTCTGACCAGATTTTGCCAGAAACTTGCAAAATCAAAAGATTAAATGGCAGATTTGAGTTGAAATGAGAATTTTAAAGTTCAGTTTCTTGACTTTTGTGCTGCAATCGAAAATACCATCTTAGAATTCTCTGTGAGATTTTCCTTCTTAGAATGATACTAGAGAATATTGTGTGGAAGAAAGTGTTTGCCATCATGGGGTTGAGCTTATTCTGTTTTCCCTGGTGCAGTTAAGGAACTGTTTGTGTAAAGGTTTTATACATTAGTGCCTGTTTAACTGTGGAGGTTAAACTGAGATTAGCTGTGCTAGTACTGTGCTAATAACCATTTGTTACTTTTCCTCCTCAGACATACCCCTTTCACACGCCTGTAAATCCCAAAGTTGTCAAAGATTATTATAAGATCATTACCCGGCCCATGGATTTACAGACCCTGCGTGAAAACGTCCGGAAGAGGCAGTACCCATCCCGGGAGGAGTTCAGGGAACACCTGGAGCTCATTGTGAAGAACAGTGCCACATACAACGGTAAGAGCACAGGGAAATCCTGTGCCTGCTAATACACAGTGCATGGATGAGCTGAGCAACTTTTAGAGCCAACAAAAGCAACACAAAAGTAGAACAAATTCGCTTCCAGATGGCAATAGTGAACATGTATTTTTCCAGATATACCTGAAAGATTATATTCATGTTAATGAAGTAATTAATAAATAAGAAAGAAGTGAATTCCAGCATGTAGCAACAACTAAATGATGACTGTGACGTGGTAATGGAAGTTCAGTTATGGGTCTGTGTCTTGGGGTGACTCAATGACTGAAGGCTTCTGCATGTTTCAAGTCCTGTCTACCTCCTTCATAGCTAAGTAAAATACTGTTTTCAGTAGATTGTGTTATTATGCTTTATTGAATGAATCTTTCAATGCAGTTAGGAATAATTCATACCCATTGAAGCCAGTGCCTTGGAGCATGCAGCTTTGAGTAGAGTTTGCTGTCATGATTTTGCATATTTTGATTCTTAGTCGCAATAAACGTTTTCCCCATTTGGGAAGGTCAGGAAACTACTTTAAAAAAAAATGAAAGAAAGCTGGTTTAAAATAAAAGCATAGATTCTGTGGTAGAGCATGTATCTGCTGGGGAAAAGTGCTGATTCATTGGTGGTCAGCTTTATTCTGACTGCTGATAGAAAGGTCTTTGTCCAAAATACTAATTTGAGAGGAAAACCTCCCAGCTGCACTGAGTCTGTCTAGGCTGTGCAGCATTGAGGGTGACACTGACAGCACTGGGTTTGTGTCTTTGCTGCTTCCTTTATTATTTTGACAGTTAAATCCCTGATTTATCCTAATAAATAAGATCAATTTTTTCATAGTCCTGTTGCAAATGCTTGTTTCTATGTCTGAGGAATCATGACATTATTTAGAGCTGTGAGTTTTTGAATATTCCTTAAATGTCCATCTTGCCTTCCTTAGCAGTTCTGTTTCACTGACTGGACTTAGTGAAGGAAACAGAAATTTCATGATTTATACTGTGAATATTTGACAAAGGTGGAGGGCCTGGAGGCCAGTCTCAGCTGGCACAGCTGCTTTCTAAAGGGTTTCCAAACTTCACCAGAATGTATGCCCAAAATATTATTTAGTACAAATAACTTTTTCTCGTAAAAAATACATGCTGAACTTGAATAACTGTGTGTATTGAGAATATAGTTGAGTATATACTCCTAACTGTGCTGGAAATATTATCAATGATAAATCATATTGTGACATAGGCCCTTTTTAATCAAGCTGCACTTGCTGTGTGTGTTTGCAGGGCCAAAGCACTCACTGACACAGATATCCCAGTCCATGCTCGATCTGTGTGATGAAAAGCTAAAAGAGGCAAGTTCTGTGGATGTGTTGTGGTCAGAATGGAGGGGGAGGGATGATCAGGGGTGGTTGAAGACTTTGAGAATAGAGGATGTGCATAGGCAAAACACAGGAGTTTAGGGAGCTCAGTAGAAAATTAAGGGAGTTCTTCCTCCTACCCCAGAAGATATTTGAACTTTTACCATTTTGAACAGCTCCCATGGGAGCCTTTCTGGGAAAAAAAAAAAAAAAAAAAAACCACAGATGTGTGTTTCTTATTCTAGTTACTTTATCTTATCTATAGGCTTATATCTTGACTGTTACCCCCCATTAGTTACAAGTGTTTTCATAAAAAGGTGCATGGGAGTCTCTCTGGGACAGAGTGTCTTGATAGTTCGTTATTAGTTTATAGTCAGCCACTGATTTTCTCTACTTCTTTTGCAGAAGGAAGATAAACTGGCTCGATTAGAAAAAGCAATTAATCCTCTCCTGGATGATGATGATCAAGTGGCCTTTTCCTTCATTTTGGATAACATTGTGACTCAGAAGATGATGGCAGTTCCAGATGTACGTATCTGGAGTGATGGTGTGTGATGTGCAAAATGTGCTGATCTTGTTGTGGAGAAAACAGGGCTATTAAATAGAAAAGTCTTCTGTAAAATTATTCATTTGTATTATATGTTCCTACTGTTGAACAGATATCAACAGGCCTAGTTAAAAATCCAGCTGGTAGCTCTTTTCTCTGTGTCCCTCCTGAACCTAAATGATTGGATTCAAGAGGTCTTGTTATAAATACCTTAAATACATTTGGAGTGTTAATCAGTTCTGCAGACTTATTTTCTGACATTTGTAGCTCAAACTGTAGAAATTCTTGCACGGGAGCTTTCTAAACCTGTCTGTTTTCTTTTTTATTTTTCAGTCTTGGCCGTTTCACCATCCAGTTAACAAAAAGTTTGTTCCTGATTATTACAAGGTGATTGCTAATCCAATGGATCTGGAGACCATCCGCAAGGTGTGTACCTTGAACTGAGCAGTCTCTCGAGGGGTGTTTGGACTTGATCACTTACTGTGTGACAATTCTCTTCCAGAATATCTCCAAACACAAATACCAGAACAGGGAGACTTTCCTGGATGATGTTAACCTCATCCTTGCCAACAGCATTAAGTACAATGGTAGGTGTTGGAAATGAGGCTGCAGCTGCCTTTTGTACTTCAGTTAATTCATCTGGGCACCTGTTCTGCCAAAGTGTGTTGAAGCCTGAGGCTGTGATTCATAAACCTGATGATTGTTTTCCTTTCCTGAGGAAAGAGATGCTTTAACAGTGCTGTTTTCACTGTCATATGAAGCTTTATTACCATCTGGTGCAGAATCCTCCTTTGGGGAGGATGTTCTGCTTGCTCAGTACATGTCTCTGCTCCAATGATTTGTTTCTGGGAGTTTCCTTGAGACAAAGTACAACCTTCCTGTGTCCTAAATCACACTTGCAATACTGGAACAAACTGGTTGTGCTATTTTAGCTGAATGTGAGCTCTGCTTCGTGTTCCTCCTTACATCAGGAGTTGGGATTTAGGGTCCTGTGTGAGCAAAACCTGTCTTGTTGTCTGGGCAGCTGGAATTGAAAAAACATCAGAATGTATAAAGAGATTTGTTTCTTACTACAGGGTCAGACAGCCAGTACACAAAAACAGCCCAGGAGATTGTAAACATCTGTTACCAGACTTTAGCTGAGGTATGTGGACAACTTCAGTGGAGTATTTACAGTTTGAATTTTCTGTTCTGCAACCTTAGCAAGCTTTTTTGTTCTTAGTATGACGAGCATCTGACTCAACTCGAGAGAGACATCTCTACTGCTAAAGAAGCAGCACTGGAGGAGGCAGATCTGGAAAGTCTTGACCCTATGACCCCTGGTCCCTACACTCCACAGGCAAGTGACCAAGCAAGGCTTTCACTTTCTTTTAGTTTCAATCTCCTGAGCGTTTGATCCCGATTTTCCTCTTTGTTTTATGTTCTCCATCTGTCTGCAGTTGGTCTTTTGGTAGAGTAAGTTGTTGGATGGTGTGCTAACACTTGCTTTTTAAGAATAAATATAAGAAGCAGTTCTGATGCTTCAGAGAGTGAGATACCTAAGACAGAGATTTCCCAAGCAGGTTGTAACACTGATCCACAGATGAGCTGTGTACAGTCAGGTACAGCTGAGTGTTGGTTGGAAGTGTCACATTTAGGAACCCTCAGAAGTCAAGCAGTGGACAGGTAAGGAGAACACGAGGACAAAACATGGATGTAGTGCTCAGAGGAATCCAGGGAGCTGTTTGGTAGTGGTATTGTTGGAAAGGCTCATTGCTGTGGGTAAAGGAACTCCCTAATAAGATCAGCGAAGTCCGACTGTAACCTCATTGCTGGGATTCTTTACATCTCTTTGTTCCAGTTCTAGTGGAAAATAACATTTTTTAACCTTTATCATTATTTTATAGCAGACAACTGCGTGTGTCAGGTATTTTCTATGCGTTACAGAGCAAGTTCATGCTGGGCTTCTTTTCAAAGTTTACAGTTTGGCAAAGATTTGTAAGCTACTTAGACTTTTAAAAAAATAATTCTTCTTATTTTGGGTTGTTTGGTTGTTTTTAAAAACATCAGTTAAAAACTTTCACCAGGAATGACAAGTTAATTTATGAAAACTAAAATTATCTTTGGAATTTGCCTAGGAAAGCAGGAGATGTCATCCTAGTGTCTGAGGTGTGCCTTTTGTTTATTTGAAAAAGTTCATAGGCCTTGGGAAAGATCTCTGTGTTGATAATTGAATGATAAAATGCAAATGTTGTGGTATAGGAAGACAAAAAAAAGCTTTCTTTGCAGTTGTTCATGCAGTTGTAGACCAATAATTTTTCGGTTGTGTGCAAGTCTGATGTAATTACGTCTGGAAAGTTGTATTTAATTTTAGCAAAGTCAGAGCAGAAAAGAAGGGCTTGAAGTTCAGGAACAATTTAAGATCTTATAAAGATTATTTTTAAGATAAAAACGAGTTTAAAAATTGTTTAGGCAAGAAGACTGTATGGCTGAGCCAGGATAGCAGGACACAGGTGGGTTTGGGGCAATATTTAACACCCTCCCATCCATCTCTTCCCAAAAAATACCCAAAATGTAGCATTTTAGGAAGGTAGAAAGTGTTTGCTAGAAATGCTCATCACATTCAACTGGCTGGGAATGCTAGAGCTGTGTATCTTGGAAAAAGACCTTTCTGCCAGTAGGAACTATTGGCCTGTAAGAAAGTATTTGGAGATGAGTTATTGAAACTGTTGACATATTTCAAGAATTAAATGGCATCAGTGGTGATCCCAATGCATAAGAGAGTGAGGGACAAAAATGCCATTCTCCCATCTGATGGTTTCCTTCCCAAGGGCAAGGTTATGTGGTCTGATTTTATTCCAGGCTGGTGATCAGAAGAGAGGAAAGGAGGCCTGGGCAGGGAACTGTCCTTGGTAAGAGGAAAGAGCTCTCTGAGCTTCTCCATTGAACTTGTCACCTGAAGGCCACCCTTTCCCTCTGCTTCTTGGCTGGAGGCACAGTCCCACTTCCCACGCTCCCAAACTTGCCACAGATGGCAGGCCTGGTGGAGATTGCTTGGCTTTAGTTCCCTTTTTTAAATGCAGTTGTGACAGCCAGCATTTATCTCCCCATGTGGGTCTTCAGAGGTTGGCCTCCAGGATATAAAAAGCAAATAAAGTTGAGAGCTGTCTGTGCTTTACATGTCTGTTTAAATTCTTAGGAGGACTGTTTTGCCTACTTTAAGAATTATTTCTATTGTTCTTCAGACTTTCAGTATTGTCATGATCTATTACCATCATCTATGAACTATTGTAAGGGAACTTTATTAAAATCCTAATATGTAGTTCCTCTTAACTCTTCAGAGATCAATCTGCATGCAAACTGCAAGTTAGCTTTTGGAACACTTTATCTAAATCCCCTTTTTGTTGCTTGTGTCATCTCTAGGGGTTGAGACAGTGGTTTAGGTAGGATTGATTGGAAGCTGAAGCTTTGCTGTTTCATATGTGCTAGACTTTTCCCAGTTCTCACTGGAGCATTTGGGGCTGCAACACTGTTCCCATTATAAGGAAGTAAATGAAAAGGGCCATGCTGAGTCAGACCAAAGGTTGATGTAATCGAGTCTCTTGTCTCTGGCAGGGAACAGAAGTAGGTGGATGCAAACATGCAGTGATCATTTTTTCAGCAAACCCTCTCTGCTTCTGGGAATTGGTTGTTCAGGCACCTTAAAGTTGTGTTGGACCTGGACCATTGTATTTGTGAGCTGCAGAGAGGTCTATTCTCTGTACATTTATTGAATCCTTTTGGAGCCCATTTGGGATTTTGGCCGTTGTAGAGTAGCACTGTAGAGAAATACTGACTTCTATTTTAAAATCTGCTATTTGGCAAACTTCAAAGCTGATGTTTTGAGCCATTGCATTTGCCCCATTTGTTCTTTAAGAATAATTAGCTCATTTTGACTAAACAGTGTATAATAATATGAACACTGTGCCAAAAAGATGCATTTAGTCCTGAAATCCCAGTCTTGCCTCTCAAGATACTGTTCCAGTCTCAGTTCAGTGCCTGAGAATGTTCTGTCTCCTGTTTCCACCTGTACTTTAGCCACCAGATTTGTATGATACCAGCACTTCCCTCAGTGTGTCCCATGGTGCTTCATTCTATCAAGATGAAAGCAATTTGTCTGCTATGGACACTCCCATCACTACCACAGGGAAGCAAGGAACTCAGGTCAGAATCCTCCATTTTCTCATCTGGTTGGGGAGTTGTCTTGTATGAGCAAATTACTAAAAGGAGGCAATGACTTTGTAGGAAACAGGTGACAAAGATCAGGTTTTCCAAGCAGAGAAGGGAATCTCTTCCAAAAAGTTATGATATTGTCTTCATTTTGTCTGCTCTGAGGCAAAAGTAAAAAAATAAAAAAAAAAATTAAAGAGCACTGGGAATTGAGACACTGCAAAACAAAGAATAGAGAATCAAAAGCTGCAAAAGAATCTGCCTAAGGCCAGGTATTTATTTGCTTCACTACTTCTGGAAGTAGAAACCTGGTGACTCATGCTACAGAGGGTTAATATACAATCCCTTGTTAATTCTGAATAGGGAAATGGTGAAGGATATTCTACAGATTCACAAGATCATAACTAGATTATTATGGTTGCATCCAGTGACAATTAGGAGCTTGGAACAGGTGGTTGCCACTGTAGATACCTCATAGTTGGAAAAAAAAAGCAGACAGGTTAAAGGGATTAAATAATTAGAAATGAACTTGTTACAGTAACCACGAATATTTTTCCTTAGTCTTTATTCTGTATTAAACAAAAAAACCCAAAAAAATGTTGAAGGAGAGAGAATAGCAGAAGGATATGCAGTAATAGGACCATGAAAGTAAATTGCTAGGAGGATGAAGAAAGTGAGGAGCCATAAGACTGAAGGTGATGCCAGAAAGACTGGTGAGAGCTACTCTGAACAATGCAGGCAAGCAGAGATTGGTTATGAATAGTTCTGTGTAGCATTGTAGCCATCTGTAGCTTTGTGAATGCCTTCTAGATTTGGAAGTCTTCAAGCTTCCTGTAGAAATTTATAGTCTTTGGGACAGAATCTGCATGCTGTCTTTATCTTGGACTCTTGGGGACTGTGGGAAGAGCAGGAAGGGAAGGACAGGAAAAGATTTGAGGGAAGTGCTGTATGCTTTTAAAATATATAATGAAAATAAGCACTTTTTTACAACCTAGTGCTATTTTCCAGAAATAACTAGTTGAAGAAGGAACTCTGGTCTGTAAGGCTGGAGATTCCCAATTCAAGGATGAGCACATCAGGTAGAAGTGTGTGGAGACTGTGCTCTCTGATCTTGCAATAAAGAGAAAAAGGATCCTTGCTCTGCGAGTGATGCACGGCTATTTTCCTTTCTGTCTTTCCCTTCCTGTACTGCCACACCCACTGCTGTGGCCCAGGTGTCCCTCACACCCCCTGGGTGATGTCCAGTAGATCCTTCCTCAGTGCCACTGCTGTTCTGGGTGATGTTCTGGGTGATGCCCTCCTGAGTGTCACTGCTGTTTGTGTTCCCATCCAGATGCGCCAGGGGCGAGGCAGGCTGGGTGAGGAAGACTCTGACGTGGATATTGAAGGATTTGATGAGGATGATGATGGCAAGCCCAAGACTCCAGCCCCAGTGAGTATATTTACAGGAATCCCAGCCACAGTGCACGTGCTGGTTGCAGGGCTGTCTGTTGTGCCTGCTGCCCTGAGGCAGGCTCTGAAATGCAGTTTGGAGCAGTTAGCCCTGTGAA
Source organism: Vidua chalybeata (assembly GCF_026979565.1). Classification (NCBI taxonomy): domain Eukaryota; kingdom Metazoa; phylum Chordata; class Aves; order Passeriformes; family Viduidae; genus Vidua; species Vidua chalybeata. Next base: position 839,891 of record NC_071543.1, read on the forward strand.
ATGAGAGAATGCTTCAGAGTGGGCAAACCTATGGTAGAAATGGTAGCATGCTGCTGGATCTTCATCATCCCTGTTTGTGTGACCCAGGAAGTTGAAGATGCAGATGGTGACCTTGCTGATGAAGAAGAAGGATCAGCCCAGCAGCCCCAGGCCAGTGTCCTCTATGAAGACTTGCTTATGTCTGATGGAGAGGATGATGATGATGGGAGTGATGAAGAGGGAGATAATCCTTTCTCGTGTAAGTGTCCTTTTCTGATTGTTCATTAACCTGGCTGATCTCATGCTTCCATCACAAAAACATGCACTAGAGAGCAGAGACCAAAGGGGCGAGATGAGGAAACTGGGTGAACACAATTGGGATTGAAAACAAAAGTGGAATGGGAATGCTGTAAGTACAGACACACATGAAAGCAGAGCTAAAACAAGATCTTGTTGATTGTATTTCATAAAGTGAAACTGCAAATGGTTCTGAAAACACTGAGAGTATGATTTGGTATGCAGAGCCAGGAATGGGTAGTCTAGTAAAAGTACATTTATTTTGATATGAAATAGGGTTATCAATGTTAAATGTAAAATATTAATCACAAAAAGCAATGTTATCACAAACAGGATGAGGTGTACAGAGGTTATTCAGATTGTTTCTATGTTTTAATACAAACTTATGCAGAAAAGCATATAGTGGTATTTAGCAATGACTTCTGAAAATTATTAGGAGGGAAGAAAGGGGAATTTTCCAGAGTAGACAAGACATAAGGCCTTTTCGAGTAACGGTGGTAATGAGATTGCTTTGGAATAACATCAGAATTGGGCACTCAGTAGGTGGTGTTGCCTCCCAGATACCTTTTCTGCTGCCTTGTGGAGACACAACTTTGTCAACATTCCTTACAGTCAATGCTGCAGCCTTTAAACACAGACACTGGGTATGTAAGTGACAGAACAAACCTGGCAGTTCGTGACCAAACTTTGGTTCACTACACAGCTATCCAGCTGAGTGAGAGTGGCAGTGACTCAGATGTGGAGCCCAATGCAGTGAGACCCAAACAACCTCATGTTCTTCAAGAGAACACACGGATGGGCATGGACAATGAGGAAAGCATGATGTCCTATGAAGGAGATGGTGGGGAGACATCTCATGTTATGGAGGACAGCAATATCAGGTAATTAGAGCTGGTTAAAATCCCTTCTCTTAAAGATTTTTGAAGTGTTCATCATAAAAACCTGAAGAATGTCTCATATTTCTCTTAAAGTTACCTTGTGACTATTCTTACTGTTGCAACCATAAAAACCATTTAGTCTCACTGACAGAAATTTGGGGTTGCTGTTAGATTTTCACTAACAAAAATATCAGTTAAATTAGAAAAAAAACCACCAATTTTTTTTTCTTTTAAGTTAGATGATTTCTTGCACATATGTAGTGTTTTTTGATGGCAGGACAAATAAAGGTTTTTACAAGCTATATCGAACTACAAGATGCCTTTGAAGTTAAAAAGTGATTTAGCAGATTAACTTTTTTTCCCCCCTCTAAGAACAAGTATGTCCTGACTTGAAATTCAACTGCTTAGTTGAAGTCCAGAAGTATAGGAATATGCATCTTCTGTATTTTGGAAGGTGTTCAATTATTAGAAAATTAAAAGAACAACAATATCAGCTTTATTTTTTTGCATTCAAGAGAACCTACTCTGCCTTCTCTGGGCATTCTGTAGAGTATTAGTATTTGATTCTCTGTTCTTCTTCTAACTTGTGGAATTCAGTTCCTTAGTGCCATTATTGATACTTGCCTAATAAATCACAGGCATCAGAGCCAATAGGTAGCTGGGCTGGCAGGCAATGGTCATTCCAGCCCAGGATCTTGACAAGAGTGAGCAGGAAGTACTTGAGAAGGTGAGAATGGGCCGAAAACATTCCTGCCTTTTCTGTCTGCAGGGAAGGTGACAGAAGCTGTTGGAGCAATCAGTTTTTCCTGCCTGGAGTGTATCAGAGTGGAGTGAAGATACTGGAATTGTTTCATTGGAGAACTGTTTTGCCTTTAGTTTCTGTTTCAAAAAGCTGTTGAAATGCAGTGGTTCCCTAGTGTTCACAGGACTTCAAGCCAACTCTTAGAGCGGTTAAATACAGAATTGCTGGTATCAGCAACTCATTTGAAATGATCTTCTTTCTTCTAGTTATGGCAGCTACGAAGAACCAGACCCAAAGTCCAACACAAGAGACACGAGTTTCAGCAGCATTGGAGGCTATGAGATCTCAGAAGAGGAGGAAGAGGAAGAGCAGCAGCGGTCTGGGCCAAGTGTGTTAAGTCAGGTCCATCTGTCTGAGGATGAGGAGGACAGCGAGGACTTTCACTCCATCGCAGGAGACAGCGACCTGGACTCAGATGAATGAAGTCCCTGCCCTGAGATGATGGTCATCCTGGGCCCCTCTTGGCTCCTCAATTTCTCTTGCCCCAGTTTGGTGTAAGGAGCAGTGTAGTGTGGGCTGTGTTAACAAGATCTATTTTTTATTTTTAGATATAACATTTTAATTGATTATAAAACATGTTCTATGAATGAGTAAACAAAGAAGAATAAGCGTTAGACAAGCGTGTCCTGCTGAAGCCTTGGCTTGTTGTAGCCTGTACTGGTTCCAGAATCCAGATGCAGATTTGTATGGTTTGTTCTTCAGTCTTTATAGATGTAAAGTAATTCCTCAGAAATACTGGCCTGTTGGGTGCCTGCATGTCCGTCAGGAAAAAAATGCTTGCTCAGAATGAAATACTTGCTGTTGATGAACGGTTGTGAGGCAATTTTCATTTCATAAAGTGGAGCTTTTTCTCTGGGACCACAAATACAGTGTCTGATGTCTGACCCCTGAGTGGTTTTGGCAACTGCCTAACTCCTACCAACACTTCAGAAACAGCTGCCCTACTTTTTTTGTAAGTTGCAATAAGTTCCAGAAACCAGACTTTTGGTAATTTTGAACCTTTAGGAAGGCTCACGGTTCACCGGAGACTGCTAATTTTCAGTGCCCCGGGGATCCGTGTGGAGTCCTGGTGTGTGGCTGACGGAGCTCATGGAAATACAGCAGGAATGGGGATACAGACGCCTTTGCCGCTGTTTCTCTGTGCGGGTACACGGTGAGCTCCGGTGTCCCGGTTATTGAGCTCTGCCGTCCCTGTGAGCTGTGGCGCTCCGGCGGCTGAGATGCGATGCCCCAGTGAGCTCCGCCGTGCCGCTGTTTGAGCCCCGCCGTGCCGCTCTCCGAGCGCCGCTGTCCCTGTGAGCTGTGGCGCTCCGGCGGCTGAGATGCGATGCCTCAGTGAGCCCCGCCGTGCCGCTGTTTGAGCCCCGCCGTGCCGCTCTCCGAGCGCCGCCGTCCCGGCCAGCGCCGCTTCCGCGGAGCCACGTGCGGGAGTACCGGGAGGCGGCGGCGCATGCGCACTCCCGCCGCCGTTGGCGCAGCGCTGCGCGCGGAAGGATAACTGTACGTCGATAACGCTCCGATTCCGGCGGCTCCCTCCGCCCGCCGTGTGGCTGCGCCGCCCGGCGCCGCCCGGACTCTTTTCCGCGGGGATAGTTCCGGCCGCGGCCATTCGGTACGGCCGCCGCCGCCATTTCGGGAGCGCCGCCTCAGCGCGCCGCGACAGCGGGCAGCTCGGCCCGGCCCGAGCGCACCTTCTGCCGTCGCCGCCACAGCCTCCCCGGCCCCTGTCCCGATGGCGACCTCCGTGGGGAACGTGGCGGACAGCACAGGTACCGTGCGCTGCGGCGCTCCCGAGGACGGGCTGGTCGGGGACAGCGGGGGCCGGGCCGTGCCCTCGCCCCCCGGGGCCGCTCGCCGGGCCCGCGCCCGGCGGAAGTTTCCAGACCCGGCGGGGCGGGGGTGCCCGCCGCCCCTGTGGGGTCTGCGCGGTCCGGGCCCCAGCGCGGTCCTGGGCGCGCTCCGGTGGGCGCTGCCCGTGGGCAGCCCCCGGGCCGCTGCCGGCGAGGCGCGGGAGGTGTGAGTGCGGCGGGCTCGCTGCTATATTTACCAGACTGTCAGGTGACTGCGTTAGAGGGCGAAGTAGGGTAAAAGCCTGACCCAAAATGTGTGTTGGTTTGCCCAGAATCGCTCGCTGCGCTTAGGCAGGACTTCTTTTTCCAGCAGCCTGGTCGAATGGAAGGTGTCCCTACCCATGGCGGTGGAGCTGGAACGAGGTTGTCTTTAAGGTCCATTCCAACCCAAACCGTTCTGTGATTCTGTGGCATAGCCGAACGCTAAAGCGCTTTTCTGAGCAGTAAAATAGCGTGTTGTATCAAGGAAGGATCCTGCCCTAAATTTAGTTCGCAGATCCAGAACTTGAGGAATGGAGGAAAAATCTGACTTCCTCTGTAGAGCAAGAGAAAGAAGTGTGTGGTGCTTACTGAAAGGATGAAAGGATAAGCACAGCTTTATCCCCCAGATTTTTGGGGTTTCTGTAATCAGAGCGGTAGGAAGAGCTGAAATGATGCTTGGGAAAAGCAGAAGGAAAAGGAGGCTTTTTGGAGAAAGAGACGGGACAGCGGTGCAGGAGATAGGGATCTAAAGAGAAACGGTAGTGATACGGAGAAGTGCTGCAGTACTTTCTCAGCTAGAGCTGTGTGTGGTCAGCGAGGCTGCAGCATCCTCTTGTAGCCTGGATCCCTGCGGGTAAAAAGAGCCACGTGCACGCTGGGAGGGAGTCCTGTGCTCTCCAGCACCTCCCAGCTGGAGGGAACCACTGCTTCTGTCTGGAACGAGACGGTGTCTGAACGCAGGGTTGAGCAGGAGTGTGTTGCAAGTGCCTAGGATGGTATTTGTGGGGGGAAAATGGCCTTGGGCGCCTTTCTGGTGGTTCTGTGCAGCTTTTTGTTTTGCTTGTATTGTCTAGAAGCCTCGGGGAAGGTCATTGTCACAGCACTGTACTAGACTTTCCCAAGGTCATAGTCGAAGCATGCAGCACAAATTAGCCGAAGTACAGAAATTAATTTATGCAAGACACGAAAAGGGATTTTCCTGGCTGTGACTTCTCACTGCAGTTATTTTCTTTACTAGTTGATTCAGTGATCCTTTCATGGGCTGTCTTACGGTATTTTGCACTGCATAACTTCCAGCCAACTTTGCATTAAAAGTTTCACTTGTTCTGGACTTCGTGATGTGGCTGTCCACTTCCTGCTTTTCAGTGAACTTCTTCACAATCGATTATAAAATAAATGCTTGGAGGTAGATGACTGGCAATTTTACACTGAATTTGCCTTATCTCTGGAGACAAAGGTTGGCTTGTTTTGTAAACAGAGGCACTTGATAAATGAAAGAAAGTGTCAAGTGTTTCTTCTTTTGTTGCTTTTGTTAGTAGTTCTCCTTCCTAGGTGTTAAATCTACACCGCCTGCTCTCTTGGCCTGGAAGTTGCAACTTCAGTTTGACTTTTTACTTTAAGTAGGCAAAATGTAGCATTGCGTTCATGACTGAAAGCTTCTTTCCCTGCAGTCGTAAGTCTTGAAGTGTAAACTTCTGAGTTGTTATGTTTTGGGGTGCTTTTTTTTTTTTTTCCTTCTTTTTTTTTTTTTCTTTGAAATTTACTAAAACAATTGAAATGTATTTGAAGAGGAAATTGAGTTCATGAGACATGCTGTTCCTCTGTTTGGTTTCTCTGTGCCATCAGCGGAAGTCGACAGAAGGGCAAAACCTGTTAGCAGCACGGGGACCAAGTGAGGAACAGCCTGCTGGTGCTCCAGTATTACTGTCAGCACCATTTATAAGCGGTGTGGTTTTCAGCCACAGTTCAACATTCTCATGTTGAATAAAGGTTGTACCTTTTTATCTTTGCCAGTAGGTTTAACCAGATCCTGAAGTCCACTTTGCCCTTACTCAGGGTTTGAAAAACAGGAATCTAATCTGAATCAAGATACTCGGTTACTAATTTGTCAATTATCTGAAAAGAGAGTGGCAGTGGTAGTTCCAGTTTACTGTGAAACAGTTTATAGCACTGGCCGAGACAATACACTATCTGGAAAAAATACTGTACTTATATCATACAGGACTTGCAGTCTTATACTAAAACCTACTGGTGCTAAACCCCCAAATTTGAAAGTAATTTAAATAAATTGCATCAATCCTAACTTCATAAAATAAACACTAGGTAGTAAATATGTACCTAATCTCTTTATGATTATTTTGGCCATCTTTAAAGTTCTCACAAAAGCATGAACTTTTGTACTACCTCACTACAAAAATGTAGGCTCAGCTGTTGAGGTGCTTTCTTGTATTAGGGAAGGTTTATCTGTTTCATTTAGATTCCAAATTTTAAAGCTGTAGGATGAGGTGGAAAGTGTTTAATGAATGGAATTAAGGGGCTGCAGAGTACAGGAGGAAAAATGAGAGGTACTTGCAGTAATCAAACATTTTAATAGTAAGAGTTGTTGGTATAAAGGCAGAATTTGAAGGCCAGCACTTCTTTCTATGATGAATGGTTGTGGTTTTTCCAAGTTGCACTTGCTTATTACTCTGTAAGAAATTCTACTTACTTCTCTCACTTCCGGTTGTTCTGTCTAAAACAGGTGGTGTTTCATTTAAGTATTTCGATCTACGCAGTTGGGTATTAAAAACTAAAACAGTTTTGTCACTGCTGTTCCAGCTGAGCCTCCAGGAGCAGTAACTCCTTTCCCGTACCCTCTCTGTTTAATGGTTCCTCCTGTAGGCCAGTTGCATCATCATTGAAGTGTGTGTTTGTCTCTCATCAGATATTGTTGTTCCAAGACCATTTTTTTTCTATGAAGGGATTTTGACTCCTCAGATCAAATACAGGAGTATGCAGGATTCAATGAATGTTACCCATTTTGCTTTTTTTGCCTTTTTTTAAAGAGCTTTCACTATTCACACAGCAAAACTTGCTTTTGTTCAAGTCCTTTATTAAAGTCTTTGTCTCCTGTCCTTCATTGCCCTATTAAATTGTTAGAACTTTTTTTAACGTAGCAAAGACTAGGATTTTCAGTCGTGGGGAGGAGTGAGGAGAGTCATTGTTCTGTTAGCAGCACTTCACTGTTAGGAACCAAAATATCAGATCATGACAGGAGTCTCTTTCAGAATAATGGAAAATTATTGACTTGCAAATATTCACAGTCGTTACAGTCTGCATTTTTGCTATTATTAGCTGATGGAGTCAAGGACTGGTACAGATAAGATCTTAGAGTCCCAACTGTCACCTGCTGTAGTGTTTCATATAATTTCAAACATTTTTATCCATTAGTTGTGTACATTTTTTTTTTTCATTATTTTGTTTTGGTTTTGTTTTGTTCCCATCATCTAACTTTTTGTTTTCCCCCTTTAAATGTTTTGGTGATTCTCCAGAACCAACGAAACGTATGCTTTCCTTCCAAGGGTTAGCGGAGTTGGCTCATCGTGAGTATCAGGCAGGAGACTTTGAAGCAGCAGAGAGGCACTGCATGCAGCTCTGGAGACAGGAGCCTGATAACACTGGGGTGCTTTTGTTACTGTCCTCCATTCACTTCCAGTGTCGCCGACTGGACAGGTAGGCTTCTTCCCTCTGGAATTTTGCTTGGACTTGCCAGCTTTACAACAGGAGGCCTTGCCATTACTGTTGTGTTATTTTAATATTGTGCATATTAACATTGGAACATCAGCCACATTGGTGTGTACTGGCAGGATTTACATGTGTAATGTTCATTCCACCTACAGTCTAAGGGTTTGTGGTTTGGGGTTTTTTTCTTTAGGCTGTAAGACTTTCCTGCATAACATGTTCAGTTAAAGGAGTTTTGTGATCTGAAAGTTGTTTCTACGTTCTTTCTGCTTGCTTGTTCCTGATGTGTGCCTCTAGCATTTTGAATTTCACTTGTTCTAGCTGTAAATTCATGTTTGCTGGTGAAGGAAGAACTTTTGACTTAGATTTGTTTTACGTAGTCTTCTGATTGAAGCCGTAGTGGTTCAGATATGGGAAAACAGAATGAGTGGGGGTACAACAGAATTTTACATATAAGTCATGTTTTGCCTCTTGAAAAGAATATCAAGTGTATTTGTTATTGCTTAACAAATACAGATGTTGGAAGAGGGATTCCTGAGGTGTTTTTCCCGAGTGTATTTGAGCTCAGGTTTGGTTGGGCAACTTGAACCCTTCTGTGACTGTAAATGAGAGCTGTCTTTGTTCAGGACCACCTAAAATGGGAACCAGGGCGGTCAGAGTTTAAAGTGGGGGCGTAAAGATACAGGACAGCTCTGTAAGTCCAGATTTGTTGGCTGTATGTTTGGCTCACCTAAGCATGAATGTTCACTAGAGTAACTAGACAAACAGACAAACACTGAATGTCGAGGGTGGGTCTGTTTGAGGTTTTTTTTTTTTGGTTGGTTGTTGGGTTGTGGTTTCTTATTTGCTAACTGATCTATTTTCTCCAGGTCTGCTCACTTCAGCACTTTGGCAATCAAACAGAATCCACTGTTGGCCGAAGCCTATTCAAATCTAGGCAATGTGTACAAGGAGCGTGGACAGCTGCAGGAAGCAATTGAACATTACAGACATGCACTGCGCCTCAAACCAGATTTCATTGATGGATATATTAATTTAGCTGCTGCACTCGTAGCTGCTGGTGATATGGAAGGAGCAGTACAGGCATATGTGTCTGCCCTTCAGTACAATCCTGTAAGTAATGCTTTGTTTTATAAAAGTACATTCTTTATTACTGCCTTAGGACACAAAAGTAGCCAGCTTTCAAAGAATGAACAATAGATAACCCTTCTAACTTGTATACCATAAACTTAATTAAGCAGTTAATACTATTTTGAAGGATCTTTGAGAGGCTTCTGTCACAAAAAGTTGTGTATTGCAGTAGGGGCTACTGGTTGGTTGCTTTTCTCTATATGTAACATACTTAACTTTCTAGATAAAAGATAAGCATGGTTTGGTTTTTCTTTTCTGAAGGCAGAAGCTTCAATTAATTTAGCTTTATGCGCTTTAAGCTAGTAGTACAGTGAGGGAATTGATGCTTAGACTTGAATGAGAGATCTTGGAAAATCACCAGTTATTACTTTATCACAAAGTCAGAAATTTGGTGGCGATGAGCGTTGCCTTGGTAAGATTTCTGCTGTAGACTGAGTTAGATTTCCATTGTGGACTGGTTTACAGGAGCATCAGTTTAGGTTTTATAGGCTGAAACTGACTGTCTATAAGTGACTCCTATAAGATTAATTGATCTGGTGTATGGATTTTTGGTTGTAACTGTTTCAAATTGACATTTTTAGTAAACTTTGTTTATTTTGCATCATGCTCGTTACATTTGTATGGTGTTGCTCAGTGTGATAAAGTTATTTGCTTGCTCTTTGGTCAAACATTTTGATAAAAAGTACTTCAAGTGCAGCGTTGGTCCCATGTACATAAATCCTTTTTCTGTAGGAAAAGCAAAAGCAAACCCAGTCCAGCAAGAGCTCAGAACCTTATTTCACTGTGTTCTTAAGCCAGTGTGAGCTTGTCTAACTTCATATGCCAAGTGGTGTGACTAGTGGATGCATTGGTTAGAATAATGTGAGATGGTGGGATTTTTTTGCAGGAGTTGAGTTTTGTTTAGGTTAGTAAATCCTTTCATTAGTGTTGACAAAATGTCTATATTCTCTCAGGTCTTTACTGCTGGATAATTCTGTTGCACATTGTGCTTTTATTTCAAACAAATGAAACAACAAGAACGTGTAGTAAAGCTGTTGGAAATGGATGGCTTAGTGGGCAAAACAGGAAGGAAAGCTTCTTTAGGGATACAGGCAACAAAATCACTTGATATATCTATTTAAAAGCCATAGTGGCAATGGTGTATCTTAAGAGTACAGGTTTGGTGTTGTGGCTTGGGAAAAAAAAAAGGGGGCTTGAAATGCTTACATGTGGCAAAAGGACTTAGGCTGCTGGGGGGGCATTTGTTTTCAGTTTTTTATTTCTGTATAGTAGGAATTGTATGAAGTACTACTTCTTTTTAATTCTTTGCAGTTGTACTTTTACAGTACTAAATTTGCTCAGATTATCTGTTGTTTTTAATCTTAGGCCAAGAAAAACAATTTACATTTGTGATGTTTTTATTAAGAATCTAAATTAAGCTTTAGAGGACCGGGTTGTTCCTTGCAAATTGTCTGTGAAGACTTGTGGGGAATCTGAAGTCCTGAAGCTGATGGTGTGATTTTGATTTTTCAGGACTTGTACTGTGTTCGTAGTGACCTGGGGAACCTGCTCAAAGCCCTGGGTCGCTTGGAAGAAGCCAAGGTAGGTGTTGGGTAGAATACATGTAAACATCAGTGTTTTGAAAACTTGAACTTTGCACCAAGTCTTCAAATCTGCGTTGATCAACAGACAGTCCGAGAAACTTCTGAAAACTGAAGGCACTGAAACACCCCAGAGTAGTTGCAGGGCAAGATATGGCATGTCCATGTTTAAAAAGTTGGTTTAAGTCAAGAAATGGAAAGTTACCAAGCCTTGCTGCTGAACTAGACTATCTGATACCATTCTGAAGTATTGGGCAGGGGCTCCATCATGCTTTCATCTGGAAATAAGTAACAATCCTTCAGATCTGAGGCTTGCCTGCTGGTGCCAAGCAGAGAGCCTGTGGTTAGCTCGAGATCCCTGTACGATGCAGGTGCTATTGAAAAGGCTGCTCTTCTAAAGTCCTTTGTGGCTTGTAAGTGGAGAAGAAACTTATCCAACTGTTACCTTGTAATATTGGCTTTTAAAGATTTTTATTCTTTTAACTTTTCCCTTCCCTTGATAGTGGAAGAAAGGCTAGTAAATAATAGCTGCAGTATGCGACACATACCACCCCCCACCCCCATCCCCCAATATCTTTTCTTCATGTCTTCCCTCTCCCCTCCCCCAAAATAAAGAAATTGGAAGGACAAAGCTGGTTTGTTTGGTAAATGAACTGATCAAAAGAAAACTTGCTGTAGTGGAAAGGTGGCTTCTAGCAGTCGTGCGTTTCCTAAACTGCGAATTTGAACACCAAGATGAGTTTAAAATTCTTGGCACGTTAAAATTTGGATTGCAGAAAGAAATTGTCTTGTTACAAGCCACCTTGCGCGTCCGCGCTGCAGGGGTGAGGAGTGTGGAGAAATCAGAGCCACTCTGGGCTCCACGGCTGTCGCTCCAAGCCCCACGCGCATGCTCAGAAGTGGAGTGTATGAACAGCGTAGCTGTCTGTTTGGCTGCAGCACCATTTGGGGAGGGCGGGGATCTTTGTGGGCTAGTGGGGACTGCGGGTTCAAAATTCAATATTGCTTTGTTTCTCATTAACAACTTGGATGCGTGTACCACCCTAGGGTAGCCGGATTGATTTGGTCGGATCCAGGTTGAAACCATTGTGTAGCAGCATTCAGAATTGAACAGTCCTTGAGACACTTGGTTCTCAGCCCACCAAGCGGACAGCTAACACGAATTGCACTTCACTGCAGCTTTAGTGTGACTGGTATAGGCCAAGACACTGCGCCTGCCTTAGGTTGCTGACTTCTTTGTTTCAGAGCTCTGGAGACACCTAGTTTGAAAGTGTTATTCCGTTTTGTGAGAACTTAATAAACGAGGAAAAAACATCTTGAATAAATTGCAATGTGTTTCTTTGGTTATCAGTCCATTTGAAAGATCAAGCCAGCAGATTCCTTACAGTTTGAACTAAAATTTAATTTCTTTGTAGATGTTTCAGAGCCTTTCTTCCAAAAAAAAAAAAAAAAAAGTCCCTGCTGTATGCAATTGCCCGATTAACCCTCTCCCTTCTGCATGTCTCCCTTGTTACAGACAATGATTATCCTCATTCCCATGTGTTAAGACATATCCAAAAAAATGCAATTGCTTTGTTGAACTCTTACTAATGATCTTGTTTTATTTTCTCTCTTGTTTTTGGTTTTTCACCACTGATATTGTATTTAGAAGGTTTCAGGTGGGTGAAACCTCCTATTCCATGCGTAAGGTGCCTCGCTGAAGGGAGCTCGAGGCCTGGATCTAGGGCAGACACACACCTCCTCCTCCTCTTCCAGCAAGGAACGCACCGAAAAGTCACATGATGAGAAATATGGTAACGGGTTTGTAACTGCCACAGCAAAACCATTTGCCTCCATGCCTGAATCTTCTGTCTTGTGGCTTCAGAAACAGCTTAAAATATTTAATTACAAGCAAGTAATGTAAGAATATTTTATACTATTAGCCACAAATTCTTTCAAAGAAATAAAGTAAAAGTAAATTAAAATATTTTTTAAAGAAATAATTGGAGATAGTTAATAGTAAAAGCTTCTAACTCTTCCAGTTGTTCATTTTTTTCCTTTTTTCTTCTTTGTTTGGATTGCAGCGTTCTGCTCTTCTGATGATGCGCTGTGATCCTGCAGTAGCGCAAAGGCTGCGCAGCGGTAACGCGCATTGCGTGCGATTAAAGCCCCCGTGAACGGTTGACTCGATGATTAATCTCTGATCGGGCGACTGCCCGAGCTCCAGGCTGCAGCCTTTTGGACAAAATTGGGTTGTAACGCATTTACGGAGTCCAGACATCAAATTTAACAAGCGAGTTTTGTGTGGGCCTGTCTGGTAGATTAATGATTCTGGTTGGCTGTTCACTGCACCTTGGGGCAATCACTAGAGCCAAGCAGTTCGCAGCGATAGCGTGGCGCCGTGCTGGGTAGGATGCGCAGCGATTTCTTGCGCTTGCATTACAGGGACCTAAACCTTCATGCAATCCTGTCATTTGAGGTTTTGAAGCTGCAGGAGAGGTTGAATTGTATTTGAAGAAACTGGGAAACAAGATATGGATGGGATGTGCCATCTCATTTGACAAGCACACTTTAAGCTGAGGAATGGCTTTATCTTTTTCAGTAGGGATTTTTTTTTTTTTTTTTTGCTTTTTTTTTTTTAAGTAATTTCTATCTGATTTAGAATATTAGAAAATTTTGTTTCAGAGTGAAGTTGTTTTTACATGGTAATTTTTTTTTATTTTTACACACTTAAAGGCAGCAGATGTTCTGGTGAACTACTTGAATTGTTTCTAAGATGATTTCTGTGGCAATCTGGTGTCGGAAGGAATGTTAATCTGTTACCAGCATAACTGAAAAATGGTGGGCTTGCACCTGGGTTTTGGTTTGCGCTGGCGCAGGATCAACAACAGTTTGCAGCGCATTAGTTTTGGCGCAAGCTAGCCTATACTGCAGGGTCACTTTTGGCTGGTTAGAGAAGGCATACTAACAATTATTTTTTCTCATTTTTTTTCTTTTTACAAATATTCCCCTTCCCTTGTATCTCTCTTCTTTAACTATTCCAAGGCCTGTTACTTAAAAGCAATTGAGACTCAACCAAACTTTGCAGTGGCTTGGAGTAATCTTGGCTGTGTTTTCAATGCCCAAGGAGAAATTTGGCTTGCAATCCATCACTTTGAAAAGGTAACTACCTAAGGGAGTCAGCTTCACTGCTAGATTTATATGTACATGCAGTTGTATGCTTGCAGGTGATAAATATTTCAGTAGTGGAGAACTTTGTATGATCCTGTTAGTTAACAGCTCATGGTAATTTTTTTTTATACTTGCTGATGTTTCAAACTATCTCTATGCTACTAGAGAGAGACACTTAGAACCCCCCTAGGACTTCACACATGTCAAATATGAGAAAATTAATTAAATTGTTCTTCAGCCCTTTCCCGGGCTAATTTTTAAAAAAATCTTATTTGCTTGTAATGTTTTGTGTGTGAGAGAAAGGATCAACTTGGTGCTTAAATCATTTTGCATTGTGATTTTTGGTTCAGGTATTAGTGTCCTTTGAGTAACTGAGAAGAGCAGTTTTAAGTGACACATTAATTCATCTTCTCCAGGGTTATTTTTCACTACTGTTCGGATTTCTCTAGATTAGTGTCATTAAGTAGTTGTCTGAGACCTTCCAATTAGTGTCTAATTGGTATCATAATTAATTTTGTCCTCATCTCTGAAGTTTCTAGAGTGCCCTAAAGCTTGTGGCAACAGTTTCTTCCTGAACTTCATGGCTTTAAATCTACAGAAAAAAGTCTAGCTGCTCAAGATTTTTTTTTTTTTTTTTTTTGGATCGGTGTCTAGTTCGTGACAGCTGAAGTATTTCAATTTGGAATTAATAGCTCCCATGAGACTCTAAGAGTGGGGCTTGTCAAATACACAAGCTTTGTACTGCAGCTTCTGTAACCTCATCAGTTTTAAGTGATTTTTTGCATTTTATTAGTTTTGAAGGGAGCAAAGATGTTTTAGTTAAATGGCTACTCAGTTTTCCTGGCACACATGATGTATTTGCTGCTTCCTTCTTCTTGTGAGCAGCCTGTTTTCCTGCACTGATAAAGTTTTAAAATTTTGTCTTACTTTGTAGTAGATAAAGGATACAGATACGGTGTTTTATGGTTTCTTCTCTAAAAACAAGCTAGAGATAGCGTAGCATCTATAGACAGGAGTGTTATATATGATCAGTCTAATGTGAAGTAAATGCTTAACACTTTCTTGTGCAGTAGTTGCAACTCAATGGGTAAGCAAACAAATAAAATTGAAGGTAGTACATGCTGTCATTTCTACATATAAATAACTTTGCTCTGTGATTGGCTTATATGTTTTCCTTCTTTACTGGGTTATTGATAAAGTCTTAAAAGCTTACAGGTTATGTTTATAAAATTTTTAAAAAGCAGCAAACAACTCAGTTTCATAGAAAATATGTTTGTGTTTAATGCTCAAAACTTTTACTTCGAAAATATTTTCAGGCTGTAACACTTGACCCAAATTTTTTGGATGCATATATCAATCTGGGAAATGTTCTGAAGGAGGCAAGGATATTTGACAGGTAAGCAGATCAATACTGTTGCTCTCTGTGGCTTGTCAGAAATATCAAGATACAGATTATGTTCCTTCTGTAAAGTGTCTATGGACAGGGGTAGCAAAGACTTCAACTCTAAGCTTAGCAAACAAATGTCTTTGAAGTGCAGACAGACCAGGCTACTGGTTTATCTAAATAAAAATTAAAAATTCCAGTGATATGTGTTCTTTCTTGTTGCTTTCTTATACTTAATGCATTGTCAAAACCGAGAGTTTCTGATGAAAATAGATTTGAAATTAAGGCTAGAGAGGGTGAAAATAAGATGCACAAGAAAGACCTGAATGCTAAATTTCTCTTTTTTCTTTATGTGATTCATAACATAATTTGCTAGTGTGTCTCTTCTAAAATTTCCCTTCTGTGTGAGACAAGCTGGAATGCTGGAATTCAGCTGAACATCTGATGGAATATTCTGTATTTCTGACATGTCTGCCTCATGTTATTGCCTTGGGTTGCAGTAGTGTTGGTGTGTTGTTGAACTAACCTGTTCTGAGACTTCTGATCTGATACATGAATCTTCTCTTTCTGGGAAAAGATCCAGGCTGTGTTGTTTATGTGCAATGTAGCATATTGCATCTGTTAATTGGTTTTTAATTTCTGATAGCTGTGGTTTGTGGCCCCAAATTTAATAAAAGCTTGCAGGGAACAGGTTAATTATCTGCACTGCACACAGTCTAAATGATGCAGTGATGTCTGATTTAACCATGAATTAGTGGACCAAAGAGAGGCATGTTTTTCCGTAATTTTGCATCACCTTTTAAAGATTTGCTTATGTATATTGTTATGGTTTTCCTAGAAATTGGATTTGAATCCATCAGCCATTTAGCTAGTGCTATAGGAGCACATAATTAAAGATTTCACTTTTGAACAACGTGATTATTTAAGTAACTAATGGTAGGTTAGTGGAGAGAATAAAGATGTAATGTGGTACTGTTTATCTTGTTAAAATTGAATAATACACTGGCAAAAAATGGGGTAAGGACAAAAAAGGGTTTTTTTCCTAGTAATGACAAGTGTTTAAAAAAAGTAGCTGAAAGGTTTCCTTGTTTTCCAGAAGACTTAATGTTGTTCACTATACACTGTACAGGTAAATAATTTCTGCTTTCTGGATAATTGCTTACCACCTTCTTTTTTTCCCTTATTTTGTTACAGAGCTGTGGCAGCTTACCTGCGAGCCTTGAGTTTGAGCCCAAACCACGCAGTTGTGCACGGCAACCTTGCCTGTGTGTACTATGAGCAGGGCCTGATAGACCTGGCCATAGACACCTACAGGAGGGCCATTGAGCTCCAGCCCCACTTCCCTGATGCCTACTGCAACTTGGCCAATGCCTTGAAGGAGAAAGGCAGCGTAAGGAGCACTTCTTTCTTCTTAAAATTACAGTGAATGCTTTTTTAATAGACACCAGCTGTCACCAGTTTGTTAAGTTGTTGAGCAAGTTGTTAAGATGGATGTTAACGTCACTTAAAAGGAAGAATAATTCAGGAAATCTCCATCTTGAACCTTTTAAAAGTGATTGTATAATGACTTCTCATAAACAGTGTTTTTACAATTAATGTTACAATATTAACAGTGCCCCTTTTTTTGAAGGTGGTAGAAGCAGAAGAATGCTACAACACAGCCCTTCGACTTTGTCCCACTCATGCAGACTCACTCAACAATCTGGCAAACATCAAGCGGGAGCAGGGCAATATTGAGGAAGCCGTCCGTCTTTATCGGAAGGCTCTTGAGGTACAGTTGAGTGTGAGGGGGAGAGGTGGGTGCTTCAAGTTGGGAATGCATCATAGGACAGAGGTTTTTTCCCCTCTCTCTAAAAAAAAAAAAAAAAGAAAATAGAATAATAAATGCAATTTTTGCTGTGGTCTGCTTGTGATGTTTGAGACAGAGTCAACTTCTTTTTCTTCCAGGTGTTTCCAGAGTTTGCTGCAGCGCATTCAAACTTAGCAAGTGTTCTGCAACAGCAGGGAAAGTTACAGGAAGCTCTGATGCATTACAAAGAGGCTATTAGGTAAATGGATACTCCCTGTAAGAGTCCCAGCCTCTCCTAATGGGAAAGTGCCTAGATTTGTGCAGAAAGTGGCTTAGTCATGTGTTGTAATTTCCATAGTTGCTCGTCAAATAGAAAAGTCTGGGTATGAGCATGTTTTCTTGTTGGAGGAGGAGCTTTTCTTGTTCATGACATATTATCTTTCTTTTTCAGAATCAGTCCCACATTTGCAGATGCTTATTCTAATATGGGAAACACTTTGAAGGAGATGCAGGATGTTCAAGGAGCTCTGCAGTGCTACACCCGTGCCATTCAGATAAACCCAGCTTTTGCTGATGCCCACAGCAACCTGGCCTCGATTCACAAGGTAGCACATGTCAATGATTCACTCTTAGCAGAGTGTGGCAGGGCACTGTGAGTAGTTACTCTGAGGATATTTTTACCTGCTGATTCATTTCTGTATTTTCACAGGATTCAGGGAATATACCAGAAGCCATTGCCTCTTACCGTACTGCTCTGAAACTGAAACCTGATTTCCCAGATGCCTATTGCAACTTGGCCCACTGTTTGCAGGTGAGGAAGATGAGGCTTTGATTGTGATTCTTAGAATTCCTCTGCAGGAGATTACTGATTTAAATGCAAAGAGTTAGACCTCAGTCTTGAATCAGGAGATAAGATTATACAGTTGTCAACAGTAATTACAGAAGTTCTCACTTCCATTTTTGGAAGAAACATTAATCTCAACCTCTGAAATTTCTGATACAGGCAAAATGAAGCTGTTGTCCTAATCTTTGTTTTTCCTTTTTTTGTAGATTGTCTGTGACTGGACAGACTATGATGAAAGAATGAAGAAGCTGGTTAGCATTGTAGCTGATCAGCTGGAGAAAAACAGACTGCCTTCTGTACACCCACATCATAGCATGCTGTATCCCCTTTCTCACAGTTTTAGGAAGGCTATTGCTGAGAGACATGGAAATCTCTGTTTGGACAAGGTAGGCAGTTCTATACAGGCCAGTTGTTGATTGTTGATTGAAGTTCTTTGAGGCTTTGCCTGTTCCCACTCAAAATCTAATAGTCAGATTTGTCAGTATTGGCCTTTGTAAGCTTTCTGAGTCACTGACATGTGAAGAGGTGGGATGTAATGTTCATAGCTGTTAGTGCTTGTGAGTTTTGAGTGCTTGTGAGCGCTTTGTGAACTTGTGCAGGTTGCCATTTATAATTGAAAATGTGCTGTCAGCTGGTGGGAGGGGTCCATTTAACTAGTGGAAGATAACACTTTGTCAAAGTGACTTGTCTTGAGTAGCCTGATAATCCTGTCAGGGATAGTGGTTACAAGCTGATGCCTGGGCAAGATGGAGAGCAAAGAACAGAACAAATGCTTCGGTGCCTTACAGCAATGCTGTTCTGGTTACCAGTGGCTTGTGGTTTGAGAACTTCTGAGGGTCATGGGGTGGTATCAGGATATTTAATAATCGGGGTGGACTACTGAAACTGTTAAAAAAGCAGAAATGTGGTAGTGATGTCTGTATTTGTCTGAGAGCAGAGACATCACATCTTGTGACACAGCGTGTGGGCAGTGCACTTGGCTCCAGTGGAATACGTAGAATACAGGTTTGGAACAGCAGATGTCCATGATTGCTTGCTTGAATGTGGGATAAGGTTAACTCTGCAAACTCCTAGGCGGGTTTTGTCCCTTTGTTTAGATTTTAGTTCCTGAGATTGTAAGCACTTGAGTGTTTTCTTGGCAGATTAATGTTCTTCACAAGCCACCATATGAGCATCCCAAGGATTTGAAGGCCAGTGAAAGTCGACTTCGTATTGGCTATGTGAGCTCTGATTTTGGAAACCATCCAACCTCACACCTAATGCAGTCAATTCCAGGCATGCATAACCCAGACAAATTTGAGGTAAAAATAAATATGGCATGCTTAAAGCTTTAAATATGCCTGTAAGTGGTAGGTTTTTTTTTTCCCTTGGTGCAAGCAATTAAATGAGGAAAGAGCAAATTTTTGCTTCTTGGGTTTGTTTTTTTATGGGTTCAAGAGTTCTTCAGCCCAAGTCATCCTCCTTTACCAATATGAACTGCTGTTTTCAGATCCACTTGTGGTTTCCTGCTTGGGAGAACCAGTCACTGTTAAAAAGCTTCCCTGAGGCTTAGCTCTTCTATTTAACCTGATTCATAGTTATGATTCTCACTAATTACAAAGTCAGAGGTGACTTGGAGGCATTCTTAGAGATCTAATTCTTATGCAGATCTGTCTGTTAAGGTTACTTTGCCTTGCACTGATGAGAACATTGGATATATATGTCTGTGCAGGATGCAGTGCCATACTCTGGCACCAGAACTAGGCCTGGTTCAAATGTGTCAAAAAATGGGCCAGTGCCTCTTTCTTGACTTCTTTCTCAACTGGTAAATGCCATGTAAATAAATATGATTTGTGTGAAACAAGATGTAATTTAATATCACAATATAGCACAGTTATTTTATGGACAAGTTGTTAAAGGTACTCAATTTTTGGTGCCTCATATTTTAGGTATTCTGTTATGCCCTGAGTCCTGATGATGGGACAAACTTCCGTGTAAAAGTGATGGCTGAAGCAAATCATTTCATTGACTTATCTCAGGTGAGCTTGTTTCATGCATTGACCTTTTAGCAAACCTCAATTTTTCTAAATAAAGAGATGAATCTCTAGTTTGAAATTTCTTAGTCGAAATTATTTCTTGAATTAGGCTGATGTTAGTCTTGAGAATTTGAAATTTGTAGATGTATTGGCGTTATGCCCTATCTGGGATGTGGTGGTTATCTTGTGACCTCTGATTATTAAAAAGTAACATTATCGATATTTAATAACTCTCATATTAGGTCTCAAGATAAGTCATATTGGAGTGGAGAAGTCAAGATGTCACAACTGCAAATAGGTTTAAGCTTGCATTAGATTCAGTGTGAAAACTGACCAGGATTTCAGTATACACAGCAGTCAAGGCAAAACCTTGTAGAGTAGTTAACGGGCTTATTCTTGATCTTGATTTTGATCTTCTGTACTACCTTAGTTTGTGAATGTGCCACTTGCCCTATGTGAGCTTTAATTACTAATTTTAAATTACTAATTAATTACTCCACCTTTGAGGAGTGGGTGTGGGGGAGGGTGTTCTGGTTTATATAACCTCAGTTTCTAGCCTTTAGCTTTTTTTTTTTTTTTTTTACTGCTACTCAGCTTTACTGCTGCATTGAGGATTTACGCTTCTGTAAAACCAGGAATAACAAGATTTAAATCTCGCTTAAATTAAATTATGCAGTTGGCATCTGTCCATTGTTACACTGATGACTGACCACATTTATTGCTGGAAGACTGAAAACAAAAAGAGCGTGTGTTTATCTCTTTATTTATTTATTTCCTCTTAGATACCATGTAATGGAAAAGCAGCAGACCGCATCCATCAGGATGGGATTCACATTCTCATTAATATGAACGGCTACACCAAAGGAGCCCGAAATGAATTGTTTGCCCTGAGACCAGCACCTATTCAGGTAACTAAGTTACAGGGCTCTTAGTAAGCCAGAATCAATGTCAGAGTTTTTTTGGGGGGGATTTTTTGACTTAAGGATTTTCTAAAATGCCTATGGAAAGAGAA
The DNA here is from genome assembly GCF_026979565.1 of Vidua chalybeata. Lineage (NCBI taxonomy): Eukaryota > Metazoa > Chordata > Aves > Passeriformes > Viduidae > Vidua > Vidua chalybeata. The sequence goes on from NC_071543.1 coordinate 860,304, forward strand.
TGAGAGGAACCCTAATCAGAGTCATTCTAGACTACAGGAGTTGTCTCAGGTGAGAGAAGCTGTAATCACTGGTGGTTGGTGTTCTGGCTTCAAGCTGCACATTGTGGGGAAAGTCTGCTTGAGAGATCAGTTTTAGAGCATTTGAGCTGTTCACTGTCTTGGTATGGAAAGTTCGGAGTTAAGGGTTGCTCTTCAATTGGTAAAGCAGAAAAAGGAACTTCAACCTGTATGTGGCAAATGTAACTTAAAATTCATTGATTTTAACTGCCTTTATTTTTGCAATGCCCATGGAACTGAAGCCTTGCTTGCTTGTTTTTTAGGCAATGTGGCTAGGGTATCCTGGAACCAGTGGGGCATTGTTCATGGATTATATCATCACAGATAAAGAAACTTCACCAGTTGAGGTGGCTGAGCAGTATTCAGAGAAATTAGCTTACATGCCAAACACTTTCTTTATTGGAGACCACGCCAACATGTTCCCCCATCTGAAGGTACGTTGGAAAATAGAGCAGGAAAATTAGGTGTTTTCCACGTGTCTTTATGAAATGGCACTTGGTATAGTATTGCTAAGGGATCTTGTAACCTCTTGAAATCTTTTTTTTTGACAGAAAAAGGCAGTCATTGATTTTAAGTCCAACGGTCATATTTATGATAACAGGATTGTTTTGAATGGCATTGACTTGAAGGCATTCCTTGACAGCCTTCCTGATGTCAAGATTGTTAAGGTGAGAACGACTCTTGTGGGTGTACAGTCCTGGGCTCTGCAGGTAGTACTCCCTCTGATCCTTGTGTGATTTCTCTCAGATGAAGTGTCCTGACAGTTGTGACAACGCCGATGGCAATGCCGCCCTCAGCATGCCAGTGATCCCTATGAACACCATTGCAGAGGCTGTGATCGAGATGATAAATCGTGGGCAAATTCAGATTACTATCAATGGCTTCAACATCAGTAATGGCTTAGCAACTACTCAGGTGAGGCACTTCAGGATCCTGTTCTCTTCCTGTTGACATTATATGTGTATGTTTTAACATAACAATGAAGAAGAACCTCCAAGCAAATGTGTTTTCTGTCATGTTGATTCCTTTAGTTGTCAAACTGAAGGAAGCTCATTATAAGCCACAGATGTACTGGAAGATGATCTTCCCCCCCAAAGATAGAGGAATTGTATCTAGAGGTATCTAAAGTCCAAAGAAATTCTTTCTTACTGCATAAAGGAGATATTTGCTTGTTCTGAATTTGAAGGCAAGATTTCCTTATTGCCTGCAGCCTACCAAGATTTGTGACTTGTTACTCAGTGTCAGTTGTGTTTTTCTGTTAGAAAAAAAAAATGCTGAGTAATAGAATAAAGTTATTCCACTGTATTTCAACAACATTTATTCATCTTCTTATATCTTTCAGAATTTTGCACTATGTTACCACCTCTCATTGCTTAACAGTTCATGGGATTTTAGTGACAATTACTGGTGTTGTTTAACTCTTCTTCCACTGCAGAACAGTTTTTCCCTTTTAGAAATGCCATATTCTGACATTAACATAGCTTGTTATCTTGTGAATTTTATTCAGTTTGCAGTCCCTCGGGAACCTCTTTTACATGATTTTGATACCTTTTATTACCACTGCTCTGTTAGTAATCTCATACCTTGGTTTGAGTTATTTTCTTCACAACTGAGACTTTTCTTTGAGTTGGTAATAATTTTAGTTAGGTCAGTAAGGCTGTTAGCAATTTTTTTCTGAAGTTGTCATCTGAGAATCATAGAGAATTCGTCTTAACACTCCACCACTGAGATGAAAGACTCAGCTCTGTCTGTGCACTTCTAAAAGAGGATTTCTGTCTTTCAGTGACATGAATATAGCACTTCTTTGTGCTGAGATCAGCTACTTTTGGGCATTGGTCAACAAGAACTGAGCATTGTTTTCTTTGGGGTCTCAGTGACCTGAATAAGTAGCTTATTTACCAACTTCTGTTGAGCTCCTGTGCATCTTCTGACAGTGACAGAGAGTCATTGTCATTCACATCAAGTGTGTCATCAGTGGCTGGCTGCAATGCCACTGTCTAAATTTTAAATATATGTGTATGTAAAAATACATACATATATAAGGAAAAAGGCTGTAAGTAGCTGTGTTGCCCTCTCTGTGTATCTGGTTTTGATCTCATCATTGCATGTCATAAAAAAAAGTAAAATCCTGCTTCCATTTTACTAATCCTCAAGACTTTTGCATGGCAACTTGATTATTCCAACTTCATCCTCTGCTGCTTTTTATTAGCGTATTCCAATTCTTTGTGAAGGCTGTAAAATCCCTTTTTTAAAAAGTTTGTCATTAACTCTTCTAATTTTCAGCATTTTCATTATTTTCCTTGTCAACTGGTTCCTTACAGTCTTATCAGTTACATACAAGTCTGCATCTATTGATTATCTGTTCTGTGCTTACTGTGTTCTATCTTAAAAAGAGAAAAAGCACACACAAAAAACCCACCCAAAAATAGACCACAAAAATCCAAACAAACCAAACCCCACCTTTGCTTTCTAAATACCTTTTTATTCTGTCTTTCAGTTTTAATTTCATTTTTGGTCTCAAGGAAATTACGTGACCTTAAGGAGGATAGGATTCCATTTGTAATGCCTCTTTATATGATTCTTCTTTCCAATTATTCCAGTTACTTGGAATTTCGGGGAGATATAGGAAGGGCATGAAAATGCCCAGTGTTTTTTGCCTTGGTGGTTGCAACATTGTGGCATCCACAAGCGTGTACACATACCAGTTAAATTCTTGATGGGGGTAAGTAGACAATTTTGTTTTGTATCATAAAACCAAAGATGTGCTTACAGTAATTTGTTATGCTAACAGATGTGTCTCAGGACAGTTCCACAGGGCATTGTCTTGTTTCCTGCAGTTTTAGTGTTTCAATAGCTTTTTTTTTTCTTTTTCTTTTAGATAAACAACAAAGCAGCAACTGGTGAAGAAGTTCCACGGACTATAATTGTTACTACCCGTTCTCAGTACGGCTTACCAGAGGATGCTGTTGTGTACTGTAACTTCAATCAGCTCTATAAGATTGATCCTTCCACCTTGCAGATGTGGGCTAATGTGAGTATCTCTATCCAGTAGGAAATCTAAGGTCAGACTTCTGGCAAAGCTGTTCAGGTTAGCAGAAACTTCATGCAAGTTAACTTCTCTGTGGAAAACATTGACCTTGAGCCATTTGAATCCTTAAAGTGCTCTTGTTGCTGGGCTTAGTGTTAGTAGCATACAGAGGGTTTTAGATGTATTTCAAATTATATCTGTGTATCTAGCCAGTGAAAATTTATGTTTGGGATGGCTTAAGTATGCTGGTTCTCCATTGTGAAATAATTTTGGATTTCCTTAGTCTCTGCAATTGATTTATAACTGGCCTTGGCAGTTGGTACATCAATAAATCTGAGTGGAGAGCATTTGTATCAGGTTCTAGCTTACAGTGTATTACTGAGAGCTACTTGGGGGTAATTTTTATTTTTATATTCCATAGTATGTGCCTATACATAACTGAGATAATAAATTTCAATATTTACTCTCTTAAGGAACTGCTCTGTACACTGTTGCTCAGAGTTGCTGTCTCTTTCAGTGGGATCAGAAATGCAATCCCAGTGATCTTGTTCATAATGATGATTCTCTTTAATTTCTGCTCTGTACCTCAAACTACTGAATGATGATGCATTCCACTTCATTTTAGTGTGTGGCAATTTATTGTTCAGAAAAGTAAATGTTCCTCTCTGAACTTCCTGTATTTTCTTATTTTTGTTACAGATCTTAAAAAGAGTTCCCAACAGTGTGCTGTGGCTGCTACGTTTCCCAGCCGTGGGAGAGCCCAATATCCAGCAGTACGCACAAAACTTGGGTCTTGCCCAAAACAGAATCATCTTTTCACCTGTTGCCCCCAAAGAAGAGCATGTGAGGAGAGGGCAGTTGGCTGATGTTTGTCTGGACACTCCCCTTTGCAATGGGCACACAACTGGCATGGATGTGCTCTGGGCTGGGACTCCAATGGTCACTATGCCAGGTAATGCAGGGGGGAACCTACACTGAATACATGGGTTGGAATATTAGTAATTTTTTAGTAACAGCGAGCACGTCAGTCTGTGCCTTTTGTAGAGACAGAAGGAAAGTAACTCCCAGTGTGTGATAAGTTACTTGATAAGCTAATTCCTGGTTGTTTTTGCTGGTTTTGATTTGCCTTTTATTTTCTTCAGGCGAGACTCTTGCCTCACGAGTTGCTGCCTCACAGCTCACTTGCCTGGGTTGTCTTGAGCTCATTGCAAAAAGCAGACAGGAGTATGAGGATATTGCTGTGAAACTGGGAACTGACCTGGAATAGTAAGCAAACTTGGACTCTGTAATGTGGGAACATCAAGAATGTAGAGTACTGTATGTGGGCACAACGCTGAGACATAAGCAGTTTTAATCCTGCAGATATTTTATATGTAAAATAGCTGGGCAATCCTCTTCTAGAGGTGTCTTGCGTTGCAGTTGAATCAGCTTCTGCTTTTAATGGTAACTAAGCAGCACTCCCAGTTTAGTAACAATTCTGAAGAAACTGCTTATGTGCAAAAGTGCAATAGGGTTCACATGTTGTTCTTTTTAAATGGAAGATTAAGCAGTTTGTCACTTTAAATTAAAATCATGCTGTGAAGTGGTACTGCGCTACGGATCATGCAGCAAGTTAATGTTGCAGCTCTTCTGATTTTGTGCTGGTTGTGCTGGTCTGTATCAGAAATGAGAGGAGATAGGACAGGAATTTGGTGGAGGTGGGGGAGCAGTTGTTTTGGAAACAGTTGTACAAGCAGTTCTGGGTTAGCTGAAAACAGCAGGTTTCAAAGGTAAACAGTACGATGTGTTGTTTAAAAGGTCTCATGACTGCTTTACCTCTCTTTTGTAGCCTGAAAAAAATCCGTGGCAAAGTCTGGAAGCAGAGGATATCCAGCCCGCTGTTCAACACGAAGCAGTACACGATGGACCTGGAGCGGCTGTACCTCCAGATGTGGGATCACTACGCTGCGGGCAACAAGCCCGACCACATGATCAAACCCGTGGAGGCCAGCGAGTCTGCATGAAGAGACACTGGCTGTGCCCACCAGGAGCTCTCCAGCAACTGAGCCTCTCCAGCACTTGTGCAGAGATGATGAGCTAAAAACTGTGCATTTCTACTTAGTCTGCCTGGTACTCTGTGGCTGAAGTAATACATGATGGTGATTAAAGCACAGCCAGACTTATTTCTTGCATGATAGGGAAAGACTCAAAAGAGCCCGGGATCCTTTTATTCCATGAGGAATTTGAATGGGATTGAGCCGTGTACATGTGAGCCTGTGTGTATGAGTGGCAAAGTGGTTTCAGGGGGAAGTTTGAACTGCCCAACCAGTTTATATAATGGATTGATTTAATCTTCCCACAAACCTCTCTCCTTTTATGTGGATTGGGAATTGGAGCGTTTTAGCGTTTGATTTCGAGTACTCCTCTTGGTCTATATGTGGTTCTCCCATGACAAGATTTTCAGCTAGCGAGTTGCTCCCCGTGTTAACTTCTAAACCGCGTGGACTGAAAGGGCGTATGTGCTGGTGTAGTCTTTTTTTATAGGTTTTATAAACCACTGGAGCCTATATCAGCCTTTTAATGTTTGACCTCTGTTTCGGAGCTCTCTCTGTAATGTGTTGGTTAAGATAAGGACTTCTGTTTTTTTGTTTCGTTTTGTTTTTGAAGCTTCTCCAATAACTCAGCTAATTGGCTTCATGATGGCAGCTCCTATTCTGTTAAAAAACCAAATTTGATTTGAAATGAATCCTTCCCACGAGTGTTTGAGGTGAACACAAACTGGTGCCAAATACAGATCTTTCAGGAATGATTGTTAATTATGTATAGGGGTGCAGTCCTAGGTACTGTAGCAAAGACTTTAAAAAAAAAAATAAAATAAAGCTTTGGTTTGCCAGTTTGACCGATTTGACCGGTGTGTCACGTTTTGTGCTGCTGTCAGAACGAAAACCTTGCTGGCCTTTCCTCTTCCTTCGCGGAACGTTTGGAGTGGCGCGGTGCTCTCGGTAGGACCGAGCGGGATCGCCGCGCCGCGGGGCGGGCGGGCTGCGGCGCATGCGCGGCGCGCCGGAAGCGCGCGCGGGCCGTTCGAGCGCCATGGCGGGAACGGCGGCGCGCGGCGGGCCCGGCCCCGACCCGGCCCCGGGGCACCGGCACCGCCACCGGCAGCGGGCAGCGAGCGGGGCAGCGGCCTCGGGCGGCAGGAGCCCCGGGACGGGCGCCGCGGGGAGCACGGGCTGGCCGAGCGGCGGGTGAGGGGGCCCCGGGGCAAACAGCGCCCCAGCCCGCGTGTCCTGGCTTATTTTTATTAAATTATTAACGTAGAGAGTTTTAAAATGTATAGCTGTTTATATATGTGTGTGTGTGTGTGTAGACATATGTATGCATATCTATACATACATGTACATATCTATACATAAATGTACATATCTATACATATATACACACACATACGTACATATCTATACATATATATATATATATATATATACACGTCTAATGCGCGTGTGTATACATAAATACCACATGCTGCGTTGCATGTAGTATGTATTGTGTCTACAGCGTTATAATCCGAGATCACCCCGTTGTTTGTTTTACGGTGATTAGTAGGTATTGGCGTGTTTCAGAATGGCAGTCCTCAAGGTTTAAGCAACGTCCGTCTTACAAAAGCTGTTTTCCTGGTCTTTTAAGCAGCTGCATAAGGTATTTTTGAAGTTGTTAATGTTTGGTTCGTGTTCTCAAAGAAAAGAAATGAATAACTTGGTAGGATCTTGTGGGCTGTCCCTGCATTTGCATGGGCACAGCAGTCCAGGTGGTAATGCCTCCATCCTGCCTCTTGACATAGCCGTGTGACAGCTGCTGCGTTTTCCCGAAATTCATGGCAGCTCTCTTACAGGGCACTTCGTGTAAAAGCAGCTTCTTGCTCCTCAGTGCATGGGTTGAGGTTTCAGGCTTACTGTACCACGCTTCTCTGACGGATCACAGACCACGTGTAAGACAAGAAACAAGCTTTCTGTAAAGAGCTAAAATAATTCAGCCCATCTGGGACTTGCAGTGTTTTTCCCAATGTATATTTGGTTCTCAGTGTTCATGGGTGTTTCAGACCAGTGGAGATGCAGATGCTGCTGTGACCTAAGTTTCTGCATTTCGTTTTTGCAGCAGTGCCCTGTACTTCTCTTCCAGCAGCGATGACGAATTTGAGATGTGTAAGTAATGACACGTTAGTTGGTGTTATGGAGAAGGTAAAAATTGCACATTTCTGTCTAATTAGAGCGAAGCATTTTTACATGTTCCTTTCTTTCACTGCTTGTGCTGCACAGCAGTTCTCTGCTTGCAGTGCAGTCTTGGTTTCAGTGCCACAGGGAGTGTTCTTGAATTGCCTCAAGTTTCACTCTTCTTGCCTTGCATTATATTTTTCTTGCTGCCTCAGTTTTGTCTGTTCCCTGTCACTCACTTGCTTCCTTTTTAGTCTCCGGAGACTAGAAAGCTGCTGCCAGCTTTGAGGAACTGAGAGTTGGAATTATATGTCAATGTAATTAGTTTGTTTTTTGAGAATACTTTATACCAAATTTTTACTAGCTACTACAAACTTCTAAAAATGCGTAACAAGAGACACAAAACCTTGTTCTTAATTAATCTTTTTTTGTTTCAGTTTTAGCAAGACTAAAAACTCCGAAATCTGTTTCTAAAAAGGCAGATGCAAGGTGGGTGCTGTCATTAATGAATTTCCTGTGTTCACATTTTAGTGTTCTGTATAATATTTACATTTTACATATTTAATCAGAATAGAGGAAAACAGTCTAAAGTTTTATTGATTCATGGGCCAGTCTAGGAGAGAGTGCAGACAGACCTGTTACATCTCCATTTATGTTCAGGGCAAATGTAAAGTGGAATATTTGGAGGTGCACATGTTCTTGCCATTCCTATTCATGGATGCAGTTGGTGACATTTGCTGTGAGCAGCTGATAATGTTCTATTGGCTGGCTCTTTTTGGATTGCTGTTTTAATAAGGCACACGTACTGCTCTATTTTTCTGCTTGCTCCTGCCTTTATTCCACAAAATTTGCCTTTTTTTTTTTTTTTCCTTACAGTTTGAAAGACTTCATTGATGACTCAGATGATTTCTTCTTGGACTTGAAGGTGAAAAAGAGTACAACCAAGAGTGGTAAGCAATCATCTATAATAAAAAAAAATGAGAAGATGCTTTACTGTTCTTTGTGTTTTCCTATCTTTCAAGGGATTTCTTCAGTGTTAAGACAAAGGCAGGTCTCCTGTATGCAACTCCCAAAACCTCAAACTCTTTCTTTTGAATTGCAGCACAGAAAGATCTTCAGACCTCGAAAAAGCTGATGACTCCTGGAAAGAAAAACACTTGCTGCCAGGAATTGCAGTATCCAGACTCTTCAAGTGACACTGAAGATTCTGTCTTTGTAGACAGTCCGTGGCATAACCACCAAAGAGATGGAGTGAAGGACTTGAAAGGGAGTCAGAAGCGCATAAATCTTTCACCTCCGCAAAATCGGAAAGATTCCGTTTTCAAAGGCAGTCCAGATTTGCTTGTTAGAAGGAAAGAAAGAAGCTGTGAAAATACAGAAAATAAATTGCCAGCTGTGGCACTAGGACATGGTGCAGGGGTGGAATCAGAGAGCTCAGATGACAGTTTTGGATCTTTAATGGAACGGATACAGAAGCGAAGTCTACCCCGTAGACGTGTCTTAAGCACAAGTAGAACTGTCTTTCAGCCAAGCACAACAGGTGAGCAGTCCTGAGCTGACTTGCAGTGGTAATTGCCTGGCTCTTTGCATTTGTGTGGCACCAACCTCTGAGGTGCAGCCCAGCACCTTGCAGAGGATTTTGGTGCAATCAAAAATTACTCCTCTGAGCATTCAGAAAATAGCTGTGCTATCAAGATGTAAATTTTTCAATGTTGCTTTTTTTTTATCATTGTAGGCACTTTTCGTTTTTAAAATTATTCGGAAAGCAAATCTGGTGGATCCTTCTGGTGGTTTCTAATGATTCTGTGATTTCTTTTTTTAATGTATGCTGTGTAATCCTATGGCTCTTCCTGTTGAACTAGAAAACATCAAGCCACCCTGCAAAGATGCACAGCCTGTGAAAGGGGAGGGAGTCAAGACACCAAAGCCAAAATCCATTTCACTTCAAGAACCACCTTCCTTGATAACAACTCCTGCAAGAATTCCTGGGAATGAATCAGTCAGTGGCTCACAGTCAGCAAAGACAGAGAGCAGGTGAGTGTTTCTTCATTGTTCCTGTGTTGTAGGACAATTACAGATGGACAAAGAGATGCTGATCATTTTTGCATAGGATAATGTGATTCCTCTGCTACCTAGAACTTCTACTAATTTAGCATTTGTTCATGGTTGAGTAGCTGGAAACCAGGGATTTCAGTCTCCAGTATGACAGGGAGGATGTAAATGATCTCTGCCGAGAGGAATTGATGACAAATAAATCTGACAAATGTCAAATCTTCTTTGTAAATGTTATCTCTCTTGCTATTCCTTGTCTTGTATAGATAGCATGTGGTGGCTCTACAGATTATATATATCCAGCTGTTTACCTCTGAAAACATATCAAAACTGATTCTATTAGTAATTCATGCCTTTTAAACAAGAGTGTATTGTATAATGATACAGTATTTAATCTGTATCATTATAACTTGGAGAATTCATGTTTCTTTTTCTATAAGTGGATGCAGCTTTGGCTTTTCAAAAGAATGCATTTTTCATTTCTAATAGCTGCCCTTATTATGCCTCCTAGCCATGTGCTGTTTCCTTTAATCATTTTTTAGTGGTGCATACAATACCAAACCTTTAAATGATATCTTTAAAAGGTCACAATGCCTGCAGCATTGGAGTTAGTAGTCCTGGTGAAGTATCTGCTTCTCCTGAAATATTTCCTGAGCATTCCTGGACTATCTTTCTTTCTCTGTTTCTGAAAACACACCTTTATTGTGATGATCATGTTAGAGCTGTTCATATATTGATTAAATTTTGGTGTTGTTGTGGCTCGCTGTGTCACAAAATCTGAGTCTCTTTTCCTGCTTAGGAGCCCTCATAATCTGATTTTGTGAATTAATGAAGTAACTGCAGGACTGTTGCAACAGCTCTGGCCCTTCATGCCCTCAGAGGGGTAAGAGGACAGCCATGGGCCTCATGAGGGCAAGCTGGTGGAAAGAGTCAGGAGAGGTTTATGCCACTTGAAGCATCCCTGAGATCTGTACTGGCTTTCAAGTGGCCATTATTTTCCCCTTTGTTTTTCCATATCTCTCTACTTCAGCAAACTGCTTAATGGCTTTTCTTGCAGGCTCAGGGTGTGTTCAGTGCCTGGCTGTTTCTTGCAAGATCTTTCAAATCCAGCCTCCCACTATGTGAAGTATTTCAAGAAAAATAAAGAGGAGCTGGCCCAGAAGCTCTACAGACTGTTTAATAGTACTATCTTTGAGCAGAAGGTTGGTTTCAAAACAAGAACTACCATTCTAAAATGCTGGTTAATATGTTGCTCCTCACTTTTTGATGTGATTGCTCTTTATCCTCTTCAGATTGTAGAAGTTAAGATTTATAGCAGTGGGTTATGTTTTAATTAGTCCACGCAGTTTCTTCAGAAGAGGTTTGTCACCACCATGGTGCAGCAGTTTTCAGCTTGGCTTTGCTTTCCCAGCTGCAATGGAAATGCTGCATGTAATCTGTGTTCCTTCCTATTGGATGTTCATGTCTGCCCTTCTGGAACAGATTAAAAAGGTGATCCTTCACATGACAGTTTAGGGTGAGCATAAAGCTACAAGTTGTGTTTCAAATTTAAAGTTCAGTTGCAGAGAACTGCTGTCTTGACCTGGGATCATCATCTGGTATACTGGGGACTCCAATGAGAGAAATGTCCTTGAAAGGAAGGGTACTGCTCTCAGTAATTCCAGTGGGATTTCCCCCAGGAAGGAAAGTGAGGAAAGTGTTTTTTATGCAGATGATAAAAGAGTGATGAGCTGACAGGCTGAGGTCACGATTTCACATAAAACTGAGCTGAACAGACTCGTAATTGCTGGAGTAGAGTATCTTGCAGCCCAGTGCTTAAGCCCTGTACCTGAAGGTACTTGGAGGTAAGATAGAAGGAACTAAGGACTTCTGTCTCACCCTGCATTGTGAAACTCCCATTGTTGGTTACAGAAAAACTGATGGTGGGAATAAGAGGCCATGGAGGGGAGTTGGCATCTTAAGTGTTAAGGGCACCAACAAGAGACATCCTGGACTGGCTTTGCACTAAGTACAAGGGGAAGCCAGAGGGCCAGAGGGTAAGAGAAGAGGTAGGAGAGGGGAAATGACATGCACTGTTCTGTTTTTCAGTTACCAGAGAACATGGTAATAATCTGGAATAAGAAAATGAGAAAAACAGCGGGGTATTGTGTAACGGGGCAGAGGGAAGGCCCTGAAGGGAAGCGTTACGCTCGCATTGAACTCTCTGAGAAAGTCTGTGACTCTGCAGGTAGGTCTAAGAAAGGCTGTGTTGATTCTTCTCAGAGATAAAAACAAATCTGATGCTTAAGAGATCTGGAACTGGAGCCTGCTTTGAAATTTTATATTATCTTGCATAAATAAATACATACATGTATGGATTTATCCACATTCCACAGCCCTTCTGAGAGGCTGGGCAAACGTACAAAATGTGAGGACAGAGATGTAGTCACACTAACTGCAGTATTGTTTATATTTCTTAATGATTTGAACACCTACAGGCTAGGTGTTAGACTCTAATTCTGCGTTATAATGGCAGTCTAAAATCTGACTTCTTCCATCACAGCAAGACACCTTGTTGGTAGTATTTAAAGCTGGAATAAAGACAGGTCAGTGCCAAATTAAGTTCTGTTATGTGGTACTGCGATTTTTATTTCTCCCTCATCCCCTCCCAGTATTGGAAAATGAATCATAAAATGGTTTGGATTGAAAGGGATCTTAAAAACCCTTATACCAACTCCCTGCCGTGGGCAGAGACACCTTCCACTAGAACAGGTTTCTCCAAGCCCTGCCCAACCTGGCCTTAAATACTTGCAGGGGTGGGGCAGCTTTAGCAACCAAACAAAAAAAACCCCAAACAGATTAGATGTATGGGGGAGTAACTAGGATGCAGAACTGGGGCTGATCAAAAATTGGAAATGCACCTTGTTTTGGAGCATTTTATCTTATCAAGACATTGGTAGTTTTAACCTTCAAAATAAAACTTGAATCTTAATACTGAATGAGTGTCAGAGGCCTAAGGCAGTGAGCAAAGGTGAGCTTGCTCTTCCCCACGCCTGACTGATGTTTCTTTGTTTGCTTTACCCCGAGATCGCCTTCGGGACACGCTGATCCATGAGGTTTGCCACGCAGCCACCTGGCTCATCAACGGCATTCGGGATGGACACGGGCGGTTCTGGAGGTTCTATGCCAACAAATCAGCTGTAATTCATCCAGAGCTGCCAGTGGTGACACGGTGCCACAGCTACGAGATCAATTACAAATTCACCTATGAGTGTGTTCGGTGCAAAGCTACGTGAGTAACGTTTTCCTCTTGCACGTGACTGCCTGTTGACTTTCTAACTTGTCAGCCTCCCGTGTCTAGAAATCAGGGTTCTCTGGAATAGTAAAGCAATTTCTTGTTCTGATGTTTTCTAGAGCCCACAGAACCTCAGTAGTGATTTCACGTTTGTTTCCAGGTGGTTTCATTTCTAGTTCAGAGGTCAGGACAGGCAGAAATGTCATCTAAGGACCAGTGGTGATGAGGGAAGGTCTTTGGGAAGCAGTAAGAGGTACATACCTAAGCTTTGAAGGAACAAATCCTCATAAAAACTGGGCACAGAATATTGGACAGTGATTAGATACTAGATAAAACTACCAGAGGAAGCTTCCAGCTTATAGTCCTGATGACTTTAAATTATAACTGCAACCTCACAGATGTGAGCAGCACCTGTGATGGGAAGGACTGACACTAGGGCACAACCTGTAATAATGACACCATTTATGGTTTGTTTTTTTTTTTACCTCAGGATTGTATGTGTGACTCTCAGAAGTACTAGAAGGAAACACCTCACATACCCTGACGTGTTCATTAGGACTGTGCAATGCAGTAGTTGCTTAGATGCAACAGAGCATTGAGGAGATTTTTTTATTAATGAGGTCTTTGAGGAGAAACCCCAAGAGGCCGTTGATACGTGCGTTGTGGAGGTAGTTGGAAATGTTGTAGCACTTCGTACTGGTAGTCTGAGAGTAGAAGAGACAGAGGAAGGAACCAAGCTGAAAAGGCAGTGGAAAAAGTCCCAGGGTAGAGAAGTGTAACAGAGATTTGATTGTACCACTGTGAAATGTACTGTTCCCTGTTCTAAAATACTGCCTCAGTATTTTAGATAAATACTAATTCTAAAGTACTGCCTCAGTCATGTGACCTGAGCAGCAGGGAAAGGGGCCCTTTCCCAGGAGTGCTGGTTTTTGCCTTTCAGGATCGGGCGGCACTCGCAGTCCCTGGACACGGCGCGGTTCGTCTGCGCCTTCTGCGGGGGGCAGCTGGCCCTCCGGCAGCCCCCGGGCACGGGGGGCACCCCTGCCAGGACACAGCTCACGCCCTTTGCCAAGTACGTGAAGGAAAACTATGCACTTGCTAAGAGACAGCAGCATGGGCTGAGCCACGCAGAGGTCATGAAGAAACTCAGTGCTGATTTTGCTTTGAAAACCAAGCTGGAAGATTCCTTTTAGTATCTCAGTATGCCTCCTTTCTTGGTGCCACTTAAACTTTGTACAGAGAGTAGTAAAAGTTCTGAGCAGCACTTACACACAGCATGTCTTCAGTGACTCCAGCGAGTAAGGGATGTTCTGTTTCATCTGGGCAGCTGAGATGCTGCGTGTGTGCTCAAGAACTGCTCTGTGTGCATCTGGCTGGGATTGCCAGAGGCAAGCCAGTCCAGGCCCACCAGCCCAAGTCCTCTGACTCTGAATGACTCCAGGGCAGGAAAAGGGGCATATGCCCGAGTTGGGCTTCAACATGGGTTCAGATATTCTCACGTGTAGACTTTCCTGAGAGATCCTTGGCTGTTCTTGTTAAGTGGTGGGTAGATGATGTCTTAAATCCATTTATAGAATATGTGAGTTTCTCCAAAGCCCTTTAGCCCTCAGTAAGTAGTGTACTTCTATAATTGAGATTTCATAGAAACTAAAATAGATGCAGAAGGTCAGGTTGGGAAAAGCAGATTCCCCAAGAATGAGGAGGTCTTGTCATGGTTTAAATCTTCCATATAAAATGTAACTGAATGTGTGTTATAGTGTTTGTGTCTTCTCTAAGCAAATTGCTCAGGAGCTTAATAATTTTGATAATCAATAAATGCCAGTTTGATACAAACTCTTGCAATGAACCAGGCTGCTTTGTTTCAGTTTAATCATGGCTGTGTAGGAATACAGAACCCTGGTACCAGCCCAGCTCTCCTGGCTGTGGATCAGCACAGTCATTAGCATCCTTTGGTCACTGGGATTACAATCCAAGGATCCCCATTCCAGGAGGCCCAGGGCTGCTGGGTTATCTCCCAGGAGCCCTCATGAAGCCTGGGGCCACTGACACACCACCCTCCCTTCTCTAGCAACGGTGAAGGTAAGGAGCACTGGAACTAGAAACCAACAGCAAAAACAACAGCACAAATCGCTGACTGTTCAAAAACTGATTAATTACTGATTATTCACAGCACTCCTAAGGAAAAAGAAAACAGTAGTGAGCAATATATTTCAAGAAGTTCTGCTCTTAGGGCATTTGCCAGTAGAAATGTAGGAAGATTGAAAAGTCAAGTCTGACAAAGCAGTGGGGTAATGGGGCTTCCACATCTGACAGCACTTTACAGCTGCTAGTCAGTACTGGCTGTCGCTGGCAGGGAGTGCCTCTTCCTCAGCTCTGTCACTGTAACTGTCCCATCCTTTGCTCACGTGGGACAGATTCACAGGACAGAACACAGATGAGGATGTACATGATGGGGGACACTGTGAAATGGAACAGCAAGAACATTTAAAGGGATAAATTCAACTAGAGCTACTTCATTCCAGTCTTAGGAAATTTCTGCAGTTAAGTTGAGCATGGAAGAACTAGTGTAGACTAAGTGTATCTATGAGTTCTCTGCCCAGCATCTCAACCTTCTTCCCTCTGGGACGGAACCACAGCCCTCTCACCGAGCCAGCAGAAAGAGTTCATTTTCTAGAGAACCTCAGTGCTGGGTGCACACCAGCATTACATGGAGGAAGAGAATACAGACTGGCCAAAAAACGCAGGCACTGGCACTTGGTAGCATTCATTTAATTTTTACTCCCAACAGCTCTAGCTTTGGAATTCTTTATTTGGTTTGACATATGCTAAACACTGATCTGATGTCAAAGATCTTCCGGGTCTGTTCCCAAGCTTCCCTCCCACCTCTTACCTGCCTGGGTGAATGACCAGTGATCCCCAACATTACTAGATAAAAGATCACGGTCAACCGAAGCTACTAAGAGAAGGCAGAAGCTGGCAGCATCAGATAGGACAGCAGGGACACACTTTTCCCCTGTAACCCTGTTCCAGGCTCCTGGAATACATGTAAAGCAGTAGCACTTCTGTCAAAACATAGAGGGAGAAACAACAGGTTCCCCAGGTGTGTGCTCTCCAGAACAGGAGTCTTCAGGTGCTGCCCAGCCCCACCACTGAGCCAGAAGTGCAGCAACTGCAGACACAGCATTGCTTTGCACCAAGCTGGGGCAGGTAAAGTCCTGATCCTGGAGCTGTGCTCTTTGCTGCAAGAGAAGAGGCACAGCCAGTACCTTCACTGAGGCAATGCAGGGCCACCCTTCAGCCTGGAGTAGTTCTTGAAGATTTTTTCATGTCACTTTCCTGAAGGGTCTGCGTTTCCTCCTCACTCTAAAGCAGCAAGTTCCTCCAGCAGCTGCTCCTTCTCCTGCTGCAGCTCCTGCACACGCTGTTTGTTCTGCTCCAGTCTGTCCTCGAGCCACTGCAGCAGGGGCCCACTGATGGCAGACATTTGGCTGCAGAGGTTCTTTGTGAACACTGCAAAGAGCAACAACACATCATGCCAGGACAACACACAAGAGACTCGGTGTGCTACGCCACCCCCAAAGCCAACTGGCAGCCAAGGAAACCCTCCAGCCTCCTGGCCATGGCAACCACACAGGAAGGTCAGAACCAGCAGCTTCCAACAGGGAAACACCATTTCGGTGTGACCCAGGCAGGGATGACACTTCTACAATGAAAATCTGCGTACAGCTAATCACTGTTGCTAATTAATTTCTAAATTTAGAAGCATCACAGAATGCCTCATCTCCTAAACGTGTGTGAATGAACAATGGAGCGATAAACTTGGAACAGAAGTGGATGAGGATTCACCGCATCGCGGTGGCAGAAGGAAAGATGTCACACCCGTGTACCACCTATGAAGTGCCAGGAGAGGGAAGGATGCACACAGCTCAGCCAGACACTGAGACTGACCCCGGGGCCTTCGGGGTCCGACCCGGCTCGCTCTGAGTCTCACAAGGACAAAAGTAAAAGACTGGAGGTGCTCTTTCCCCTCGGGACCAGAGTCCCACTTTATTGTGGAACCACTCCAAGGAAGTCCAAGGGAGGCAAAGAGGAAAAGAGATCGAGGGTCTGACCACGGGAGATTTTAAACCCGGGGCAATGGGGGGCAGAGGAGAGGGGCCGCAGTCAATGGGGTACAAGTGAGGAGGGGGAGAGGGGAGGAGCAGAGCAGGAGAAAACACCACCAACGGGCTTAGGGGGGAGGGGGATTCCATGTGGTAAGAGAGGGGAATACAAACACACTCCTCAGTGCAAAATCCAAAACCCAGCGCGGGACAACAACTAAATAAAACTATTCAGCACAACGCAGCAACACACTGCTTTAACACTCAACAAATCCCAAATGCCCTTTCCTGTTCCAACAGAAAAAATAACCTAAACAAACCAACCCCAAACAATCCCAAAGTCTTCTGTAATTTTAACCAATTCACGCACAAAGCCTGAAGGATACAACTTTCGTGATTCACCCAGGATTAGGGTGTTCTACAGCCTTTGAAGTTTTTATTTTAAGTTCCTAGTTATAATTCTGTTCCTGTGTAACAAGATTCCACCATTTTGATTCTGGGAGCAGCACCCTGGATTATCACGTGCAAGAAAGGAATCCTTACCTGAGCCATTATGGATCTTGGTTACAGAGTCAAGATGGGTGAGGCTAAGGGAAGGAAAAGAAAGCAGGTTAGGGACAAGACAGCAGGGAGTTGTGCATTAAACACAGGCTGTAAAACCAGCTGCCCACGAATCACTGACCAGACCACGGCTACACCTAAAACCTCTTCACCTGCGGAAGCCCTGCACATTCACAAGGATATCAACCTATGATCACAAAACCCCAAAATTCTGCTGCTAACCCCAGGCTTAGTTCTACAGGCTTCAGTAAGTTCCACAGAGGCACAGGAGCTGCTAATCCTCCTTAATTTCTGCAGCTTTGCTAAGCTTTGGTAGTCTTAAGAACAGCAACAGTAGAACAAGCCAGCGAAGGAAGCCTTGGAGAAGGGCAGAGCCCCAGGGCCCTTACCTGTGAATTCTCCTGTAGGCATCCTGTTCTTCTTGGCAAAGGATCTTGGGCAGCTCCACAGCTGACTCCAGACACACCTTCCCAATGGTTTCATGGGGGACAACATGAATGGGAATTTCAATCCTTTCATATCTGGAAGGTTATGAGATATAATTAAAAGCAGCAAACAAAAAACTGACTTCTACAACCTTGCAACAGTCTGTCTAAGGCCTGGCAGTGCTGCACATCCACTTTTGGGAACATATGCCAGAGCTGACAGGCAAAGGGAAGCATTTTATATCCACATACTTGTCTTGAGTTTGAGTTTTAGTTGTAAGGTGCAAACCTGAGGCCGGGGCCCTGAGCGGGCGGCCGCCTCCTAAAATTCCGAAGGGCGCAGGATGTGTCCCAGACCCAACCTGGCACCACCTCAAACTGGGCAGCCCTGGCAGTGCCAGGCACCTCCTGCAAACTGACAGCAGGAGCCTGGGCTGCTGAGTTCTGCTTCCCATGGAAAAGGGCTGGTGTTCGTGTCCAGGGGCCCGGCCCCGGGCTCAAACTCTAGAGCTGGAAGCAAAAAGGTGGTGCTACACAACGAATTGCAGCACAAATCCACACCCTGGCCTCAAATCTTAAAAGAATAAATTATCTAGCCTAAAAGAATCACTCCTAATCTTCAGCTTCTCTTCCAGCAGCCTGCAGGAGACCCTGTGCAGGCATCTCTGTACATTTGCTCCTCACAACAGGCTGAGAAGCCACTTATCAGAGACAACCCAGAGAAAGGAGAGACGAGACAAAATACAATCAGATGTAATATTCTGTACTCACTCTGAGCTCTTCTGGGCCTGAACAGACTGGAAACAGGTATAGAGAATTCTGCCTGTCTAAGAGAGACAGCAGAAAGTCAGATTCCAAAGGCAAAAAACATCTAAAAGGCAGAGACACATTCCTTTAGGAAGGTTTTGATAGAATTCCAGATGTGTTGCTGTGATTTGCTTGCTGAGGTGCTTAAGGCATACACTGATAGACCCTTTAATGATGAAAAAACTCTTCAGCAGCAGCTGCCTGGACAGCCTAGACCCGACTGCCAGCTTAACACACGTGACACGCCTCCTGGAGAGGCTGGAAGAGGGGCAGAGCTGTGTGTGCTGGGCTGGACACCTGAGGGAAGAGCCCAGGCCCATTTCAGAGCACACTCTGCAGCTGCTGCTGCAGCCCCCTGGGCAGCTCAGAGCAATCATCACTTGTTCTCCTGCCCGTGGCATCACAGTCCAAACCACTCCCACCGTGCTTGCCATGTGCTCCCAGCACAGCTCTGCCCTTCCTGCAGGCTGCACCCAAGGACTTCAGCTCTGCCCTGATGTTTCTCATGAGCCCCTGGAGGGTTCGTTGCCGTTTTTCAGTTGCCTACCTTGGTGTTCTTGTCCTCGATGAAGCAGGAAAAGATCAGCCCTACAAACCCTTGGTCCATCATCTGATACATGGCCTGTGTGCGGACATCTGCGGGGACAGAAACGAGTGAGAGCTGCCCTGCTCCCCTGCAGGGCTGGGAAGTGACCTGCCACCTTCTGAAGGGTGAGCTGGAATTGGGCAACAAATGGCACAAACTTTGTGTTTATAGCCTCACTCTGGGTGACCTGAGTTTAAATAAAGAACTCGATCCAATAGCAAATCTTAGAAACAGAAGTTGAGCTCACGAGACCAAGACATTTTCTCACAGCCAGCCTGCTGCCACAGGTCACCGTGGAGTCAAACACATGTAAGGTACTCAGGTACTTCTTTTATGAAAGTTTTCAGCTATGCATCAACAGCCACACAGATCAGAAATCATCGTGGCAGGCCCAGGATCCCCACAGCCTTTTTTTGCTATTGCCCACACCCAAGGTCTGGTTTTTGCACCTGGAAGAACAGCAGCACCAGCAGCAGCTGATCTGTGACTCCTGGGTCACATCTGGGTCCTTGGAGAGCACACACAGCAATGGGGCTGCACTGGCAGGGGCCCACCCAGACAATCAGGGAGCGTTTCAGACCCAGAGCTGCTGCAATGTGCACCTCTGGAGCTCCAGTGCCAGGATCAGCAGCTGCAGTTTCCCCCAGAGCCCAGGCCAGGGCTGCTCTTACCCACGTGGGAGGGCCACACCGTGATGTGGGGGTGGGAGTGGTACCAGCCCACCACCCTCATGGGACGTCCTGTCATCTCAGCCAACCTGTGTGGGGGTCAAGGAGCCTTTGGAACCAGCAGACACGGGGGAGGGCTGTATGTACAAGGGAAAACAGCAGAGTTTTAAAAGGGTTTCCTATGAGTCAACAGAATTCCAGATCCTTCTGGAGGGGTGGTAACAAACAGTGCAGGGAGCTGATGGGAGCCTCTTCCCCAGCACCATCAGGAGCCACAGCTGCAGAAGCAACTTGGATTTTGTTTGCACGTGGCAACAAACAACGTTTCAGCAGCTGTCCAAAGCAGCATCCCTGAGTGTGTGCAGGGAGAGGCTCCCCAGTGCAGCAGCTGGAGCCTTGCTGACCTTTCCTCTTCCACTCAGCCTCCCTGCTGAGCTGCCACCCCCTCCATAAACACACTGCAGTTTTACCTGCAGTGCCCAAATACAAAACAATGATAAAAAATTTGTAACACAACACCACTGCAAGCGCTGGAACCAACGAAGACTCCAGGGAAAGGCAAGAGCCCACGGCCAGCCCAGCCCTCCCAGCTGAGCAGCTGCAGGAGGGAGCAGCTGACAGCCTCAAGCCAAGTGCAGGCCTAAAATACAGCCCTCGAGAGAGCTCTGAGGCAAAGCCCTCCACGGCGAGCCTGCTGCTGTCTCTGCTGAAGGATATCTCTGCTTCGGTGGAAGCAGCTGAAAGCTGCTCTGGTGAGATCTCCACACGGTCTTTCCTCTTGTCAGAGCGCCGCAGGATTATCACAGAGTGGATGTGGACGATTCGGCTGGTGTCCACCTAAGGGCAGAGGGGAAATCAGTGATTCCTCTGCTGGAGAAACAACCCGCAGGGCACGGCCGGCTGCGCCGAGCATCGCAGGGCACAGGGGCGCGCCGCAGAACGCAGGGGACGGGCACAGGGAGCTTTCCTGACTCTCTCAGGAGCCGAGCTACGCACAGGGAGCTTTCCTGACTCTCTCAAGAGCTCCGACTCTCTCAGGAGCTGAGCTACGCACAGGGAGCTTTCCTGACTCTCTCAGGAGCCGAGCTACGCACAGGGAGCTTTCCTGACTCTCTCAGGAGCTTCGACTCTCTCAGGAGCTGAGCTACGCGCAGGCGGCTGCCAGGGCTGCAGACGAGAGGGGTGCCGGGCTCGCTCCCCGGTCACGGCCCGCGCCCCGCCGTCCTGCGGCCCCGCGCAGGCCGCAGCCCGCATAGGCAGCGCCGCCACCCGCCCCTCCGCGGGGCCGCCCCTCCGCGGGCGGTACCTCTCCGATGCAGAGCCCCATGACCTCCTCCTTCTCGGTGCTCAGAGCGTGGTTCAGGCACACCAAGAACGCGTCCGCCTCCAGGTGCACCGCCTGCACCGCCATCTTGCCGCCCCCGGCCCGCCTGCCCCTCGCCCCGCCCCCTCGGAGAATGAACCAATAGCAACGGCCCCCGCGGGCCCTCCCAGCCAATCGGCGCAGCCTCCGCCGAGGCGAGCGGTGCGGCGCGGCGGAAGGGCCGTGCCGCCCACGGGAGCGGCAGCGCCGGGGTTCCGCCCGGCGGCCGATGCCCGCGGCGGACCGGCGGGGGATGGCAGGGCCGGGCCTGGGCGGGACGGCCCGGCCCGATCCGGCTTAACCCGACCGGGCTCGGCCCCGGGCCCGGGCCCGGCCTCCGGGGCCTGCGGGCAGGCGCGGGGAGGCGGCGGGTCCGGGGGGCGGGGGACGGCTTTGCGCGGCGCACGCGGCGCGGCGGTCACGGCGCGGGTGCAGGTAGGTCATGGCGGGCCCGGCCGGGGCGCGCCCGCCGCACACCCGGGGCCGCCCGCCCGGCCCCGCGGCCCGGCCCGCGGGGGGACGCGGTGGCCGTGCCGATGTGCCGATGTGCCGCGCCCTCCTCCCGCCCGCCCCGCCACGGCCGGTCCCGTCCGACGGCCGCGCCACACCCCCTCCCCTCCGGCCCTCCCTGCCCGCCTTGGCCACGCTGCCCCCCCGCTCCCGCTCCTCGGCCCGGCTCTTGTGTCCCTTCCCTCGCCCTCCCCGCCTCTCTGCGTGGCTCCCCCCGCATTATGTCCATCTTTTTTGTCTTCCTGTTTTTTTTTTTTAGATCCCACCAAAGCTCGGCCTGCCCTCCCCACGCTGCTGGACAGCCCGGCTGGTCGGTGAGCATCTGCTACCCCTCAGTAGGTCGGGCAGAGCGGAGCGTGGAGTCAGAGGGGCTTGCTCCAGGCAGAGTAGAGTCCAAACCCCCAAGAAGAAGCTTTAGAGTGTCTCCACATGCCCTTAAGTCACCAGATCATCAGATCCCCGAGTTGTTGCCGGAGCTGGGCTGGGTTTTTCGGGGAAGGCTCAGCACCCTTGTAGCCCTGAGGTGTGCAGGCAGCTCTCATGCCCCAGCAGAAGGCCAGGCTAGCCAGCGTGGCTTTGGGGCTGTAAGTGTGTCAGCAGAGCACTGCTGAGCCTCAGCAGTGCTTTTCCTTGGTGCCTGAATGGCAGCTGAACTCCCAGCTGCGTTTTAGAACAGAAGGTGATAAAGGGTGGAGTTTATTCAGCACGCTGACCTTCAGCTCTGGGTGGTCCAAGCAGCGTCTAGAGCAATTTCTGTCACCGCTTCCATTAAATATTTTAATGTACCCAACTTAAAACCCAATAAATTGTCGTGACTACAAGCTGCATTCCTCCTCCTGGCCATTTTGACATTTATCCATATATTGTGGCTCAGAAATCCATCCAGGTCCCAGAACAGTGTTAAACTTCTAAGGTTGATGCTAAGGTGGACAGAACATCTGCCAGTATTATTGCTGTCTGTGGGGATTGGGATTTGAATCTCCCCAAAACAGCACTTTGAACAGCTCAGCCTTCTACAGCTATGCTGATGGGAATGTTAAAGTCTCAAAGGAATGATGCTGCAGTCCTGCAAATTTAAGCTCTTGGGGTTTTTGTTGGTTGTGTTTTGTTTTTTTTTTTTTTTTGATAGGTACAGTGTAAGAACTTGGGTTTAAAAGTTGTTTAAAATATAAGTAAGCTCTCTTCTCCTTCCACCCATGCCTTCCTTCAGGCTTTCTTTTTGCTTTCTAATCAAACCTGCAGCAAATAAGACACTGTATGTTTTCAGGTGCACTGTCTGAGCGCGTGCTTGTGGAATCTCCAGTTCCTTTGGTGTGTTTGGGTGCTGCAGACACTTGTCCCACCCCAAACCCCATTCCTGTCCCACCCCAAACCCCGTTCCTGTCCCACCCCAAACCCAATCGACGGTTTTGCCTGACTCAGGATTTTCCATGTGGCAGTACCTGGGCACCTCCCCAGGCCAGACTGAGCCTTTCAGCTCTGCAGTTCTGGGGAGGCTCGGGGCCAGTCAGTGGGGCAAAGGGTGAAAACACACATTAACCTCTGCCCATTCTGCACAGTGTCCTCTGCATGAGACCTTGCTCTGTTGTCCTGGATCTGTCATCGCTGCCATCTCCACTCACCATGAACACAAACGTGCATGTTGTGCTTTAGTCCTGCCACCTGCACTTCAGCCAGGCTGAACCAGGGCACTCTTTGGGTAGGAGACCTTCCAGGAGAGCTTACCTGCAGCAGGAAACACAGCACACTTACTGAGACATATTTTTCTATGACTGGAGCCTAGTCTTGAGCCTTCTGGTTCTGACCCGTAAAAATTCCAGCTTTGAACGGAACAAAAGCAAGTTCTTGGGCATTTCCTATAGTTTTGCAGTTTACTGCAGAGTAGGAGAGTATCCTGGCCGAATTCCACCTGGGGTGATTATGTTCAGCTGACTGAAAATGATCAGTGGCAATTGCTGCATTTCGCTGTTGGGCAGAGTTCCACACGGGTTTAAATTTGTAATGTGGCTTAGGTTAAAGCAGAAAGGAAAAGAATTACAGTAATGTCCCTTTAACCTTAATTCCTGAAGGCCTTGTGAGGCTTGTCAGACTGCAGTCACGTTCCTCCAAATGCCAGTGATCCAGCTGGTGGGGCATTCCTTGGAATGCCTGTCCCTTGTCACAGGATGGCAGCCAGAACAGCGGTGCTTTGTGTAGGGCACATGCACATCCCCGCACATCGAGCAAGGAAACTAACAGAATGGGTGGAAAAAAGAAGTACTAAAAGAGCACTCAAAGTTTTCTTTGTGACGGTGCTGTTCAGGCTGATCCGTGGTTGGTGTTTTGTTCTCAAAAAGGCTGAGTGCTCCTTTGGCTCAAAAAGGTAGAGAAACACTGATGTAAGATATGGAAGGCATCATGGAAGAGTGTTTTCTGTTATATATGCACCCTAATGTATAACAGTTTGTTTTTTTCTCTTCCTGACTTTCACTCCTTTATTTTGTACCCAGATTTTCTTGCTCCTGTTTGAAATATGCCTTATAACCTTACAAGTTTTCAGAAGACCACTGTGTTTCACTGGGATAAAGAATATTTCATCTGCTTCATAGCAGGAGGATGTTGTATGTGTTACAGCTTAACTTTGTTCTACTTTGCACCTAGATAAAGGATGAAGACTGTCTGTACCATTTTGATTACCTCTTCTAGGGTTCAAAGAGAATCATTTCCCCTGACCTCCATTTGCTAATGGCTCAGCTTGATCTAACTGGCACACAGATAAACGTGCTGTTAAACAAAAGTTACAGTAGCAGGAACCACCTCAATGGCCCAAGCTCCTCTGCCCGTGTTGGTGGCTCTCTGTGACCGGGCGAAAGCCGAGTGACGCAGTCCTGAGTGCTGCTCCCGAGGAGTTTGGGTGTGAATGGACAGTGCTGCCTCCCCTGAGAGATGAGACAAAGGATCCCGCACCCCGACAACTCGGCGAGCTCCAAAGATGAGAGTCCTGCACACCCAGCTCTGTGCTTTGCCTCCAGAGTGATCTTCGTTCCTGTTAAGCTCGCCTCACTGCTGGTCACGAGTTTTGCTTTTGGGATTTAGACCACCTCTTTTTCCCCCCCTCGTTTTACACAAAGACTGTTAATAGGACTGTTAGCGGAATGAGCAAAGCCAATACTCCCAGGGTTTAACTTTGTACCAATAGCACCTTTTTGCCCCAGAATGCCTTACCAATGCCACCCAGCACGCGTGTCCCAGCGTACGACTTGGCCTGACGTTTCCGCTGGCTTAGGCACCACCTCAGCCTCCCGAGGTGACTTTTAGGGACATTTCCGCACGTAGCATCTCATCCAGCCAGTCAGACGCCGCCTGGCTGCCGGGTCCGGGAGCTGTCTCCGTGGATGTGCTCAGAGCTAACGAGCCCACGTGTGCACCCCGCGGGCCGATGCCGTCCACCTGAGCTGCGGGAGCGCCTGAGGGATGGCACAGGGAGGGGAGGCTGGCGCTCCTCCCGTGCGGCTCTGGGTGCGGCGCGTGGGGGTTTACTGCGATGAGCACCGCAAGACCTGGCTCGTGGCTGCGGAAGAGGCAAGTGTGTGCTTTGAGCTTCCCCGTGGTTGTAGCTTTGCTGTTTCAGGTGCCTCTGCCAGTAACTGCCTGCTCTGTTTGTTACTTTCCCCCAGGAGGAAGGTATGCTGAGGGCTCGGATCCAAAGAGTTCAGGTTCCCCTGGGTGAGGCGCTGCGACCCAGCCAGCTCCCCCCATCCCGGCTGCCTCACATGTGGCAGCTGTCCCAGGGTGAGCAGTACAGGGATAGTAACTCTCGCGTTTGGGAGATAGAGCACCATCTCATGGTAAGGATGGTGGCAACAATAGACCATAGTCATTCCTGTTTGTGAAGTCATTTGAGATCCTTGAGGGACGGCAAAGGACTGTTACTTTGTTGAAGTCCATTAGCTCAACCACAGTAACTGTAGACGTATTGAACTTTTCCTTGTCACTTACAGCTTGATGGTGTTGAAGAACTGCTGCTTAAACTCGTGCCTGGGGATTAACCTGGTATGTGCAGACATTACCCCTGCTTTGTACTGTGCACTGTTTACTCCCAGTCTTTCTTTGCTATGAATTTTTGTCTTTCAGGAGCAGTGGCTCTAGGAAGATGCCAATGTCTGTTTTGTACAATAAAAGGTTCTCTCTCCACTGAAATGCAGCCACCTTTGAGGTGGAAGCAGTTAAACAACACACAGCAGCATCACACAAGTGTTTAGGACAGGCAGTGAAGAGGAGTATTGTGACCAAGTGAAACATCAGGGGGAGTTCTAGGTAGGCAGAATGTAATTGCCCCAAATGGAATTTGGCCAGGATGCTGCAAAACATGCCCTAGTGATAGTGGAAACTGCTGTGGGCTGGTGACTTTTCAGAAACTGGAAAGGCAGCAGCGCCCAGCTCGGAGCAGAGGCTGAACTGTGGCTCAGAGGGTTCAGTCTCACCACCACTTTCAGTGGCACTGGTGCTTTCCTTAGAGGTCTCCTCTTCAGCTGCTGCTACCACCAGCTTTTGCTTGGCTTTTGATCTTACACTGACACAGTTACAGGTGTCACAGTTGCAGAAGAATCAACTTGAGTGTCTGAAATCCTTTTCTGATGGATTTGAACAAGATGGAGCTGTCCTCCAGTCTGGTTGAGGGTTTTTTTGGACAGCGGGAGAGGATTTCCAAGAGACTTTCTCCTGAAATAAAACGAAAAGAGCCCTTCTTGTTGGCTTTATGGCATATACACAACTGAGTTGTTTGGTTGATTATTTTTTTTTAAATGCCTTCTCCAGCTGTGGTTCCATGACTTGCCACCAAATCCTGGGTTGTGTAAAGCTCACAGAGATGGATTTCACATAAATACATGTCTCAGTATAAGGTCTAGAGATAGAAAACTCTTAAAATTTAATCAGCTCTGTTAATTTGAATATTTTTCTGGAATCTTTGTACATCCAAGTGACAAAGGACACATTTTAACTAGAGAAAAGAAAAAGGCTTTTAAACTTGGTGACATGAAACTTCCTCTATTCATTGTCCCCATCATCATCTTTTAGCCAGACACAGAGAGTTCTTGTGTATGTTGGCAGGCACCTGCAAGCAGCAGTAGATGTTTTCTGGATGATGACAGTGGGGGAAATTGGGAGCTCTTGAAAGATGTGGCTGTAGGACATTGTCTTTCCCCTACCCCCTGTAAAGAGCTCTGATCTACAGTAACATTTTCCTATCATTTTAGTTCCTGAACATGTCCCAGAAGGATCCCTGCCAGAAACAAGCCTGTGAAATACAGAAATGCTTGCAAGGTACCAAGTGTTATTTTGTCTTTGATGTCTTGATTTTTGGTGGAACTTAATTCTTTTAACTTAACCTTTTCCTTTCACGTTGAGAAGGAACAAAGCACATTAGCATCGCCTGGTTGCAAAATGAACAAAATGATAACATCTGATTTTAACAAATTGCTTTGTGCTTAATTGTAAATAATGAGACATCATTAGTATAAAGCAGAGCATTAGTAACAGTAATGTGCTTACAGTGTTCTCTGTGCTGGCAGTGAGATCCCAGGTGTATTTTTGGGACTCAGCTGTGGGCAGGGAGAGCTAGACTTTATAATAAGCTCTCTTACAGTGTGGTTAGCAAGGGAGTAGGTGGATTGCATGATAAGACTGCGGAGCTGCACCAGGGGCGTTTCAAGGGAGGTGAGACAGATTTCTGTCAGGAACACGTTAGGTGATCTGTCCTCGAGGTGTGAGATGGTCTTCATGTCCCCAGCAATTGTCTAGAGATGACCTTTAATGTCCTCATGGTTTGGAGCATTCTCCCACGAAGGACTACCTTCTCTCCCTGTACTACTGCACTTAAAAGCTGATGGTTGACCCTGTTTTGGTCCCATCTGTGGCAGTGTTCTTTTTATAGCATTTGTGGAAGTTATTCCAGGTGCTTTTCCTGTGTAGGTTTGTGTACAGTGTTGATCTGAATGGTTAAGTGTTGGCAGAGAAGCTCTTTGCTGCATGTACATGTCACTGTCACTGCTGCTGTTCATGTATTATGCTGTGGAGGTGTCTGAAGTGTACAGATGAAGCAGCTGAGTTGACAGAGAGCAAAGCAATTTTCCTCTGTAAAAATTAAAGTATAGAGTCTTAACTGAGGAATGTACAGGCACTGTACCCAGTGTGTGAGATGGAGAGTGGGAGCTGGACCTTTGGGAGATGCTGACTTCTCAAAACTCATTGTTCCAAAAGATCTTGCTGCTTCCTCTGAGAGACTGAATGCCTGCTGTAAATCTCTTTTGTGTTTTCCTCTCTGTGTGTGACTTTCAGCAATGCATCCTTGACAGATGATGGTGTGCCTGTACGTAGCTACAGTTTTAGAAACAAAGATGCAAAGGCAGAGGGACAGTTAGGAGAGCCTTGGAGTACTCATCAACTGCAGGTTATGGCAGAGAGAAATCAGCTTTCCTTTCCAAGGGCCTGCCATGCCTCTTGGGTTGCCAGCTTGCAGAAATCACCACAACCTTTTTCTCAGGGGTGATCTCTGTGTTTGTATTACAGCTCACTCACCAACCCAGTCAGGGAATTCATAGCCCAGTGATCACAGCAGTGTGGTTTGCTCATTAACCAGAAGGTGTTCACTGCTGCTTTCTGGGCTCTCCACGGGTGCTGTGTGTGTCTCACATTATGCTTCTGTTGCTTCTTTTAATCTTTTAAAAGTCAGAATGGGTGTGAGTGCAGTTGTGCAGTGGTTGCAGAGCTCATCCAAGGCAGAGGAGGTGGCTGTGCATGCCCTGTGTTTCTGGGCAGGTGGTTCTTGACTCAAACCACACTGAGTCTCTTCCTGCAGGGCTCCTCTCTGAGAGCCTTTGGCCACAGCTTTAGATAGCTGCAACTCAAGAGAGGTTGTTGTGAGCAAGGAAATGATAGAATGCTTGTAAGCAGCTGAAGAGCTGGCCTAGGTGTGCTCCCTCAGGGAACAAAGCCTGTTTCTCTCTGCAGACCTGGTGTCTCCTTATTTTCCAGCGAACAACTACCTGGAGTCCAAGTGTGAAGCTGCGCTTCAGGAGATGCGGAAATGCTGCGCTCGGTACACCAAGGGCAGATCCGTCTGTTGTTCAGGGTTTGAGAGAGAAGAAAGGGAGAGAGAAAAGCTTAAGTTGACTTCAAAAGGAATTTCCCCACCACCTCAGTAACACAATGCAGCTCCAGCAGGTGCTGGAGCATGGACTCACTTGAAGAGCTCATGTGTGTTTTTTCAAGCCTTCTTTAGACTTTCAGAAAAGCCAGATTGCTCCTGGAACACACTGTTCAGCACACCAAAAAGCATTACACAGTACCAACATATGGCCTGGTTAACAAACTTTATTTTCTGTATGAAAACATAATCTATGTTGCCTCTGCACCACACCTGTGAAATGTCAACTTGATATTTTTAGGATGCTTACCTTACTCTAATCCATCCTTGCTCTAAAAATGGAGAATTGGAACCGAGTTGTTCTGGCTTCTGGAGCGAGAGGTACAGGAAATGAGCTCAGAAGAGTGAGTTTAAATGTGAAACAAACCCATCTTGACACAACAAAGGTATTGCTGCCACCATGCAGTAGTTCCAGACAACATTTTCCTGTCCAGTGGTTCAAGCTCAAGAATGGGAATCAGGTCTGATGATTGTTCCTAAGTCTTGTATAGATCATGAGTGACTACAAGTCACTTTGCCTAAGTGCCTCACTTTTCCACTGGACAGAGTTGTTTATTTTATATTTGAATTGCCTACACGCTGCTATTTGCATGATAAAGATGTTACAGGAATATAATTTCAGGGATTGCTACAGGGATAGGATATTTTTTTAAAAAGCAATATTCATTTGAAAGATTTGACTGTTGATACAAAATTTATAAATTTATGTCTAATTGAACACCTTTAAGCAATATGCTTTGAATCCAAGTCCAGTTAAAACTGCTGATACCCAAAGGCCTGTCACAGAGCCCTGGGCTAGATCCAAGAACTGACTTAGGTGCTGCTTACTGAACAAGCAGTTGTAGGCAGTTATTTTCCACTCAGCATTCCAGACTCACTCCCAAGCCGGCTGTGTCTGGACCCCAGGAGAGATGGCTTTCCAGAAGCTCTCGGCCATGCAGCAGAATTTCCTGTGACCTGTAGGAAGAGCTCATAGACAGGTTCCTGCACCACCCTTCAGAGCTGCCTGTAGCAGGAGTCCAGGCACCCAAAGATCAGGCTCCCAACCCACTAGCCCTAACTCTGTATTAGATCTAGCCGTAAAGGACTTTTGTGCTGTGATCAAGTACGACTTACTTATGAAATAGAGCTTCTATAAACCACTGAGGTCTAGGCACAATAGTTGTGTGTACTGAAGCCTAGAAGAGCAAACCATCTGTATTCACTGCTCTGAAATACCATGGTACAAAATAAACAACTGGAACGAATTGCGGTCTCTGGTTGTTTGTTGAGCTGCAAGCCGGGCATCTTGGCTGCCGTTCACAGCCCAGAGCCATGTGAGATCATGTTTAAATAGAAGCTGCTTGATATTTTTATAACTGGGGCTGAAGATCAGAATAATGTAGGGCTTGTTTTCCCCTCCCACTGCCCTCGCCCCCAGGAAAAAACCCTTAAGACAAAACAGGGGGTTTAGTGTCCCTGAAAAGTAGGGAAAAGTGATGACAATGTTGTGAACCACCTCAAACACTAACAAGTAGCTAATTTTTCTCTTTTGTCCTACCTGAGCAGGAACAGTGGAAAGAAAGTCACTAATAGATGATAAAATATATAGATTTAGGCTTTCGTTGCACCTACGAAAAAGAAATAGCCTTGTCTCCACGCCCATTTTGAAGTTGGGTGGAACAGATTTGCTCAGCAGAGGCAACCCAGGCTGGCTACAGACCCGCCTCCTGCCCTAGCAGCACCCCACTTGTTGGGGAAGTGGGTGATTGGTGCCAGGATGATCAGGGAGAGGGATTTATTAAGGTAGCCCAGGTTACCTGCATGGATGAGGGGAGGCTGGTGCCCTCATAGACTCATTTATGTCAGGACAGACCTGTAAGATCGAGTCCAACCATTCCCCCAGCACTGCCAAGTTGACCACTCACCCACGTCCCCAAGGGCTGCCTGCTAAACTCTTGCTGCTGGTCTGGCTGTAGGTGCTCCCCTCAGTCACAGTGAGGCAGGAACGTGCTGCTTCCCAGGAAGCCAACAGACCTCACACAGAGAAGCATTTCTAGAGCAAAACTGTTTAATAAAATATCACTTCAACAAGCATTTACATACAATATATAAAACCACTTTAACAGCCTAATGTGTTTGAAATCTTCTCATAGTGTAACATGTCAGAAGTTGTTGAAACAAGACTGAAAGGAGCAGGAGTGGGGAGGGGAAGGGACACCTCATCTTGGCACTTGCACCAATGAAAACGCATCCCCACAGAGACTGACCCAGCATCAAACCTTCCAGTGTTGCCCCACGGCATCAAACAGTGCCAGCTGTGAGCCCAACACCAGCAGAGCAGAAAGATTTGCCACATCCTGATGTCCTTGTCCATTCTCTGCCTACATTCACATCAAACTCAGCATACATCTGTTGTTTCCCCTTTCAGCAGCATTTTAGCTCCCTCTCTGGGCCATTTCTCTCCTTAGCAGCAAACTGGGCCTTGAGCAGAACTCGGCCCACCTAGGGCTGGGCAGAAGCAGTGACTTACTTGAGCCTGAAAAACACCCCTAAGGTCTGTTAATGATTTGCTTTGAGCTTTGTTGTTGGAGACAGCTTTGTGGAGATCAGTGCATCTCAGAAGAAGTTGTGTTCTGCAGCCCACTCAGCCAAAGAGCAGCAGTGCTGTTGTCCTACAGGAACAAGAGATACCCTGCAAGACCAATGTATCTATTTATGCATGTTCACGTCTGCAGATCCTACAGAAAAACAAACCAAATCCCAAAAAAACCCACCACCATCTGTAGCTGCTAAACACCAATTTATGTAAGACCTATTTGCTGCATCCCATCACTCTTGCAGTCCAGGATGGCCTTTAGGAAGGCCATCGTTAAAGGATGTGAGCCCAGCTGCTCCTTCATTCTCCTTGGCCATGTATGGCGGGACAGGAGCAAAGACAGCAACTTCCATCTCCTGATTACCTGCAGCCTCTCTTCAGATCCTGAAGGTGAGGAAAACCTGAGCGTAATCAATGTGGTGCTATGTGGACACTTAATCAGCAGAGCTGAAGCAAAATTACCAACTGCAAGTGCTCATTCCAAAACCCTCTGGTGGAAGAACCCAGCATTTCAGCTCCACCAGCAGCTCTCAGGGGAAGATCCCCCTTCCAGCCATACTGAGAGCAGCAGATCACAAAGCCTTTGCACAGCATTGGAAATGGGGTGCAGCTGCTGAGCCAGGTGCTGCAAACCACCCACCCACGAGTGTCATTGTTTCCTACCATGTTTCCCACTGAAAGATGAGCTGACTTTCATATAAAATCCCACATTCTGGGCAAGAACTCCTACCTACACCTGCTGGAGGACATCACCACATTGTCAGACAAGTCTCTAAGCTTGCAGAACACCTCTGGGGGATGTTTGTTTGTACTGCACACAACTGCACTGAGTCAGACTGTCCAAAAACAGCTGAGCTCTGCACCTGGGCTGCCTCATCTCCTGCAGGAGAAGGGCTGCAGCTGATGGAATTAAGCAAACAGCTTTTCTTGTGGAAATGGCAAACACAAAGAAGGAAGGAACATAACTGAGGCAGAAATATGCAAATGAACCGCTCTCACAAGAGTGTGGTCTGATCTTCACAAGAGTTTTGTCATTTCAGTTGCTTGCAGAGACCAAGGAGAAGGAATCTGTGCTCTTCAGAGGCAAGTAAAGGACTGCACTCCAGATTTCACATCA
Source organism: Vidua chalybeata (assembly GCF_026979565.1). Taxonomy (NCBI): domain Eukaryota; kingdom Metazoa; phylum Chordata; class Aves; order Passeriformes; family Viduidae; genus Vidua; species Vidua chalybeata. Next base: position 892,809 of record NC_071543.1, read on the forward strand.
TCCTCCTTTCTCCAGTACAGCTGGCAACAGGGACCTGGACCAGTACAGTGTACCCTAAGCAGGGATGCATCTCCTGTCTGCAATCCTGTCCCACATGGTTACAGCTCAAGGAGCATCACCAATACCAACGTGACCAGAGAAGGTTGTGGTAGACATGGAAACCCCAGCCAGAGGCCCAGAGTGTTTTACAGTAAGTGGCACAGCTGAAATGCCCCCATCTGACACAGCCAGGCTGGGCCTGCTGGAAGCAGGAGAGAGCCTCAAAGGCTGAGCAGTCAGGTGGTTCTACAGCACAGAACTTGGTGACTTTCAGAACACATCATGAGGAAAGGGCCTGGAGAGTCAGCCTCAGTGCTCAGTTTCCATCAGCAGTGCCAGTGCTGCAATTTCAGTATGGGGAAGGATACCTGCAGAGACAAAGCCAAATGGCCATCTATGTGCAGTGAAACAGCAGGGGGAGGGCAGGAAAATCCATATTCCCCTGTCCTGGACACAGCTCAGGCTGTCCTTTGACATTTCTGCATCCACCCCAGGATAGTCAACCACATTTTGGATTCCACAGACCACCTCTGTGCAGAGGGAAGCAGAGGTGTTCCAGGTACCAGGGCAGGAATACTGAAAGCTAAACCGTGGTGAAGAGCTGACACATACAGAGTGGTGAAGAGTTTGACACATATACTGGCAGACAAAGGTACATGTAACAGTCCTGAGCACCTGGAAGAAGCACATTTAAGAGGTTCCTCTGCCACTACATTTTTATGAAGTTGAAACTCATCAGAATATTTGAGACTGGGCGTATTTGGTGGGAAATCATGATACACTGAGAGTTGTAAACTTCCAGACCAACCCCAGCACACTAACAGCCCAGACAGAAGAAAAAAGGTGGAAATCAGAAGCAGCGTTGTAAGAAATAAGGGCTGGAACCTGTGAGTCTGTTGGCAACATCCTTTGACTTCTAAGTGAGAGATAACAGCAGTAGGGGAGGGGAGGTTGGGCATGAAAGGAGAGTGCAGCTTCTAGGATGCCATTCCAAGCAGGAATCCTCCAGCAAACCCTCCAGTCAGGATAACGTTCTTCTTCAGAAATATGACCACCTAAGCAGGGGTGAAAAGAGACAACAGTGTTCAACAACATCAGGCCACCCATTGACCCTCCTGCTAAGAAGAAATCCCTCTCAGGCTGTTCTTCAGGCAAGTGATGCTCACAGAGATGCCACTGCTCAGATTTGGGAAAACTTCCTACCTAACGACCTCCCCTCCCTAACTGCACCAGCACACAGCCAGATCCTGCTCGGCCACGAGCAGCCAGCTCCTCCAGGAGAATGCTGTGGGAAACTATGTCTTCCTAAACTCTAGGCAGGCAACATCCACAGCTTTTGTCATCTCTCCCATTTTGCTGTCATGCAAGAATTCCCTCTTTGTATTTGCACAACTGAACATCCATAACAGCTCAAGAATCAATCCTGTTTTCTGCTGTCCCTCCAGCACATGGCCTGGGAGAGCTGTCTCACCTCGTCCACTCTGCTTTTCACTTCTGGAGGCATTTTATTACCACCGGTGTGAAATTTCAGCTGCTGCTTGGCTTTGTTCATGTCCCGTTGCACTAGGTTCCAGTCCACCTTGATGTATCCCGTGTGGTTTGCAATCTAGAGTTTTGAGGATTAGAAAAAAGTTCCTGAAGTCCTGCATGACCACAGCTAAACTCCTTGCTCACCCACCTGCCCTGACCACAGCCACCTCCCACTCACTGGTCCAGTGGGCACACCGGCTTAAAAATTGGACAGAACACCAACCCTGGAGCTGTGTCAAGTGTTCTGCAACATCTGTCTCCCACAGTAATGCCCCAGCTGCTGGGCACACACTGCAGCTCAGCCTGCTTCAGCCTCTCTTCCTCAGTGTAAAGCTGGCATCACCTCTCCCTCACAACTGCCATGGATATTACTGGGACTCTCTGCAGTTCTCCTGCTGCTGTGGGTGGACACAGCTATTAATAGCCCACTCCTCTCAAACTATTTTATCTGCTCAGGGTGATTCAGCTGTGGAACTCCCTCTGCCCAGAGCAAGCTTCTGATGTTCAGCAGAACAAGCAGAACCAGGAGAGTGAGGGAGAATGAGTCACACACAAGACCCTGTCTGCCCGAGGAGCAAACAGGTGAGAGCTGAACAAGGCCTGAGGGCTGCTCTACCTGCTCCAGGATGCACCAGATACATGAACACATCTGAGCAGCTTCCCTCAATGCCAGGGCTCTTGGAAACCAGCAGAAGTGGTAGAGGACAGAGAGAGCTCTCCTTTCTCTCCTCTTCCCCAGTGCTTTACAGTGAGCACCACCTGTGCTGGCTGACTCCTCGGGAAGCCAGGCTGGCAGGAAGCATGTCACAGGTATGGGTAAATCCTTCTTGACACGCAGGGCTGTTCCTGCAGGGACACTGTGCCACAGCCACAGGACTCAGTATGTTAGCCTGTCCTGCAGCAGCAGCATGGCTCACTGCAGCTGAAGGCTGCCTCATGCTCCCCTCAGGTGCCCCTGCAGTAAAAGCTCTCCTGTGCCTCTGGCCTAGCCTTTGGAAGCAGATCCTCAGTGGATGTGCACTGGCAATCCTGGGGTTTATGCACTCTGACCCTGCCCTGCTGGTGCATCCATGTGCCCTGGAGAACACCCACCTTTGACATTCACAGCCACACAAAGCCCCTGGCAGAGGGGGTGGGCTGATCCCACATGCCCCAACAGGCAGTGGTTCCTAGAGAGACCTTTGTCCCCAGCAGCACAGTCCTCAGAAAGCCTGGGCTGCTGTTCATACACACCTGAAGTAGGAAAAAGCCTCCTCCCACTGCTGTCGCTGCCAGCTTTCCAACTTTCTGGAAGATGAATCCAGTACACCTACAAACCAACCAGCATTCAGTCAGGAGAATGAAACACCACACACACACATTACACTTCCCACAGGCAGGGCTGCCTTTGGCAGCAGTTACTCGAGACTGGAGACAGCCTGACAAACAGCAGAAGAAACCCACGTGCAACCAGAGAGAACGATTTGCACCCAGACAAATTTGACACTTTACAGCTTTTCACTTTGTGCTGTCACATTCCAGCCTTTTTCAGTTTGATTCTTATCTCTTCAACCTCATCCTTCTCCTAAAAGAGTAACCAGAAACCTGTGATTTCATCAAAATCAACAAGTGATTTTATGTTTTGATGTTGTTTTTTTTTTTTTAACTGGTATCATCTCTGAGGGGAAATCAGGGAGCACATGTGCTGCTCCATGATAGAGCATGGGGAGCAAACCAGAAGCCTCTTTCTTACTTATTTAAAAAGTAAGCAGCAAGCAATTACTTACTTTACCTTTTTATTTCTCAGAAGAGAAAAATGATGGAACAAGCACACAGCAGTGATCTAAGGCTATACTGGTCTCCAAAATGGGTTACCTGCTTTCAATATGAAAAACATTCCTGCAGCCAGCACCACCCCGTTGCTCAGCCAAGGGCTGGTGTGTTGTGCCACCCAAACCACACTTTCCCTGGAACACGGTTTCCTTATGAGCATTGCAAAGAACACAGCAACCTGCCTTTACCCATTTCTGAATATGTGAATATTTCTGAAGGTGTGTTCATGTCTCTTGTATGAGAGAGGCAGCCAGGTCACACTTCTGTGAGAAGACAAAGCTCTGTCATACACTGTTAAATAATTACCCCGTTGCCAGGTGAAGATGAGTGGCGTGGCAAAGCAGTGATTACACAAAATTTTCAACTCAAACGACGCTGAGGGAATGAAGTTACAAATAGAGCCACATTCGGTCCCAGCTACAAATGACAGGAAACCCTGGGAACTGTGAGCCGAGGAGGTTTTTAATGCAGATGCCTGAAGCGCATCCACCTCCAGTGGAGAAGGCATCCTTGTTTGTCTGCTCTAATTCAACAGCACCGCCTTTTACCAGAAGTTAAAAATAATTACAGACTGGTGCAATTCTCTTCGCTTCAAGACAGTCTCAGTTCTTCAAGTTAGAGACAGCATTTAAGACGTCCCAGGGCTCAGCAGACCACGCCAGGGGACAGGAGGCCGAGCGGCCGCCCTCTCTGGATGTCTGCCACATGATCACCCAGCAGCTGTCAGTGTGACCCCAGGGACCCAGGCAGCGCCTGCCACGAGCAGCAAGGGCAGCCCGGGCCCACCTTACCATCCCGTGACCCCTCCGATCACCAGCTGCGTGGCCACGTTGTATTTCTCAGCGCTCGACCCCGAGCTGGGGGCGAACATCTTGCGCCACCAGGGCCGGTTCTTGGTGTACTCCGCCAGGTCCAGCACGTTGAATGTGTCGTCCTTCGCACCTGCAGGCACCTGGAGAGGCTCAGTGCGGGGAGGACCGTGCCACAGCCCCCTGCAGCTGCCCGGTGCCTCCCCAGGGGCACAGGAGCCCTGCCCAGACACGCAGCTCACCGGGACTGGCACTGCCCCCGGTCTCCGGGAATCCCCAGCTCCCTCAGCCCCCTCCCAGGGCCTCCGGGACACCGTGCCCGGGACCGCTCACTCCCTCGGGGACGCCCCTCGCAGAGTGGCCGGGGCTGGGGTCCCGTGCCCGGAGCCGCCCCCCCACCCGGGCCCTCAAGCGGGGCCAGGCCCCGCCGTCGCGCGGTGCAGAGGGAACGACACCGCGCTCTGCAGCGGGGAGGCCGAGCTGGGGGAGCCGGGGACCCGCTGCCAGGGGGAGAGGGGTGGGGGGACCCGCGCCCCGAGCCACCCCCGGCCATCCCCGCCCGGCCCGGCCCGGCCCGGCCCGGCCCACCTCCGCCCGGCACCGCCATGACGCCGCTGCGCTCCGCGCAGGCGCGGGCACGGCGCGCGCGTCAGCGGGAGCGCGCGTCACCGGGAGCGCGCGTCACCGGGAGCGCGCGTCACCGGGGTGAGGGGTGAGGGGAGAGGGAGGGGAAGCAAGGAGAGAGACAGGCGGGGACGGGGGCACAGGGGCGGGCACGGGGAGAGGGGCGCGGACGGACAGGTCGGGAGAAAGGCGCGGGAAGGAAGAAAGAGGGACGGGAGGGAAACGGGACCCGAGGGGAAAGGGGCGCGAGGGGAGGGACGGGAGCGCGCGTGGGTGCGGCGCGGGCGTGGCCGTGCGCGGGGGCGCGCCCGGGTCTCGGCCGTGTCCCGGCGGTGCCCCCGGTGCTCCCCTCTGCAGGGGCTCCGGTGCTGCAGCAGCATCGCCGCCCCGGAGCGGCTCCCCGGGGTCCCCGGGGTCCCCGGTGCTTCCGCCTGGGCGGGGCGGGTGTGCAGCAGCAGCGGCACTGCTCCAGCGGCATCCAGCGAGCGACACAGGGCTTCCTGAAGCCCATGGTGGTTTGCTTCCTCTGGCACGGGAGCTCTTGCTTGGCTGCGGGCTGTCGCAGGGCAGAAACGGCGCTTTTTGCCATTCGCTAAAAGGACCCCAGACCCGCCGGCACTCTGGGCAGCTGAGCAGCTTCCAGCACTGCTGCCGTGCGTTCTGCCAGCACACCCAGCTCAGGCCTGTTGTGCCTCTGCCCCGCCGCCCATTTGGGCAGCTTGGACGTGCTGCCTGGTAGGAACACATTTCACTGTTTCCCCTGAAATAATACGGCACCTCTGATTTCTGAGCCATTACTCACTTGAGCTGCCGTAGAACAAATGCCACCTACTTCCCAGCTGGGATTTCCAAAGATGGAAATCCTGAGACACAACACAACGAGTAAAAAAAAAAAAAAATAATTCTCATGGAGAGATGGTGACAGAGGAGACCTGTGGCAAGCACATTTCTCTCTCTCAAGATTTTTTATTAAGGTGCACAGAGAGAAATGAAAGAGAAAACAATTTCTATTTCTGCTCCTTGTTTTTCTCTTGTAAAATGTGTTTAGAAAATTGTTTACCCACAGTAAGCACTTAGTTAAATCGTGGTAGATTGTTTAGGCCTGACAGCCAATCGAATCCACCTGTGTCTAGACTCTAGAAAACAGAGTCACAAGTTGTGAGTTAGTTAAATATGATAGTTAGAAAAAGTAACATGTAATATTTAGTATCCTCTTTTATATAGCATATTAATGTATTATAACATAATTATAATAAAGCAATCATTCAACCTTCTAAAATAGAGTTAGACATCATCATTCTTCCCATTGAGTTCACCAACATCTACAACAGAGACCTGACCGTCATTTGGGGTTAGTGGAAAGCAGTGTGTGAGTGGGAGCAGGAGCGCAGGCGGCGTGGGACGGGTAGGGGAACAAACACTTCTAGGAACTAACAGCAGCACTCATCTGCACTGGTGAGGACATCCTGCTGGTAAACATCCCGGCACCTCGTTGGCCCTTGCACCTAGGTCAGGACGTGCTGGGAGCTGCAGCAATGTCCCACGCGTTTCCTGCACTGCTCTGATTAGGGGAACTGGCTGGAGCAGTGTGTGCGCGTTCGGACCAAAGTGACAGGACAGCACTTCCCCGGGCATGGCAGGAAAAGATGTGGCCGTGGAGGGGATGGCTGGAGGCAAGGTGGCCCCTAGAAATCCAATCTGAACACCAGCGTCAGGTGGCACTGGGGTCTCCTGCATGTCTGCTACATGAAAGGCTTCCGTCCCTGTGCAGCACATGTCCCTGGGTTTGTGTCCCTCGCCCTGAGCAAAGGGATGCCTTCATGCCCTGGAGCCAGGCAGGTCTCCTTTGGTACCTCCAGCTGTGGGCTCTCCTACACACATGATCCCAGGGGCATCTGCTGGCCTGGGCATCTGCACCATGGCCTCATCTTTCCTAGCACATGTGCACCTTCATCTGGTGCAGGTGCTCAGCTTCCTCCAGTGGGAAAGAAGGATCTGGGCTGACAAGGTGGAGGTGCTTCAGGGCTGGGGGCTCCTGTGTGGTGGGGTCAGGCACAGCCTGGTGCAGTGGGTGCAAGGACAGAGCCCAGCAGTAGCACCTCAGCAGCCCACAGCCGCTGCAGCTCCCTGCCAGGCGCCTTCCTGCTTTGGAGGCACAGGCACGGAACACCATTCCCCATCTCAAAGGCTTTCTCTCCCTCCTGGCACCACCACGGCCTTCCAGCTTCCATGGCCAAGCTTAGCCTGCCAGCCCATGGGAGCTTCCAGCGAGAGCTTCTGCTGCCTGACTCATCTCTGATGTGAGGAACAAGAGAGAAAGCAGAAATGCTCCACTGACCCACTCACTGCAGGGAAACCCAGCAGAGGAAAGCAGGCTTAGTTCTGGGACCTCCTCCACGGCAGTATTTCTACTCTGATGCTAGGGTAGGTCCGTGAGGGATGGATTCTCTGCATACTCAGGGGTGTTGATGGCATCAGCCCTGCTGCACTGCTGTTCCCTGGGGGTGCCTGTACCTGTGAGTTTGCCCATCCAAGAACTGCACAGCGCTGCAGCCCCTCTTTGCTCCCTCACTGCTGGGGTGCAGTAACCTGGAAGTGCTGATATGAGGGGCCCTGCCTGGTCCTCCAGACAGATCTGTGCCACGTGGCACAGGCGTTTTCCTGGTGCCAGGAACAGTGAGTGCCCTGTGCGTGGCTGCTGCTTCTGAGATACTCAGTGCTCCTGAGAAGCTGTCACAAATCACTTGTTCACACACACACACAAAAAAAAGAGAGAGAAGAGATTAGACACAGTTCAAATGATTCTGAGTATTTTTTGTCAGCTCCAGTCTGTTATTGTTCTGAGAACTGCACATTCAGGGAAACAACAAGCACATGTGTGAGTCCTTGGCTCTGGCAAAATATGTTCTCTGGGAGTCTCCATGGCAGGAGCCTGTCGTGGCTTTTCCATCACATTTGCACAGGAGGACAGTGCCCTTGGGGATGGGCAGATGAGCTCCAGGCAGGACTGGAATGCCAATGCCTCTCTGCAGCTTTCTCAGAGGCACAGCTGCTGCCTGGCCCAGCCATGGGTGACGCTGACAGTTTGCAGAGGCTCCCACATGGGTTTGCAGAGCCCTTGGAAGCTCCACAGCTCTTAATGGCACCCACTGGCTGGGACCATGCTTGCTCCTGCTGGGTCATGTGGGGTCCAGCTTGGCGTGCTGGGCCAGGGAGGAGCTGGGCTGCCTCTGGATGTCCAGTTGTCCTTGGCCTGATTTGCTGCACACTGGCTCTTGTGTGCCTGCACGAAGCCGCTGCTGCGTGCAGCCAAGGCCAGGATCTGGGCCCCCTCCCCAGGTTACTTCCAATTTTCACACCTGGATTCCCTTTCCCACTGCCTTGAGTATCTTTATAACATTTTCTTTCTGGCCTCCTTGGTTAGACCTTGTCTCTCAGGTTTACTCTTATTTCTCTGGTCCAGGAACCTGGAGCTGACTCCCAGTAGCTGAAAATGGTTAATTCAGCACTTGTCAGTGTCACAACCATTAATTTCTGACTGTGTCCAGGCTCCTGCCACTGCAGCCCCCAAGGGATGCTTTTCCTGACTGTTCTCTGTGATCTCTAGATGTTGTCATCCCACGGTGCCCAGAGCATCCCTGCCAGGGTTAGAGTCAAGAAGTTTCTGTGTTGCCCCATGCAGAACTCCAGCACCCAGAGCTGGAGACCCCTCCTGGCAGCTTATCCCAACCCTCCCACGTGCCCATCCCATGCTGCCGCCCCTCAGCTGCCCTCTTCATGGTCATGTTGTCTGCCTGGCAATGTTTTCCCCATCTGCTTGTTTCTGGAAGCCTCTCCAGATGAATCTCACAGCACCAGGAGATTCCCAGATGAGATGACTAAAAGAAAGTCACATCCATAGCAGGGGACACTGGTGCCTGAGGCACAGCCCAGATCTCCCATATCTCTCCCAGAAAACTCTCTTCCCTCCAGTATTGAGCACTCTTCTGCTTCACTGCAGTAGGGCAGGATGCAGAGCACCCTGGGGCATCCCCAAATGTGACACACCGCTTGCTTTGCCCCAAAATACCGGCTGGAAAAAAGTGAGCTGAGTTGTTGCTCACAAAGCAAAGGAGCCCCAGGCTAGTCATGGAGCCAACTGTGCGTGTACAAGCTGGAGAAAATGTTTCTCACTCACTCTTTGCCTCCCCAGGAGCAAGGTGGGTGGTGTGGGGGAATCAGTTTCTGCCCTTTGCTGAGGATTCGTGTCAGAGACCCCCAGAAGCCCATCCCTCCACCATCTCCCTGTTCCCTCTGCTTCCCAGTCACCAAGACCTGTCACACGGATGCTTCTGCACACCCTGGGACTGTCACCAAGGGGGTCACTGCCCCCATTGCACTCCTGCTGCCCTGTGACATGATTTATGGCACATTTCCCCACCTCACTCATCCAGGGGATGCTGGGACCATGCAGGGCGTTCCTCCTCATCTTCCTGCCTTCGTGAGCCAAGGGACAGCCAGGCGGTAGCGTGTGTGCCTGAGCACACGTGTGTGCATTGATGAGGGGAGGGGGATTTCATGGGCTTTTAAAAAGAGACATTGAAAGCTTGTGAGTAAAATGAAAGAAATTTGTAAAAACATTGCAGTGCATCTTCCCTGAGCTCTACTTCTGGACCCTGGGAGAAGAGGAGCAGCTGGTGGGAAGGGAACTCCAGAGATCATCCCAACCCACTCCCTCCCATGAGGCTTGAGGCAAGGCTGTGTGGCCAAATCATCACTGTTTGGGCATCCCAGAGACAGGGATAAGTCACCTGTGTACATCTGCATCCCTGGCAACTCCTCTGCTTCTCTTCAGAGGCGACAGAGAAGGTGAGACCAGGCAAAGACCACACCTAAATTCTGCTGCCTCTGCAACACTCCCTTTCCTCATCGTGCTCCCAGACAGGAGCCAGGACACTGAGCCAGCTGGGTCCTGCAGCGGAACTTACCGCTCTGCTTGCCCTCCCTTTCCTTTTGTTTTTTCCTCTCCTCCTGCCACTGCCAGAGGAAGAGCAGGAGAGTCCATCAGTCACACGCTGCTCTTTGCACAAACCTGCTCAAGCGATTCCTCTCCTGACATCTTTGAGAAACTCTTCGGTGCTCCGAGTGAGTCTGTGGGTGCTGGCTTTAATCATCATCTCCGGTGGATTACAACAGCTGGATGAGAAGATAAAGGCTTTTCTCTCCTCTTTTCTTTCTCATTCCTTCATTTTCCTCCTGAAGTCAGAGCAGTTCCCAGCCAGGAGCATGGTGCTAGTGGGAGCCCTGTGCAGCCTCCTGCTCCTCTGCCTGGTTGAGGAGGGCACTGGCAAAGTGAGAAGATACTACATTGCTGCAGTGGAAACCGCCTGGGACTACACACACAGCGACCTGCTGTCCGTGCTGCAAGCGCCTGCAGGGTAAAGCTCTTCCTTTTGCAATTCTAGAACCCTGCCCTGGGTGTTCTCCCACCCTGGCATGTGGCGCTGTGAGCTTGGCTCCAGGCATGCAGGTACATGGGGGCAGCCTGGCAAGGCGGGTGCACCGAGCTCCTGGTACAGCTGGGAAGGGGTGGTGTGATGGGGGGTCACGAAGTGCAACCCCTGATGAGGGACAGGTGGAATTGAGAAAGATGCAAACCTGCTCTGCATCACTCTTCTGCGCTGTTTTATCTTAATGCCATTTGCCTAGGATCCTTTAAATCTGTACTAGGAGCCACGAGCTGATTTTCCAGCCTGTGCTTTCTTTTCTGCTCTGCATCCTGGTGGCTTTGGGGAAGTGTGAGGGGAGATGGGCACCTGGGACTCACTGGGCACTGCAGAGGAAGGTTGGCTGTGTCCCCCTGACATAACTCTGAGCAGCAAAGGCTTTCCACTGTGTCTGCCCCTGGTAAAATCCAGCTTTAGTTATTCATATCTCTGTGTACGTTACATTGCTGGGGCTGAAATTTTTCCTTAAGGAAATGAAAATAATTTGTAGCGTCTGGGCAAAGAATGGTGTTCATGCACAGTAGCAAGGAGGAAGGCATGGTGGTTTTGCTTGAGTACTTTGAAGTAGGAAGGAAAAACGGGAGTTGTTCAGGCAATGGTGTTGTCTGAAGACACAGTGGCTTGGACATGCATGGCTGTGAATGTTCTGAGGTTGACATGGAGAATGGAGCTGGATGGCTACACCCCCTGTGGCTCAAGGTGCACCCATTCCCTCTGCCCTGTTTCCATATCCCCTTCCCCAGACTCTCTGCTGAGGCATTATCAGCCCATGACCCCATCTCAGGCCCACGGTGGCCTGAGCAGCAAGGAGCTGTGGTCAGGCACTGGAAGCCAGGCTCTAGGGATGACCCAGGTCAGCCTGACTAGCTGCTGTAATCACTGTATCCCAGTGATGCTGGTTTTTCCCACTTTGATTACTTCAGTAGGAAAATTGCATCCAGCACCCCCCATTTTACTAATCCCCCCGGGCTGCTTTCACTGCTGTTGCCCTCAGATCCATTAGGTTATGCTAGAGATGATGACTTCCCTCACACTGTTAATTTAGCCCTGTGGCTTTCCATTTCAGCACTGGCTTTATGATGCTCTTGGGCACTATTTCTGACCCTGGAATGACTCAGGGACCTGACCCTGCCTGGGGATGAGTGGGGCATTGGCAGGCAGTGTGAGGTCACTTGTCCTTCTCTAAAATGGGGGAGGATAACATGGGCTGTCTCAGAGGGACTTGCTGGTGTGCTCCAGCCTGGAGAGGGAGAGAACTCCTGGGCAGTGCAGCTCCTGGGGAAGCTGATGGGAACCAGGGCTTGCTTGTTGTGCCTGTTCCCAGCTGAATGATGGTGCCTTTTCCCTGGCCCTGCAACCTCAGCCCAGTTCCCTGCAAGAGAGGAGGGCACAGGAAAATAGCCAGGCTGGATATAAGGGGCGTGCAGGAGTGAGCCAGCAAAGTGTGGCAGGCAGAGCTGCCCCTGGGGCTGGGCTGTCCCTGAGCTGTGTGTGTGGTGCCTTCTGCTCCTCATGTTCTCCCTCAGTGTCCCAGCATCTCATGGCAGCTCCCAGAGATGCATCTCCAGGCAGGACCTCCAAACCCATTGCATGTATCCAGGGGTTCCTCTGGCATGTTTGTAGAAAGCTCTGTCAAATTAACGGGCTACAACACACCAGGCCAGAGCTGCTCACACCTTCCCCATGATTTCAGTTTCTCTTCCTCCCAAACACAACCCCACCAGCAGGGTCAGAGCCAGGACCAGCACATCCTGCAGTGGCCCCAGTGATCTCAGCTCGGACATGGAGCTGGTGGACACGTAGCAGCAGCCTGTGTCTGAGTGTTTTGGCAGTGCAGGATGTCTCCCAGCTCCAAGAGATGAACAGATAGAGTGGCTAACAATGCTGATCCAGGGTGCCAGAAACTTATCGGCCTGCCTCAGCTCCAGCTGCCATTGGGGAAGGAAGTTCACGAGGACCCCAATTACAGAGGGCTGGCCAGAAGCACTTTGATCAGACATCTCTGGGCTGAACTCCGCCTGCTTGTCTCCTGTGGGCTCGGCTCTGCCAGGACTGGGACGCAGCACTAAGCCCTGTTGTCACTAAGAGCCCTCCCAGCCATGCCCCTGCATGCCAGCAAAATCCTCCTGGCTCCAGGGAATTCTGCCTTGTTTACTGCAGAATTAGCAGGATCAGACCATCATATCTCAGGGCTCCATTCTCAAATTTGGGCTTTCTGTGAGCTAGAGATTAAGGCACAGCTTCCTGAGAGTGGACAGCTGAGTGTCAGCAACCCTGCAGCTCAGCCAGCTGCCAGTGTGGGGACACGCTGGGGAGCAAAGCTGGGGCAGAACCCCACTGCCACCAAGCCAGGAATCAGAATGGTTCATGGGCAAAGTCAGCTGAATGCAGTGGCACTGCTCCCTAGGGCCGTGCCTGCTTCCTGGGGGCTTCCTGCCAGCCTGGATGTGGGGTTATAGGAGCTGGTGCCTGTGGGGTTATAGGAGCTGGGTACCTGTGGGGTTATAGGAGCTGGTGCCTGTGGGGTTATAGGAGCTGGTGCCTGTGGGGTTATAGGAGCTGGTACCTGTGGGGTGATAGGAACTGGGTACCTGTGGGGTTATAGGAGCTGGTACCTGTGGGGTTATAGGAGCTGGGTACCTGTGGGGTTATAGGAGCTGGTGCCTGTGGGGTTATAGGAGCTGGTACCTGTGGGGTTATAGGAGCTGGGTACCTGTGGGGTTATAGGAGCTGGTACCTGTGGGGTGATAGGAGCTGGTACCTGTGGGGTTTTCATGGGCTCCCATCCTGCTCTGCCCCTGAGAGCAGCAGACCCTGCTCTCCCCACAGCACCCTCCAGCTGCAGGTGGCTTCCAGCCAGTGTTGTAGGGGTGAGTGTGCATTGCCTTTCCTAAATTTGAGTCACTCTGTCTCCTTCCTCTTCCACTTGAGGAAGAGTCGCAAAGGCAAATGTTGTTAGAATGAAGGCTTAGTCAGAGCAGGACAGCAAACCTTCCCTGCTTCTTAAGTGGGAAGAAAATACCACCTGGTATTGTTTGTCCTCCAAACAAAACAAGGCTGGAAAGGTCTGTCTGGTTACTGGAAATGGTCTTAGTCCTGGGGCTGATAAGTCAGCCTCTAAAATCCTTGAAGAAATTCATGTCTTTGTTATCCTGATAAACATGCTGGATTCCTTCTGGAAAATGAATTTGTTAAGCTTCTTACAGGTAGAAAGTGGCAAGCAGAGATAAGTGGGGTGTGAAATACATTGAAGGCTCCTTTTTCTTCCTGCTGTGAAGTGTAAATCCCATTTTAGGCAGAAAAGAAACAAATGTGGGGACATTGCTCAGACACAAAGCAAACTGCCACTACCTGCCAGGAGCCCGGCAGTCTCTTTCCTGGGGAGGAGCTGGGGAGGATGTGAGTGACACATGATGTGACCTGTTTGTCACACCTGAGGGTGCTGGGGATGGGGGGTCTGCAGGGCAGAGGTCACCACGGCACTGCCAGTGCTCTGTGCCCCTGCTGCCAAGGAATCACGAAGCTGCCAAGCATGAGGCAGGAGACAGGCAGCAATGCCTGCTGCTGTGCCCTGTCCCAGCTGCATCTGGGTTTGGCCTTTCGTCTTCTTCCATCGTGACTAACACCACAACACTAATCACTGCCCTGCTGTCATCTGTACGCTGAGCAAAACATTCCCAGTCATACCTGGGAGCTCTCAGGAAATCCAAAGGACACAGCAGGGTGAGCAATCCCTGGGGCTCCAGCAAGCAAGCTGGTGGGAAGGGAAGGAAGAGGATGCCTGTTGCCCATGCATGGACGGGTGTGTGCAAGCAGCCTTGGCTTTTCCTTCCTCCTGCAGCATTTTGGGGCATGCAGGCCCACGTCCCCCCGCAGCCGGTGTCCCTCCCCGCTACAGGAAGGCTGTTTTTGTGGAGTACCCTGATGGCTCATTCACACAGCCCAAGCTCAAGCCAGCGTGGATGGGTAAGAAGCACCTGCAGTGTGGGGAACTCCAGCAATCCTTGAGAGCCACCAGACTCATCCTGGGTTGGGTGCTGGCTGCTCTTCAGCCAGGAGCAGGAAAGCAGCCGGGTGGATCCCGGTATGGCAGAGCTCCCGGGGGTGCAGAGGGCCTGGCTGGAGCTGATGCAGTTGCTGCTGCCGTGCTGCACGAGAGACAGCCACTAACTGGGTTTGTGGAAAGTCACGACCCTTTGGGGCTTCTGGCAGGGTGTGAGCTGCCTGACCCCAGCTGCCTGACCTCATTGCCTTATCCCCTCCAGGCCTTCTAGGCCCCACCATCCGAGCAGAAGTCCATGACACAGTGGTCATCGTGTTTAAAAACCTGGCCTCCCGCCCCTACAACCTCCATGCTGTCGGCGTGTCCTACTGGAAGGCGTCGGAAGGTGAGCTGGCAACATCAGGTGCTGCCAGTCCTTGTGTAGCACCCCCTGCTCTGCCACCTGCCTGTCAGGTGTGCATCCCTCCCTCGCCCTGCTGTTCGTGTCCCTCTGCAAGGGACAGATGGTCACAGAGATGGCCTAGCTTGGGCGAGCAACGTGAGCATGCCCAGCCCAGAAATGAGCTGAGCAAACAGTGCAGAGCAATCAGGTATAGAGGTAACGCACAGGTTAAACCTAAGGCTGGATGCTTAGGGCAAGGAAGACTGTGCTGCCAGCCTCAGGGCAGGTGGTGGGTGCACAGCCCAACACGTGAGTCTGGCACAGCTCTGCTTCTGCCCTGAGACCTGGCACTGCCCGTGGGACTCGCTCCCCTGGGATGGAGAGGGGCTGTGCTCTGGGTCGGAGGAAGGGGCGTTTCTCCAGTCATGGTGTGCTGGGCATGAACCTTCAGTGACATTTGGCCATTTCTTTGGTTTTAGGAGCTGGGTATGAGGATGAGACCAGCCAGCCAGAGAAGGAGGGGGACAGGGTGGATCCTGGGAAGACACACACATATGTCTGGGAAATCCAGGAAAACCAGGGCCCAACGGACGACGACTCAGCGTGTCTGACCCACTCCTACTCCTCCAACACCAACAGCGTGAAGGACATCAACTCGGGTTTGATTGGGGCTCTGCTCGTGTGCCGACCTGGTAAGGACAGCACAGGGTGGGGACAGGCCACATGCAACCATTAACTGAAAAGCAGAAAAATCACAGATGCCTTCCTGAGGCTGAGCATGGCAGTGGAGTCAGTGAGCTGTGCTCAATGAAAGTGCTCCTGGGGTTCAGTCTTGAAATCCTGATGGCACAAGGTACAAGAAGATGTGACTGGAGTAAGATTTGTCATCTCTGGCTGAGACACATCCTGGAGGTGGTTGTCCAGACCCTTCTATAGTCACTGGAAATGACTGGGCACTGTCTGCAGGCTCCAGTGACTCACCAGGAGCAGTTTCTCCACTGAGCAAAGGTCTAAGAGGAGGCACTACAAGCTGACCTTTTGATGCCTTCTGGGGGCAGCTGCCTCTCAACCATGGACTTTTGGGGACTGCAAGACTGGAAGCAGGGCTGTTGCAATTTGAGACATGACAAAAGCAAACCACAGCCTAGCCTTGGTTTACCAGTTCTTGAGGAGCACAAAGGGAATTCCCTGGGTGGTGCTTGCTGACCTTTCAAGAAATCCATTTCATTGCATCTTGCAGGGACCCTGGCAACTGATGAGAATGAGGGCCTGCAGAAAGAGTTTGTGCTGCTCTTCGCAGTGTTTGATGAAGGTAATTTCTGAGTGGTGTCAGACCTTGCGTTCAGCCACGTCCGGGGCATTTGCTTTGCCACGTGTGTTCAGTTAATGTGAGCACAGCCTCTCAGCACCCACACCCCCTCCCAAGGGTTTAAGCCTGTGCCTGTCCCCCAGCCAGTGTGCAGTGCTGCCCCTCCTTGCCTTCCCCAGGTGCAGGGAGCTTGCAGCCCACCCCCCGCCCAGCTCTGCCGTCCCACGCCCTGGCCCTGTTCCCATCAGACAGGTTAAGAGGGGAGGAGTGGTTCCCTGTCACGTGTAGTGGTCATCCCCACACCCATGGCCAGGCATACTGTGGATCTCCACAGGCTCCACACATCTGACTTCCCTGAGAAGGTTTACTTTTGCTTTGAGATGCTCTCAAGTGAAAGCTGACTGTACCCTCCTCTCTCCACAGGGAAAAGCTGGTACTCTGAGCAGGGCTCCCCAGCAGCTGCTGAGCCCCAGGCTCACAACGGGACAGAGCTGCACACCATCAATGGCTACATCAATGGCTCACTGCCTGGTGAGTCCTGCTGGGACAGGGACAGGGGTGGGGGGCATGGGAGCTGCTAGGAGCAGGGGTGGAGCCAGGTCTGTAAAGCCGAGGTAGCTTGGGAAAGGACGTAAGAAAAGAGATCAAGAGGAGTTTCCAGGTGATGGATTTGTTAGGCTGTGTTCACCTCAGAGGGGGTCTTCTATTTCAGATCTGGCTTTCCCATTTACAGCAGGGCAGGAGCTGTTTCCAGCTGTCTGTGTTGCCAAGTGCAGCTGACTTCCTTGGAGCTCTCCAAGAATGATGCTGGTAGCAGAGTTTTATTTTTTGTAGCCCTGTGAACAAGGCTGGCAGTAGCATTGAGCTCTCATTAAATCACCTTCATGGGATTTTGGGAATAGAACTATGGAATCATTTAGGTTGGAAAAGACCCTTAAGATCATCAAGTCCAACTGTAAACTACTTAACACTGCCAAGTCTAGCACTAAACCGTGTCCCTGAGTATCACACATACAAGTCTTTTAAAAACCTGGGCACCCTGTTCCAATGTTTGACAATGCTTTCAGTGAAGAAATTTTTCTCAATATCTGACATAAACTTCCCTGGTGCATCTAGAGTGATAAGGCTATCAGTATTATAGAGTGATAAGGTTCTTTCAGACTCCTCTTCTTCAGAAGAGCAAAAGAAAAGGCTGGATTTGATCTCAGTGAACACAAAAGTTGATGTTTTCTGGTGTTCTCCAGGGAAAAGATCCAGAGCTCCCTGAGAGTGAGGAATCTCCAGGGCAAACTGGGAAACAGTCAGGAGAGTCATTACCACCAGCAGCTTTGGTGAACCACATCCTAAAACCTCCCACTTGGGCCTGGCCATTCTCTAGAAAAAAGAAAAAACAAACAAACAAACAAACAAACAAACAAACAAAAAGTCCCCTAAATTCCCTGTCATGATGGGTTCATAGAGGTTAAGAGCTGAGGAAGCCTCATGGTCAGCCACTATCTCTGCACAGTGAGATTTTTCCTGGAGAAGTTACCCACCTCCACTCAGCATCCCCCTCCCTGGATGATGCAGCACCTGGCCTGAGAGGTGTCTGATGGAGAGCTGAGGGCCTCAGGATGGAACCTCCACCCAGTTTCCTCCCAGGCCCTTGGGATCTGTTCCAGTCACCTCTGCACTCTGCCAAAAGCAAGCACTTGATGCTGTATTTGACTTTGTTTGCCTTGAGCGTCCATGAACTTGTTATTCACTTCCCTGCTAGATTACAGAGCCCTTCAGCACACATCAGTTTCTCCCCAGGAAAGTATCTTTACAATGCAGTTAAGTTCTCTCCCATTTCCTAAGCACACTGAGCTCTTTGAGTGTCTCTGAGGAAGGAATTTTCTCCAGCACGCAAATAATCCTGGTGACCCCTCTCTGCCCTTTGTGGTATTTCAGCTACTGCTGAAGATGTGCTGGAGCCCTGCTCCAAATGAAATGTTTTAGTGTCAGGCTTGCCAGTGTTGTGATCAGACAAATTACTCTCCTGTCCAGTGCCCAATTTCCCTATTTACAGAGTCAAGGAGCACATCTCTCCCTTTTGCCCCTGCATCCCACTCTGAGCTCCTACCAGCAATCCTCCCAAAGTCCCCCAGCCTGTAAATCTGGTCTTATCTCAGGGGGATGGTGTGACCCGTGCCTCTGTTGTGCCCAGTCCACATTCCTGTGTGATTTCTCCAGCCTGAAGCCAGCACATGAGCAGGGGACTCCATCAGCATGTGTCAGACTCTATGGCACCAAGAGTATGGACAAGGACTGGGCACAGGGCTGACTCCTGGCTGCTTTCCTTGTCTCCTGGCAGGTCTCACACTGTGCCTCAAGAAGCAGGTCCACTGGCATGTGATCGGGCTGGGCTCTGGGCCAGAAGTCCACTCCATCTTCTTTGAAGGCCACACATTCCTGGTGAGAAGCCACCGTCTCAGC
The DNA here is from genome assembly GCF_026979565.1 of Vidua chalybeata. Taxonomy (NCBI): domain Eukaryota; kingdom Metazoa; phylum Chordata; class Aves; order Passeriformes; family Viduidae; genus Vidua; species Vidua chalybeata. Next base: position 911,260 of record NC_071543.1, read on the forward strand.
AGCCTAGAAATCTCCCCTGCCACATATCTCACAGCCCAGACCATGCCAGGAACAGCTGGCTGGTTTCGGATGTTCTGCCAGATACTGTCCCATCAGCAAGGTAACCTTATTTTCCAAGAGCTCGGGGGGAAAGCAGGTCAGGGCATGGCCTGGGCTCAGGGTTCTGTGCAGTGCTGAAGCTCCGAGGCCCCTCCTGCTCCCTAGGGTTACATCCACCTGCAGTCTGGCCCGTACCAGATGGCATGGGTTGATCCAGGTTGGCCCAGTGGATGGGAACAGTTGTGGAGAGGATTTCTCCCAGGCAGGGCCTGGGGAAGTGCCTGCCTGTGTTGGTACATCGATGTGACCCCTTCTGCCTGGCTTGTCTGAGCCCAGGTGGCATGGAGGCCTTTGTGAAGGTGGAGGAGTGTCCTGAGGAACGCCTGCTGAAGATGGGGAAGCTGTTAAAAGAGCCAGAGGACCTGGATTACCCTGAGGAAGATGAGGAAACGTATCATGTGATCCAAGTGCGCTCTTTTGCCAAAGACAGGCCCATGACCTGGACTTACTACATTGCAGCTGAGGAGATGGACTGGGACTATGCCCCTGTGAAGCCAGTGTCTCTGGACAGGTGAGAGGGGGCATGTGTGCTCATGAGGCTGCTCCTCAAGGCAGCCCTGCCAGCTCTCCCCCTTTTCCCCAGAAATTACTTTTCATTCTGCCCAGCTTGGACAGTTTTGTTCTTTATTAACACTAACAGTATGGATGCAGGACAAGAATGGTTTTGGAGAGGCCATGGGAAGGCAGGACCTGGCTTTGCTCCATTTTACCAAATGCCCTGCAGAGATATTTGTCTCCAGGGCATTTGTCTCTGTCACCAAGGCCTCTGGAATCAGTCCCTTCTGAGCAGACAACAACTCCTGGTGACGTTCTCAGCCATCCGCCAGCTCCTTGCATGATGGAAGGTGTTGCTCTGTGTCCTGCCTGTGGCCATTTGCTCTTTCTCTGCCTTGCCTGCAGAAACACGGCGAGCCTGTACCTGGAGCCTGGGCCACAGCAGATTGGTTCAAAGTATAAGAAAGTGGTGTTTGTGGAGTACGAGGATGCAACCTTCAAGAAGCGCAAGGTGTCCAACCAACAGGACAAGGGAATTCTGGGGCCTGTCATCAAGGGGGAGGTGGGAGATCAGTTTAAGGTAAGAGAAATGCAGCTTTCCACTGTAAGGGGAAATTTCAGCGCTTGATGCTGTTCCTACTAATAGCTCTTGGCTTCTTGGCTTGTGGCTGAGGTCTGACTTAAGTCATTCAGGTGCTCTCTCATGTTTGGCAATGTTCAAAGTTCTCTGGAGAAGCAGGTGTTACTGGCAGCTTAAGGTAAACACTCTCAGTAAGAGGCACAGGATATGCCCAGTCCCTCTTTGATTTGACTTCATTGCAGGTGTCTTAGGAACTGTGTGAGTTAATACATGACACATGACATCCAGCACCTTCCCCTGAGGCAGGAGTGTCCTCTCACCCTCTGCTCTTCTCCATCTGTTTGCTGTTACCTCATGGCACTGGGGACTGCCACTTTTGTCTCCCAGAGTGCCTCTCCTGACCACTTGACTTGTTTGCAGCTGGGGGAATGGGATGGTTTCCAGCAGTTTCACATTTCTGCTCCCTCCCTGGGGTTCCCTGTGCAGTCGTGGGCATGTGACAGAGCTATTTAGAGAAATAAAGGAAGGGCTTCACGCAGGGAAGTGGGGAGCGCTTTAAAGCTCTTGACTGCTGTGCATACTTAATGTCCTGGTCCTCTGGGGCCTGGATTGATGGCCCTCTTCTGACTCATGTGTAAAGTAAGACTAAAGACAGCGACTTTCTCTTTAATAAATTCAATATTTTCATGCCCTCCTTGAAACAGACACCTCCTAGATCAATGGACAGTATAGGCTCATCATAGAGAAATTGTGGTTTCTTGTATTCTGACTTTGTGATCCCAGACATGTCTAGGTAGCCAAACCCTGGGCAGTGCTGTCCAGTGTTTCCCTCTCTGCAAGGACACTGAGAGCAGCTTCAAGGGCTTACAGTGATCAGAAAACACCAAACATTCCTGCTGCCTGTCCTCATTCCAGATCGTGTTCAGGAATCTAGCCAGCCGACCCTACAACATCTACCCTCATGGCCTCACCAGCGTCAGGCCCTACTATGCAATGAGACCCTCACAAGGTAAGGCAGGCCATGGCAACTTGGGGTATCAGCTGGCCACTGCCATTTTTCTGAGCCAGGAGAGTTTCCTGAAGCTTCTGGTAAGACTGGTTGTCCATTCATCCAAGCACCTAAACTCTGTAAGCCCAGGGATTATGATGATTCCAGGTTCGTGTTCCTATTGGTTCCATGTAACCCTGTCTTTAAGGAGGGCTTCAATGATGAGTGGGAGAAGGGGCATTTTCAACCAGGGAGCTGGGACCACGTTAACTGGTCCATCCTGGAGGCCCCCACTTTCTGACGAGGCAGGAACCATCCTGGTGATCCTGCCTGTGTTTGCAGTTTATTTACAGCCCTCATTCCCTAGGCTCCCTCTGACTGCATATGTGTGGGGGTTCACTGTGATTTAGACTCTCCCTCCTGCAGCTCTGTAGGTTTTGCTCTGGGGTTGTTTTTTTTCCTCCAGGTTTCATTCCCAGAACAGCTTTCACCCCATGTTATTGTGCTCCCAGGACCACGACTTGTGCAGGGCCATCCCACATCCCACCAGGATCCTGGGATGGGCATGGGTGGCTCCCTCTGCAGCTTGTGTGGTCAGGAAACCTTTGTGAGCTCTTTTAAAAAGTGGGATCGCCTCTGGCAGGAGCCACCCAGATATAACTGGTCTGCTCTTGGGTTGTGTGTTGCCAGAGAAAGACGTGAAGGATATTCCTATTGCCCCTGGGAAGTCCTTCACCTACAGCTGGAGTCTCACCACTGAGGATGGCCCAACAGAGGCAGATCCTCGCTGCCTCACCCGTTTCTACTACAGCTCCATCGACCCCCTCCGAGACACAGCCTCAGGCCTGATTGGGCCCCTCCTGATCTGCTCCAAGAAGTCCATGGATCAGAGGGGGAATCAGGTGGGTCTTTCCTGTGAAATGACACTAAGCTTCTCCATGCACCCAGTCTGACACCTGACAGCTACACTGGGCACCAGGGGTGTTCTGATCAGACCAGGAATAATTTCTTCCCTCTCTTTTCCAGATAATGTCAGACAACATGAAGTTGGTGCTGTTTTCAGTCTTTGATGAGAACCACAGCTGGTACCTGGAGGAGAATATCAAGAGGTTCTGCTCTGATGCAGCCCATGTGGATACTCAGGACCCCCAGTTTTATGCCTCCAATGTGATGCACAGTGAGTACTCAGCCAGGGGGTCCCTGCTAAGCCCCCACAGACACAGGCTCATCCCTGCCCCAGGGAATGAGCAGGGGACACGCAGCAGCTCAGCAGCCATGGAGGGAATTTGGTCTTGAAATGTTTCACCCCTGCCCTCTTCCAGCTATTAATGGCTTTGTATTTGACAACCTCCAAACAAAACTCTGCCTGAATGACGTTGTGTACTGGTATGTCCTGAGTGTTGGGGCCCAAACAGATTTCCTCTCCATCTTCTTCTCTGGAAACACCTTCAAGCGCAACATGGTCTTTGAGGACGTGCTTACTCTCTTCCCATTTTCTGGAGAAACAGTCATCATGAGTTTGGAAAAGCCAGGTGAGTAACATGGGCTATTCTGTCAGCTATGGGCTTGGCATCCCAGCAGAGATCAGTGAGCACTTCCAGCCAGTTCTCTGACTGGCGCCCAATTCCTTTTGACAGCTCTGAGAGCAAAGGGATCCACAGCCTGCTAGAACAGCAAAGCGCGAGGCAGTGATTAAATCTTTCAAAGCTTAAATCAAGTAAATTGAATTACAGGATTTTACTTTGTAGGGTGTGTTAAGGTCACACACGTAGCCAAACCAGTAAGCTGGCTGCAGTAACGTGAGCCTGGTGGACATTTGCAATCTTGGCTCCAAGCTTGGAGGTCAAGGGGAGTGGCAGTGCTCTCCCTGCTGTGGGTTCAGCTGCTGGCCATGCCATTTATCTCCATGCTTTTGCAAGGACAGGAACCACAGCCACAGAGAAGTCAGAGAAAATATTTGCTTCAGAGTTCAGTTATATTTCCCCCCACCCAGCACTTTTCCCTTAGCGCTGGCAAAAGCAGTGCTGTCAAACCATTTCCTCACTCAGAGAAGACACAGGATTTACCGTGTGGTTGCAGCACTGATATGAAGGTCATGGGCACTGCACCCCGAGCCAAGCTGTCAGGATTTGTAGACACCACAGGAAGCTTTCTACAGCCCAGCCAAGCCTCACATCCGTTTGAGCTGATTCCTCTGCTTCCTCAGAAGCAGAGCAGCAGCTCAGCTGGCAGCAGGTGGCAGCTCTCTCCAGCAGCAGAGCCCAGAAATCACACATCTCACCCTCTCTGCTGGGAGCAAACACACTGGCTGGGGATATGAGTGAGATGCAGCCTTTCATTTCTTTCTCCCTCAGTGGGAGAGATGTGGTGACTGTCTTTGGGAGAGAGGTGTGTTTGACAGCACCAGGATGTCTTTGGGGGTGGGTTATGGTGACTGCTGCTGCTGGAGGCTCCGTGGGTTCTCACTGCATTAACTGCTCTCACCAAGCTGTACTTGGGCCCTCACAGGTGTGTGTAGCTCACTAAGCTCTGCCAGGAAACACCAGCCCTGCTGATGGCACTTGTAAGGCTCTGATGTTGCCAGCAACACTGTGGGTCTGGCTGTAAGACACTCTAGGGACTATGAAAGCATGGAATCACTCCCACGAGCCAGAGGCTGCCTGAAAATATAGGTTGGACTAGCAAGGGAGCAGCATGGGAATGGCATCTCTTCCAATTTCCCACTGAAGTGGGCTGATGGTGTCCTTTTGGCCTCTCTTGAGACAGGTGTCTGGACACTGGGGTGCCTAAATCCTGACTTCAGAGACCGAGGGATGCATGCCAAGTTCACGGTCTCGCAGTGCCGGTATGAGCAATACGCTGATGAGGAAGATTATGTGTATCCTGATGGAGAGGAGGCTGTCTTTGAATTCCAGCCCAGGGGCTTCTCTAAAAGAAAGAAGTTATGTGTGAATGAGCAACCGAACAACATCACCTCTTCCAGAAATGAGATACAGAAGACAAGGTTGTGCCTGACAGAACATGGGGCCCTCCTAAGCAATGGCAGGACTTCTGATCCCTCTTCCAATGGCACATCAACATTTTTAGGAACAATGCCAAATCCTCATGATATTTCCATGTCTTCTCTGTCAGAGACGAGCTACGACCCAGTGTCCTATGAGTCCTTCCTGGAAGACGAAGAATTGTCAGAAATCATCAGCCAGGATGAAGGGTTTGGAGCAGTCCCACCTGGAGAACACTTGGCGAGTGTCAGTGGAAGGGTCCATGGTACTGTGAGCTCAGAAGATCAGCAATGGCTGCACCAAGGCACAGCAGCTCCAGGAGATGCTTTGGCAGGAATGAAAGTGAGAAGAATCCCAGAGCTGCAGGAGCCAGTAAACGGAATGACAGCCCAGTCTGGTCACAGGATAGAGAACCTGGAAGCAGAGCCTCAAAAGACAACCACTCCTGCAACAAGCTTATGGGACTCCATTGCTTCTGCTGCTGGCAAAGCCCCTCTTTGGGAGAACAGGAGCTCAATTCACCAGAACGATCTGGAGCACAACCTGGCACTTCAAGATGTGTCTTCCCAGGGTAATGAGGACAAGCTGCTGAAAGGGCCTGATAAAATATCCTTTCACCTGTATGACTCAGAGGAGACAATCAGTACAGCACCATCTTTAAGTATTGATCACAACTCTTCCTCCACATTGAACAGTCCTTCTGCATCTCCAGGTGAGACAGAAGATAACAGGACTTCTCATGCTGTAGTTCACAGTCACACCACGGAAAGCAATTATTCATCAAATGACCTAGATGCTAGGCTGGAAAAAGGGCCTCACAAAGTGGTTTCACAAGGCTTTTACAAAACTTCTGAAGAGCAAAATGTTTCTTTGTCAGACAAACCTGTACCAGGAGAACTCCTCACAGATGAGAGTAACTCCTTGCCTGCGAAAAGTGGCACAGAAAAAGCCAGTGGACTTGCCAAAGGCCTTCCAGACACCACCTCTGCAGACTCCAATGAGCTTGAGCCATCCAGCTATGTCATGACAGAAGAGAGGGATGAAGTAATTTTGAAAGAAATGTTTCAGGATGCTAAGGAATTAGCAGAGCTGGACAGTATTGCCTTTTCTGAATCGAATGTTGTGACCAAAGACACCAGGCCATTCCCAAGTGCTTCCTTAAAGAGCTCTGAGCAGTTTCTAAGACACAGAGTTACAGCCAGAAGCACGAATGGCCCCAGCTGGAGACCTAAACAAGCCAGGTCACTGGAGAGCAGAGGTTTGGGTCTTCCCAACATCAGCAGCAGAAAGCCCCTCTCTGATGGTAAGACAAGAGAGCAGGATGTGGCCAGCCAGCCCCCTGACTCAGCAGTGAATAAGGAAGCCCCAAAGGCGTGTGGACCTCATTCCCCATTTTGCATCACTCGCTTCAAGAAGAGGTCCTTGGTATCAAGCAACACCTTTCCTGAGGTGCTGGCAGCCCCACAAAGCCTGGAAGGAAAATCCAACATGGTTGAGAGAAGGCTACACCCAGGCAGGGACGCTGTACAGGCTGATGAGACACATCCTGAGGGGAGGCTGAGCACAGACAGGGGGGTGCAGGGCAGCAGTGATGGGGCTCAGCGCAGCAGAGACTCCCTCCCCTCACTGGGGACAGGATCAGCAGTGGCAGTGAGCAGCTCAGAAAGGCAGCTCGCTGCTGAGGCTGCAGACCTGGCCTCAAACTGGGACCCAGCCTCCCCTGGGGCTGTGGGGAACACGGGGGACTTGCACAGCCCAGCTCTGGCAGAGCTGCAGCCAGGCAGAGCTGTGGCGTGGGGGGCTTCTGGGAGCGAGCAAGCTCAGGGCAGAAGCCACATGGAGGAGGAGACAAACTCTGTGGAGCAGCTGGGTCAGTTCAGTCCTGAGCCTCAGCAGCTCAAGGCCAATGCCACAGAGGACCATGTGCCTGGGAGAATGTCTGGACAAAGCCCAGAAGGAATGGCTCTGAAATCAGCCGTCAGAGAGAACTGTTCACTGTCTCCAAGTAGCCCCCCTCGCAACAACAGCACCAAAAAGCCAGCAGAGTATGTGCAGGACACTCCTCAGGGATGTCAGGTGCTCGGCAGGGAAGATGTCCTCAGAGAAACAGGGAAGACAGAGGGCCAGGGCCTAGGAGAGCCCAAGGAGGATGGGGAAAGCAACAGCACAGCTGGGGAGAGGGGCCACATCCCAGGACAAAGGGAGGAACCCGCCCTGAACAATGGGACACATTCCAGCCCCTCAAAGACTGCCAAGACAGACTATGATGAATACAGTGACACAGAGCAGACCATGGAGGACTTTGACATGTACGGGGAAGAGGAGCACGACCCGCGCTCCTTCCAGGGGGAGATACGGCAGTACTTCATTGCAGCAGTGGAGGTGATGTGGGAATATGGGGAGCAGAGACCCCAGCACTTCCTAAAAGCAACGTAAGTGTGATTTTGCTGCGTGCATTCCTCCTGCACTGCATGGCACAGCACGATGCACGAGATGGCATGTCCTGGCAGGCAGGATCACGGTTCTGTACCAGTACAACCCAGCCAAGCAGCCCAGGGGAAGGATGCTCCCAGCATCTCCCCTCTACCCAGGAGGGTTTAAACCTCCAGAAGCTTTGAGCTTCCTTTCAAGTGGGTCAGGGCTGCTCTGGCTCTGTATCCCCCTGACCTGCAGCAACCCTGCCATGGCTGTCCTCGCTGTGGGACAGTGCCACCTGACTTACCTAACTGGCATGCCCCTGCAGGGACCCCCGCAGAAGCAGGAGGAAGCATTCCTGGCAGTACCGCAAGGTGGTTTTCCGAGAGTACCTGGATGATTCTTTCACACAGCCGGTGCAGCGGAGAGAGCTGGATGAACACCTGGGCATCCTCGGGCCCTACATCAGGGCAGAAGTTCAAGATGTCATCATGGTGAGTAGAAAGTTCCCATTTCCTATGAAGCCATAAGTCCCCCTGTTGCTGTTGGAGTTCAGCCAGAGGTGAGGCCTGCAGGCTCTGCATTGCCCGGGGGTTAACCTTCAGGGCCTGGGGACAGGAGCTGCCCTGTTGGCATGTGAATGGCACCAGACTGGGAGGCAGACCATTCACAGGGACCTCAGTGGCTGCAGGAGTGCGCCAGCAGGAACCTCAGAGTGCTCAGATGCCAAGACCTGGACCTGAGACAGACCCAACCCCTGCAACAGCATGGCCTGATCAGCTCCTGGGCTCCATGGGGAACCTTTTGGGTGAAGGGATGGCAAAAAGGGGGTAGTGAGCTAAGCAGGGCTCAGTGCAGCTCTTTTAGGTGCTCTGTATGAGGGCAGGCTTGGGCTTCCCACACTACCAAAGGTGGAAGTGTTCAACACCTACCTGAGAAGAAGGTGAAAGACTCAGGACTTGTGTCCCTGGAGAAGTTGCCCAGTTTTCATAGAAATTTTCACCAGGATGCATTCAGCACCTTTGGGCTCCAGAGACAACAGTGTAGCTGACCTTGCTTCCACTGAGCAGGCAAAGGGCCTCATCCAGCAGACCTGAACCCAGGATGTGCTTTCCACCAGAGATTGCACTGCACGGCTACAGCCTGTGGTTCAGCAGGGCTTGGCCACTGCATGGACACTAGCTGGAGGCCTGGGAGCTGGGGACATGCTTCCCACCAGCTGGCTGGACCCACCACCAGGGTCCAGAGCACTGTCAGCATTGCTCCTTCACACGTTCCACTGCTTTGCCTTCCCTCTGGTGCAGGTGACGTTCAAGAACCTGGCCTCACGGCCCTTCTCCTTCCACTCCACACTGACAGCCTATGAGGGCACAACACAGCAGGGTGGTGTGGTGCAGCCTGGTGGCTACCAGAAATACTCCTGGAAAGTGCTGCCCCAGATGGCACCAACCACGCAGGAGTTCGACTGCAAGGCCTGGGCTTACTTCTCCAACGTGGACCTGGTAGGTGGGAGTCTCCATGGGGCATCCCAGGAGGGCAGCATGCCTGGGTCTGGCTGTGAGGGCAAGGAGTTTCCTATGGGGCTGCACTGAAAGCAGCCTGGGGTTGTGTAGATTCTCAGGTGTCTAATAGTGATGAATACATGCTGCTCCTCTCTCCTCTCTCCTCCCTCCTCTCTCCTCCCTCCTCTCTCCTCTCTCCTCTCTCCATTCTCCTCTCTCCTCTCCTTATTCCAGCTTATGAGACTTGCAAGAAACCAGCATTCTGCAGTTCCTTACCCCTATGCCACATCTTCCTGAATTTGGCCCCAGGGTCCAACCCAGTAGGGACAGCTGGACAGACAGACACCACGTGTCTTGAAAGCACAAGCAAACACTTTCTGCTCAGGCTTTCTTAGCTCGGTGAACCCAACATGTCCTTCCCTCCCTGCACGTGGCCCAGAGTGGGAGCCAGGCCAGGGATGCAGAGGGGTTGACCACTTTCCTCCCTGCTGTGCCTCCTCCTCGGAGGCAGACCCTCATTTCCTGGCTCCCTGGCAGGAGAAGGACCTGCACTCAGGCCTCATCGGGCCACTGATCATCTGCAACCACGGCGTGCTGAGCTACGTTTCCAGGAGGCAGCTGGCTGTGCAGGAGTTCTCCCTGCTCTTCACCATCTTTGACGAGACTAAAAGCTGGTACTTCCCGGAGAACGTGCGCAGAAACTGCCGCCCTCCCTGCCGGCTCCAGCAGGACAGCCCTGACTTCAGGAGAAACCATTCCTTCCACGGTGAGGATCCTTGCCCTTGCCCTTTCCATCCCATCACCTGTATCGGGATGGGAATACCCCAGAGCCTTGAGCCCCTCCTGACTGCTGCCTTTCCCAGCCATCAATGGCTATGTGAGTGACACCCTGCCTGGGCTGGTGATGGCCCAGCAGCAGCGGGTCCGATGGCACCTCCTGAACATGGGCAGCACTGAGGACATCCACTCTGTTCACTTCCACGGGCAGCTGTTCAACGTCAGGACCAGCCAGGAGTATCGCATGGGAGTCTACAACCTTTACCCTGGTGAGATGCAGCATGGGCACTGTGCCCCCCTGTGCCAGGGCTTCATGTCTGTGCCCTGAGGAAGTTTCTGTGGGGGAATACCAAGGAGGGGCAGCGGATCTGGACTACTCTGTCCCTGTGGTTGCACAGCACTTGGCACAGTGGCACCCTATTACAGGCAGTAACTCTGCTCTGCTCTCCATTCCTGGCCAGGTGTCTTTGGGACAGTGGAGATGTGGCCCTCACACGCTGGGATCTGGAGGGTGGAGTGCAAAGTGGGAGAGCACCAACAAGCCGGAATGAGTGCCCTCTTCCTCGTGTATGACCTGAGTGAGTGATTTCTTTGTGCTCTGACCCACGTGGGCACACACACAGCCATGACCGGTGTGTATTTGAGCTTCCTCCCCCAGATCTCTCAGCATTTCTCTTGGGGTGACCCAAGTGGGACCTTCTGTGTTTTCACTCTGAAAAAAAGTCGCCACTTCAGCCCTTGCCAGCCTGCACAGCCCTGCAGAGAGCAGTCAGGGACACAGCTGGGGTGAAGGCTGGGAAAGCAGCTTCACTGGCCTGCAAATATTTACTCCAAGAGCTCTCGTTTTCCAAAACTGAAGGTCCCTGGACCTTCCATAAAATGCACTTACCCAAGGAAGTGCATGCATGGGCTGGTCCCTGCCCGTGCTGTCAGTAAGGTACAGTGCCCAGCTGCCTAGCCATATATCAGGAGGTAAACTGAGGCATGGAACAATGACAGGAGGCAATGAGTGATGCTGCCTGAGTGCAGGTTGGTCTGATAGAAATAGCTCCAAGAGCAACTGCAAAATCCACAGTAAACCTCTGATTCTACCCCAGAACAACATGTTTTGTAACTCACCATAAGTAAGGACTGGGGATGTGGTGTGGCAGAGTCGTATTTTATCACAGTGAGGCAGTCTCTCTCCTGTTTATAAAAGAATATTAAATGTCAGACAGAAAACGTTGCCGTAAGTTAAAAATCCGCTGAAGATTTCAAATTTGCATTTTCCCCAGGAGCATTTGACACGCAGTGGAAATGCCAAGGTGTGACAAGTCACTAATAATAATGGCTATTATAAGAGACAAACACGCCTGTGCTCAGAGACCAGAAGAGAGCCAGAGAGAGACAGGGGTGTCAGGTAGACTTTCCTTTAGCAATGTGATATTTTTTTTTTCAAAAGATGCTGCCTAGCAACAAAAAGGCCCAGGAGCAAGATGTGGGTATAAGGAAGAGACACTTGTCACCACTGCTGGGACATTAGGACAGAGGCCATGGACGCAGGGAAAGGAGTTTGGCAATAGGCTGCTGTGTCTGATGCTGGAAACTCTCTGCTCTTGATGTGGGGGGTGTGAACAAGAACTTCCAGCTATCATAAAATTCAGGGATGGATGTGGAAGCCTCTGAAACCTATCCCTTGGTGTGAGAGAAACAAGCCTGGGAGCTCCTGCAGGCTTGCAAACCTCCCTGAGCCTGAAGGCTGCTACCCAGCCTAGACTTTTGTTGTCTGACCAACTGTCCCTGGTTTCTGCCCTCCCTGTGTTCCCTGCAGACTGCCGGAATGCCCTGGGTATGGCCTCAGGTGGCATTGCAGACTCTCAGATCACGGCCTTGGGGCAGTATGGTGAGTAGCTGGAGGGCAGGTGGGGCCAGGGCAGCTTCAGCCAGCATAACTCACATGTTTGCCTGCCCAAGTTCTGCTGCTCCGAGTCCCTGGTAGCGGAGTCCTTCCTCCATCCCTGCCCACGTCAGCATCCCAGTCGGGACCTGGAGCCTTCCCACATAGCTGGCCCATCGTGCCAGTGCTCTGCCACCCTGTGTGCGGCTACTAAAGCCTGGGGGATCCCCAGGCCCAGTGCTGTGGATGGACCTCTCACCACCTCAGGCAGCACCAAGGGCCCACAGCACTCTTGTGTGTGTGCTCTGTCCTTGCAGGGCAGTGGGCTCCTTACCTGGCCAGGCTGGACAACACCGGCTCCATCAACGCTTGGAGCACCGACCGCAGCAATGCCTGGATCCAGGTAAGGGGGGCCTCGTGTCTGAGGCACCACTGCGGGCATGGCAAGGCCACGCTCATGCAGAGGGACTCGTGGATAGGCAGTGCCTCCCCAGCTATAAACAGCTAGTCCTGCTATCTCCTCTTCCCTCTGAGAGGAGAGCACTAAGTTCCTAATGGCAGCTGCTCTGCTCAGGTTGCTGCTGGCCTGACCCCCATATCCATCTTCAGTGCAGCAGAAGAATCACTTAATTCCAGCTGCAGCACTGGATTGTGAAAAAATCCCCAAAGACCAAGGCAGAACAGCTCGCCTCTCCAAATAGCTCTCTCCTGCTCACTCCCAGCTGTTGGCTGACTTGTGCCCTGATGAACAACTGTTTTAATTACTTTCATAACCAGTCCTCAGTTCTGTCAGGAGGAAGCAAGTTTTTGGGTTTACGGGGCATTGCCTGAACATGGCTTGGGTTTTCCATCAGAAAACCAAAGAAATGAATCCCTGACTTTCATTCTCAGGTGGATCTTTTGCATCCCACCATTATTCACGGCATAAAAACCCAAGGGGCCCGACAAAAGTTCTCCAGCCTCTACATCTCCCAGTTTGTTGTGTTCTACAGCCTTGATGGGCGAAGGTGGAAGACATACAAGGGGAATGCTACGAGCACACAGATGGTAAGGTGAAAGGTCTTGAGCAGAGTGCTTTCCCTGAATGGGGTGTCCTGGGGTGATGAGGGCTGGGGAGCTCTGTCCACAAGGCAGAAACCTCCTGAGCCCCTGAGATTAGGGCAGCAACAGAGACCATTCAGTGCCAGGTGACTGAACCACAGATTCAGTGCAAGGGACTTGCTGTCTGTGTCCATGTCTCTGATTTTAAAATGTCTGAGCTACCTCTTTCCACCATCCCAGGTGGCTGCGAGATCCACATCTCAATGTTATGTTGCATTTTACTTAGAGCTAGGCATAAGATTCCACCCGAGTATCTTTTTTGACCTCAAAGGCAAATTTGCCTTTCTAAAAATATTGTGCAGTCACAGATGATTTGGAGAATCTACAGTCACTTGAAAAAACCCACAACCTAAATATGCATAAGCTGATCAATCCATTGGGAGGAGAGTAGCCAGAAAAGCCTCCACTGTGTGCACCATCTGTGGCTACAACTTTTCCCAGGTTCAAATGATTGAGGACTGACTTTTCTCCTTATTTTTCTCCCCCTTGTTTGGTGAAAATATAAAACCAAGTTAATTTGCACAGACCCAAAGTTTCTTCTTCTCTTTTTCTTTCTCAGTGGCCTGCTCACACTTTGGCCTGAACCTCAACTCAAATAATTTCCCTGAGTTGTCATTTTTATAAGGATGGTGATGAGATACAGAAGTGCCAGACATGAATGTTCTTCTCCCCAGTAATCCTTGTCCTGTCTGTTTCTCTTTCCACTGGTGCAACAATCCCTTTCCTCCCTTTCCCTGCAGCTGTTCTTTGGAAACGTGGACGCAAACGGAGTGAAAGAAAACCGGTTCAACCCCCCAGTGGTAGCCCGGTACATCCGCATCCACCCCACCCACTACAACGTCCGGGCCACGCTGCGCATGGAGCTCCTGGGCTGCGACCTCAACAGTGCGTGCCACCCTTAGACCCCGCCACCAAAACTGGGCTCTGCTCTGCTCTGCTGGGGTGCCGAGCGTGTGCCAGCACTCCCAGGCACTTGTGGAGGAGGAAGGAAGGCACCGAGGTGTTGAGGGAACAAAGCTGGAGTCTCATTGTGGTCTTAAGAGATAAAAATACCAGAGGGAGAGCCTGGGGCCAGGTCTCACCAGCTTTTTTACTAAAGCACGGGAAACTTCCAGGGGCAGCTAAGCTGAAAGATAGAGAGCTGCTGCCTCAGTCTGGCGGAGCAGGAAGCAAGCAGAGACAGATGCTGTTGGCTTTTACGCTGGTTTTGCCAGTTGAAGGTGAGATGGCTCTGATCAGCAGTGCAGCCTGGGGAAACGGTGCCCTGAGATCGTTTCTTTGGCTTTGCACACCTGCTCTGCAGCAGCTAAAAGCAGCAGTGGCTGTGCTGTCAGCCCATGTCCCAAACCTGCCAGCTGGCTCTGGAGCAGCTGTGCACAAGCACACCTGATCACACATGTGCAGGGTGTCTCCTTCCCAGGTATTCTTGTTCTCCCTCTGGAGACCGGTTCTCCTTATGTTTCCTTACACCACAAATTCTTCACATTCCTCTTAGATAAAATCTGCAGGGAGAAAAGAAGGTGGGAGTAGTTTGGCCAGAGCCATGCTGCACACAGGGGCCCCAGGCAGTGCAGGGACCATGGCACTGCAGCAAGGCACAGAAGAACCTGTAAGCAGGGCAAAGGCATGCAGCACAGCTGGAGCAGGGAGCGGGCAGAAAGCATCTCCATGATGGGTCTGTTCTAGCCCCTGACAAGCACTGCTCCTCTCTTCCAGGCTGCTCCATGCCCTTAGGAATGGAGAACAGAGGGATCCCTGATGAGCACATCTCCGCGTCCTCCTACAGTGCCAGCGTCTTCTCCAGATGGACACCGGCCCTGGCCCGCCTGAACCTTCAGGGCAGAACCAATGCCTGGAGGCCAAAGGTAGCCTGTGAGGAGATACCAGGCAGGCAGCTGGGATCCCAGCAGGGTGTCCTAGTCAGGGCTGTGTGGGAAGTGTGTGCAGCCACATGCACCATGCAAGCTGCACACTCACTGCCCACACTGATTTAGCAGCCAGCAGCTCCAAGCAGATGTCTGGTAGGGCAGGTGAAGCAGAGGGAAGTGCAGGGCCAGCTTGGCTTCAGCTGCAATGAGTGTGTCTTTCTCATTGCTGCTGGAGGGTTGAAGGCAGTCTGTCCTTCCCCAGAGCAACAGCCCCAGAGAGTGGCTGCAGGTGGACTTTGAAGTGACCAAGAAGGTGACTGCAATCATAACCCAAGGTGCCAAAGCTCTCTTCACCCAGATGTTTGTGAAGGAGTTTGCTGTCTCCATCAGCCAGGATGGCATGCACTGGAGCCCAGTCCTGCAAAACGGCAAGGAGAAGGTAGGCAGAGCTGCTCCATGGCCAGAGCCCATGGCCACCCCCAGGGCAGCAAGCACAGCCCTTGGCAGCAAACATGCTCACAGGATTTCTCTCCAAGAGCAGTGAGCCAGGCTGTGCTTCTTCCTTTTTTTAAAGCATGCCAAGGGGTGTTTGTCTGGGTTGATCCTGTCCTCACTATGCTAGCCAAGTGCATCCCTGGTTTCTCTCTCGTCTCCAGATTTTCAGGGCAAACCAAGACCATCAGAGCCCAGTGACGAATACCCTGGAGTCCCCTCTCTTTGCCCGCTATGTGAGGATACACCCCCGCCAGTGGCACAACCACATTGCCCTGCGGATAGAGTTCCTTGGCTGCGACACTCAGCAGGAGTACTGATGGCTGCAGGGCCAGGAGGAGGCACTGCCAGCCCAAGGACACACATCCCACCAGGCACTGAGCCCTCCCCAAGGCTGGAGCCATCCCTCCAGGGGGCTGGCTGCCCCGGCTGCTGGGGAAGAGAAGGGCTGGTCAGCTTCGCAGTGGCTGGGTCATTGTCTGCCTTTTCCTGTGTCTACCAGATGCCATATACTCGGATATAATGATGAAGAATTAAACAGTAATTTTCCGGTATCTCTCTGCACTTTCCCCTCTGCTTTAGCCTTGGTTTCCCCAGAGGCCCAGTCAATTTGTAGCTGCTGGTAATGTTAATTAGCCCCAGAGCTTCTCAGCCTCGTTTTGCACAAACTGCTGCTGTCCTGGGCACGGTCCTGGAGGAGGAAGAGCAAAGATAAGGATGAGGGGCGGAGGCCCTGCTCCAGGCCCCAGTGTCCATTTCACAATCAGTGGGGATGGGAAGCTGGAGGGAGGCAGCTCTTGCTCAGTCTGACTCAGCACTGGGATTTGGCCCTGCTCTTTCCTTTGTCTCCTTTCCACAGCGCTGCTGTGGCTGGGTGCCATCACCCCCCTGCCCCTTTCTGTTGCTGCCTTGAGCAAACCTTCAGCGTTCTCCACAGGAGTTCTGTGGGTGCCTGTGGCTCCCAGGGACCCTGGTGGATGAGCTGCCACCTTGACATGACCCCCAGCAAGGTGTGCCATGGGCCAGAGCCATCTTCCTGACACCTGTGCTTTCCCCCTCCCTGGCACCTGCCCCACCCAGTGGCAGATGTCTCCCCTCCTAGGAATGATGATGAGCAGGGTGACACTGGCTCCTGCCTCATTCCTGCCGTGAGGTGGGGACCTTCCAGAACAACGGCCACCTCACGAGGGTGGGGAGCACCTGCAGAGCTGTGGGGAAGGCCTGGGGTCATCCTTGTTGGGCAGCACTTCTCCTTCAGCAGCTTGCCAGAGCCTGTGCCATGCCACCCCCAGGGCAGTGGGTCCTCCATCTGTGATGGGGGAGCTGGGTGGCCCCACAAAGCCCCTGGCAGCTGGTGTAGCAGGGAAAACAGGGTTATGAGGTGGCTTTGGAGAGTGGCAGGAGTCAGCTGGGTGCTGTCACAGTGGGATAGGCAGGATGGCTGCAGCAGTCCAGCAGCATCCAGTGATTGCCTTGTGAACTTCCAGGGTGCCCTGTCAGTCAGACAGTGTCTGCTCACACCTGTATAAGACACAGCCTGCAGCAGCTCTGCCAGCAGTGCAGGGGACAGCAGGGCTGTGCCATGAGCAGGGTGGTTGTGTGAGGGATGGCTGCTCCATCAGCTGTACCGGGCTGTGTGGTGAACAGAGATCTCCCCTCCATGGCCTGTGTCTGAAGGAAGCAGGGGCATGTGCTGCAGACCACCCCAGTGGTGTGATCTGTCTGGGAACCCACGCCCAGAAACTGGTGTTTCAGATAACAGCTTGAAAGTCTGCCACGTTCCACACTGCTATACAGCAGGGAGCCTTTGCTGTGGCCCTGGCAGTGATTACATTACAGCCCAAGCAGGAGATGCAATCACCCTTTGGCTCAATTGCATTCTGACAATAACCATGCACAGAGGTGAGGAGAGGCTGCCTGGCAAACACTGGCCTGAAGAGAGGGACAGGAGCCATGAGCTTCTCAAAGGGAACACCCTCAGAACCCAAGAGAAGCCCTCAGCCTGGGAGGACAAAACCTGCCACCTCAGGGCCTTCTCAAGGCATCCTTCCTCAGCTCCAAGGCAACTCCGTATCTCCTGTGCTTCAGCATAAATACCCTTCAGAGTCTCTACCAGTGGATGCTCAAGCTCATCTTCCCTCCAGAAAGAGGCTGCCATGTTGTGGCACATTTCTCTGATGACACAGGGTTAGCTCAGAGCAAAAGCTCTGTGCACCAGAGCCCACTCTGGGTTATTTTCAAAGAGGAAGCACAGCTGAATTCTCTGCAGGCATCCCAGCAGCCTTCATCCACCAGCCCTGAGCAGCTCCAGGATGTTCTCCAGCCAGCCAGGCAGCAGGGAAGGGACTGTGCTGAGCAAGAGCAGTAGAGGGAAGGCAGGAAGGCAGGCAGGCAGATGTGTCTGAGCCTGCCAAGTTCTGGCATCCATTACTGGAAGCGTGTCTTGACATTTATCTTGTGAGGAACAGAGAGCAGACGCTGTTTCCTCACAGCACGACGCAGATCTGAAATGCATCACATCCTCCCCCAGCCACAGACGTTTCTGTGCAGGGGAAGGGCTTGACCAGCATGAAGCTCTCTGCCTTTCAGCCAGGAGATGCCCTGCCTGCAAAGAGCCCTGCTGCAGCACGGGCTGCCTGGCTGAATCCTCCTGGACCCCAGGGATCTTTTGACTTTCATGGCTCAGCTGCCAGGGCTGCCTGGGCTGGGTGATCTGGTCCTCACAGAGTTTCTGGTGTCTCCAGGAAGAAAAAACACATCCTGGCTGTCTCTATTAAGCCCAAGCAAGGGCTTGGGCTTAATTGGCAAGCCAAAGTTTGTGTGGTTTCAGTGCTGAGCCCCAGCCAGATAAGCCATGGGCCAGGGAGGTTCTGAATCTCCCTTTCCTCATGCTGGGTGGAGAGCTCTCAGTGTGCTCCCCCAGCAGAGTCAGATGTGGGGAATGTTTGCAGCTATTGCAGCTGTGCAGGTGGGCACCATTCTCTGAAAATTTGCCAGCACATAACAGAAACAGGCAGCATCAGGCTGAAGAGAGCACCCGAGCAGGGACCATGGCCAATAGGGAGCAAAGCAGAATTTGGGCAATCACAGCTTAAATCCAAGCTCAGCCAAGGAGCTATGGCCAAGCTGCCGCTACGTCCTCCATCTCAGTTTTCCCATACGCAACCAAGAGGGAGTGAACAGACTTAGATATCGTTTTTCTGTCTGTCAGGTGTCTCTTGTCACATTTCCCCCTCCTACTACACATTCCATGATTAACTTCAGGGCTCGTCTCTGCTCTCTGTATCTCTTGCCTCCTACTCCACGTTTCTACCAGCCTGTTTCTAGCCCATGAGTGCAGGAGAAGCCCTGCACCAAGGGCTCCTACCTCCAGCACATCTCAAAACCATGCCCCACCAACCCCAGTGTGTGTCCACCTCCCCCTCCTCCTTGCCAGCTGTTTCAGCTGCTAGGTAAGGAATGCTCTGCAGACCCTTCTTGGTCAGCTGGGCAGGGATGGGAAGATGAGGCTCCCAGCAGCATTCTCCAGCCTGGTGGGCACATCTGCTGGGGCTGAAGCCAGCCAGGCACCCTTTGACTTTTCTAGTTCATTATTTTCTCATCCTAATCAGGCTGTCCAGGGAACCCTGCAGACAAAGTCTGGGCCACAGGTTCCACCAGGTGCATGTACAAAACACGGCCCACTTAGCTCTTTGTTGTCTTTCTTCTGCTCCTGGTATTGACTCCCTTAATCTCCTACTAACACTGCAACCCTGTTATGTGCTTAGTACACAGAACTTGCTTAGCATCAGGACCTAAATTTGATGAAGCCTTACACCACAAGTTGTGAATTTCCACCCAGATAGGCTGAACTTTTACCAAGTTAAGTAAGAGGGGGCCCCAGAGCTGGTTTGAGCTGGAAGATAAGGAAGCAGGGAAGGCTGCTACCGTCATTATGTCAGCTGACACAGCAGTCTTAGAGATAAGAGAAGGAACAACCCACCCAGAGACAGTGAGGGGACCCAGTAAAGAACAGGAACACCCCAGATCCTCATATTACTAGTGGTCAGAACTGTCATGTGAGGGGTGGGAACTTATATAGGATATAATTGCCCAAGGATTCCTTTGATTTGGGTTCCCTTTTGGAGGTACCTGGCTCAAGCTGTTCTACATGTGCGATAAATAAACAACCCATTTACTTAGTGGATCGGTAATTTATCTTCTTCAAGCAGGCCCAAGCCCTGTTGATGGTGGCATAAATCCTGGCAGGTGGGGTAATTCCTTCAACAAAGCCCAGAGCCCCAGATGAGCAGCGTGAGGCTGAGGATAGGGCAAGAAGGGGAGCTACGTCTGGATGATGCAGGACTCCAGGCAGGTGATCCCACGGAAGTGTGCAACAGCTGCCATAGGAATGGGACTGTTGGGAAGAGCACTCCCAGTCCAGGCTGTGCTTTGGGACTCTGTGCTCCTGGTAGTGTTACAGCAGTTTGCTGGAGCCAGTCACATCAGTGCCTGCAGCTCCCACACCTCCTTTTCCGTGCATCTCACAGCATTCTGGGCTTTCTTATAGCCCAGTCAGCAACAGATTTGTTCCCACGAGGCAGGAGAAACTTGCTGTCAGAACAAGATGGATTTTCCTTCTTTCTCTGCCTCCCTCCACCCTGTTCCTCCCCCGCCCCCCGTTTTCCTGTTTCCTTTCTCTAGAAGTTTGCATCCTTCTTCTCCTTTATTTCTTATGTTAACTTTAGACCAACTCAGCCCAGAGAACTCATCTAGCAACAATGTGGGAGTCTGGTACAAGGCAACATCTAAACCTCCAGGACCCCAGGGATGGTGTGAAAAACCCTTTCAGTGTTTTCTTAAAGAATAATACAGCAGAATTAACTTTCCATGCTCAAATAAAGCTCAGACTTCACTTGGTAAGTCTCACATCAGTAAGACCTACAGTGAGGGCAGAAATGGTTTGACAGAAGCCCTTTGCACCATGCATGGCTCACAAATGCAGGGATTTGCCATCCCACCCATGCAAGTTGAAGGAGGTTGGAAGACCCAGAACAGCTGAAGAAGAGGGCTGACCTTGCTAGAGTGCAGAGAAAGGTACCCTGGAGCTCTGCACACTGGCAGAAGGCACAAATTACCATTGGTTTGTGAGAGCCAGCTATGCACCAAGGCCGCTTTGGAGAGGTGCTCCCATGTCCTTGCTGGGCCCTGCCCAGAGCGTCCAAATGAGAGAAATGAAGATGGTGAAGGGCCTTGAAAGGAAGCCTTGTAAGGAACAGTTGAGGTCACTTGGTCTGTCCAGCCCGGAGAAGAGACTGAGCACAGACCGCATTGCTCATGAGAAGGGGCAGACACTGATCCCTTCTCTGCGGTGACCCGTCGCAGGACCCCAGGGAACGGCTGAAGTTGTGTCAGGGGAGGTTTCGTTGCATTTTAGGGACAGGTTCTTCCCCCAGAGGGTGGTCGGGCACTGGAACAGGCTCCCAGGGCAGAGGTGACAGCAGCAGCCGGACAGAGCTCACGGAGCCTTTGGCCAAAGCTCTGGGGCACAGGGTGGGATGCTTGGGCTGTCCCGGGCAGGGCCCGGAGCTGGCCTCGATGACCCTCGCGGGTCCGCTTGGGGCAGCTTGGGTGCACTCTGTGACCTGAATGCTTGGGCACGACCAGGGGCGGGCACGGGCGAGAGGCCGGCACAGCCCTGAGGCGATGGGCACGGGCGAAAAGCCCCCGCGCGCGGTGAGGCGAGGCGAGGCCGAGCGGCGGCGGGGACACCCAGCGCCACCCTCCCGCCACCGGCCGCTCTGCCCTGCCGAGCCTCGGCCCGTCCTCGGCCCGCCCCCGCCGCCCGGCTCCGCCCGGCCCCCGCCGCACTCGGGCGGAGCGTGCGGGGAGCCCGCGGCGCTGCCGCAGCCGGGCCGGGCCGCTCAGCGCTGCCGGGGCCAGCGGGACCGGCCGCAGCTGCCGCCGGGATGACCCTCAAGTCGGGACGCAGCTCCGGCGGCGGCAGCAGCAGCATGAGGACGGCGCTCTCCGACCTCTACCTGGAGCACCTCCTGCAGAACCGGCCCAAGCCCGAGGTGAGCGGCCCGCTGCGCCCCCAAACCCCGCGCCTGCGCCCCGCTCCCGGCCCCATCCCCGCCGAGCCCCGGCAGGGAGCCCCGGCGTGCCACGCTCTCCTCCGGGCCCTCAGCCCAGCACTCTGCGCCCGGCACGGGTCCCCCGGGGGTGCCGCTCCATCCCTTCCCTCCCGCACACGCAGGGGCAAGCAGGCAGAGACCCTCCCGCTCACCCGGGTGCGTGCCCCGCGCCTGGCGTTGCTGGTCCCCAGCGCCCCGGGAGCAGGGATGCTCGCTGGGGACGCGGGGTGCCTCCGGGGAATGGTCAGCCAGCATAGCCGGCGGGGCACAGGGAGCTGGGTGCAGCGGAGCAAGGCTCCAGCATCCTGCCGCGGAAGAGATTGTGCTTGTTTTGCTGCAAAGTTGTAGCTGGTCTGAACTGGAACTGCCGGTCACATGAGCTGATTCAGCTGCTGAGCAACCTCCAGGTCCGCGGCATGGGCTGGACGAGGGTGGGGGTCTCTTCCCCAGGGAAGGAGAATGCAGGCAGCCCTTCTCACGCCTGCTCCGGGACAGGGAGTGAGCCGATGGCCGCATGCACCCCACCTCCAGCAGAAGGAGAGCAGGCTGCACCAGCCCTCTTCGTTCTGCTGGGTGGGCTCCTTCCCCACTTAGTGTTGTTCGGAGTAGCTCGGGTGCAGCCAGGAGAAGGTCGGCGGTTGCCGGTGTTAAACAGCTGGTGCCTTTCTCCCGGCAGAGATTTCCAGCTTTGAAAAACCATCCTTGCTGACGCCATGGTATAACGTGCCTGGGCTAAGGTTTCCTTGCAGCTGTGGGGAGCCTCTGAGAGAGAGAGCAGGGAGGAAATTTCCCTGAAAGTGCTGTCCTTGGCCCATCGTGTTGGACATTAAAATGTGCAAAAGAGGCTTGTCAGATCTGCCTCACACCAGTGGCTCATCTGTTTTTCATGATTTAACCCTGACAGTGTGCTTTGAGAAAAATAGTAGGAAAAAAAAAATTAAAGCAAAGTGTCTGAACCAGGCAACTGCTGAAAGGAGCTCTCCCATCCCTCTGCCTGGCAGATCCAGACAGAGGGCCTGCCTGGCTGCAACAGAGCAAGGATCAATTGCCAATAGCAGCAGAGCGTGGAAAGTGTAGGAGCTGCCCTACAGCTTCCTGGTGCTGTGGTGTATTTATTTCAGTAGGGATAAAGGGAGAGGTGGTGAACTGAGATCTGCATGAGGCCTTTTGAAGGGAGCCCTATACGGCTGGGTTCCAGCAGTGTCCTGAGCTTGCCAGTCACAGATACCCGTCTCTGTGTCATGGGCATGCAGAGATGGGGCTGGCCCATGGTGGCTGTGGCCCCTCCACGGGCCACCAGGACATCGCCCAACAGCAGTGTCCCTTCTTGGGAAGGGTGCTGACTCTGCCTGGCTGCTCCTGGTCTGAGTCAAACAGGGTGACTGGGAGGTTTCTCTTCTGCGTTTTCTCTGGCAGAGCCATGTGCTGGGAAATGCTGTCCTGTGTTCCTCACGTGGTGGCAGGGCATGCAAATCATGGCAAGTGGAAGCCATGTTATTGCTAGAAAACAACCCCAGGCCTCTCCTCTTGAACCTCACCACGTGCCTTCATATCTTTGCCATATCTCCTGACTTACAAGTACAGATTTACCAAAAAGGTGTGGGCTTTACTTCCAGCTGTGCACCTGGTTGGCAGGATGACCTTGGGCTTGTCCCTTTATCATCTGTGACTCAGTTCCCCAGCTGTAAAATGGGCAGCGAACGTGACCTTTGGGAGTTTGGTGGAGAAAAGGAGGGTACTTCTGGGGAGAGCTGATCTTGAGGGTGCAGAGGGAGCACTGCACTTGCCTCTGGGCGGTATTTCTCAGCATCCAACTGGCAGCAGCTCCGAAGCAGAGTGAGGCCACAGTCCCCAGGGACCAAATCCTGAATCAACCCCAGGTAAAACTCAGTTGAAAGCTGAGCTAAACTTCTGGCTTTGACTGATGAAGTGGGGAGGGCTGGTTGAAACTTTTTGATCTCAAGTGTATTTTGCTGTGTAGCTGTGTCACTGCTGCAGGGAAAAAGCCATTTTCAAGGGCTTGTTCTGGAAGCTGGGATGGAGTGGCAGGGCAGATCCTCCTTTTGTCAGTGTTGTGGTTTCACTGGCCGTGCCTTGGAGGTTACCAGCTTCACAAACACATCTGGAAGGCTGCATCAGCCTTTTCTGGTGGGAAGGTGGTGCCTCAGCAAAAGTGAATGTGCTCCCTTGAAAATCTGGCCCATCTCCATTGCAGCACTCTCTGATCTGGAGTCAGTGTGAGGGCACACAGAGCTGGCAGCACCTTCTGCCTGCCACCATTTTGTATCCTCCCTATTCCTCTTCTCCCCTTTCCCACAGAGACCTGTTGGTGTTGCTGGGCCTTTTCCTGGTGTCAGCAATGTAATCCTTTTTGGTTTAAATGCTTGTTGGTTTGATTCTTGTTTTTAAACTTCAGTCATATTGCTAGAAGGGATTTTAGGTGAGATTGTTCCTGTGGCTGTGCAGGCAGACTTGAGAAGTCAGTAGCCCCTGGCAGAATGAATTACTTCTAAATATCTATGTGGCTGTAGCTTCCCAGCCTGCTGGGCAGCCTTAAACAGCTCCCAAGCTCAATTTTTTGCTACTTTGCTTTTTTTACACATTGCTGTGTTTTTTAAGCTGTACGAGACCAAAATGGACAGATCCTGGATGGGGAGGGAGGCAAGGCTGGAAGCACTGGAGGGTGGGAGGAGATATTGCTGGGTGAGGACATCTCTGCACCAAGCAGTGCCCCAACCTCCCTGCATGCACCCATGGCAATTATAATGTGAGGGGGTCATGATTCATGGAGGGAGCTGGGATTTTGTTCCTCACAGTGTGGGAAGAGCATGTCTTCCTGCCAGCCAAGAGGGCAATCCCAGAGCAACCTGGCTCCAGGGTTCCTTCTTGCATCCAAGCTGCTGTACTTTGGGGGCCGCCTTGGCAAAACCAGCAGTACTTTTCTCCATGCACTCGCTAGGCAGCCCTGTTTTTCCAAAGCTACCTGATACTGAAGTCTCTTTCTTAGAGCAGCAAGGAGAGCCCAGGAACCAATCTCTGAACGTGCCCTTTGCACTATAGTGCTGCTTTCCTCAAGTGCTGCTTCAGCCTCCTGCAAACAAGCTGCCCAGTTAATGTTTGATTTACCCATGGCTTGCAGCCTGGTGGAGCAGCAGCAGCCCTGGCATACAGTGGGGGACGGGATGCCAAGTCCTGGAATCCTCGCCACTTTCCCTGTTGGTAAACACTGCCCAAGGAACTGGGTACACCTCCCTCTGCCCCGGGATATGGGGCAGAAATCTGGGCACTCGAGGAAAATGCAGACAGGGGGTTGTGGGGCACCTCTGACCCATGGAGCTGGTGGCTCTTGTGTGCATTGCCAGTGGAGCAGGATTTATGCAGGAGGATTTGTACCCCTGTCAGCCAGCTGCAAGGCCCACAGGGCTGCTGGCTACTGGGCCGTCCAGCACTGCTGTTGCACGGCTCAGCCTCCTTGCCCCATGTCTGCCCCAGCACGGGCCCTGGCGGTGACAGAGCCCGGGGCTGTGCACAGCTGGCAGTGGCTGATGGCCACGAGCTGGCTCCCAGCAGCACTTACAGATGTTTCCTGTGGAGCAGTGCACAGGAGCAGTCTGGCCAGTCTCCGGCGTGACTCAAAAGGCTCTTGAGGTCACAGGCACTGCTGGGCCGAGCCAGCCGTGAGCGTGGCAGCTGCCAGGAGAGCGCAAGGCAATCCGGCCAGCCAGCTCGTGTGCCAGCACGAGAGCCACGCACGTCTCCTGTTTCTGGGTGCCACCATCAGGGCTGAATCTGCCACCCCGAGGGTCCTGGCTGTCCTCGTGAACCAGGCATTTTCTCATCCCATCCACTGGATGCCCGGTGCCACCAGCAGAAAAGCCCACACCATCCCAGTATGGCTCTGGTTTTGGAGGACCCTTCTGCATTCAGAGTTGCCGTCAAATGAGCAGAGGCCATCTGCAGGCACAGCAGCCAGTCTCTGGTGACAGACCTTGTTCTCCAGGAGTCACTAGGGTGACACTGGTGCTGTGTCAGCATTGAGGGCTGGGTGTTTTCTCCAGCTCTCAGCAAAAAGCAAAGGTCAGGGCCAGGAGGCTCAGCTGATGGGGATGGTGAGGATGGGAACTCCCAGTCCCTGGAGCAGACTCTGCTGTGTCCTGGGTTATCAGGCTATGCTGAGCCTAGAGGTTTGAAACCAGGGACTGCATGCTCTAACACTTTCCCAAGGCATGACCAAGATAAGTATGATCTGTGCTGACTCCAGCCACCTCACGGGCACTTTGGCCTCAGGTTGGGCTGGAGAAGGTCCTTGTCCTCCTGTTCCTCCTTGCATCTGCTGGTTTGGCAGAGGGGTTTGGCAGCTGACAGAGAGCTGTGGGACAGCTCTAGGCATGCACACTGCTGGATCTGTTCCTCTGCACTGCAAATGGTGTGGTAGCATCATGCCCTGTTGGGCTGGCAAGCCAGGCTGGGAGGGATGGATACAAGTTGTTCTTCCTTCCACCCTGCAAGTCCGTGGCCTGGGTGCTGTTCTGGGCTGGGATTCAGCCTTCTTCTGCATGTTTAAGCCGTTGGCAGCTGGAACCCACGTGGTCACCTTTTGAGGAGGAGGTTGGTTGGCACTTCTGGAAGTAGTTGGCTTAAAAATAAATCACCGCATCATGGGCACACAGCTCCCTGAGCCCTTCTCTCCCTGGCCTAGCCCCACAGTGCCCTTTCTGGGGGCTGTGACAGTGACCGTGCCTGCTCTGTCCCTCTCTGCAAGCACCTTTCCTGCTATCCTTGTTAGTCCTGACTCTGCTGCCCCTTCCTTTGGCTCCCTCCCTGCTTTCTGCCATTGCACAGAGCTGGATGACTGACTGCCTCAGCCAGCAGTATTCCAGAACATCCCTACCAAAGCTGATGTTATTGTGGTTTAGTGCCACGGCTACAGCCCAGTAGCAGGTGCTCTTCACGAGCCTTCCCCTGGGCTGACCAGATCTGCCTCCCCACCTGGCAGTGTGGGGCTGCAGCTTCTCTGCACCTCAGCCAGGAGGCTGGGGTGGGTGAGAGCGAGCTGGGGCAGGGAGGTCAGGCTGCTCTTTCCCAGCTCCTGGCATGGAGCTTCTGGCCCTGGTGCTCAGCTGACAAGTCGGGCTGTGGTGGGGAGAGGTGTTGGCTCTGCCTGTCTGGGCATGGCCACGTCACTGATGCAGGACTGAAGCTGCTGAGGACCTTGCTGGGTATCCCTGCGGCTTTGCTGGCTGTGGCTCTCAGCTCAGGCACTGCTGGGAGGGAGGGTGCAGGCTGCAAACTGGGCAGCAAAGCCACGAGTCTGGTGTGGAGTGGGACAGCCAGGAGGGTTTGTTTTGCATCATGGGCTGGTGTGGGAATTTGTGCTAACAGGACAGGCAGAGGCTGCAGATCGAAGCTGGTCTGGATTTTGCTGGGCCAGCACTGATTTGGAAGAGGCTTGAGGAAAGTCCACTGCAGTTGGGGACAAACGGGCACATTTGTGAGCTGTGTAGAGACATTGCCCAGTGTGTCTGAGGGATTTAGCAGGACTTTCTTGGGCTGTGAGGGAGAAGCTCACCAAGCAGGAAGCCTTTGTATGGGACCCAAAGCACTCTGTGTCAGCCCCGGTGCCAGCACATGCTGGAAACCAAGAACAGAGGTTTCCTCAGGACTGAGAGCCCGTGCTTTTCTTCCCAGTGCAAACCAGCATGAAAGGACCTGGAGCTGGGAAGGGGAATGGGATGTTTCTGGCTGGCTTGGGAGCACTGCCTTCAGTGCCTGGATGTTGGCACTGCACCGTGTCATTTGCCCACTGATGTAGGTCAGGAAAGGTTGAACTTGCAAACTGACCCAGGGCAAAGCCTGGGTCCAGTTCTCAAGGGTGAGTCCCAAACTGTTCTGTTCACTTGGTGAAGAAGTCCAGGGCTTTATGCTCTGCAACAAGCTACTTGTGAGCCAAGTGCTGCTGTGACACACAAGGAGTGTTTGTGACTCTTTGCTTCAGAAGAGCAGCTGTGAA
This sequence comes from Vidua chalybeata, assembly GCF_026979565.1. Taxonomy (NCBI): domain Eukaryota; kingdom Metazoa; phylum Chordata; class Aves; order Passeriformes; family Viduidae; genus Vidua; species Vidua chalybeata. Next base: position 938,581 of record NC_071543.1, read on the forward strand.
CTCTTTTGGCTTCTTCTACCTGTAGCTTCTCCAAATTTTTCCTACCTCCTGTGTTTCCCAAGCTGGAAAACTACAGATTAAACCCACATCCACATCTCCAAGGCTGAAGTTCTTCTTCTCCTTTTCTTTTCTTGCCCTTAGTGTCTTCTCCTCCCCCGTGCTCCACCTGCGCCGCAGGCGCCTTAACACGTTTGAGTAGCTGAGCCCCAGAGCAGGGATCCAGCATTCCCAGGCAGAGCCCCTAAACCGTGGTGTCTGTTTTGCCCCGACAGGCCATGACTCAGTCCCCAAACGCCCTGACTGAGGACATTTATACCAACGGCTCAGCGACCCTGGGCAGCCCCTCGCACAGCAGCGGCCGCGAGGTGCGCAAGATCCGCCTTGTCCAGTTCGAGAAGGTCACCGAGGAGCCCATGGTGAGAGCTGGCAAGGCCCCCAGGCTCAGTGGCACCCGGGGAGGGTGGAGGGGCAGCTTGAGCTGTGCCAGCAGGCTGGCCTTGAGGGAAACAGGTCACTGGAGAGCTCGGCCATGGGAAGAAGGTGCTGGACTCTGCCTTCTGCCCGGGGACCTGAAGCGAGCCCCACAAAGGGTGGTGATGCTTGTGCCAAGAGGAGCTGCAGCAGCCTGAGTTGGCCTAGCAGGGGTCTTCCCCCCAGCCACTGCACAGCCCGCAGTGGGCATAGGCCTGGAGAGGACTTTGTGAAGGCAGGAGAGCTCTCCCCTGCAGCGAGCAGTCATGGATTTTCCTGTCTTCCAGGGAATCACGCTGAAGCAAAATGACAAGCAGAGCTGCATGGTGGCCAGGATCTTCCATGGGGGCATGATTCACAGACAAGGTAACAAGGCCTTTGGAGAAGCGGTGCATGGGGTGCACATCTGCAGGTGGTTTCTTCCCACGCAGCAGTAATGCAGGTCCTCAGCACTGCTGGCTTTCCCCTGTGACATGGACATCTGTGCCTGTTCCTCCCCTAGGGATGTGTCAGGAACTTGGGACTCGCTGGTCTCTCTGCATGGTTGTCATGTTAAAACACTGGAGACTTTAGGGATAAAAAAAGGGTTGGGGGAAGGGCTCTCCCAAAAAGGAACTGGAGATCGTCTGTCTCTGTCTCGTGATGGGGTCACTGTAAGAAGAGATGGATCATACCCCAGAGGCCGTGGGGGAAGCTCTTCCCATTCCTAAAGTGCACAGGTGGGACAGGCATCCTGTCGATGGGCTCTGCAGATCAAAAGAAGGTGCCAAAAGAAATAAATAGGTGCTGTTTTCTGGTTCTGGGTATTGCCAAGGAGGCGTGGATACGAGATGTTCTCTGCTTAGAAGAGGCTGCTTTTCCAGCCTCGGATCCAAGTGGGAAGTCTGTGCTTACCACTGCCAAAATAAGACAGGAGCCATTCCAATAACATTACTGGAGCCTGATTTTAGTAATATATCTGAGGCTGTAATCTGCCTGGGTATGTGAACTGAAAACACGAAGTCAGCAATGCTTGTGTTAAGGGCCGTGTGAGGAGGTTGTGATTGGCTTCAGGTGAGGTACTTGGGGTTGTGTTTGAAACGCTGATGCAGGTGCTTTGACCAGTCCAGAGCACTTTGCACACAGTGGAAGGCAGCCTTCGGACTGGCTAGGTGTGTGTGTTGGGTGGAGGGGGAAGAATTCATTCCCCTTGTGCTTTCCTGCCACGTGCTTAGATGGCATGTGTGGTTCTAGAAGCACTGCAAGGCAAAGAGTGCAGTGTCCTGGCCCTGGAGGCTGATGGAGCTGTGTAAATTGGGTTTGGTGAGCAGCTCTTGTCCCTTTTCTGCATTTTCATGTTTCTCACATTGCTGGCAGGCTCCCTTCACGTGGGTGATGAAATCATAGAAATCAATGGGCAGAGTGCGAGCAACCACTCGGTTGACCAGCTGCAGAAGATGCTGGTAGGTATCTGTGTGTGTCAGGGCTGTTCCCTGGGAAGGAATCCTTTGGCCTGCATGCTGTGAGCCTTCACCCCCTCCCACACACCGGAGCCAGCACACAGCTGCCTCCATGCAGCAGTGTGGTGTGGCAGAAACCATCCTGCATGCAGCCCCCTGTGCTTGCTGCTTGTTTCTGGCCTCCTGGAGCAGCAGTGAGGGCTGTTGACTGGGTCCCTGACAGGTGCTGATCCTGTGTGGGGCTTGGAAACCACCTCTGTTTGCCAAGGCTGCTGTGCAGCTCCAGCCCAGGGCGGGCTGCTCTTGCAGACCTGAGCCACACATGCATGTCATGTTGGTGCCATTTGTCTGCTGCTGAGGTCGTGATGATTCTGTCAGGCCCTTGCCAGAGACAGCTTTGGACAGGGCCTCAGAGCTGCCTTGGGTTCATACATTGATGATCCTGATCTCTGCCCAGCAAATGACACTTTGTTGGAGGGAGGTGGTGCTGCTGCTGAGAACCCCCACCAGCAGCCTAAGGCAGGAGGCTTGGCCTTGCCAAAGTGCCACAGGATGTCCCTGCTCCAGACAACAGGACCAAAGAGGAGCTTGTCTTTGTTTTTGCTTCCTGAGAAGAGTGGTTGGCCCAGGAGGCCCCTCCACATGTGGTTGTCCCTCAGGACCATGTGGGTGTTGTGATATGTGTGAGGCAACAGTGCACTGGCCTGTGGCAGGCAAGAGAGTGCTGTGCTCTAATGTCACCAGGAGGGCCAGAGCAAGGGGCCAACATAGAGGGGACCTGGAACAGTCAGCCACTCCTCTCAGGCTCCTCACTGGAGCAGCCAGAGCAGAGATGATGCAGGTCTCCGTGTTCATTCTGGTGGTGCTTAGCAGTACCCACACCCAGACCCTTGTGGGGGTGCTGGTGTCCCCCCTTGGGAACGGGACAAGTATGGCCAAGCACAGCTATTTCTGACCAGGCTGTGGTGGGGTGCCCCAGAGCCCTGCCTTTGCAGGTCCTGGTACTCAGCACCTCCCTGCACAGGTTGCTGCTGTTGAGCTGCCTCCAGACACCACCTCCTCCAACTCTTCTTTCTCCCCTTTGTTCACTAGAAAGAAACCAAGGGGATGGTCTCATTAAAAGTCATTCCCAACCAGCAAAGCCGCCTCCCTGCTCTCCAGGTAAGTGCAGCCTCTGGACCCCGCGGGCAGTGCTGGGACATGGCTGTGGGGCAGGGTGGGACCAGAGCAAATCATGCAGGACCAGTGCTGGGAAGAGAGCTGTGCTCAGCCAGGGGTGGCAGGGCAAAGGGGTGGCTGCCTTGTCTGAGCTGCTGGAGGGACCTGTCCTGTGCTTACATCCCTGCAAACAGCCATATGTTGGGCCTGTGTGGATGCATTCACCCAAAGCGTGTGCAGGAACACGGTCTGGGATGGTTGAGCCACCGGTGGTGTTTGGGGATGGGAAAGCCGTGGCAGGTGCACACCAGGGAGGCGTGAGGGTCTCTTTCAGAGCCGCTACCGTGTGAGACAGGGGCAGCCCCTGGCCCTGGTCCCCGCTGTCCCCAGGGCCGGGCGCAGCAGCCCCAGAAGGGGTGACGTCAGTCCGGATCTGCCGTGCACAGCGTGGGAGGAAGGAAGCAGTGGGGGGAAGGAAGGCAGTTCCTTGCACCTGCTGTCACTGCCAGGGGAGGGGGGCCATACCGTGTCACCTGCATGGCTTTGCCTTTGGAGTCCTGCTGTGGCTGAAATAGAGCAGTGGGGAGGGCTGTGTTCTCTGCCACGACTTCAGGGCATGGTAGCTGGGTTGCTGTGGGTTGTTGTCCTTGTGCAGGAGCCAACCCCAGCGCAGCCCCCTGCCATGGACAGGCAGGGGAGGGAGAGGAGTTCAGAGGCACAGGGTGGGGGCTGGATGGTACTGGGATGGGCTGAGGGAGCACACATCGTTCTTTACCCACAGAAGCTGAAGTTCTGAATGTGGTGGCAGGTGTTGGTGGCTCTGTTTCTTCCTCAGTTTATGCTGTCCCCAGTCCTGCTCAACCAGCTTTGCATGTGTGTGTTTATTAAACACTGGCCTTGTCTGTCCTTCCCTGTGTCAGTCTGCCCTCCCTGAACTGACCCAGCCAGCTCCAGTTGGCCAACTCCATGCCAGGGGAAAATCTACCCCAGAAGAAAAGAATGCTGGTTCACCTGAGGCTGGGAAAGACACAGGGACAAACTCCTTCCCAGCAACAGTTGTACTCCTTCCTGCTGAGCCCAGGGCAGTGGTGCTGTCTGCTGCTCAGAGCCACAGCTGCTTGTGCCTGTGTTTGTTGCAGTACCACCACCAAGAGTGGACTGTTTCCACTCCTGGATCCCCATGATCACCTTTATTTCAGTGCCTGGCAGGCAGGGTGGTGGAGATCCTGGCATGATTTTCCCCTGCCCTGGCTCATGATGCAGAATGTCTCCTTGAGAATGTCTTAATGAGAGAAAGCACAGAGCATTCAAGGCTCTTGAGGACCCCTCCAGTATATTCCCTGCAGCCCTTTGACTTTAAAAGTTCAGGACTTCTCATGCTGGAGCCTGCTCAGCAGTTGAGTGTCTGGCCCCAGAGAGGGGCTGGCAGCAGGCAGGCAAAGAGCCCTGTGCAGCTGGGGGTGATGTGTGGAGCTGTCTGATGCCAGCTCCTAACTGGTGTGTGTGTTGGGGGGTCTTGTCAAGATGTCCTGGCTTGGGACACCAGTGCTGCAGGAGCAGAGAGCTCTGGGCAGTGCCTGCTGTGAATGCCTTGTGCTTGTGTGGATGATCAGCTTCCTGGTGCCAGAGAGTGCTTTCAAAGCAAGCAGCAGTCCTCATCCTGAAAGGAGATTCCACTATTATTGTTTTTCCTAATTGAATTTTTTTTTGTGAGTGCTCTCATGTCACAACTTGATCCATATGGTCTTTTCTGGCAGTGAAAGGGAACCATGTTTGTGTCCTGATGGCTCTGTGCCTGCAGCAGCACAGCTGAAGGAAATGGTTTTAATGTGGAACAAGGACAGCATGGTCTACCCTACCCCGAGGGAGGATGAGTTTCCAGGCCCTGCCTATCACATCTGAGGAAGGACAGGCATCACCCCATGTGAAACTCTTTTCCTCCTTGCTACATGCTGTGTTTCTAGGGTGACTAACTTGCTAGGCTCATGCTCACCATTCCCTAAACTCTGCTTTTCACTTCTAATCCTCTACCCTCTGCCTGGCTTTGCCTACACTCTAGTCCTGACAGGGTCCTGCTGGGAGGAGGTGCTGTAGACTCCCTCCCAAGGAGCTGAGCAAGCAGAAGGGACGAGGAAAACAAACTTTCTCACACCTTCTTGGTCCCCAGGGCTTCCCCAGCCTCAGGAGGGGACACAGTGGCCTGGGAAGCAATAGCAGCAGCCCGTTTCCAGTTGCAGCTGTGATGAATTTTGGAAGATGTAAAAGGGACCAGGACAGACCAAGGCAGGGATGGATGCAGCACTGCAGCCTTGGCTCCCCAAAGGCCTTGTGCCGTGCAGAGATTGCCCAGCTGTGGGGGGAAAGGCAGCACAGAGCAGCTGAGATTGAGCCATGGCCTTCCCTGGGGTCCCTGTTGCAGCGTCACCTCTGTGCTCGCCCCACTGCAGAGCCCAGTTGTACACTGTGTCGGGGGACTCCTCTGTGGCTGGCCCAACTCAGCAGCACCCAGGGCACTGCAGGGCTCCACGGCAGGGTTTGAACACCACCTGTGGGGGTGTGTGTGCCTAGAGGCAGCAGCCCTGTTACCAGCTCCCAGTAAGGCCAAGATGCCCTCATCCACTCACCACCACATCTCACTACAATTCCATAGCCAAGACTTTCCCCCTAAGCTTTGTGCATTTCCTTTTTCCCCACACAGCCTTGTGGGGCCTGGAAAGAAGCAGGGGCTTTGTGCCTGGAGCCTTCTCTGCAGTCACTGCTTGGGAGTGCAGTGTGGGGGCCAAGCTCAGCCACTCTGCATGGCCATGCTGACTCTGGTCTCCTCTCTCTTTTGCAGATGTTCATGAGGGCACAGTTTGACTACGACCCCAAGAAAGACAACCTGATCCCCTGCAAGGAAGCAGGACTGAAGTTTCAGATTGGTGATGTGATTCAGATCATAAACAAGGACGACAGCAACTGGTGGCAGGGCCGGGTGGAGGGCTCCTGCACTGAGTCAGCAGGACTCATCCCTTCTCCAGAGCTGCAGGAGTGGTAGGTCCCTGGATTTGCCCAGAAGGGCTGGATCTGGGAGTGGAGGCGGGAGCAGTGACCATGTGCTATCAGGAGTTCGTGCTGGGTAACACCAGTGTCACTTCTGGGACAAGGAGGAAAATGTCTCCTTCACGTGCTGCAGGGTGAGCCTTTGCCTGTCCCTGGGCTTGAGGTGACAGCTGGGCCATGGGGGCGTCCTCCTCTCTTGGCAGGCGTGTGGCGAGCGTCACCCAGCCCAGCCAGAGCGAATCCCCGAGCTGCAGCCCCTTCGGGAAGAAGAAGAAGTGCAAAGATAAATACCTGGCCAAGCACAGCTCAAGTAAGTGTGAGCAGGGCAGTGGGCTCAATCCCCAGCCCTGGCCATGCCCCTGCCTCTGGGCAGGGCTGGGTCTGTCCTCCATGGGAGTCAACCAAACAGCCCGGCTGTGTCAGCAGTGCAATCTCAGGATACCCCACGGCTGTCAGCTTTTTTTGACTCTCTTCTGCAGTCCTTATGTTCCTCATGTGGCCACAGCTGTGCCCCCATGTAGAGCATGAGGCCAGGGCTGGCTCAGCACTGAGCTCCCGTGCTCTCCCCTGGTGACAATCCCTTGCACTCCTGGCCCTGTGAGCTCAGGCTCCCCAGCCTCAAACCCCACAGGCTGCTGAACACAGGGGAGGCAATGGCAGTGCTGCTGCTCAGCAGTCAGGGACCAGCCTGAACTGCTCCCACAGCTGCCAAGGCCTGTCCCTGCTGGGGCAGGGAACTGCCCCTCTGCCACCCATGCAGCACCCCGTGCTAAACTGAGCCAAGAGCTGGCAAAGGTGGGTGCCTGGGGACTGCTGGCTCCTGGCCCGGCCTGCAGCTCCAACCAGCAACAAACAAGGCTGTAAATCATCCAGATATATAAAGCGCCCTGCAGCATCTTGCTGCCTCCACCCCAGTTGCCAGGTCCTACTGTCCTGAGCAGAAGTACTGAGCAAAAGCAGCCCTGGCTTCTTTGGCAGCTCCCCAGCAGCCACTCTGCCCCTCACATGCTGCTTGCTGTTGGTGCTGCTCTTTTCCCCAAGCAGCCAGACGTGGATGAGCTCCCAGCCCAGTCCTGACCGCTGCTGTCCTCTGACCTGGCTTTGCTCTGGCACACGTACATGGGTCATGCTGGTGTGGCCAAGCCAGTTTTGACCCTTCCACGTCTTGTTTCTCCTCCACCCCAGTTTTTGACCAGCTGGATGTCGTTTCCTATGAGGAGGTGGTGAGGCTGCCTGCCTTCAAGAGGAAGACTCTGGTGCTCATTGGTAGGTCCTGTCCAGGCATCCTCTGCAGCACAGGGGCTGTGTGCTGGGAGCCAGGGGGAACCAGGACTGCTCAGGGGCTGGGGCAGCTTGGCCTTCGAGACCTAGTAAGGTCTGGGGAGCATTTCTTCAGCCTGCAGCAGTCATCCCATAGGCTGAGCCCCCTCCATGCAGCATGCATAGTCTGGCATCTCCTGCAATGCTGGGGAAGAGTTACTTCAGGCATTTGCAACTTCTGAGTATCTACATGGAAAATCTCTACTAAAAGCAGCTCTGCAGTTGCATCAAAGCAAGCACTCCCACACTGTGGGGAGTGAGCACTTGGTGCTGGGTTCCACGGGCATGGGCAGCCCATCCAGTCCAGCCAGGCTGGTTGCTCTGCAGGCAGCAGTCCTGTCTCCAGCTGGGGCTGGAGATGAGCATCCCCAGGGCACAAAGAACCTCACCAGGGCTGGAAGACGCCACAGACCAGCCCAGAAAGCACATCTTGGGCAGGGCCCAGGCCAAGCTCTGCACTTTTTGTCAGACCCAGCATCTCATACCAGGCTGCTCTGAGCCCAGCTCCAGTGTCCATCTCTCTCTCTCTCTCTCTGCAGGGGCCAGTGGCGTGGGCCGTAGCCATATCAAGAATGCTCTGCTCAGCAACAACCCAGACAAGTTCATGTACCCACCCCCCTGTAAGTACCAGCACAGGATGCGTTTCCTCTCACCTCTTTGATCCAGGATCTTCTGACAGCAGGTGGGAGAGGTGGGGAGATGTTCTCCAGCACCACCGAGCCCCTGAAGTCAGGTCCCCACGTGCCTGTAGTCCCACATGGACCCACCTTAACCCACAGAGGCTGCAGGGCTGCTGCCCCCCCCCCCCCCGCCACCCTTTTCATCTTCACTCTTTTCATCCAGTGCCTGTCCCCAGCTGGCCAGGTCCCTGCTGGTCCAAAACAGGAAGCAGTTAGCAGGGGATTAGTACAGCTTAGTCTTGATGCCTGCTCCACTCTGTTCCCCTCTCCTCCTGGGGGGCCAGCACTCACCCTCTCTCTCCCTCCCCAGACACCACACGCCCCCAAAAGAAGAATGAGGTGGATGGGAAGGACTATTACTTTGTCTCCACCGAAGAGATGACCCGGGACATCTCAGCCAATGAGTTCTTGGAGTTTGGAAGCTACCAGGGAAACATGTTTGGCACCAAGTTTGAAACAGTGCACAAGATCCACCAGCAGGACAAAGTCGCTATTTTGGACATTGAACCCCAGGTAGGGAGCAGGGGAAGGGGTGGGTGGACGGGGGCTGCCACAGATTGTGTTACCTGGGTCCTGGCTGTGACTGTCCCTGCCTTCTCTTCCCAAAGGAAAAAGCCAGCAAGCCCTGGGGTGGCATTTCCATTCCCAAGACATGGGTACAGTGAGGGTGTTCCCTGTCACAGCACACACCTGGCTGTGACACCAAGGCCACGGCCAGGCTGCTGTGGGAGTGGGTTGCAGGGACCCTTTTCCAGGAGTCCACCCAGCGAGCTCATGTCCCCAAAGCCCCCACTGCATCAATGTCCCAGCCTGGGGGAGGGCCACACTCTGGTAACTGCACCCCTCTTTCCACAGACCCTCAAGATCGTCCGCACGGCCGAGCTCTCCCCGTTCATAGTGTTCATTGCCCCCACAGACAAGGCAGAGGAGGTGAGTGCCAGGCTGTCCCCTCCTGTCCCACTCTGGATGGGCTTCTTGGTCCATGGCAGCACCTGCTGCAGCAACCCAGGGCTCCCGGTCAGTGTATCCCTGTCTCCTTGGCTTTTGGTGGCCCAGAACTCAGCCCGGACCTGAAGTGCCAATTCCTGCGGCCCTCATCCCCCGGCACAATCACCGCGGGGGGAGCGCAGCCCGGCAGTGGGGCAGGAGCATTTACCCTGCCATCAGCTATGCAAATAGACACGCAAACAAGGCTCCTTTCATTCTTTGCCTCATTAGGATGCTGATCCCCTTAACGTGAGGATGAAAGCAGCACTGATAGTGCAGTTAACTCACTCACTGCCAAGCCTCAGGCTATCACTTTCCAGGAAGCCCCCTGGCTGCAGGGATGCTGCTTACCCTGCCCTACACCCCAGCCTGGCAGGGAGATGGAAGAGAGGCCAGCAAGAAAACTCAGAGCTGTGCTCCTCCTGGATTCAATGGCCACAAGGCCACCTCTTCCAACCTATTGTGTTTGTAAAGCTTAAGCTACAGAGAGTTTGCAGAAACGATATTTATGCAGCCTTCAGAGCAAGTGTTGTGCAGGTATTTAGAGGAACATTAACTGCCTGATGCAGCAGCATGGGGAGGGGAAAAGGGGACAGATCTCAGAACAGAAAGGGCCACTCTGTCACCCATGCAGAGAGGAATCACATCGTGCTGCAGTGGGCAGGGCCAGCCCTGCTGCCAGGCACTAAATATATCCCTGCAGCTCGGCTCCCTCTGAGGAGAGGGATGCGGCAGAGTTAATGTGACCCTGCAGAGCTCACATGAGCAAAAGCTGCTGCTTGCCCTGCCTCCCCTCTCCACCCCAGGCAGCTGCTGGCTTCATCCACAATATAGGAAAAATTAATTTTATAAGAATAGATGAATATTTTCAGTAACTCTTTCAAAATGAAGGTAGCTAAGCAGTATCTTTTTTTTTTTTTTTTTTTGCCTCTAAGGTAGTAATTGTATTTAAAATTTGTCAGTGTTGAACTGAACACCTTAAAGACAGAAGCTTGCTGTGCCCCGAGGGAGGGTGTGGTATTACAAATATTACTGTGCCATCTGTAATACATTTTTAGTGCTGACCACTAAAAGTATCAGTATTGTGATATATACCCAGGTGGTCTAACAAGAAAGAAGGGAGGGACAGAGAGACTGGTCTGATTTGGGTGCATTGATATATTTTCAGGTCTATTTCATCTATTAATAATAGATATATAATAGATATGCTAATTAATATAATCTAATAATACCCGTTTAGGTCTATTAATATCTGCGTAGAGCAGAGCTCAGTGAGCACTGCACCCCAAGCTGTCCCTCCTCCCCAGGCACAGAAGCTGTCTGTTTTTCAAGCTCCATGAGGGAAATATGTAGAAATGCTCTGGACCTCAGTGCCAGGGGCAGAGCTGCCCAGGGGTGCACCCCTGGGATGTCCCTACAAGCTGGGCAGGAGGGACCAGGCAGCTTTGCTGTTACTAAAACCCCAGTGAAAACCAGTGGAGAGGCTGGTAAAGCTCTGCCAGCTGGTGCTGGTCTGGTCAGCTAGTGGGAAGGGAGCATCCTGCAGGGATCCCACCTCCAACCCAGCCTGAGGCCTGGAGCTGGTGACAATGCCCACCAGAGCACTGAGCAGCCTGCTGCTTGTGAACCTGTGCCCTGGGAGCTGCCACAGAGCACTTCAGAGGTAAATAGAGAGCCAGCAGGCCCCGGCCTCACTCTAGCAGGTAACCTGATGCTCCCAGCACCACACAAAGTCCAGCAAAAGCCCCAGCCACAAGCCCAGAGAGAGATCACACAACAGCTCCTGGCCCATCAGACAAGGATTCTCTAAGGATTCTCCGTGCTCTGATACTTCCCCACCGCTGGAGCTGTTTTGGTGTTGGGAGGGTGTTTCCTGGTTGGGGTGTGCTTTGCAGTTCCTCCCCTGAGCACTGTGCTATCCCTTGCAGTCGGAGGCTCTGCAGCAGCTCCGCAAGGACTCGGAGAGCATCCGGAGCCGCTACGCGCACTACTTCGACCTGTCCCTGGTCAACAACGGCGTGGAAGAGAGCCTCCAGCTGCTGCAGGAAGCCTTTGAGCAGGCCTGCAGCTCTCCACAGTGGGTGCCCGTCTCCTGGGTCTACTGAGAGGGCACCCGTGCCCAGCTGCTTCCCATCAGCCATCCTGCAGCCACTGGGAAACACCTCCTCAGCGTCCCCTGCCCCACACAGCCCAGCACAACTCCCCTCCCGCTGCTCACGGACACCATCTCGGTTCACACACTCACGGGGTGCCCACAGCTCCTCTCCTGGGGGACAAACACAGGACACAGGCTGCCTGGGCGTGAGCCAGCTCCTGTGGCACAGCAGAGCCCAGGTTAGCTCAGAGCACAGTGCCCTGCCCTCCCCGGGCAAGGGAAAGCACAGTCCTGCTGTAGCACCCAGCTGATCTTCCCTGCAGTCCCAAGGGAAGCGGCAGAACCGGGACTTTTCCAGGCAGATGACTCCTCACCTGGCAGGAATGCACAACTCAAAACCCTTCCTGCAGTCCTTCAAGGAAGCCCAGGTCTTAGGAGGCTTCTCCTCCATCCAAGGCTTTCCCCTCACAAATGGGGGAAGACGATGAATGTGGCATGGAGCACCCCCAGGCAGGCCTCACCACCCCATGTTCCCAGGTGAGAGTTTTCTCATTGACCCTGTGCAGCCATAGGTGTAAAAACTCACTGTATTGGGATTCTCACCGTGCAGCTTGGATTGTTACTGCCTGGCCAGAGAAACTGGGCAGCAGCTGAGCCAGTCCCACAGACCAAACCCCAGAGGGGACTCTTCAATGGGTAAATTACATCCAGCCACAACTATCTGTTGCATGCAGTAGAAAAGTGTCTACAAAGATCATCCAGGCATGTTTTCCAGTCCAGGGTGTCTCACACTGTATGCAAACATGAAAGCCATGCTCACCCCAGGGTTTGTGCTGACTCACAAGCCCCACACCACCATGTCTGGGAAGTATCACCACATCCACCATGTAGGTGAGAAATCTTATTTGTGTGTTCAGTCAGCTATAGGGGGGAAAGGGGAAGGTGGTTAAAAAGTCTTGTGCAATTTTTTTTTTAAGGATGCCAAAAATAAAAATCTATGTGCAATAGGGACCTTCGTTCTGATCTACTGCAGGGAAACAATGAGCAGCAATAAATGTGTGCTGAAACATTGCCATGGCTGGTGTTTTACCTCTCAGGCTGGGCACTGACAAAGCAATGACAAAAGCTCATCAACATGACCATTTCTCTGCCCCAGCAGCGTCTTCAGGAGAGGAGCTCCTCATACAGGTTGGGTATGTGGTAAAATCTGCCCCCTGCCCCATGATATGCCACTGACCTTTAGGGAGGAGCCAGAGGAGCAAGAAAATCAGCTGTTCAAAACCAGAAGTTTTATTTTTGTAAAAAAAGAGTAAATAAAAATGGACTTTTTCTTTTTTCGTGCTCAGGTTGTAACAGCCACCAGCTGCTGTCCCCACTGCCTGCATCTCCAGCACTGGAGGGGAGGATAGACCGTTAAGACTAAAGCAATGCACGAGGTTAAACCAACAGTTAAAAGAATCTGTGCAGGGATGAAACTCAGAACAAACCAGCCTGGGGTCCTTCCTCATTAAAAGGAACTAAATCCTGGCTGAGCACTACCCCTGTGACAGAGGAGAGACCTTCTGCCCCCAGCAATTCATTTTAGATAGGTTATTGATCTGAAATTGATCTGAAACCCTGCAAGCCCACACCCAACGCCCCTTGGCAGAGCTGCCCCCTGACCAAGTTTTTCCTCAGGAGAACTCCAGTCCCAGCAGCATGAAGAACGTGTTGGTCACCCTGGTCACTTTCTGCCCTCCAGCCTTCAGAGCACACTGGGCATCAGAACCAGGCAAGGCAACCAAAAGCTCTGCAGTCCAAAGGGGTAGAGAAGAGCAGTGTCAGCAAAAGGGACACACTGCCCAGGTCACTGAGGCAACTGGGCTTGGGAATCAGCACGCAATGAACAAGCACGTCCTTGTGCTATAAGCAAAAAGGAGGAATTAAATTTTCGAATCCTTTCATGATAAAGGTAAAAAAAGGAGTGATAAACAATCTGAGTGGACTGAAGGTGAAGCCAAGCATGTGGCCAGTTTAAAACAAAAGATAGTCCTTCAGAAATAACTGATCTGACTGTCCCCATGGAAATCCATTCACATAGGCTGTGACAAAGCCACTCCTCCAGGAAGCAACACATTCTTTAACTGTCAGGTAACAGCTTCAGCCTTGGGAGAAAAGGAAGAAAGGCAGTACATGAAGGGGGAGAAAGGTTATTCCACCCTCTCTAGGTGGAAACAGAGACCAAGGAAGAGCCAGAAGCTACAGTTTCCCTGAAGATACCACTTCTGTTGGCATCATGGTGCTCAGCTTTAGAGATCAATCCAGTGCAGGGACAGTGAGGCACCCTGCTCCTCTGGCAACCCTTAAAACAGGATGAAGAGGGGCACCTGAGCAGGGCAAACACCCACTCACTCATATAAACGGCAGAAAAGAACTTGGAACTTGCTGGCTTCTCTGCCATGCAGCCAGTCCTCCTCTTCTCAAGGCCTAAAACTCCTCCCTCCTCACTGATGAGGTTTGCCTGCTTCGGACAGACCCAGCTGCTTAGTCCGAGCTCTCTTCTACCTCCTTTTGTTTCTTCTTCTTCTTCTTGGTGCTGGTCTCAGTGGCCTGTGGAGAGGTTGGAAAGGTCAGGAAGCCATCAAAAAGGATTCCCCCACTGCCCATTTCAGGAGGAACAGCTCCAGCCCAGAAGCACTGCAGGCTCCCCACGGCACACTCCAGCACCAGCCTCCCACAGGGACCCGTGACAGGGCACCAGAGCACAGAGGGGGCCTGGCAGGGACCCACCAAGTGCCCCATCTCCAACCACCAGCTCAGTTTAAAATGCACCTCTAAAACATCCTCCTCTGCTGTGGAAAGCCTGGCGCTCTGTGGACACACAGTGCAGGCTGCTCATGCATTATTCCTGGAGGTAATTAGGGACCCACAGCAATCTCTACCATGTTGGGACCATACCATGGCAGTTCCCAATTACCTACCCTCTCCATTTGGTCTCCCCCACTCTCAGCTGCCTCTTTGGCCTTCTTCTCTTTCTTCCTCTTTTTCTTTTCCTTTTTGCTTAGCTCCTCTGGTGGTGGGGTGGCAGGGGATGGTGGGGTCACAGCTTCCTCGTTTTCACTCTCGGAGTCTCGCTTTCTCTGTTGGGGGAACACATTGTCAGACATACCAACACCTTCCAACAGAGCTCAGCTGAGGGGAAAACTGCTTGCCTGATTCAATACAACTGCATTTAACAACAGGGTGACTTGCAGACTCTCCAGCATACACTGCCTAGGATTTGCTTCTGCCAGAACTGCCCCCTGTATTTTTCAGTGTTTCCTGTATCCCAAATATTAGTTTAAAACACTGCTGCACCTTTCCAAGGGCATGCAAGACCCCCGAGTTAGGGAATTTTAGGTGCAACTCTTGCATGAACATTTCTGCAGCTCTTTGTAGTCTCCAAAAAGGTTCTCTGGCACAACAGATCTCTGTTGTGGCTCCATACAACAGATTTCCTTGTGCTGTGTTAAAGAATATGCCCAGGGCCAGCAGCTTGGTGTCTGAGCTGCAAATCACGCCCTGGGTGGAGGGAAATTGCTGGAGGCCCAGGCAAGGAACTGTGAATGGGCACTGACCTTGTGCCTCACAAAGAGCACGGAAGACCCTGGACTAAAAATCACCATTGGACCAAAATGCAGGTGCCAGGTTTGTGCAGTTAATGGGAATAACAGGGGCATAAAGTAAGAGCCAGAGAGCACTGGCAAATACTCACTTTTGCAGCCCTGTCCACCTCTGAAACAGCTTGGTGATCAGCAGCTGCTTCTTTCCTGGAAGTATCCCTGAAAGAAAAGATGCCAAGGTTGCACAGGACGGTCGTTGCCTCACGCTGCTCTGACTGGTACAAATCCCTGTGCCCTCACAAGGGCTCTGTAACCCACCCAGGAGCTGGGGGGGAAGGTGGTGTAGGGGAGACCTGCAGCCTGCACCAGGGCCAGCTGGGCTGGCCAACAGCACGGCCTCCCCATTTCATTTAGCAGACTGACTCCCTCTAAAACCACAGCAGGCTAAAAAGGGATAACTGTCTGCTCAGGGCCTTCCCTTCCAACACTGCCCAAGAGCAACACGCTCCAAGAAATGCAATTGCATCCCACAGGTCCAGACAGCCGTGGGGCAAGCCTGACATGATCCATGCACAAATAGCAGCATCCAGCCCAGCCCTTGCTCCCCTCTGAATAACCACGTGGGAGTCACACCCCCAGTACCCACCTGTAATCCACATATTCCATCTTCCAGGACTCTGGTGTGCTCTCATTGGGCTTTCCATGCTTGTCCAGCAGACCCTTCTGGATCATCATCTTCTTCTGACTGGCCTGAAAGTGAAGTGCAACAAGTCAAACTGCAGCCCCAGGTAGGAAAAAATCCTCCCTCAAGCTAAGAGGAGGGAATCCAGCAACAAGCCAAGCCAACAGCTGCAGCATTATCTATTTACCATTGTTCCAAGGCCCTTAAAACATGTAAGACAAAAAATCTCCTGCACAGAAGCCTAAATCTCAGACAAGAGGCATCTTTATCAGTAAATAATGGTTAATTTGATGGGGGAGTCACAGCAACAGTAACACAACTGCACATGATGGAGTCTGGATCTTTCACTGGGTTTTTCCAGCTTAATGACCTGCAGCATTCGAGCTGGACCACTTGTTTGTGAGGTTTGGCAAAGGATTCTGCCAAATTCTGAACTGTCCTGTATTACCCCACCTTTGCCATGAGACAGATGCATCTGTCTCAGGTGAAACCAAAGCTTTCACCTGAACCACAGGAATGGATGAGCCACTGCAACTTGACACAGAGTTCTGAGTCCAACCTGCACCAGGCCAGCCTGGCTGCAGTTAAGCTACTACCACATGCCTGATGTGGGAGAGGAACCCAACACTGGGTGCTCCCACTGCTCCTCTCCTCCAGTCACAGTTTAGTGTCTCACAGACAGTATGCACTTAAGCAGTGTTGCACCAGAAGGAAAGGAAGCTCCTGCCTAGCCCCTCCAGAGCCATCAGCATGGGGTGATGGATGAAGGTCATCTTTGCACGGAGTGCTAATGCCATCCACTTCACATCATTTGGCTCTTTACCAGAGGAGGGCTGGCGCTGTACAGATCTGAGGAGCCCGTGTCTGAACACCAGCAATGGCCCTCAGGCTCTTTTGGGAGGGAAAGCCTCACTCCCACCAGCACTGGGCTGCCACAGCCCTGGCACTGGGAATTGCCACCATCATAGATCCAGGAGACCACAGCAGCATTACAGCAAGGCCCTGAAGAAGATACTGGCACTGCTCTGCCCAAGGGCCCCAGAGTGCCACATCCCGATGGCTGGGCTCCCACCACTGCCCTGGGACTGACCCCAGGCCCAGAGCAGCACTCACCTTGGGACCCAGCCCCCATTTCCGGGGATAAGTGTCTCTCTCCATGATCACTCTCTTGATCTTTGCCACGACGCCGTGGTCACACGTGGAAATGACTGCTGTGGTCATCAAGGCAATGGCTGCAGAAGCAGGCATGGAGGTCAGTAACTCCTGAAGAGCAGAACTGTGGCAGCCTGTTCTGCCTCTGTCAGCACAAAGACGACCAACATCCCCCACCAGTGTCACCCCAAGGACTCACTGGCTGTCACACAGCTTCTCTGAAGAGCCTGGTTACAACTGGGCACTCTTTTAAGTCAAGCTGGCAGTTGCTGGAGTCCCTTTGCACTGATCTACCAGGAGGTGTGATGTGCCTGGTGGCAGCCCGTGATCAGACACCATCCCTCGTCCCAGTGAGGATGGAGCCCCCAAAGAGGGGCTCCAACCCTGCCAGTAGTGCTCCCCTCCTGCAGGCAGCCAGGCACACATCACAGCAGCCCCCAGCAGGACACTGCAGGATGTCTGGAGGCTGCACAGCACCCAGAGCCTAGAACAGGAGCTGGGGTGCTGCAGGAGGGCAGCTCCACTGCACTCAGAGAATGGATAAACTGTGTCATCACCTCACACACAGCACACCTGAGCATCACACAGCTGCTGAACCCCTGACGCCTTGCCCAGGACCCATGCAGCCACTGCTTCTTAACATCCTGCCCAAAACCAGCTGCCTTGGGCCCACATTCCCAATCAAGAAGCACTAATTAAACCTTCTGCACACGGGAACTAAATTGTGGTGCCTTGACTGTCACACAGTCTGTTATTTCTGTGAGGAGAAGGAGGCATTTCATACCTAGGCAGATGGCTTCTCCTTTCGTGGTGATGACAACAATCTCCTGATTAAGCTCAATCCCATCCTCATACCTCAGAACACCAGGCAGCATGATCTTGGCTCCATAGCAAATGGCATTAACCTGAAAATATAGGGAAGGGGAGGGCTTAGAAGCTATTATGAGAATCAAAGCACAAAGTGTCTGATTTTTAGCTTCCCACTGCCATTACCATCCCAGCAAAATTGTCCCTAAGTAACTATTCACTTTTGTTCACTACATGAAACTTGGGAGCTTTGGAAGGAGAAAGCAAAGCACCTATCACAGCAAACAAGAGGTGAGGCAGATCTCTCATAACCATCAGCATCCTCTCCAAGCGAGGAGAGCAGATCCTCTGCCATGGAATTCATGGCTCCTGCATCTTAGTGCTGCTCTGGCAGCAGCCCATGTGAGGATCTACACAAGTCACCATCAGGACAGCACCAGACACCACATGGCTGCTGAGCCCCTGTGTGTTCTACCAGCTGCACAAGTCAGGAGGACTCTGCAGTGTCTGTCTGTCCCCTGGCCCTGCCTCAGGAACTCACTGCACTGTCTTTCATGACGAGCCTCTTGTGTGAAGTCAGCAGCTTCTCCAGGGGCAGGATGACCCTTCGCAGGTAGCTGTCATCCTTGTGGTTGTCGTACTGCCACTGGGCGTCCAGCACGTCGTGCATGGTCACCATGTTGTCCTGCAAAGACAAAACCTTTCTAAACTCTCCCACCAGCCACCACTTGAAACATGCACGAGAGAACAGCTGAAGCCCAGCAGCAAATAGTGTTTGGAAAAGGGAGTGAAACCAGATGCCCACCACAAGGCATGAAAACACAGCTTAAAAGAGGAAAGAATACTTTCCATCAGCAGCTTGAGGTCAGCCTGGCTTCAGCTACCAGACTTGGACCTTCCTAATCTCAGACAGCATTTGCACCTACAGTCTAACGTCTGCCCACATGAAACCTTTAAGTATGACCTAGTTAAACTCCTGGGGCTCCTAGACAAAGGTTAGTGAGCAGAAGTCTAAACTAACCAGCTTTTTAATCTGTGACATGGAATAAATTCTGAGGCAGCTGTGAGCACCCAACACCTGGAATTCAGAAATGACCCAGTGATTACAGCTGTGCTAAGAGCACAGATGGGTGGGGAAACACTTGCACTCTCATGCTGCTGCTTTGCAAAGAAAGAAATTAGTTCTGGAGCTTGAACCAGCAGCAGGATCTGTCTATGACCAGAGTGAAAAGACTGTACAAGTGTCCAAGACCACACACGACTGCACCTCCCAGGCTCACTCCAATGAACCACCTTCCCTGAGCTGTGCTGACTCCAAGCAGGCACTTCACACTCCTGAACTCACAGGACACTGGGGTTTGTAGGCTGAGAAACACGGGTGACATGAAACAAACTTTCAGCCACCGCAGTGCACCTCCCAGTCACTCACTGTCCCAAAGTTTAATTACCAGAACAGGAGCAACATCCTGAACTGAACTCAACACTTTGGTTACAGACCATCCACAGCAAGAGCTCTCTCACTGTTTGGGGGCTATTCACAAAACTCCTCCCTGAGCCTAAACCTCCTCCTAACGCTGTAAAACTCACACAGTCCCAAGGAGCTCCTGCAATTCTGACCATTTCAAAAGGGCTGGCTATAGTTTGAGGTGCCACTGTACCGTCTCTCCCAGGATGCCGGAGCGGACTCTGCGGAGCTCCTGCATCTGACCCCCCACGCCCAGCAGCAAGCCCAGGTGGACGCAGAGGGTTCGGATGTATGTGCCTGCTTCACAGCTCACCCAGAAGATACCTGAAAGGCATGACAGCATAGAGGGGTTTTAAGCAGAAAATAAAGCACATCCTTCAAGAGAAGCTGTATGCCCAGCCCTTCCCAGAGCCATCAGCATGGGGTGATAGATGAAGGTCATCTTTGCCCTGAGAGCTAATGCCATCTAACTGACATCATTTGGCTCTTCTGTGAACAGTGCAGCAGCACAAAAAGAGATGGGATTTGCTTCCCAGCACACCAAAGCGATGCGTGAGGCAGTTTCTGCTGGACAATGGGAAGATTTAGGTCCAAAGACATCTGCCAAAAGCAGCCCATTTCAGAGTCAGTTGTCAGTTTGACAGGAAGAAGGCAGGAAAGCCCTGTTTTACCTAATCTTCTCTCAGGATCGTACTCCACCAGCTTGCTCTCGTAGATGGTTCTGACTCTCAGCTGTCGTTTGACAGCAGCAATGAGGGGTGGCCGCTGGAACAGGGCACCTGTCAGGGTTTCTATGGCCTGAGGGAAGAAGGAGAAGCAAGAGTTTACATCTGTGCCCTAATGCAGGAGCACCTCGGGGTCTGCAGCAATTGTGTCCACTTCCAAGAGTGAGAAACCACAAGGTTTACCCTAATTTGATGATGCCATATTTAACACAGCAAATCCAAGCCAGTCACGTGGTCAAGATGTCAGTGAGCACAGCCAGGATTTTTCCATTAGATGGCAGCATGTGATCAGACACCATCCCTCGTCCCAGTGAGGATGGAGCCCCCAAAGAGGGGCTCCAACCCTGCCAGTAGTGCTCCCCTCCTGCAGGCAGCCAGGCACACATCACAGCAGCCCCCAGCAGGACACTGCAGGATGTCTGGAGGCTGCACAGCACCCAGAGCCTAGAACAGGAGCTGGGGTGCTGCAGGAGGGCAGCTCCACTGCACTCAGAGAATGGATAAACTGTGTCATCACCTCACACACAGCACACCTGAGCCCCATTCCTGGCCTCTCATCTTCCACCAGTGCCCAGCACTCTGCATGCCAGATGCCAGCATGGCTAAGAGACTTACCCTGGCCAGCTGAGCCTCACTTTCAATGGCATTGTGCAGCCGAACAATTCCCACATACTCTTTGCCTGAAAGAATGACAAGAGCAGTCAGGAACGGCCACTGGCATTTGTTGTTGACCTCAAGGTCCACCCTGCTTAACAGCCACACGTCCCCAGAACCCTGAAATCCTACCACCTCTTCTAGGAAATGGGTGTGGTTTATTACAGAGTTGGTTTTTCTTCTAGGGAAATAAATCTAAGCTGCATTTATTTCTTCTCTGGACTGGTAGAGGCTGAGGCAGTAAGTTCAACTGGTACATCAAACCATGTCAGAGGTGTTTTCGCTGACTTGTAACAGCCCAAGCACCAGAGAGGCAATGAAAAAACAACACGGATGTGTCCTCAGTGGCTTGGAGTAACATGCAACCCTTAAGGTCAAGGCATTGAAGACTAAGATTGGCCCTTTGAAGTTTTAGAAATCTCCATTTTGTCTCTGAAACCACTTCATACATCCCTAGTCACTGCAAATGGCCCTGAGCATCAAACAAACCTGCACTCTGCTGAGATTTGACCAGGCGTGTGGCCCTCTCGATGCACACAATGAGGCACCCGGTCACCTTGGGATCCAGGGTGCCACTGTGCCCCGTCTTCTCCACTCGCAGGATGCGCCGGATCCACGCAACCACCTCGTGAGAGGATGGGTTGGAGGGTTTGTCGAGGTTAATAAAGCCAGACCTGTAGTGCAAATCAGCAGGGAACGGGAGCCAAGCATTAGGGCAGACATGGCAACAGTGCAGTAACTTTGAAATACTGTCCTGGCTGCAAAGAAATGTATTTCTACACAGCCAGAGTGAGCAATGAGCCTCCCAGCAGCTCCCAGTAAGCTCACACTGACCTGCTCCATGCACAACAGGTGATATAATCCACTGTCAAGGAACCCTCCCCTGCACTTATTAAAAAACCCGATATTCTATGAACTCGGAGCAGTTTCAAAGCCCAGCAGGCCAAGGGACTTTTCTGAAGACCCCAGAGAATTCCTTAGGTGATTTGCATGTTCATCCACAGACCCGCTACAAACCCAGAATAAAGAAATATTTACAGGGAGAAATCAGTGGCTCCTATTGAAATGGATTTAAATAGGTTTAAATCAGTTTACTGATTCTGGCAAGGCACTGAGTGAAGAAGAAAGGTGCAAGGGGAATCCTGACAGAAAATATTTTGAAGGTATTAACTGTGCAAGAAAAATAAACTACTCTGGCCTGTGTTGCACTCACCTAACATAGTCAGAAATCTCTCTCTTCAGGGGATTAGAACCGGAAGGAAGAGGTGTGTAGTGTGCTGTCCTCACATTTAACTTGTCAAAGTTCTACAAAATCCAAGCAGAAATTACAAGTCTTTTTAAGCTTCCTTGATTTCAGTGCTGCTATGTTGCAGTGTATCTCTCCACATACACCACGTCTGATTTGTACATTTAAGTGATAGAGCCACCTCCAAAATGAAAATGACCCAACAATGAAACCACGATATTATTTTGCAAAAAATAATAGAAAATTAAAAAAAAATAGAAATCCTGGACTGAAGGAGATGGGAAAACAGCACAATGCATCGACAATGCAGGATAAACCGAACACTCCCCAGAAACTCAGCAGAAGCAACTTGAAAGTCTACACACAGCACAGGCCAAGATCAGACCCAAAAGAAAAAAAAACTCAAGAACTATGGCGGGATCTTTCCAAGGCACGGAAAACTCACAAAGCTTAAATGAACCTGCTGAAGAGACTTTGTAACACGATTTCTGCAGGCAGAGCACCACGCGTGCCGCTCCCCGCAGCGGAGCTGCACCTCCAGGGGCAGAGGACAAAAGCAGCGGGAACAGGACGGGCCACGAGGCCGCGCAGAACGCGCCCTACCTTCAGCAGCAAGGGCCACTGCGACGTGTCCAGCTGGGCCACCCGGGACTCGGGCTTGATGAGAAAGTCCTCGGTGTGCTGAATGTCCTGGGGGGGTGAAGTTAAGCGCGATCAGAGAGGGGGAGAAGCCGGCGGGCCGCGCTGCCGCCTCTCCACGTGGCCCGGGAGGCTCCGCCGCCACCACGCGCGGCGGCCGCGCTCCCGCGGGGACGGAGCGCGGGGAGCCCGTCCCAGGAACGGGGCTGGGGGAGCCCCCCACGGTCCCCGGAACGGGGCTGGGGGAGCCCCCCCCGGCACCCCGAGCACGGCCCCGATCAACCCAACCCGCCTCGCCCGCCCGCGCTCACCGCTACATCATCATCGCCGAGCGCCCGCTTCTCCTTCTTCCGCCGCTTCTTCACGCTGGAACCTGCGGGAGCGACACGCCGGGAGTGAGCGGCGGGAGCGCGGCAGGGCCCGGAGGGCAGAGGGGCAAAGGCCCAGCGGGGCAGAGCCGCCCGCACACCCTTCCCCGAGCCCCTGCCGCGGCCCTCCCCGCCGGGGGTCGCCGCGGCCCCGCCGGTCCCCACCGCTGCGCACCGTCCCCGTCCGCCATGGCCGCGCCGCGTGCTGTCCCCGCCGCCCGGAGCGCAGCGCCCGCCCCGTCCCGCCGGGCCCCGCGTCACCGGCACCGCCCGCCCGCGCCGCGCCCCTTCCGCCGCTCGGGAGCCGCCTTGGCCACCGCCCACCCGCGGCACCAGGGCGGAGTTACGGCGCCGGCGGCGGTCTCACGTGCTGGGATTTGAAAAGGACGCGGACCTAGGTGATTTCGCCGCGTGGGTTATTCGTTTTGCCTCTCGGCCTGGCTAGCTTGGCCATAAAATAACACCCAGTTCGGGTCCGAGCCTTTCTCAACTATCATTTTACCTGGTCGAAAAGAGGCTTGTGGTGATTAACGCTTCTTAAAATTAGCAGCTTCTCCGTTTGCGTTTCAGAGGGGAAAACGGCAAGTTCTTCGTTATTTATGTGTGGAAGGTAAAGGACGCTTGAAAAACAAACACTGGAAAAGCGCTTGAAAAAAGTGCTATCTCCAGACCCAAATATTAAAACCAGATGTGATACCACTGTTCAACACAATTACCTCTAACCTCTGGCTTCTCTCCCGCGTGTACAACCGGGATCGCCTTCTTGCTGAAAGCCCCGGCCCCTGCAGGGTCTCTGGAAGTGCTGGCTCAGAGCATTCGTTTCACTCTCCAGAATTGCTCTTTGTCCACCCAACACGCACAGCCCAGGGGCATCTCCAGGATAAAGGCTGCCCTGCCTGAGGTTGTATATTAGCACTGCTGGAATTTAGCAAGGCCTGCACCCAGGAGCTGAGTGCACCAAAAACAGCAGGGTCTTTTCCCCTCTAAAGAGCAGCTGCCTTCACCTAAAGGTCCCAAGAAGCAGAAAGCAAGAGACAGAAATGCCAGAGAGCAGACGGATAACAGCTGAAAAGAATTAAACAAAGTAACCACCACCTCCACCGTTAATTCCATTCCCAAATTCCCTCAGATGAAGTGGATTTGCCACCGTGCAGCCTCAGTTTTCTGGGTTCACAGCTGCTACAGAGACTGGAATCAAGCCACCATCACCCCAGGAACCACTGGCAGGTCAGTGACCAACTCCTTTCACCCACCACAAAACTCAGGGCCTCGTGTTGGCTGCAGTGACAGTTGTTTTCAGGAGGGGGGAAGAATTTTTTTATTTTATTTTTATTTATTATTATTATAGGGAGGTTTGTTTGGTTTTTTTTTTTTTTATAGGGAGGTTTGTTTGGTTTTTTTTTAGAAAAAGCAACTCTAACAACTTTTGATTCACAGATACCCAAATCCTCCAACGCATGCAAATTGCAGCCAGTCTTTTAATGAACAGCTTCCTTCTGCCCTGCAATGGCCTTTCTGCTTTAGGGTTACACTTCTTCCACGCACGACAACTTTCAGCGCGTACAGCGAGCAGTTCAACTAGGACGCAAGGCAAACGCGCAGATGAACGCGTTCTCTCGCCAACCGTTACTCCACTGCGTTGCAGAACTCGCATTAAAAATAAATAACCGCATAGAGTCTGTGCTGGCACCGGCTGCAGCGCCCGCTCCGGCCCGTCCGTGCGGGCGGCGGCGCTCACAGGCCCTGTCCGGCGGGGCTCAGCATCTCCTGCAGCACCAGGTGCAGCAGATGGTTCTGCTCGGCGCTCAGCAGCGGCCACAGCTCGGCCTGCAGCGCCTTCAGCGCCTCCGCGTCCTTCTCCTGGCACGCCAGCACGGCCGACTGCAGCAGCAGGAACAGCTCGGCCGGCAGGTAGCTGGCGGCCGGCGGCAGCCCCCCGCCCGTCCCGCTGCCGCTCCCGGTGCCGGGTCCGCCGTCGGGAGCCTCCCAGCAGTACTGCTCCAGCGTGCGGGCGTGCTCGGGCAGCAGCTTGGCGGGCGGCGGCTGCAGCAGGAGCAGCAGCAGCACCCGCGACACCTCGCAGCGCGCCAGCACGTCCAGGAAGGCGCCGCCGGGCGCGGCCCCGGCCCCGGCCGCGCCGCCCAGCCCGGCCCCGGCCAGCGCCTGCGCCCGCGTCAGCGCGGCCAGCGCCCCGGCGTAGTCGCGGGCCAGCAGCAGGCAGGACGCGCGCTCGGCCAGGCAGCGCAGAGCCTGCAGCGGCAGCCGCGCCGCCGCCAGCAGCTCCGCCGCCCGCTGCAGGGGCGCGGCGGCGCGGGCGGGCCGCCCCGTGTCGCGCAGCGCCGCCGCCAGCTCCAGGCACGGCCCGGCCGCCAGCGCGGGCTGCCCCCTCTCCAGGTGCAGGCGGGCGGCGAAGGCCCCGCAGCTCTGCGCCGCCGCCGCGTGCTCGCCGAAGCCGCCGCGCAAGCCCAGGCGCTGCCGCAGGTCCCGCTCCTGGCGCAGGAAGAGCCGCGCGGCCTCGGCCAGCGCGGCCGCCTCGGCGGGGCCGTGGAACAGGCTCTGGGCGCAGCGCGCCACGGCCAGCTGGCACCAGGCGGCGTAGGGCAGGCTCTCCTGGGCGCGCAGCTCCCGCGCCAGCGCCGCGAACTGCTCCGCCGCCTCCGCCACGTTCGGTTTCCGCAGGAACCGCCGCCGCAGCTTGGCCGACACCAGCCGGTACCGCGACAGGAAATCGCCGTCGCCGCCGAGCCCCGGCCCGGAGCCGCCCGCCCCGGCGGGGCCGGAGCCGCCGCCCGCCGACAGCATCGCGGGCCCGGCCGGAACTGACGCGCCGCGCCGCGCCGCCGCTCGCCGCCGGCCAATCAGCGCTCGCCCCGCCCCGCGCCGCCGGCCAATCAGCGCCCGCGCCTGCGTGTCGGAAGCAGAGGGGCGTGGCGAGGGTGCGGCTGCTGCGGACGGCGCGTCCCGGCTGTCACTGCCGCGACGGGCGTGGCTATGCGGTGTGACCCCGCCCATGGGGCGTGGCCACGCGCGGCGAGCACTGAAGCTGTGGCTCCCCCTGGCGGAGCGGAGGAGCCGCGCTCCTGCTCCGGCCGCACCGGGACGGGACGAGGAGCGGGAGCGGGACCGGGCGGGAGAGGAACCGGGCGGGAGAGGAACCGGGCTCCGGAGCTCTTGGGGGAAACCCCATCAGCCAGGTTCACGGAAGAACAATTCACCCAAATAGTAGCAAGCGAGTGGGTGAGCCCCTTGGCCAAAGGGTGTGTGGCGGCAGGAATTTTAGGTGACATCAAAGGGTGACTGTCACCAGATGACACAAGGAAAAACGACGCACCACAGCTTTGGTCACGATGAAGAGACTAATTTATTTCCTCTGACTCCAGTCTTTTATAGTTCTCAAAAGGTGCCAGTGGATTGGAGGGTGAACGTGCCACCTCTCCAACGACACTGGACAAACTACCTGTACATCAAATTTCTCCGCCTCTATGAAAGAATGCAAAACAACAGGTTGTTTACAGAAAGTTGTGTGGGAAAGTTCTCTACAAGAGTGTAAACTCAGAAGGCTTTAGAAAACTCTTATAAATCAGAGCAAGAGGTGACGGGTAAACGCTTGGAGAAGAGAATTCCTGGGGTCCCTAAACAAGTAAGCCACGTCTGTCTCGGAAAATCTCCAGCGCTGAGGACATTTCGTGATGCAGGGATTAGGTGAGCATGGAGCCGCGTGTGCTGGCCTGCTCCGCGCTGTTCCCTGAGCAGCTGCTGGAGGCGCGGCCGGGGCTGCCTGGGAGAGGCTGTTCTCGCCCTTCTGCCCACATGCCCACAGGAGCCCGCCTGCAGCCACGCCGCGAGCCGCGGCAGCCGCAGCTCCGTGCTGCTCTCCCCGCCGTCCCCAGCGCCGCACCCGCCGGGGCCCCGGGGCTCTCACCGCGCCCCTTCCGCCGGTCCGTGCCGGTCGTGCCGCTGCTCGGGTGCCCGCCATGGCTCTGTCCTGCGTGCTGAGGCCGCCGCGCCGCCCGCCGCCGCTCGCCCTGCTCGGCCCGCCCGCTCCGCTCCGCAGCCCGGGGACGGCGGCACCGTGGGGAGGGAAGGACAAGGCCGCGGTGAGCCGCAGCCGGGCAGAGCCTTCCTGGGAGGAGAGGTACGGGGCTTTTTCAAAGTGACCCAAGCGTTCTTTGGAAGTAGCGACCACCTGAAGCTGTGAACGTGGTGGGTTGGGGGGGGTTTGTTTCCACCCGGTGGGAATAGAAGAGCCAGAGCTCAGCTCGTTTGCCTGGAGTTGTCGCTCTGATTATCAAGAGTTTTCTAAAGCCTTCTGAGTTTACATTCTTGTAGAGAACTTTCCCACACAACTTTCTGTAAACAACCTATTGTTTTGCATTCTTTCATAGAGGTGGAGAAATTTGATGTACAGGTAGTTTGTCCAGTGTCGTTGGAGAGGTGGCACGTTCACCCTCCAATCCACTGGCACCTTTTGAGAACTATAAAGGATTGGAGTCAGAGGAAATAAATGAGTCTCTTCATCGTGACCAAAGCTGTGGTGTGTCGTTTTTCCTTGTGTCATCTGGTGACATGGAGTCTGGCCTGGGGAGGGGATCGTGGAGAAGACAAATGAAAAGTTCTGAGAGGAAAGGAGCAGATAAGTTGCCATATTGGCAAGCAAAAAGCGATAGTCCATTTGATTTGCAGTCCTGGAGCTCAGAGTAGTTGGCACTGGGTGCTTTGGAAGCAGCTCCAAAAATCGTAGGTAAGCAGTAACTGCAGCTTATCCAGCTGCAGGGTGGTGTTCCCCATGGGCTCAGAGACTCAGTTATGAGTGCTTGAATCGTATCGGCCTCACCTCTTTTTGGGGAGTCTTTTTAGGGTATATGTGTCTATGTGTCTTTTTTTTTTTTTTTAAACCAGCTTTTATGTGTTTTGTTCTTGTTCTGCTTTGGATGAGTAGTGGCAAGTTCTGAGGTTTATCTCTAAACTACGGGTCAGAGAGTATGGGCAGCTTGAAATTCCCTCCTGCTACACACAAACCTGTGCATTTCATTGTGGTTCCCTGGGAGTCTGGGTGTTCACAGCGTGGTGCAGAGCTCACACCACAACAGTCCTGCCCATGAAGTAGCTGACAGGGATGTTATGCCATAGGAATCAGGACTCAAGTAGCTCTGAGCTCTACCTTGTGCTTTCCAGGTTAGCAAATGCAGTGACGCCGCTGTGGAGACTTCCCTACCAAGAGCAGCTACAGGTAAGATGTGTTTACACAGACCTTTCTGTGTTGTGTTGCCCCAACTGTCCCTCCTATCCCCTTGAGCAGTAGCCCCTAGCATCTTAAAGCTGCAAACTTTTCAGACTCTATTTACTGCTGCTTTAATCCTGTTGTTGTGAAGGATAGTGTAGATCTTCTCAGCTCAGTCAGAGAGAAAGAGAAAGGTTTTTTTAACCAGGCAAGAGCCTGGGAAACAGTTGGGAAAGAATGTAAATAATTCTCTAATCTATCTTGTTATTCACATTGTTTATAGATATGCTCTGCTACTGTGCATTATTCACTGCACACCAATGGTGTGACATGTTTTTACTCTAAGACAAATGAAATTAGTCTGCACGATGTTCTCTATATATAGAGCGGTATATTTGAAATAAATCAGAGCTCATTTTCTTTGCCTTCTGATCTAGAGTTCTCTGTTCCCGTCCTGCTCAACAGTGACAGGATAGAACTGGGAGGTTCCTTGTACTGCAGGGGATGGGCATTTGCACAGTGATCCTGCCTTCTGTGGGACTGCTTTGCTTCACTGGGGCTTCAGGTTAGACAAAGTGTTCCAGGCCAGCATTTGGGGATCACAGACACAGGATTTTTCTTTCTTCCCGTTTCTCCAAACAGCTGTGGTTATGAAAAGGGCAGAGTTCCTCTGGGGCTATATTTTCACTTGCAGTTTTTCCCTCTTGTTGGACTCCTCAGAGGTGGGTGGTGAAGAGCTGCCCACCATCGTGTGGTCCTGTGAGAGTGTTTCTGCCTTAGAACTCCTCTGCAGGTAAAGTATGAAAGCCAGAGGAAGATTTTGCAGGCACTGGCATCTCGTCTTGAGGAGCTGGGCATAGATGCACAGAAACCTGGTGGGCTCTGCTGTCCTCTGCAGCCTGTAGTGCCTTCGGTGAGTGTCCCATGGGAATGCTCTTCCTTCAGAGCCACCAACAGTCTCTCACTCAACGGCTCAGGAGTCTCATGGGGGGCATCATTTGCTTGCAGAGGGTGTGTCTGAGTCAGTCCTTGCAGCTTGTGACTGCCTGCCAGTGCTTAGGAACCCTTTTTTTGTGCCTAAGGCCTGCCTGTTAAACCTGTCACCACTGTCGCAGAGAGCCACTTTGTGTCCCCAAGGGGCAGTACTGGGGTTCTTGTGCACAAGCTCTGTTTCTGTGTTTTGCCCATCTTCCCATGTTGGCAACAGAATAACCAGGCTGGGGTTTGGCTTTCCTCCATTGCTTTTTCTTTTGATCCAAGGCTTTGCTCTTCCTTCTTCCCTCCCTCAGCCCATCATTAACGGCTACCGAAACAAATCGACTTTCTCTGTGAACCGAGGACCAGATGGGAATCCCAAAACTGTGGGGTTGTACGTAGGAACTGGCAGAGGTCAGTGCAGGACAAGAAACTCAGAGAAAACTGCTGGCATGGGCTGTGGAAATGGGGAAAGGTCTCTCCGCAGTTCATCGTGTCAGATGCTACAGTGGTTTATGTGCCCTGAACCAGAGCACAAATAAATAAATAAACAAATAAATTCCTGTCCATCTCTCTACAGAAAGAAATATTGTCTGTGTGAAAGCCAGTCATGTGGAGAACATACCCTCAAAACACAAACAAGTGGCCCAGGTAAATAAATAAGTTATGTCTGTCCCTTCACTGTGGAAGAGAGACTGCAATAACTCTTGCTTACTTAGGAGAACACTGTAATTTTAATGATGCTGTGTTTTCAAGTCCATTTTCATGTTCTGAAAGTTTTCCTGCCTGATTATAGTTGGTGGATAAATACTTCTATAAAAACTCACGTGTCAACATTGCAGCCCATAAAGTGTCCCGAGTAATGAGGTTAATCAAGTGACAACGAATTCCTGCCAATCTATTAAAAGACATAAGAATTGCAAATTGAAGCTATTAAAATGTGTTGTCTTTCAAGAGCCTGGAAGGAGCGTTCACCCAGTGTATTGAAATCAACAGAAAAAACAGACCACAGTGGTGGAAGGGCTGCCTGTCTGGGGGCTAAGAGCAGGGCAGTTGTCTTCATGGTACTGAAGGTGGATTTTCCCTCCCCTCAGTGCTATGAGGAGTTCATCTGTCGCTCCCCCCTGGACTCCTGCATCCTCTTCCACGAAGGCGGGCACTGGCGAGAGCTCGTGGTTCGTACCAGCCGCTGTGGCCACACCATGGCTGTCGTCACCTTCCACCCCCAGCAGCTGCGCCAGGTGAGCGCGTGGAGGGCAGGGCAAGGGGCACGTCTGGCTGAGCCCAGCCTGCTGGGTGTGTTGCTGGGGAGAGGGGGTCTCATCAGGTTACCCAAAGAGGCAGCTTTCCCTTTCTCCCTCTTGACAGGAGGCGCTGGCTACTCAGAAAGCATTGCTGAAGGAGTTCTTCACATGTGGGCCTGGAGCAGTCTGTGCCTTGACTTCACTTTATTTCCAGGAGAGGTAAACAGGGGGAATGAGTGGAAACAAAGCCACCTCCTTCTTCTACCCTTTCTGATCAAATTCGACAGGGGGAATGAGTGGAAACAAAGCCACCTCCTTCTTCTACCCTTTCTGATCAAATTCAAATTCCACCAGATCAGGGAGTGCTGGAAGAGACTGACAGATGTTTGGATCCCTCTTGAAGATGTGGCTTTAAGATGGCCCCATCTTATTTTTCCAGACTTATTTGAGCACACTATGGCTCTACCTCATGGGGATTACGAGTCTGGGAAACTTGAAGAAAAAACTTCCAGTGACTATCCCAAGACAGTAAATCACATTAGCAGCAAAACTGGGGAATAGACCTGAGGAATGCTGCCTTCTGCTGAGTAATTTTGATACTTTTAATGAAATTTAGGCTGCGCAAGTCACAGATCCCTTACAAAGAATGAAAATCCTTTAATCTTGCTGAAAGGCTCACATGAAATATAAGTTGCTGGGGAGATGAACCATCCTCCACTGCCCATGAGCACCCTGGGAATGGAAACCAGCTCCTCTCTGCTGCCTTCTAACAGCTGTTTTCTGTGTGATCTGCCAGCACCATGACGCGTTGCTCCCACGAGCAGTCCCCCTACCAGCTCCTCCACGGAGCACCGCACATCTTCGAAGAACTGCTCGGCCTGAAGTTCCGCATCTCTCCAGACGCCTTTTTCCAAGTCAACACGGCTGGAGCAGAAGTTCTGTACCAGGCAGTCGGGGAGCTCTGCCAGGCTACTGGGGACACTGTCCTCCTTGACATCTGCTGTGGAACAGGTAGGGTCCTGGGCTCCCAGAGCTTTGCATTCCAGAGCAGATCCTCGCTGTGTAAAGGCCTGTTTCTTCAGCGTGAATGTATGGAATATTTTTGTTTGCCGTGTTTCCAGGCACAATTGGTCTCTCTCTGGCTCACCAAGTGTCCAAAGTTATTGGTGTCGAAGTGGTGGAGAAGGCTATAGAGGATGCTGAGTGGAATGCAGCATTCAATGGTGAGCTTAAACTCACTGTGGCAAAAAGTTTCAAACTAAATGCTGAAAAACCAGAATAGAAGTGAGCAGAGGAACCCTAACCAGTTGCCTTAACGCAGCAAAGGGGGGTTCATGTTATACCTAACTCTTGGTGAGACTCAGTTCATGTTGCTTTCTTGTTTCACAGGGATCTCGAACTGTGAGTTTCGCAGTGGAAAGGCAGAGGCTGTGTTACCACAGCTCTTGGCATCGTGGGAGGATGCCCGACCGCTTGTTGCTGTGGTGAACCCTTCTCGGGCTGGCCTACGTGAGAGAAAATGCTATTTATTTTCATCTTGTAAACAGAGAGTTTTGAACAAGTTCTGTGAGACCTGCTGTACTGGCTCCAAACCCTTTCCTTGCTTAGTCTTTCATTTCTTGTTGCTGACAGCAGCTAAAATCCCACAAGTCTGCTGTTTTCAGTGCCTTCATCATGCTTTCTCTTTAGCTCTAATCTTTTTTCCATCTTTCACAGGCTCACACAATTATTTATTTAAGAGAGAAGGGACCTCTGGAGGTTTGTGGTGCAATCTCCCAACTATAGCAAGGCCAACTTCAGAGTTGTAGGAGGTTGCATAGGGATATAAAGCCTAGCTGAGGTCTGAATGTATCCAAGGGTGTATCCCCTCTCCTGAAAATGGTTTCCCCAATATATTTAATCAGTATTTTTCCTTGCTGCCATACATCTGTTGCTTCTCATCCTCTTCTCATGCCCCTTTGAGTAGTTTCTCAGTTATCTGTAATCCCCCATGAGATCCCTGAAGATAGTAAGTGGATCTTTGCTTTTCTTTTCCCCAGGCTGCATAACACAGCCCTCAGACTGTCTCAGTGGTCTCCCCTGGAGTGTGTACTGGGAAGTCACACACTGCTCCTGGTGCCCAGATGCACTCTCACAAGTGTGTGTGGAAGGTTTTATATGTCTTTGCTTAATTAACATCTTTTCTTTCATCCTCCATCCCCCTGGGAAGCAGAGGGACTTCTCCCATTGCTCTGCCCTGCCTGCCAAATGGGCTAAGCTGTCAGCAGTGTGGGTGGCACCCGTGGCCTCCTGAGGGACTTCACCTGAGACAGAACATAGCAAAATACGCGTCTGTATTTTTGACAGTTCTGTGATGCTGTGTAATTATTTCCTTCTGGAGAGCTCAGGGTGGTGGTGGGAAAGCAGGCTGTCTGGTTTTTGCAGACTACAGGGTCGTCCGAGCCATCCGGAACTGCAGGGCCATCCGCAGGCTGCTCTACATCTCCTGCAAGCCAGAGGGAGAAGCCATGAGGAACTTCCTCGAGTGAGAACTCTCCTCTTTTCTCTTGATCTCAGTGACAGACAAGGCACCAGTGAGGAATAGAGAATAATTCAAACATGGCACAATGACATTGTGCATCCCTCTGAAAAAAAAAAAAAAGCACACCTGGGTGTGAGATGCAGAGTCCACGGGGTGCACTGCAGGAAGGTTGGCCCCTCGCCAAGAAGGTGAAGCCAAGGGGATTTGTCACCTGCTTAGGGGTTAATCGTGTAGCTTTATCTGGTCAGCCTTTGGCTGGGCTAGACCCAGGTGATAAATCTGTCTGCAGGCAGCCATAAGGGCAGTGCAAAACTGAAAACTGAGTGTCTTTCAGCTGGGATGGCTTGTGGGAAAAGGAGCTTTGAACTTGCCACTGACTGTTCAGCTTGTCCCTGAGGTTTTCAGAGCTGGTTGGGGATTCAGTATTGATGGCTCCACACCTCAGCCAGCGTCAGCTGAAGATTTTGAGGAATGTTTGTCAAACACATGATACCTCCTTTGTGGGTCCCCCTTGGATTGTGATACCAGTGGTGGGAAGGCTTCTGCTACTGGTCTAAAGGATGCTCTTTGTTTTCCACAGGCTGTGCTGCCCACCTGACCCACAGAAGAAGCTGGCAGGTGAGCCATTTGTCCCCGTGCTGGCTATGCCTTTTGACATGTTTCCTCACACTGTTCATTGTGAGCTGGTGCTGCTGTTCACCCGCTGACAAGGAGGCAGGAATGAGCTCTGAGAGCTTGGGAAGCAACCTCCTCCTGTCCTGAAGAAGCCAATGTAGTTCGGATTTTAACTTATTTTCTGTGCGGTTGTAAAAAAAATAAATAATTTTGTTTTTTCTCTTACTTTGGGTTGCCTAGCAACACTGTTCTGTGAAGAACTACTTGGATTTGTGGGGTGAAAAGGTTCTCTGTAGCATTTCATCACCCTTCCTTCCCCGGCAAACCTTGGGCTGCTGGTTAAAGCAGCCTGGAAAAGACTCTCTGTGTTGAGGAATATGTAGCTCGGTGTTCGAGCTGCAAATTGTGCCCTGGATAGTGGGAAATCGCTGGAGCCCCGGGCAAGGAGCCGTGAATGGGCGCTGACCTCGTCCCTAACAAAGGACACAGGGCTTCCAGCCCTGGCTGGGTGTGGATGGCTTCTCACCCACAAACTCTGCACAAACCAATGAACGATGAGCAGACACCAGACTCTAATTTTCCACTGGTCAGAGCGGTTGTGGGAGATTTAGGTTGGAAGAGTATGAAAGCACAGGGATTCCTTTGCTGGGGTCCCTGCCCAGAGGAGGCACCAGCTTTGACAATGAGATTTTTCTATAAAATGAAAAAAAGAGAACAGATTTCAGTGTCTCTCTTTTCACATCTACCTCCCCCTTCTCCACTAATGACTGGTGATGCCTAAATATGAAGTGTCCTGTGAAAATGTCAGCTGCAATATTTTTCTTCTTCAGGATGTTCTGCAATAGCTAATTAAAATTTTCTTCTGTTTTGAATGTGTCCTGTTCTGCTCACAGTGTTGTATTTCTCCAGCTCTTCAGAGATGGAGCTGCTGTAATGTGAAGAGGAGTCTAAATGAGCAGAGTTCCCTTGTGCTGTGCGAGTCCCATTATGTTTTGAATCAAGGCTGATAAACTCCCAAGGAAACTGGGAGAGTTGCCTGTATTTTTCAGACTTTTAATTCCAGACCTCAGCTTTGAATAATAACAGCAACCAGTTCTCAAGCCATAGGGGCTCAAAATACACGTGTTTAGGATTTAAGAATTACTACACCATAAAGGGAATAATGATGAGATTCCTGACAGGCATAGGAAGTGTCATTCTTGCACTATCCCATGAGTAGAGGTTGTTACACACTGTTGCAGCCTCTTGCTTTCATTTCATACCAAAGGATGCAATATTCCAGCAGTTCTGTTTAATGGAATTATACCTTGGTTTCTCACGGTGAGATCTGAATAGATTTCTACTAGGTTTTGGTCAAAAGGAAATTTGTTGCATTAATTGCAGGGGAGACAATGACTTTAAATCAGAAAGTAACAGAGGATCATAAAACATTTCCACTAGCCTCTGGATAGCTGAACATACAGGATGAGTTTTAAAAGGGTGATACAGGTGGCCTCACTTTCCCATTTGAGCATCAGGTTCCAGGAGAGAAAATGTTCCTGTCCACAGGGACAAAACATTTCTTTTTCTTTCTTGGTGCAAATAAATGAAGCAATATGTTGTTTACTATGTATGAGCATCTGAATATCTGAAACTGAAAGCTCTCTATGTACAAGAGACCCCTGCCCACTTCTCCTCCACAGCACGTTACTCCTGTGCCCTCTGCTAACATGTCCTTGTTTTCCCACGAATAAGTAACTGTGCTCTGCCTTTGGCTGCCATCCCACATCCCTAGAACTGACTCCGTTTCGGGTTTCTGTGGGTGATTTATGGAACACGCAAAGAAACAGGATGAGTTCCTCTTGCGCTCCAGTGCTAGAGCTGCTTAGCTCTGGCTGCAGGGCTTTAGGACCCAGGGGTTGCTGAGTGGAGGAGGCTGAATCCCCTCCCGCTGTCATCCTCCTGCCTCTGCAGCTTTATTCCTACAGCCTTCAATGGTGACGGACTCCCTCCCACCCGGGCTGGCAGGCAGAGCCACAAGGCCTCGCTAGGAGCGGATCCCTGCGGCTCTATGGCATCTCCCAGGACCATCACCATTGTCGCCCTCTCGGTGGCCCTGGGGCTCTTCTTCGTCTTCATGGGGACGATCAAACTGACCCCCCGGCTCAGCAGGGATGCCTACAATGAGATGGTAAGTCGGGCAGCACGCAGGGAGGTGCTTTAGGGCTCTCCCGCCTTGCAGCGGGAGCAGTGGGGGAAGCGGGGGGTGACTGCCCTGGACCCCCGAGCGAGGGCCAGGAGGGGGAAGAAGCTTATCTGACTCGGTACCTGACAGACGTGCAGGGAAGCCAATAATACGCAGTGCCAAGGATGTCCTGGCAGCCCTGCCTGGCTCCGGCTGAGCCGATGCACCGAGAAACCTCTGGTGGATAAGGACGGGGAGGGAAGGAGGCAAGGAGGATGGGGTGGCACAGCACACACAGCCTGCGGAAGATGGGGACACAAGGGTCTGTAAAAGCAAGGCCTGCAGGAGTGCCAGACATGCAGCAGGCAGGGACAGCTGATCCCCGAGGGGAAACCTATCCACTGGATGGGGGTGGGAAAAGCAGATGCCTGCTCTGGCAGATGTACATCCTCAAAATTCGATGCTTTAAAGCAAGGATAATGACACTGACTGTCCCCACCTCACCAGATTTGTGCAGGGATTAATTAATGATTGTGAAATGCTTTGAGATTCTTAGCTGGTAGAGGAAGGTATTATTAATAGTCTTCTTATTATTCCCTTTGGCTGGAAAACAAGCCTCTCCCCCTCTTGCCTAAGAGGAAAGGGGTGAGGAGAGGATGGAGAAGTCATTGTGTGCATTTCTCACCTGGTGAACTGGTTTATGCTCCTCTCTGCTCAGGGCCAGCCCTGCTGCAGAGCTCTGCCAGCTGCGAGCTGCAGGCAGGTGGGGGACTGGCTGCCACATTTTGCTTCCTCATCTGTGATTATTTATTCTCCTGCATGCCACCCCCTTCCCCCCAGCCACTTCCCCAGTTATTTATTGTGGTGGTTGAAAAGATTAGTATAATTTTTGTGCCCCTTAAAAAAATTGTGCTGGAAGTTTCCAGCACATTCTGTTTTCTCCCTTTGCTCCACCTGCCCAGCTGCTTTTCTTTAGCTCTCAAATAACATCTGAATTGCAGTGCCTAGTCTGCAGCCCAGCACAGGGATCTCACAGGAAAATCCCCAAGAAGTAACTCATGGGCAAGAGACACACGAGGTAAAACCCCTAGAAAACAAAGCTCTTAAGCTTCTGCTACAGAAAAAAAAAAAAAAAAAAAAAAAAAAAAACCCACAGAGACTTTAGGAGCACTGCAAAATGCTTCCTCTGTAAAATATTTCACTTCTGTGTGCCCTTCTGCTTTATCAAGAGTCAAGCCTACAGGTAGAAATGATCTCTGGTTTTATAAAGCAGGTATTACACAGCACCATTATTCTTCATAGTCCATATTGTTATGTATTCATGGCTCATTAGGCTCTCCTGCCTTTGCTGGGCTATATCCTGTGGTGGTCTGTCAGGTCATGCAGACAGCTAGGAAAATCCTGACCTTGCTAATCCATACGGATGGCTTTTTGTCCTCAGCAAACAGAGAACCTTTGTTATCTACCTAAAACACCAAACTTGTAGTTTTTCATTTGGCAAAAAACCCATTAGCTTGCCTATTAAAATACCTAAAATACCAGAGTAGTCTAGGACATGCTTATAGTACATTTCTTAAAAATGTATTTTTTCACAGCTGTTTAAAAATACTCTGCTCTGAGGTTTTAGTCACTGATGGTTTAAAATATATCCTTACAATGCAAACACTTGGAGTAAATGTGTCATGAGATCTTCAATTATTTTGTAGCAAAAATGACAATGGTGGATATTTTTTAACCACCTGTGAAGCATCAGATCCTCTCAAAAGAAAGCATCAAAATTTATGGAGACGTGGGGAAGTTCTGTATGCCTGTAATGTAGGTTTCCAAAACTGTATGGAAGTAAATCCACAGTCTGATCAGTGCCTGTGAGAGCTGGACAATTCTGTAACTGAGAATTGGCTTTCATTTCCCTCATGCTGAAAACAGAGAACACAATGGCAAGAATGTCTTCAGGGATATTATCCTCAAGTATAAGTGGAAATTATTTCAGTGTCTCACACTGAATAGAGGAGCCTTATTAAAAAAAAAATATATATATATAAAGGAAATATTTGATTGCAAAACAAAAAAGAGAAAAAAACCCCAAACAAAACAGTGAGGCCACCAGCACCTAATGTTCAAATGCAAGAACCTGGACATGTGTAAGGACAAAGGTTGCTTCTTTCCCCAAAAGAATGAGGCAGCTGTGTAAGCAGGCTGAGTCTTGCAGCTTACACTGTGTCTTGATTTGGAGAGACAGGTGTCTGCTAAGGAAGGCAGGAGCCTCCCCTGAAATGGAAAAAATGTAGACCCCCCTCCCTCCAAATTGTTATAAATTTGAAATTAAGGGGGGCTCTCAGGCAAAAATATGGGAGCAGGAATAACAGTTCTTTATTAGGGAAGAAAATAAAAAAAAATAAAATAAACAATGCAGTGAACCAAAACAACACTGACAGAATCAGAATACAGCCTGACACCCTGTTAGTCAGGGTGTTGGCCACAGTCCAATGGGAATTGTGGCTGCAGTCCTCCTGGAGTGTCAGGTGTGCTTCTGTTGGAGCAGTGATCCTCTAGGAAAGGGTGTAATCTTCCTTTGAAGACCCAGTGGAAGAGGCAGCTGTTCCTCTGGGAAATCCAGTGCAGGAAAAGCCGTGCTGGTGTTCCAGAAACTCAGGATTATATCCAGGTAGGAATGCTTGGCTCCTCCCTCTGGGCAGAGCATCTCCCAGTGGGATGTTCCAGTTCTTATCAGTCCTGCAGTGACATTCAATAGCCCATTATCAGCAGATGTCTCCCCTGAGAGAGGATGGGCTGTGGAAGAGATAAGGAAAACTGCCCACTTACCAGAAGACAACTGCCACACAGATGGCAAATGGATGCATCTTGCCTTTTAGTCTGGGACACACCGCTTCTAAATCCAGCATAAACCAGGGAGCAAATAATGTCAAATGTCAGCTTGCTTTCACCTGAGGAAAGAAAGGATCATAAAGGTATGTAAGCACAGGATAGGACTGGTGAATCTTAGCTTTGATGTTTAGTCCCACCCTAAGCCTGCACTGCCCATAACTACTGTAAATTGCTTTGGAGTAGAGACTTATA
The DNA here is from genome assembly GCF_026979565.1 of Vidua chalybeata. NCBI lineage: Eukaryota > Metazoa > Chordata > Aves > Passeriformes > Viduidae > Vidua > Vidua chalybeata. Next base: position 976,910 of record NC_071543.1, read on the forward strand.
TTTACTTGCTGTGCTTTGGCTTTGCAGGGGTTGGGTGTATTAGTCAATTTTAAAGCACAAAGTTACTCTTAGAAAGAGGTTTGTTTGTTTTAATGACAGGGTTCTGCACTGTTAATTCCAGCAATCAGAACCTCAGATTTCAGAGTAAGGTACACCTGCCCTGGTTGTAGTTCCAAAGATGGATGAGAGGTTGCAGAACTGTTTTCCAGTGAGGAGACAACAGCTTAGGAAGGGGGAATTGCAGACTGATGGTTTAATATACCCCCAAACAGAAGCTTTACAGATTGGATATTGTGCCTGAGGGGTCTGTGATGATTGAAATAATCTGTCTCATTGGAAGTCACCTTTGCCTTCACTTTCTCACATGATGTCCTTGGCTGCTTGACTCCAGAAACGAGCATACAAAAGCTACGTGCGGGCCCTGCCCATGCTGAAGAAGATGGGAGTCAGCTCCATCCTCCTCCGCAAGAGCATCGGCGCCCTGGAAGTGGCGTGCGGCATTGTCATGACACTGGTGCCCGGTCGCCCCAAGGACGTGGCCAACTTCCTGCTCCTCCTCCTCGTGCTGGCCGTGCTCTTCTTCCACCAGCTCGTGGGGGACCCCCTCAAGCGTTACGCCCACGCCCTGGTCTTTGGGATCCTGCTCACCTGCCGCCTGCTGATCGCTCGCCAGCCCGAGGAGCTGCCGCCGGAGAAGAGGATGCTGTCGGTGAACGGGGATGAGCAGCCACTCATCCATGAAGCAGCTCCCGAGAAAGGCAAAGTGAAGGTATCCTAGTTGAGTGCTTGTGAGGAAACACGGACCCTCGAGGCAGCTCTCTGCAAAATCACCCAGAAAATTTGGTTTTTATTTACTGACTTGCTTTTTTTTTTTTTTTTTTTTTTGGTCTGTCTAAATAAAGTTGCACTTGGGGTCTGAGAGATATAAGGTATGTCTACACTGTAGTCTTGCTTTTGCTGCTGCCCTGTAATGTAGAAAAACACAAACTAGCTTCCACAGGGACAGCTTGGAGGCAGTCAGCAACCCGGCTGGAGCAGTGCTGGCCTCATCAGGAGCTGCAAAACCAGCCTGAGACTCTGGGCAGAGACCTGGGCAGGCACTCAGGCCACCCTGGCACTGCTGCAGTGGGGAGATCAGTCCTGAGCACCAGCCCTGAGCCCCACGGCAGCAGAGCTGGCCTGGCTGCTGCTGCTGCCCGGAACAGGCCATGGCCAGCGTCCCTGTGCAGCCCCACACACACATCTGCATTTCCCTTTCTGTGGTGAGGCATAAAAGGGACCCTGTTAAAAAAAAAAGTGCTTTTTGTTGTGTTGGAGAGAGGGATTTCTTGGGCTCGGCTGCCTCTGTGCCCAGTCCTTTCTATGGAATGATTATCCAGAGAAAACATGGGATGCTCTGTTTCCATCTTCTTTGATTTCCATGCTCCAAAACTGGGACAATGGCCTGATAACAGTAGTTTTTTGCCTGCTTCACATGAGGCAGTGGCACCTCTTTACCCTTCTTGGCAGAGAGTAAGGGTGCCTGGAGAAGGGACGGGGAGTGGAACTGCCCAAAGAACTCCAAAGTATCTCTCGGATGTTGGCAAGTAGCATTGTGCTCCCCAGTTCCCTGCAAGTTCCTTTATCCCCCCCTGCCCACAGCTACTGTGACTTGATAGAATTGTTGTTTATTTCTGGTAGATGAGGGTCTGAACAACTGCAGGTACCTCATTGCTTGCTCATCCCACATACTGCCTCAGTGAGCTGGGATAAGTCCTGTTACCAGAGCCTGAACCCCTGTGTTGTGTCTGAAACCTTAGAGTGTCATAAGGAGCATATGTTACCTCTGAAATTTGTCTGGTTTTCTTAATGTTTGTCTGTTCTCAGTTTTTCCTTTTTTTTTTTTTTTTTAATTAGTCACAAAAATAAACTTTTTGAAATTTGGAGAAAAATGTCTTTACAGAAACAAATTTCTTACTTGAGAGACATGTCTGAAAACATTTCCCTGTGGTCAAACACTCCACCTAAAATGGGCATAATCATGTCAGGCAGTTTGAGAGACAAGGTGATGCAAAGTAGAAGTCAGATAAACTCTACTTGGTTATATATTAATATATATTAATAACCACACATATTTAAAAGAGACATTTGAGTATTTTACTGAAACAGTCTCAAATAAAGTTCTGCTACAGTTCAATGCAGCAGTGAGAAAAGGTAACTCCAGTAAACTGGCAGCATTGTATCCCTATAAAAATTGATGATGGATGTTCATACACAGTTTTGTCCTGAATTTATATATATATATATATATATATATATATATATGGCTGCATCTGTTTTAGCAGCAAAATGTACATATGTATGCTGAAAAAGCCTCCTCCCAGAGATCCAGTGGCACTAAATCTCTCTTGTCGGATGTGCACCCTGAGCAAAGGAACCAGCAGGCCACCTCTGATAGACAATCTCACCTTCACAGACTATCTCAAGGTCATCCAAAATATATACACAGAATTCCCTTGACTTCCCAAAAAATGCTTTAACTACCATGCCCCGACTGGGGTTATTAATTGTGTTTTAATTCAAAACCAAATGAAAATACCACCAACTCAAAGGCGCAGCATGCTGTGCATTCCCACACCACTGAAGCCCTTTCACCTGGGCATCCAACCCAGGAACAACCTTTGGGAACAATTGTTGTGTTTATCTTTTGTAACAGTCCTCACTGAAGCTTGTACAGATGATAATAATAAAGCATCCTATGGAGCAAAGCCTATCTCTGTAAAAGCTTCAGACTGTTCAGTGACTACTAAAAATCCCCCTTTTTCACATTTGCATGGATATGAACAACTGAGCCGCAGCAGTGGCTGCACGTTCTTTGTTACAGAGAGAGACAACTCATCTTGGAGCGCAGTAACAATAATTCTGTATTTATCTTAGCGGGCTGATCTCTATCACTGCCCCCCAGCATTAAGCAGCTATTTTCGGACACTTCCAGCCATCTGTGCTCGCTGGAAGTGACAAGAACAGATCCGCTCCTCGAAGACCTCGATGCTAATTTACTCTTTTTTTTTTAACTCTTTCTTTCTGTTTCTCCCCCTATGCGCTTTTCTCTCTTATCTCCACGCCCCTCAGTTCATTCCGGTGGGCGTCAGGGCTGCTGCCTCGCTTTGTACGTGCCTTTTTTTCCCCCTCTCTTTTAAAACGCAACCTTAGGCCGCCGTTCCCAGCCCACAGCTCAGGGGAGGGGCTCCTTCCCCTCACGGGGCATTCCCGCCCCGCACCCTCTGCGCATGCGCAGAGGCGCTGGAAGGGCGGAAGCGCTGCCGCCGTTCCCGCCCGCCGCGCGCAGTGGCGGCGCTGCGCATGCGCTGCTCGGGGGGTGGGCGGGGCCACGCCGGCAGGCGGTCAGTGCGCATGCGCGGGCGGCGGCGGCGGCTGTGGCGGCAGGGTTTAAACGCGGGGACGGTTGGAGCCGGCGGGCGGTGGCTCTGCAGGGTCCGCGGCTGTGGGAAGGGCTGGGCCGGGCGGTGCGGGGGCAGCCGGACCGCTGACTGCCCTGGAGTGGTCATCGGTGCCCCGAGCAGAAGTGCGGTTAGTGGCCGTGGGATGGTGAGTGGCCGGAGCGGCGGGAGTCAGTGGCAGCGGGGTCAGTGCCCAAGGCAGCGGGCGGGTCAGTGGCCGTGGGAGGGGGTGGTCAGTGGCCGTGGGAGGGGGTGGTCAGTGGCCGGGGCAGCGGGCGGGTCAGTGGCCGTGGGAGGGGGTGGTCAGTGGCCGTGGGAGGGGGCGGGTCAGTGCCCAGGGCCAGTGGCCGTGGGAGGGGGTGGTCAGTGGCCGTGGGAGAGGGTGGTCAGTGGCCGTGGGAGGGGGTGGTCAGTGGCTTCCCCCGGCCCGGCTCTCCCCTGAGGGCCGGGGGGCCCCGCCGCAGCTCTGAGCGCCCCGGGCCCGCCGGCGCTGGGAAGGCCTCACTCCCTCCGTCCCCTCGGGCGCTCCGGGCGAGTCGCGGAGCGGACTGCAGGGGAAGGGGGTGCTGAGAAGAGGGTGAGGAGTGCTGGTGCTGCACTCCTCGTGTCGGCGCCGAGGGGCTGCGCAGGGCTGGGCTCGCTGTGAGCCAGAGCTGCCCTTCAGTTGCTCTCTCCTTCACCAAGCCTTTCTGGTAGAACTGCGGGGCAAAAGGAAAGAAAGCGCACGTAGAGGAGGTGCTGAGGGAGCTGAGAGAAAGCTGTTGCTGTACTCCAGAGTGTGGTCACCGAGCTTTGCTGCACAGGAAAGTGACAAACAAACCTCTAGGGAAATAGTGATGATGGTAACCTCGTAAGGAAGTGAGAGGTGGAGAGGGAGTATGCATTGAAAGTCATTCTGTTTTATGGTGTCAGGAGAGATAGGTTCCAGCAATCCAGGGACAGGGGTGCACACTCTACAAAGTTCAGGAAATTGTAGCAAAATTTTCTATTTTGTGGGTAAAAGGTTGATCTCTCCAGCATATTGAGGAGAAAATGCCACTTTTTGTGGCTGTATTTCACCCACAGCTGTGCAGTTTGGCACTGTTGGTAGCTCTTGTGCTGCACTTGGAAGTTTACCAAAATTCTGAATTTTTCCAATCCAAGCTGGTTAGTAGGAAGGCTGCAGAAGAGTCTAATTTTTGTGAAATAGGAAGAAAAGTGTTGTTATGATCCTCTAACATATGTGCATAACTGTGCAGAGAATCATGACTTGTTGACAGATTGTATTGGCATGCCCAATAGAAGTAAAGAAAATAATAATGTACAAAATTAACTTAGAAGAAAACTTGGTTGTGTTATGCTAACTTTTTGATTAGGTTGATTTTTTTATCAAAATGCTATATAAGGTTGTATCAGGTAATGTTTAACTTGAAAGGACCTTTTGTTTGTTTTTACTTGGGATTTTTTTTTTCCTTTTTAATCTAAGATGAGAGTTTTGATACACTGTTGTTTTTACCTCTTTGAGGATCTTGTCTGATCTTTTGGGGAGCAGTCAGCTCTAAGCAATTTCTTCTGAATTTGCTCTCATGTTATGCAGGATGCCTCTAAAATCGGCTTGTCGAGAAAATAAATGTTTGTTTTCCTTGCAGGGAACCAGCTCTCTGACATTCCTCAGCTGATCTCTTTTCTTACCTAATGAAGGATTGGCTCTCACGTGACAAATAAGTAAAATTCTCCAGTCTCAGCTGGGAGTCTGAAAAGATGCAGCGAAGGTGGAGTTCCAGGACCCCAAAGCAGCCTCTGCATGCTCACCAAAAAAGCCAAACTGATCTCTCTGCCTGGCGAAAAGGAGGGAGAGTTGACTCTGAAAAAAGTCTGCAGAGTCATCAAACTGCTAATGATCAGCAATATGATAGCCAGGAAGAGTCTCTAGAGCAAGCTTTGAGCTACTTTGAGAAAGGTGAGAGAATTTTTTGGGTGGCTATCTAGGACTGAGAAGATGATAGCTTCTCAATCATACATTCTTAATTAAAATAAAAATATTTATCTGTTTTCCCTCTTTAACGCCTGAGCTATGTATTATTTCTTTAATGTCTCAGAAGTTTTGTGTTACTACTATGTAAAGAAAAGAAATAGCATAGACTGGTTTGGATTGGAAGGCTCAAACCCCCCTGCCATGGGCAGGAGTACCCTGCAGTAGATCAAGTTGCTGAGGGCCCCATCCAGCCTGCCCCTGAACACTTTGAGGGATGGGGCAGCCACAGCTTCTCTGGGCAACCTAAGCCAGGGCCTGCCCACCCTCACAGTGAACAATTTTATCCCAATATCCCATCTAAACCTCCTTCAGTTTGAAGCCATTCCCTTTGTCCTGTCACTACATGCTCTTGTGAGAATTCTCTCTACATATTTCTTATTATAATATGAATAATTTTAGAATAATTTTACTTCTGTTTTCCCTCTTTAACCCTGAGCTATGTAACGTTTCTTTACTGTCTTAAAAGTTTTTCTGCTTTGTTACTATGTCAAGAAAAAGGAATATGTGCAGGGGCAGTTCAGAGAAGCTTGAAGTTACTTTGTTTAGAAGTTGTTTCATCCTGTGCTTGTCCTGTTTGTTTTTCCCAGTTCAAGACTGTGTTGCACTGAAGAAGAAGAAGAGTGTTCTGCAGAAACACCTGGATGCTGTGGAAAGCACTGCCCTGAAACAAGGGCTGCCCCCTGAAGGGTTTGAGATACTGCTGAATATAGTGCTCAGTGGCAAATTTGGTACAGCATTTCTGTACTGCTTGTGTATCTTCTGTGAATGTGCCTTTCCCCTCTAATCAAATCTGCTGAGATAATGTGTTTATGCTACTGTAGCATAAAATTAATTTTTCTGGCATGATTTGGTGTAGTTTCCATTTTCTTTTGTTAAGCTGGAATGAATTATTTATCATCATTTTGAGGTATAGGTAAGTCCTTACTAAATTTATATACACCATTACTTTGAGCAAGGAAGCTCTAAATGATTTTGTCCAGAGGGAATTTTGACCTAAGCTGCAAAATAATATTGAAGAACCTCGTCCATGAGCACCATCTTACTTGAAATTTTTTTCCCCCAGCTGATACAGTGAATACTTGTTTATTGAAGAGCCTGATTCCTGCCTCAGTGATACCAGAAAATTCTGTGGTTACAGCTGTGTCTTGGCTCTGTGTCAGCAAATGCTCAGGCAACATGCAGGTAACTTAGTGTTTACAGTAGTTATTGCTTCTGCACATGAGAACAGGTTATTTTGAGGAATCAAAAATCCTGAGGTTTTAATGTACAAGGTCTTACACAAGATGTTGTCATTTACCAAGCCTGGCAGAGATGCCCATTGCTGGAATGGGCACCCAAGAAACACATTAAAAGTGTCTTTGGAGATTTGGAACTTTGGACAAGTTCCTGCTTGTCTTGTATCTCTGAACTCCTCAGGAATGGTGTCTCCACCAAGATTTCTGTGAAATACTTCTGCTGTGTGAGGCATCCTTTAATTTCAGTGAGGTATCCCTTAGGTTATGTGCACCTTGGTTGTGGCAACATGACTTAACCTTAGGGAAAGAGTCTTTTTTGTGTTCACGTGGTCTGCTCAAAGGTTTATGTGGTAGAATCATTTAGCTGGGCAAAGATTAAGACCACAGAATCCAACCATTAACCTAATGCTGCCAAGCCAACCATGTTCCAAGAGCCACAGCTGCATATCTTTTAAATCCCTCCAGGGAAGGTGATTCAGCCACTTCCCTGTCAGTCTGCTCCAGTGCTTGACAATCCTTTTGTGATTAAATTTTGCCTATTATCCAATCTCAACCTCCTTGGCAGAACTTGTTGTTTGTTTCTTCTTGATCTATCACTTTTGTACTTGGGAAAAGAGACTGGCCCTGCCTAATTTCAGCCTCCTTTCAGGGAGTTGTAGAGTGAGAGGGTCCCCCTGAGCTTCCTTTTCTCCAGGCTGAGCCCATGTGTGCCCTGCTTATTGGATTCCCTCTCTCCCAATCGCCACTGATACACAAATAGGGTCCCATGGTTCTAGAAACCAAAACCCAGTTGCCAACAGCAGTGATGAGCCAGTTGTTTACCTGTGAATTCCTTGGCAGACTTCCTTCATCTGAATACCCCTGAACTGTTTGTCTGTAGCTCCCTGGGTATCCTTGAGAATGGTGTGTATCCTTACTGATTGTGTTGTCTGGTTCCCCTGCCTTGCTTTTGCCATCACTTAATGTAATGTGGTTTTTTTTTTTTCCTGTCTGCAGCTGCTTTTTTTAAAGTGGCTGATCACAGTGTTTGACTTCATTGATCACAAGGAACAACTTCATGCCCTCTATGGTTTCTTCTTCTCCTTCCTGCAAGATGAGAAATTGGTAAGGAGAGCTGAAGAGCATATGGAACTGATAAAATAAACTTTAATGTTCATTAGTAGTATACATTTTAATGCTAGAATTGGTCTGGAGTAGGTGTTGGTTAGAGACCATTTTCTGATGGCTGTATTTCTTTTTTTATTTTCTCTTTGCATTATAAGATTTCTTTATAAAGAAATTTAGATCCATAAACAGGCAAGCACTGTAAGATTGCTGTGGTCTGTCTGTTTAACTTGATTCAAAGAATTGCTATGCTGTATCATAGAGAGTGTGACCATTTATTCTGTCGAAATTCCCGAGAGTAACAGTGGTCTCTGGGATTTTCAGACATCAGCAGGTAAAGTCTCCTGCTCCTGGGCAGAAACTGACTTGTATACCTTGGGCAAAAAGAAAAAAACAAGGAAAAAAATTAGAGCAGTGTTTATTTAAGGTGAGAAACTAATTGGTGTTCTACTTAATTAATTTGAAATATAGCTTAAAAGAGAACAAGCATTCAGGCAATTTCTGCCATATGGCAACTGTAAAATCCAGGGATTTTGAAGTGCTTGGATTCAGTGCATAATAAGATAATCTTGGCAGTCGTGTTAGGTATGAAGTAGTTAATAGTCTTTCACTTTAGGATATTTTATGGTTAAAAAAAGCTCCCAAAGTTCTGAGTTATATTTCTTGTAATGTTTTAATGGTTTTAGATTAACTTCATTTTTAACTTTTCTATGAAACTGGATTTTAGTTCTTAATGTTTGAAATAGCTTTTTCAGACATGATGGGTCGGTTGGAAAATGCATCAGAGTTGATTTGAAACTAATTTAAGACTCTTTACAGCCTCAATTGCAGTTAAAAGCTCTAAAAAAGTACATTGGTTCAAAGATGCCTTTCCTTTTGAAAATGTAATTTCACTGTCACTGCTGACTCTTGTAATTTTTAGACCATGTTCCAAAAGAAATGATCCAAGTTAATTAAAGAGCTCGGTTACTGTTAGGACTGCTCACAGTGCAGATGAAGTTTTAAATGAAGTTGCTGTGTGGGGCTGTCTCTTGTGCTGCTTTTTGTGTGTCCTGGCAGCAGAAGGAGAGCTCACGGCTGCCCTTGCTTTGCAGTGCCCCTACATCTGCCACCTGCTCTACCTGCTGACCAGGAAAGAACATGGTGAGTCTCATCTGTGTGAGCTGAAACACCATTTTATTTCTGATTCTGTTTGCTCGTGCTGCCTTTTCTTCCAATGCAGCTGATACAATGATTAGCCAATATTGTGCTTTTAATGCAAGGAAGAATGAGTGGTAGTTCAGGCAAAACTTTGTGAGGCACTTGCTGAATTGGAAACCTCTCTATTACCCTAGAAATAAGAATTATTGGTTCTGCTTGCTTTGTCATGATTTTATAATAAAAATGTTACTTATATATTTTTTGCTTAAATGTCTAATGCAGTATTTTTTAAATCCTTTATATTCTCAATTGTATTTCCAGTCAAGCCTTTTCGGATTAGGATGCTGCTTGATCTCCAAGCTAGAATGGTGAGATTATTTCAGATCTTGTAGAGTTTGAACTGTGGTTAATATTGCACTTTGTAAAACTAATGTCCTTACACGGTGGAGAAAAGTGGCTTGGACTTGGAATTGTAGGTTTTAGTCCTTGTAGCATCAGAGTTTCTCTTGCATGTGCATCCCTAAATTTCATGTGTGTTTTGTGAGCACATGCCGTGATATATGCAAAGCTCAATGTTTTGTGACCAGGTATGGTGAAATCTCTGAAGCTAGGGACAGCTTCATTTATCTATTATGGTCTTTAATTTTCTATTCATCTTCCTTTTTCAAGTGGTACCAAAAATGACTGAAAAATGTAAGGTTGTAGAAGACCTTCCTTTTTTTTTTTTTTTTTTTAAAGAAAAGAACATTGCTATAATGACATGTTTTTTAGACAGCAGAAGACTATTTTCACTCTAAGTTCCTTGCTATCAGTTACGACTACAGAAAGGTCTTCAGTTCTCTTGCTATAGTTATTTCATTGACCCACTTTCTGTTGTTTGTCAGTTTTAGTTGTTTATCTATGGTTACTTGGTCGTGTGTTTAGCTCTAGGAATTTAACTTTTACTGATCACTGGGGTTTTTTGCTTCTAAAATACAGCATTCAGTTTCTATATTAAAAACATACCCCACGTTTTCCCTCTTGTTCTGTTATTTGACAGGGAATGCAGTCTCATCTGCAAGCTCTGCTATCACTTTACAAACTTTTCTGCCCAGAACAGGTGACCATAACTCTCCCTGGGAAAATGAAGGTAAGGAATTAGATTTAGTCAATTTGAAACCAGGATTTACTCCAGTATTTGTATGGAGCTTTCTATTTAAGCTATAGCAGATTTACTGGTGAAGATTAATTCTATTGCCTCTTTTCACTGAGTAAAATCAAGTTTAGATGAGGATTCCTTGCCTTGTTTTGTTTCCTCTTCAGCGTAATGAGATGATTTGGTAAGGAATGACATCTACCTTTATTTTATGAGGATTACTTTAATCCTTCTTTTGGTGTTCCTGCTGGGTTTGACTTGTTTCACACAATATTAAGTTTTGAAGGAAACAAACTGTCTAATTTGTCAGGATATTGTTCTAATTGCTGCCATTCTCAAGTACAAATGACAGTGGAAGTCAGTAAGTAGCTCTGCACTTGGAAAGTCTGTGTCATAGGAGAGAGAAAAAAGCAGGTAAAAAATGTGGGAAACTGATTTGTCAGAGCTGCAAGGAACAGCAAAAAATGATTCCCCTTTTAGAGAGGCCTGTGTGCTCAGCCCTTTGACCAAGTAGAAATGTGTAGCAGAACCAGATATATAAGAGAAAACAGTATCTGGTGAGACCTAAATTGTGCAACAAAATTTTATTTTAGTGGGATAGACTTAAAAGTTTGAGATTTTTGTTGGCCTTTTAGAACAGACATTTAATTTATATGCAGGCAAGTTGAGTTTCAATAAAATTTATTTCAATCTGCTTGTGTATTTATGTTTTCTCTAAATTTTTACTCTGCATTGTGCTGCACAATCATCTGTTGTAGAATTTACATTTTTTAGCATGCACTTTTGCATTTTTTAGAAGTGCTAGTAAATTACTAGCAACTAGATCCCAAATATTTCTTCAACTGTCTTTACGAACATACTGTGTTGTGTACTAAAAGCTTGATTAACTAGGTCCAAGCCAATCCAAATACTTTTGTGATGGTTTGGCGCTTGATTAGAATTGAAAGACTGATTGGGGTTGAAATGTCAAAAAAAATTGTGCAGAAAGCGTTAGCTTTTCCAATTTTCCGTGGTAATATCTATGTTAATTTGAGTATTTGGTTACTTCTGGCATTGTTCTGTTATGTGGGTGTCACTGATGCTGAATTCAGGAAATTTTTCTATTAACTGGGCATACCTTGCTCATGTTTAATTTTAAGATATACTTTAGATTTAATCTATGAGTTAATGATTGGTTTGAATTAAGATTATAAGATAGAAGTGTTGGAGATACCTTCAGAAAATGGGGGACATTGTTTCCAAAGGAAATAAAAGCCCAGCTCTTGAACTGTAGACCAAAGGTGGTGAAACTGAGGAATGATGTGTGTTCTGTGCTGTGAAAATCTGTCAAGTAGAGTGTCTACATGACTGTAGTGATGTTTATCAGAATAGAAAGTGATCTTTCTTTTGCTTTGTCTTAGCTGAACTTCTTGCATGCATGTCTGATTTGTTTCCAGACTTACTTCAAGAATTCAGAGGGCCCATGGAAAGCAGCAATCACTGCAGTAAGGCAAAGAAACAAGGGATCCTCTCCCCTGACCCAGGCAGTGTTTTTAGGCACAGCTCAGCCTCAGTCACGAAAAAGGGTATGTTATGGGCCTGAGGCACACCCTAGAAGGTGCCAAGTAGTGATTTTCATGATGAATATTGGCAAATAATGGGAGTCTGGCTTTATTTTGGTACTGGAAAGGGGGGGATTAACTATAGAGAAATGCAACAATCAATTATAATGAAAGCCTGGTTACCTTTTTTAAAGGTAAACCCAGGTAAAACTGGGTCTTTCTGCGAACACTGTTCATGAGTGCAGCCAGTTGCATTGGAAGCTGAGTAATTTGTGTTTCTTTTCTACAGAAATGGAATGCCCAGTTGGTTTTACCTGCAAGCAGTGCAAACACAAATCATTTAGAAGAGGACAGGGAAAAGTGTTTTTATCCGTACAGTACAAACGAGTCTTTTCCCGTGGAGCAGCTGCACACCTTCCCTCAGCTCCTACAAAATATCCACCATCTAGAGGTGAGTTTTGGGAAGGTCTTGGTGAATGCTTTGGGAGATCAAAGGATGGTCCTCTATGCCCTTTATATATGTGAGTACTGTGTGGGCTACCTAATTCTAACAGAGCATCTAGTCCTGGGGAGGGTGCAGGAGTCCTGGGAATGGTCTTGTTGCTGGTAAAAAGATTGGACATTAGGTTCTCTGACAGTTTATTGATGTAAATACTGAATAATCCTTTATTTTCTTTTTTCTTGCAGTTTCCTTCCCAGATGGGTTCAGTACTAACAAACCCCTTATTGCTTCACTACATGAATTGTGTGAAAGATGAATCTATTTACCTGAGGCTCTACTATTGGATGGGCCAGATGCTCCAGGAAGGTAAGAACATGAGTATTGTGAGGTAGGGAGCTAAAGGATGTCTGAGGCTTTTCACTTTTCAGTAATGGTTCTTTGCTATCCAGATTTACAGTCATAACCATGGAGTGTTAAAACAGCTACTGGAGGAGAACTGAATTAAGTTTCTCATTGTGCTTGTTCTTGCTATGCTCATATTCAAATACAGTATTCTCTCCTGTTCAGAGTGCACCTGGTGTGTGGTTGATAACCCATGTGAAGAAGAATTCAAGAGCTTCCTGGAAACTATCTACAAGGCAGAATGTTTCCTGCAGGTAAGTGTGTTTTGTGGAAGCCAAGGGTTTCACAAAGTCTTCCCTTAAGAACTACTAGCACTTACCGGTTTCCTGTAGTATTTCTGAGACAGTGACTCAAGTGATAAAAATACCTTTGCCTGTGGCAAGTCAATATTCTGGAAATGGCCTTGGTTTCTGCAGGAAAAACAATCTAAGAGTGAGAATTTGAATGTCCTGGCGAGTAGTATGGCAGGAAGTAGGTGTGAGCCTCTTGCTTTCTCCAGTGATGCGAGTGTGGCAAGCTGCAGTCAGATGACTTTTTGATTGCTTCTCCTCTGCTTTGCAGGAGGGATTTTCTGCCTGTGAAGAGTTCCTGTACAAGACCCTTCCTCTCTGGGATGGTTTCTGCTGCCGCTCAGAAGTCCTCAGGCTCGTTAGTTGGATCCCCCTCAGCAGTTTCTCTGGTATGTGCTGCAGATCCTTTGGGTGAGCTTAGACAGTGGGGATATCTTGGGGCATAGAATTTGTGCACTGATATGATACTGCTTTCTCATTTTTTCAGACATTAAATCACATCTCTTTGATCCCCTGGCACAGCTCTTTTTCACATCATCTCTTTACTTTAAGGTAATTTAATGAATGACACTGAATGCAATGGCTGTTTACGTCTAGTTGATACTGCTATCTGTACTTGTGTTAGGTGTAGCAGTCTGAGGAATTGTATAGGAAACATCTTTTTGAGAAGTCTGTGCCCAAACAGGATTAAATAGATACCTACAGTTTAACTTCTTTAGGAAATAGGTGCTTTAAGATAACTTCCTTTTGAGTGGAATTAAGCTGGGGCAGTGGAGATAAAAAGAACTTATAGCACACAACACAGTAGTTCATTTGTTTTATTGTGCTTTTAACTACTTGTTTAAACTGTTTTATTGCAGTTTTTTCAGTACTTGAAGTTCACATTCTCCTGGAAAGGCTATATACAACACATATGTTCCTTTCTAGGGGCCTTGCAACTATGTCACTGCTCCTGAGAAACTCTTGGCACCTTTCCTTGGCTATGGCAATTCTCAAGGCATTCTTTGTTCAGAATTACTCACTTGCATAAACTGTCACCAACCTGATTTCTTTTTGCCTATTGCAGTGCAGTGTTCTTGAGAGCCTGAAAGAGCTGTTGCAGAACTGGTTAAATGGCAATGCGATTCAAGTGGATTCGGAGTCTTCTTCTTTGTAAGTTTGTCTTTAAAGAATGCAAGCCATGTTCTGTGCATTGCTCACTGGTGTATTTAGATCTATATTCTATCCCTGACACCCAGCCTAAAGATCAACCACAAGGTTGATAATGCCGTTATAATTCTGCTATATTGTAAGCTACCTTGTTAGGCCTGATCTTTGTCTTTCTTTAGAAGTATTTCTGCTGACACTGGAAATGTATTCAAAATCCTCATAGCACTGACAGCTGGGTGTTCATAGTGGTGCTGATAACAATGTGTTACTGGCTGTATTGAAGAACCAGTGTCTGAGTATTTGATGGGGCAAAAGCATAAATTTCAATTTTGTTTTCCCATTTTCCATGCTGCTGTTTGCAAAGAGGTATCTGTAACGTTGTGCCATGTCTTTGCTGCAGGAACACCACCCTCTCTGGACTAGTGAACGTGGTGGCTGAACTGGTTCACTTTGTGGGATGGATCTCTACTGTTGCACTGCGTTTGGAAAACAATTCCACACTCTTGCTCTACTTCATTCTGGATTTCTATGGGACTGTGTGTATCCCAGTCATTTTGTCTTTCTTTTCAAGTGCACATAAAGCTGTTTGCATTTTTAAGCCAGAGCATTAAAAAGTCTTCCTCATTGTAGTTTACAGAACTTCGTGATTAAGTGCCAGAATACTCCACATACTTGGTAGATCTGCATGTGAAAGCTGCTGTTGTTGCATCCACAGGCAGAAGTAAATATGCTGCTGGAAAGTGGTTGCTCTTAATTTAGAGGTGAACTGAGGAAGAAGTAACAGTAGGCCATAACCTGCTTTTTTTTAATGCTGACTTAAAGAAAGGAGCAGTGATCAGTTCAATTTCAAACAACATATCTTGGGTTTTTTCCTTAAATGTTTCCTTGAAAATGTGGGGTTTTATTTCCAGTTCGTGCTGGAGGCAAACTAAACAGCATCAAATAGCCTTAAGTATTCTCCAGCTTCCTCATGTCCTCTCTGTAGTTGTGCTTACTGTGAACTCCAGCCATGCTGTAGCAACAGCTCCTACAATTCAGGTTGGGAATAGCTGAAAAAACAATGATAGTTCTGGGATCTACTTGTGACTGAATTATCCATTAAAAATGCACAAAGCTAATGGGTAACAACACTTGTGTAAGACACCCTGGCCTTCCCCTTTGGATGGATCTGGCTGGAGCTCAGTGTTGTGCTCTGTTGCCCTTAACTCTTTGGGAATTTGTAATAATCATTACTTTGGCAGTGATAATCAGCCTGGATGTGCTTCATTCCTGCAGGTGTGTGACATATACCTGAAGTACAATGTGCCTTTGCTGATAATGCCTCCTGCTGGGATTTTCTACCCAGCACTGCTCAGCATGGATTCTGTCAACTTGAATCAGCTCTGCTACATTATGTACAGGTACTACAACAGTTGTAGGCTGCAGGGACTCCTTGTCTTCTCTTTCAGTCTTATGGAAATGAAATGACTTTGTTGTAAAAACCTGGGATCTGCTTCTTGCTGTGCAAGGTAAAGGTAAAAATTCCACTTGTGTCCAGCTTTCATGTTAAAGGATTTTATAGCTGTAGTTCCTACTTTTTTTTTTTTTTTTTCAGTCTGTTATCCAAGATAGCAGGATTCTGACCTCTTTCCTGGTATAGTTTCCATATCTTTGATATGTGAAGGGAGAAGTTCCCCTATTGTTTTGAGGAAACTAAAGTCAGCCAGCTGGAATTAACAGTAGTAACTGTACAACTTCTTACTCCTGTTCTTTGGCTACTACACTTGAGCTTTTCTATACAAATTCTGCCATGTGCTGAGTAGGAAGCACTTCTTCCACTTCCAAACTCCAGGAATTTGGGACTGCCTCGTGGTGCTGGCAAGGCCAAAGACAGCACTGTTTGTTGCTCTGCAGGATCCACCACCAAGGCTGCACTTCTTGGCCTTGTTAGTTCCAGTGGCTGCATCTGAGAGAAGAGTGGCCAATAGCTTGACAGCTGGTGCAGGGCTCTCCATGTGGCTTTTTCTCTAAGGAATCTGCAGGGTAATTAACATGACAGGAAGGTCTCTGGGAAATAAGAAGAGCTAGTGCTTATTATATAGAACAACTGTCAAGTTGCATTACTTCCAGTGGCTTCTGTTTCTTTGCTTAGTGAATGAAAGTCTCCCTTCTTAAAAACACACTGCATTTCTCTGCTGATTTAAAGGCTGGATTCTTGTGTGTTGCATTTATGAAGGTGACTGTCCCAGGCAAACTGGTCACGTGTGAATCATTTAAGAGACTAATATTATTAGATATGTCCCTATTCTGCCAAGTGATAAAGTCCCTTTGAATTCTTTTTCATGTCTTTCACCAATAAAGTTTGATCTTTCTCATGGCGGAAATAAGTTTTCTTGATCCATTCCTTCAGCTTTTTTCAACACAGGCATGTAGGAAAGATTTATAGGCCCCTAACTTTCTCTTTCTTTTGTGTTTTTTCAGGTATCGAACCAACTTAGTGGCTGCAAAAGAAAATGAGCTGTGTAAAAAGGTATTGTGGACACATCTGTTATATGCTAGAACAGACTTTAGCAAGGAACTGGGTTGAGTGGAGGGGAGGTGTACTAATGGCCATCTTTTGAGGACTGGAGGGAGCACACAGCTGCTTTGAGGATGTTATTTATTGATTTTTCTTTTTCCCCCTCAGAAAATACTGCAGTTCAAGTTCAGCAACAAGACATACCAAGAGTACAACCAGTACATAATAGCTATGGTGGGCTGTCTGTGGACATCCAGTGCATTCCAGAAGGATATTCATCCTCAAGGTCTTTGCATGAATGATGAACTGTTGAGTAAAACTGCAGTGAAGGAATTAAAAAACAGCTTTAACGTTGTCTATCATCCAGCCATGATGGGCTTCTCTGTTCAATTCCTGCAGCAGGTAATGGTGTAGGCCAAAATTTGGATCTTTCGTGGCACCAGATGTTCTGTCTTGACTGTTTCTGTAGAGAAGTGTCTCTCTGTCCTGGCTGACTGGTACAGGCAACTGACCTTTCAAAAGTTGCTGTGGCATTCTGTCTTTGTTAGGTGAATGGCACAATTTGAAGAGTCTTTCTTTGTGTGGTATGACAGCAGTTGCATGTATGAATGTAGCAGTTTTGGATGTGAATTTGTACTCATGATAACTTTGAGGTAGGACTAAAATAAATAATGAAATAAATGACACTTCAGTGAAAGCTTACTAAGGGTGCATAAAATAGGCAGTGTGATCTAAATATTTAAACTTGAGAAAGTCAAGAAATGCATGGTTAAATTATATATAGTTGTTCATGCTAGAATTTCTTAGCAGTGCTTTCTGGCTCTTGTGGTAGCTTTTTTGGCTTGCTAAAATAGAAATGCAAGTAGCTGCTTCAAGTCCAGAGGTAAGAGAACATGGAGCTGTCTTGCATTGTCTAGTGTAAGTTCTGCTAGGTGTTCTCTTGAACTGTGAGTGCCCTCGTGTTCAGTCCAGCTGCTGAACAGTGGAGAAAGCAGTTTGCCAGAGCTGTTATTGTCCCAAGATGTGTGTGCTGCTCCAAGAAACTAGGTTTTGTAGGCTGTCTAAGGGCTGCACAAAGATGCCAGTTTGTTGTGAGAAACGCTGGCAGGCTCGAGGCAAGTGTAGGTGTGACTCCTGGAATGCAGCAAGGGGCACCTGAAAAGTTGAAGCCAAGAATTCTGGTTACGAACGCTTTACAAATTTGCCTTTGTGTGTTCGGTGTCATGAATCAAGCTAGTTTGTGTCTTACTGCTGATTAAACTTAGATTTTGTCTTTGCTCAAGGAAGCTCTTCTGGTTTTGTTAGACCAAGGAAAGAAGTTGTATAGATCTCATATCTTTTTTGTCCACATAACTTTTGTTCTGAGGCTTCCTAGACTCATGGAATATCCTGCAGTGGAAGGGACCCACAAAAATCCTGAAGTCCAACTCCTGCCTCTGCAGAGGACAGCTTAAGAATCCCACCCTGTGCCTGGGAGTGTTTTCCAGACACTTCTTGCATTCTGTCTGGCTTGGTGCTGTCACCACTTCCCTGGGGAGCCTGTTCCAGTGCCCATTCACCCTCAGTGGGAAGAACCTTTTCCTGATACCCAACCTAAACTTTCCCTGACACAGGTTCCTAATTCTGCTTTGTAAGTTTTACACATTTAAAAAAAAACCCCAAACTACAAACCAGCAACCATAACAAAAAACCAAGAAACACCCAACCTCAAAATCCCTTAAAAAACCCTCAAAACCTTCTGGTAGGGAATTCTTGCATTCTCTTCCTACTGTAGAACGAGGAGGACTTTTGCTTAGCAGCTATGGCAAATGTGTTTTAAGGCAGGAGGAAATAATGTTGAGCTGCAGGGACATGTTTTCCTCAGCAGTGCTGAGCACCAGAGGGCACTGCTCTGCAGCACTGAGGGAACACAAGCACTGATCTCAGTGTCAGTTCTCTCCTTTTTCTCTTTCTCGTTGTGAATTTCTAATGTTTAGAAAGGGAAACTTTTACACTGTAGAGAGACAATGGTAAAGATACCTGTGAATATTCCCTGTTGTTACCCTGTCATGCTGCAGCACGGGGCAAGAGGGTCCAGATGTTTCTTTGCCATTTATGCACAGGGTGTGATGCTGGAAGGCACCTCTGAAGCAGGATTAAAAATCTCTGAACTTATTTGCATGCCTACACTTCCTGATTTAGGAGAGGACTTAGCAGAGACCCAGCAACCCTGGACATACTTTTAATCTAACTTGATATTGTTTTATTCCCTTTTCTTAAGATTTGTCCTGATGATACCACCTTCAACTTCAAAGTAATTAAGGTAAGATTTCTTGGTTTAGTAAATAAAGCAGGAAATTTTCAGCAGCTGTGTTGAAGAGGATGAGGTTATAATATTCACAAATGCTTTAGAAAAATTTTGGAAGGGGAAAAATTCCAGCTGTAGGCTTTGATCCCGTCTCTTAACAGGGCCAAACAAGAGGACATCAACACCTGAGAAGTTAAGTATCTGTGGCTAGTGATTTGAGATTTTATGTGTTTCCTTCATGAGTCAGTGCAGTGTCAGGACAGGGCTGCTTATTGCTTTCTGCAGGCTCCAGAAAAAGTTACATTCTCGATGCACTTAAAGTTCATTGATAATACAAATTCTGCTCCTTATTGTATTTCTGAGACAGATGTGTAGCTTTGTTATAGCTTTGAACAGGAATCCTCTGCTGAGCAAATACAGTGGCAGTTGGTTTCCTTTCCTGTGTCACAGTGTACTTCAAACCTGATCTGGAGCAATCCCCACTAGTGGTATTCGAAGGAAGGCTTTAATAGCCATGTTCATTTAGTTCCTGACATAGTCCCTGTTGTTCCAATAGACTTTTCTTGTTCTAGAAGTGGGATTTATAAAGACTTTCAGTGTTAAAGAAAGATCATGTTTCAGTCTAAGAATGTGTATTGTGTAATCGTGGGCATTTGGGAACAGCAGGTGACCCTGAACACCTGTGGGTATGTACAGATGTCACCCAACTTGTGGATGTTGTCCCACAGGAAAGGTAAAGCTTTGTTCTACACATCTGACTCTTCTTTCTGCTTTGCAGGGGAGGAAGTGGGACTGGTATTTGGAATATCTCTATGCCCAAGGTTTGAAGGGGCTGAAGGTCTTTATTGAGAGCAGCATCAGTCGGGTTTCCCGGGCCTTTCGCAGCAAAGCAGGGGATGCGGAAGCGTGACCCTGGGGCTCACGGGAATTCTTCTGTCATCTGGAGCAGCCTTGCAGACTCTAAAGGACTGTGTCACTAATTCTTCCCTTCTCAGAGGAGAGAAACAGCTTTTACTCTTACCTGCACTTTTGTACTGTCATCTCTCTTATGAAAGTGAAGACAGATGTTGAGGTTCACGAACGCTGCTAAACATCTCTGGCCTGAAGCTGGTGAGCTCTGTGTTATGTGACATCCACCTTTTTCACCCTAGTGTTTCTCTGTTGGAGTACCTGTTTTGATTGAGAAACAAACATTTTCCATCTCAAAACTGCAGTGAGCAGTGGTGCTTCATTTATAAGTAATGTTGACCACTGACCTGCCTCAGCAGCAGGTAATGAGAAACAACTTAATCAGCCTTTCTGGGGTGCTGTGCATGTCTTGGATTGGAGCAATGTGAGTTTCCCAATTCCCTATTGTACCCTGTATGAATTTTAACAGGCTATTCAAGCTGACCTTCCTGAAATTAATTTTAATTTTGAGGCTTTTGGAACAGTTTTTTTGCTAACTTTAGTAATAATGATGTTCTGGTACAGCTGGAAAGTCTGGTGTTCCATTAATGGTTTATTGGTGTGAGCACTTACACAGTGTTGCCACCAGCTCACCATTTTCTATATTGGTAAGTGCAAATGTAACTTTCCTTTGGTGTTTTTAGCTCGGTAGGTGTTGTATATTATTTGCATACATATGTATAATTCATGTTCTGTAAAATATTTCTAATGTGGAATTTTGAAAAAAGTCTTAAAAAATGTATCTTCTCCTGTCATTTCACTTTAAGTCTGAGGAGAAGCTGAGAGAAGCTGAACTGAGGTTTCTAAAATCTGAGTGAACTTTATTTTTCTGCTGTAAAACAGGACTGTTACCAACTTGAGAGTTGGGTTATATTACAATGAATTTTGCATTGTGAATCTGTGCTTTGATTCAGTAAAGGAATCAGTCTTGAGAGTGACTGTGGAGCCACTCAAGATGTTTGCTTTCTTCATCCCCTCAAAATCAGACTGGTTGAATACCACAGTTCTCAGCTCAAGTACATCTGGTTCATGTCTGAAGTATTGCCCTTCTCTTTCATCTGTGTTATCCCAAGTAGTATAAGTGCTGCTTGCTAATTTTTGTCAAGAGAAACAGATCTTCAAAACCCTGATTATATTTGTTCAACAGGAGAAACTCCACATATTAAAAATTCCTCCAAGTTGGATATGTTTCAAGATGTGGCCCTAACATATAACAAGTATTATTTTTCTGTGAAGCTACCTTCAAAAAGGTGTTGGAAATGTTATTTCCACTTATGCTGGAAAGGCTGTGTACATCTCAAAGGAGCAGTAGCCAGGAAGACAAGGCTTCCTGTTGGCTGGGTGCTGTTTGGAGTTTGTAGAAGGTACATTCCTGTCAGACTGGGGGTGCTGCCAGAGGCTTCATTTAACTTGTGAAAGATGCCCAGGTTCTTAAGAGTGTCTGTGATGTGTGTAAATGTATTTAAAGCAGCTTATAGCAGAATACTTTAGGATATACTGAATGTTTTACAGTTGCTGGTCCCTGAGATCAGTTTTCCCTTGGGGTTGGTGTTTGGTTGAGGAAACACAGAATCATGTTACAGAAGACTTGCAGCATCACAGGTCTTTATTATACCCTGTGTTGTGAAAAGTATTGAAGCAGAATGCAGTTTTGACATTGAAATGCATGGGCTGGGCACTTAGAAGTGCAGAACTACAGCAACAGGGTATATAACTTGATTTTAATGTCAAGTTGTTTTTTATGTTTGTTGGCTTGGTTTGTTTTTGTTTGTGGGGGGTTCTTAGTTTTGTGTTTGTGTGGGTTTTTTTCTTTTTGTTGTTTTGTGGTGGTGTCTTTTTTTTTTTTTTCCTTGTTGGACAAGATGCCTGTTTAAAATCCATCCCATGCAGCAAAAATGTGCCTGGTATTATTGGGCACCAGAGATTACTTTTAGCCTCTTTATGCTGTGGTAACTCTTGTCTTTTTTGGCATTTGGCTATTTTTCTTCTCTTTTTTTCCCTCTAACTGTCTGAGTAGCATTGCACTTGAGCATAAGAATGGCCCTTTTAAGGGGGAATGTGCTACTGTACTTTTTTTTTTTTTTCTTATCTTTTTTCCCCTGCTTGCTCTTTGCATTTGAATCATCACAGCAAATTTTGCAGACCATTTTCTGTTAAAAGCATGTGCTCAAAGACTTGGCTGACCACAGCTGCTCTGAGGACTAAAATGGACATAGTCAAGACCCATCCATTTCCTGGTAAGTGATAAATGAGTAATTTACCTCTCATGCCTATTTCTGCCCATTGTAAGGTAGGTGGACACTATAAAATTGTAGCAGAAACAACAGTGCTGGGGTGTTATTTATCACAAGGCTTCTGCAGGCTCTTGATTTAGGAGTTTTGTAATATCATAAACAGGCCATGGCAGTGGCCATTTCAGTTTAGCTGCACCCTGTAGCATTGCTAGTAGCTTTTTATCTGATTTCAAAAAGTGAGGCCTCTCCCTTTGGTAAAAATCTGAGTGGGTATTAAATAGGATTTCCAAGTACTGGGCCAGAACCCTGTCTGGGGTAAGCAGCCACAGCTCCACTAATTTCTAATGGATCTGTGTTGAGTTGCACCAGCTGAACATCTGGTGCCCAGTTCCACAACCAAAGCCATTAACCCCTCCCTGTCAGACACAGTGGGCATTATGCATCTGAAAATCCAAATGCCTTGGGCTAGAGTTAATATGAATTCTTCTGAAGACATGTTTGCTTTGTGCTGCTGTTCATCTTTTTTATTTTGTGGTGAGAGACTCATTTGTGCATCTTCATGCATCAGAATCTACTGCCCTTTCAGAGAGTGCTTGCTCTGAAAGAGTTAATAATTTCAACCTGTTTTCAGCTGGAATGAAGAAACTGGTTCCTCTGTATCCCTGCTTTCTATTCTTTTTTTGGCCTACTTCCCTCTGCTTGTGTTTTGCATTCCTAATGCCATGAATAAATCAGGACCCAAGGATTTAGAAGGTGGTACAGCTGTAACCACTCAGAAAATGGAATCTGTGAGGCTTGTACTGCAGCTCTGACAACTGCCAATATGGGTGCTCCTGAACTCTTCTAAACATTTAACTGCCACCAAAATAAAATTCACTTTGCCTTTTTTGATACAATGTTTGAGATTTTTGTGCCTCTACCCACTGTCTCCTCACTTGGTCACCTTTGTCTTTTAGGCAAAGCTCAGTTGTAAGGCCTCTAGGGCAGGGTGGTCACCTCCTGGCTGCTGTGACAGAATGGCTTATCACAAATTGTGCACAGTGGAGACAGGAGCAAGGGAAACTGTGGGATCTGACCTGGCAAAGGGTTCATTTTCTCCATAGAATCACAGCACAGTGAAACTCCTGCCTGGCTGTTGTCCTAGATCTTCTGTAACTTGTCATTAATAATACACACTGGGCTGATTTGTAGCTCCATGGCTCCTGAGAGAGTGTGTGAGAGAGCTCTTTATGTGCTCTTTAGTCAGAGGATGCATCTAGTCTGCATGAAAAATAACAGAGATTGGTAAAAAGATTGCTCTGGATGATGAATATTTTGAAAGAACAAAGTCTTCAAGTATTTTCTTCCAGGAAAGATGACTTACGTTTCACCAATGGGTTTCCCTCATTATGGCTATGCTTTTTAAAATGGAAGCAACAATTATGTTCTTATGAAGGTTGGATGCCACCAAACCTTGCTTTTTGACCAAGAGTGCCTTTTATGTCCTTAGCATTTGGTGATGTGGTTTTAGGCACAGAATTCCTGAGAGAACTGTATGTAGCTGTTAGACCTGTCCAAGTAATTATAGTTGGCAAGGGAGGTGTTGAAGTACATAAATAACATCCTGCAAGGTGTGTGTGTACCTTGTGAGGATGCCTCTCTGCCTCTCTGCTTCCTGTCTCGTAGGAGTAAAAAGTCTGCATAACAGAGGGTAAGATTTTTTTTTTTAATAAAGGCTTTAATCTCCAGGCTCACTCTTGCACAAATGTAGAAACCAAAACAGTTGCTCTTAAAAAATAAAACCAAAAAAAAGCTGCAGGTACCTACACAGGCTCTAAATACCATTTTAACCTTGACAGTGCTTAGGAATCTGTAGGCTGAGGCGTGATCCCATTCTGCAGTTTTTAATGAGTGAACATGCATCAGGCAAGCTGTGGTACCTGCCAGAAACGTGACAGGATGGGCTGTTCCAGCACAGCCTCACTCATGGGATATTTCAGTCACTGTAATGTGGCTGAGCTCCTGAGCTTCAGGCACGGGGTTTAGGCTGCAAATTGCAACAGATACCTTGAAACATTTTACTCTCTGCCCAAATCCTTTGGGCTCTTCCTTTCAAGAATTCAGGGATAAGCTTCTGCTGTGAACATATATTTTTATGTGCAGCTGTATTGCTGTGCAGCCTGACTTGCTCTGCTCCAGTGTCGGTGCTGCCAGTGTGATCTCTGCAGGAAGAGGCTGCTCTCTGCAGGTTTCCTCCCAGCCCTCTCTCTCGAGTCTCTGGGCCTGTAACATCCCCCATCATGGCTTGTTGTGCACGGATCACTAAGCAGTTTCCTTTCTCTTAGGGCACCTCTGTTCTGCGTCCAAGTGAATCTTCAGCAGCTCCTGTGTGATTGCTTTCCTGCTCCTTTGAGGGCCCAGTAAATAAGGAGGGGGATGGAAAGCACATTGTAAACATGCTGACAGCTTTTGAAGAACAAAACAGCCCCTCAAATCTGCCTTGTCTGCCTTACCCTCCTCTCCTGCATGCTTTTGCTTTCTTTTCTACTATTTTCTCCTTTCTCTTTTCTTTCTCCCTCTCCTCCCCCAAATTCTTTTACATTCTTTTGATACCCACTCCTCTTTCTTTTGGCACTTACTGCTCTGAAAAGATTTCCTTCCTCCCTTATAGTCTCTATTTCTCATTTGGGGGGATTGTTTCAGGGCCCGTGTGGGAACAAATTAAAAGGGGGATTAATTCTGAGTGCATGGCTTGCATCAGTTCTCTGCCCATTCTTCTCTCTCACCCCAGGTACCACGTATTTAGAAAGTACCCTGCTGTTTTTTCTAAATGCTTTCAGCAGGGTAGAATCTGCTCTGAGAAGGTTTTTGTGCTTATTGATGCCGGCAAAAGAGGTACAGTTATTTATTTTATATCAGTTATTTAAACAAAACAAGGAAAAATGCCCCCCCAGGATGTTACAATATCCAGTTAACGAAATTATTTTCTTAGGGCCCTAATTCTAGTTTTGTTCTCCCTTGTTAAAGGGAGGCTCTTTGTGCTCTGCTCCCAGCCTGCTGGCCTGTCTAATGTACTGGAATTGATGGGCAGGTCTGTCTCTTTGTGCAAGACCTGTTCCTCTGGCTTCCCCTTCCCAGGTAGGAACAGCACAACCACTGAGATCCATGTTCCTGAATCAAAACAGAGCTGCAGCTCTTTGGTTGTGAGCAGCTGTGAGAGAACACAGTGCTGTCTGATGCTTCAGTTAGGAGGAGACTCAGGTGAGGGAGCCCTGTGTCTCAGGAAAACAGGCATTTGTAGGCTCTTGGGGAGAAATTGGATTTCTTCAAGCCATAAGGGACCTCGTCCTGGCTCACAAGCCTCTCACTAAACTCTTCTTCAGCAGATGGCTCCACAAGGACTGTGGGTGTACGGCTCTAGGGAAAGTGCTCTTCTTGGTCTCTGCCTGTATTCTCCTTTTAACAAGGATAAGTCTGCATTCTGTTCCTGGCTGAAGTGTCTTTCTCCAAACCACTTTAATTGGGATAAATGGATAAATTTGAGCTTTACTCTGAAAGGGAAAGAATGTACCAAAGTTTCCAAAGGATGGTAACAATAATTTCTCTTCTGTTCTAGAGAGAAGAACTTTCTTTTTCAGGAGATGTGTTGTTTCAAAGGAGCACATTTTGGGAACCAATTCCCTGTGACAAGGACTACTTTAGAAGATAAAGTTAATTGGGGGAACTTATGGGAAGAAAAACGTAGAAGTAATAGCCTTTAATTATATTGAACCCTGAAGTTTTATGTTGAAAATGTGAATGCCAGAATTTTAGGTAATGTTTTTATTTGGTTGGTAATGCGAGAATAATTAGTGTTATGGATATTCCAGTTTAATAGTGATTAATAATAATGGATTTGTATATGGAGAATGTAATAGAGAATTTAGGCTGAAAGCAAACACAGCCCTTATTTCTAGCTGTTAAAACTTGCAAACGAAAAATACTGTCTCTGTGAGCGTGTCTCTCTCTCTATGTCAATTTCATGTTCAAGCCTTATAAAACCTGTCCCGGTTTTTACCTATTGTATGATTGTTCACTGTATTTACCACTGTGCATATTGAGATGTCCCTGTTGGGAGGTGGACATTGCTTGTTTTCCTAACAAGGTACATATGTGCTGTTTCATAAAACAGAAAATGTCTGAAATGTTTCGTTAGGGGAATACATAAACTAAGTACCAGTGTATCTTCTGGAAGCTCAGCTCTTGGAGCTCCTTGGGAGATTTTTTTGGCTTAAGTTCTCTTCAGAACTCAAAGTACACCAAATTTAGCCTCTCATCTCAGAAACCTTCCCATACACTTAAAAAAGTTGTAGTGCTTATGTGAAAACTGCGATTATGACACATCTGAGTTGGTCTCCCTCGTTCCCCTTGAGTTCTGAATTCCTCCTCTCCCTGCCCTAATTATATCCTTAAAACAGAAAGTATTGGAGGACTTGGGAAGATGTTCCCAGCCCTGGAAGCATCTCTCCCAGCAGAGATTCTAGTTTGCCTCATAATTTAAACTAAACTGCCACAAGAGATTTTTTTTTTCTCTACTGCAGTTAAGCAATCAATAATTGAGGATGCCTGTACAGGAAAGCACCTTGTTTTTGTGGCTCATGCTGTCTGTTCATATCTCTGTGCTCATGTCTGTCTTGTGTGCATGTATAAATTGGCTTGATATGTTTATCCATGTTGTCGTGTCCCTTACAGCTGCTGCTGGTGACAGACACACGCTGCCATCGGATTTGGTCGTGTCTCTCTGGAGAATGGTGTCTTTGGCCTGGACAGCCCTTCCAGACTCTGCTGTTATTTCCCCCCTCACTCTCCTTATTTAACCCAAGATTTCTTATTTGTGTGTGTGCACAAAAATAGCCCAGCAGAGTCTCTGCTCATTTTTGTCTTCTGATCCATATCTGGTTTTTTTGGTCTAAATACAGCTTTCCAGGAGGGATTTTATTACATCAGTACAGCTGTTGTGGAAGCAGAAGCTATTGAAGCTTTTAAGAGCAGAAGGTGTGGAGTGAATAAGTATTCTTGGGTTGGTACTCCAAGTATTCAGTGTTGCTCCTTTTGGAACCAATGATAAGGAGGCTGCTATTTAAAAATCTCCTTTCAGTGTAGTTACAGGAGTTTTCTGTGCCTCACTGTGCTCTGCTCCTGACTCCTGGTGCACCCACCAGGTTCTAGCTGGTACCATCACAGGGAGCTCACTGGTTTCTTGAGGGCTCTCTCAAACGTATTTCGCACACGATCTACTATATTTTGAGTTTTAAACCTTCTCCATGTTTAAATTGGTGACCTAGAAAAGCTTTTGATCCATTTGCATCCCTGTGGCGTGGCATTAAAGTTTTGCTCTGTAAGGTGCCCAAACTGGTTGAAAGGGGGTCGTGGGCTCCCCACCCTGCTGGGCACAGCCCTGGGCTGGGCTGGGCGCTGTCCCTCTGTGCAGCACCATCTCCTGACCCACAGGAAGCCCCGTGATGCTGCAGAGAGTTTGCCAGTTATTTCCATTGCTGGCTTGACCAGGAGTGACTTTTTCGGGAATATAGTGGAGTTGTGAAGCTGTTACATTGCTGGGTCTGAGTGAACCTGCATTTTGGAATACACCTGAGATGGGGAATATATGTATAGAAATGGAAAATGTTTACAAACAGCACTGATATTTCTGGGTAACATAACCGTGTGAGCAGAAAAATATCATCCTTAGTCTGTCAACTCTGGGGTAAAAAGGGTTAAGACTCATTAAAGACTGTTCTGACAAGGACTGGGAAGATTGTATTTTCTGACTTTTAATTTTCCCATGGAGAGGCTGAGACAGTCTAGTGTTTAACAGAGCTGGGATTACATTTGAATCCTCTTTCTCACCAAGTAATTTAATTCTGTTTCTTTTTGTGTTGTATGAAAATAACATCACTTGGTGGCTTGAGCAGTTTGAAATCCTTGTGTGGAATTATCTGAAGAACTGTAAACTTGTTATCTATGGACCAAAATCCCAACTCTATCTGCTTGTGTCCTCATCCAAGCTAGCAGCTCAAATCCTTCTGTTTCTTGTCAGCTGAGACAAGATACCCTGACATTTAAAAGATCTCCCCAGCCTGGAGAATCGCCTCCTTTCTTTACTTATTTTTATTTTTAAGAAGACTAGGAAGCACATCTGAAATTGAGTAATAAACCTATTTTTGCTCCTTTCATTTTAAAACAGGCTATTCTTAAATTATAAAATCTTGTGTCAGATACCCAAATTGTGGTTAAGGGAGGAGGCGAATGTGTCTGGCGTTTTCCAGCACACGCGTGGCCATATCTAACCTAAAATGAGAGACGCGAGCCCCGAGAGGCGGTGGGAGATGTCGGCGAGCAGCGGGCAGCGTGTCTGAGCCCAGCAGCTCGTGTCGGGTCTCCAGAGGTCAGACCACGGCGCTTGCTGTGTGTTTGTACATCTCCCCTCCTCCCTTTTCTTTCTTTCCCCCTTTCCATGTGTGTTTTGTCTCCTCCTCCCGTGCGTGCCTGTCTTTGCATCCCCACTCTTCTCCCTCCCCTCCTCCGGATCGATCGCCGGCCGAGCTCTCCGAAGGGCCGGGCACTCGGTGGGCTCGTCCTTGCTCCCCGCTGTGTTTTGCAGAGTCAAGGGTATCTCTTTGGAGCTCGGCGAGATGCTGTTGGCGGCGATGTGATCGCATAGCAACACAGCAGCCGGGGCGGTGGAGGAGGAGAGGCAGCGGTGCTGAGCCTCAGCATGCATCCCTGCCACAGGGACTCCTCTGCTGATTCACACGCAGCCCCGCTGCCCGCTGCTCCCGCGGCTCACACCTGGCGGACTCCGAAGGTAGGCCATGACAAAATTTGTTTCCCGCTCAGGTCCTGCCTGGGTTGGGAAAGGGGAGAATTTGGACTGATGGTTTAAGCTGGGAAATGCGCTCTTTGGGGGTGTGTGTCCCTTGGCAGCAGCGCTGCCCATGCATGTGCGGGTGAGGAAACTTGCGGAGAAGAAAAGAAGGGTGTCAGGGGGAGAGCAAGAGACGTGGCCAAGACCATTTCCACAAGGGAGAGGCTCGGGACCAGTTAGGATGCGGATTCCCGAGGCAAACAACAGGCTCCAGCATGCCGGTTTCAGCGGCTGTGATGCTTTGCACATTGAAGGCTTATTTACCCTGGCAGTGTTTCCGCCCGGGCTGAAGGGCTGCTCCGGGCAGGGAGCGTGGTGCCCTTCTAGCATCTTCCTGACAGGATCGAGCAGCAGGGCAAGGCAGGCACCCAAATATTCCTCACGTAGTGAGCAAGGATCAGCCCACAGTCCCAGGTGTGCCCTTTCCATTCACTACCTTACACGGTCCAGCCTTGCTCCTTTTTGTGTCCGCCCTCCCCTCCCCCAGCTTCTCCCCAGCTCCTTTCACTCATCGTTCCTCCTCCCCTCTCGAGGGCTTGTATTGCCACCACTGACCTTCCCCTGGATGCAGGCAGCCCTGACCGACTGCAGGATTGCCTGCAGGAAGCACAGGACCTTTCCTGCTCCCTAGGGCTCAGCACTCTGCCTCCCTCTCCCTGCCAGACAGGACAGCCTGGCCTGTGGATTCTCAAGATTTAGTGCCACAGATGATTACAGGTGCCAGCTTGTTTCCTTCAGCCTTACCTCCAGCACGGCGTCACAGCTGTGGAGGTCCACTGGTGGAAGTGCCAGCATTGTATTTGTGGGGTTTCAATGCTGAAATCACTCATGTGCAGTGACAGGGGTGTGGAGCAATTACTCCCATGCCCTTAAATGCCATGCTTTCTCTGGAAGAAACCAATGTTTGTTTGTATTTTGAGTTTTAGTGATGAAAAAAAAAAAAGTCTAGTCCGTTTGCTTTCCTTGTGCACTAATCCAAGGCCTCTCACACCTCTCTATCTTGGACCTGTGAGAGTTCTTGTTTGGTTATTCTCATTAATGGCCTTTCCTGCCTGACCACAGTGCCCTTGTTGAGGAAGCTGTGTGAGGTCCCAGCCACAAGGTTCAGCTGTGCTGGGAGGGTTTCCATTCCCCTGGCACTCATGTGTGGCTCTGGTGCCATCTCACACCCTCCCCTGCCAGCTCCCTGTGCTGAAAGCTCTTTCTCTGCTGCTGTGGGAGCTGTCCAGGCAGGCTTCTGGAGACAGCAAGGACGTGGTGGCACTCTGGAAAGGAACTGGACCACGGTCTCTTTTTGCAGCAGTGCCCAGGAATGTGAGTGCCTGGAGTGCTGGGAGGGGAAGTGTTGGAGTGGTGCTGTGCTCAGGTCCTCTCTGTCAGCAGAAGGAGCTGAGCTGAGATGAGGATCATGTCTCTGGATTAATACCTGAGTCAGATCAGTGCTGCTCTCTAAAACTGGCCAGGACTGTAACTGTAAATGGGGCTGCTCAGGTTGGAGTGGCTCTTTGCAAAACTAAACAAAGTGAGAGTGGGAAGGGATTAAATGAATGGGTTCAAACAAAAGTCCTGAGTTCTGGAGACATGTGGTAAATTTCTGAATATAATCATGTTTTGAGAAATACGTTCAAGGCTTTCACTTCAGCCTGGATGTCTATGATAAAAACATAGCAAAGGAGTTATGAGTCTTGTGAAATAAGGCATACTGACCAGAAAGAATTCAGTCTTCAAAAAACTGTCACTTTCATAGGTGTATGAAGATGAAACCAGTCTTTTCAGAATTGAGCCCAAATAGCACCATCCCATTTTCCTTTGCTGTTTCCCTTCGCATAAGAATAAGGTCACTCTGATACATCTCAAGTAGGGATAGGAAATGTGACTCCATGGGGCACACAGTCTGGTCATAAACTTCGTGGCCTCAGAAGGCCAGAGAACCTTGTGCTTTGGCAGGGAGTTTATAATAAAGACTCCCTTGGGGGCAAGGCAGAGTATTCAGTTTAGAGAAGCAGGTGCCAGCTTTACAGTGAGAATGAGAAGCAAAGTGCCAAGGCAGCCAGGAGTCTGCAGCGTTACCTTGGCCATCAGAGCTGAGGGTGGGTGTGCTCTTCCCACTGTTGTTGATCAGTTACACAGCGTGGCAAATGGGTGATGTGCTTTTCACAATGCAGCAAAACTTGTTTGCTGCTTCCAGCAGCAGGGAAGGGAAGTTTCAGGTGTTTAGAGGAGAAAGGCAAATGCAAGGCTTGAGGTTTTTGCTGGCTTAAGTTGGCAGGTTTCAGGGCTACAGGAGCCACGTTTCTGAAGGAATGTCTTCAATTTTTATGCTCGGTGCAACCTTCTTTCAGTCATTAAGTGATTTCCCCCCTATTCTGCTGTCCCTTTTGGGAGGTTGCTGCTTGCTCTTCCCCTGCTCCTTCTGTCTCTCAGGTATAGCAGGCAGCAGCTTCTCTGTGTGCAGCACAGCAGGGCTGTGGGCTCACAGCTGGGTCCTCTGCCTGCTTGAGTCATTATTTCAGTACTTTAAGCTGCTAAGAGATGGGACGAGTTCCTAGGAAAAGTCAGCTTTAGAGGGAGCAACTTAAAACCCAGCTGGGAGTCTGAAACGACATGCAAAAGAAATGTAGGTTTTTCAATCTTCCTTAAAAAAAATCCCCGAAGTTATTTTTGAGCAGAGAGAGGGGGGTAGTCAGTTCTACATGACCGTGCTGTGGGCAAACACCCACACTCACCTGGTGAGGTGGGGACATCATCATCACCACAGTTTCCTAGTATAAAGCCAACTGGTGAAATGTGTCAGTTTGAGATGGTGTGAGTGTGTATGTTCTGTTGCTGAGGAAAATGGAGAGTGAGTGAGCCAGGGGAAAGGATGCTGCTTCCTTATTAAGATGTGTGGCACCTGATTATCCGCTGAATTAAAATAACATTTTGGTTATGAGCTCAAAGTCCAAGTGGCCATTTGAGAAAGGAGCTCATTAGGTGTGAGAGTCCCCACTTCACTCCCCCTCAGTGAATAACACATCTTCTGAGCTGCTTGCTCACTACCAGATACAGCCAAGGTTTTATGTTACTTCTCATGGACAGGTGCTTAATTGAAGCACCCTTCATTTTTAATTAATAAAGGGGACCTGGTTGTTTGGTGGAAGTGCAGTGTGAAGCCCAGTGGCAGCTTTGGCCTCTGGGACTTTTAGCCCTCAGATGATGGGGTTGGAAATGCTCCCACATGTGGAAGATTGCTGATAGTCCCCCTTCAGGGTACACAGGAGCACATAACAACCAGGAGAACATTGGGATGATTTTTTGTGGGAGTGTGTTTGGGTATCTATTCTGGGTTTGGAAAGAGAGGGAGATGAAAGGCCTGCGCTCTGAGAGGGAATTGTGTTGTTTTTATGTTGATCCCACTGGGAGAAAGGTTGCTTCTCTCTCACCAAACCTTGACCAGTGGGGTCTTGGGAAGTAGGTCATCTGGCCTGCGATCTCAGGCTTAAATTATTTACTTACAAGCGCAGAAAATAATTTTTTGGTGAAAGAGGATGTGTTGTTACACTGTCGAGGGAGTCCTGCTGTCTGCCAGCCTGGGAATGCTGCCTTTGTTAGCATCTACATGGGAGCTGAACTCTGAAATATCCACAAGCCTCCCACCTTTCCCCTTAAAGGACACTGAACATGCTGAGCTAAAATGTTATTACTTCTCTGTACTGTAAGTCAAACAACAACAAAGTCATTAACATTTCCAGCAGCAGGGAACATGTTTGTATTTCCACCCTCCTCGTAGGATAAAGGCTGAGCTGAGCTGCCTTGCCTCAAGATGTTCCCATATTTTTTTCCTTATAGGCCAAGATCCGAAGTGGAAAGTTTCAGGGAAGAATGTTTCGGAGGAAATTAGGAATTCAAAGCATAAACTATGTGATTGGGAGACCTCTTGAACTATATGCTGTGTTTGCTGCTGTTATATGTGGTAGAGAGCTGGAAATTCAACATCTGACATTACACTCTACTGCCTGTGACAGGTTTCTAATCTTGGGGGGTGCCTTTAGCCACAGAAGGTCAGCTGCAGTGGAAATTCCATTATGTTTGGGAGAGTTTGTGTATGGGTTTCTATCAGGAGGATTTTAAGCAAATGCAGCAACATTGGAGAATATTGTGCACCATGTGCACTGGTGGTAAGCTGTCACCTTCCTTCTGGCTGGGCTGGAGAAGAGGTGCTGCAGGAGCTGGGACAGCCTCTCCAGCCAGCCAGTGATGCTGCTGCAGCAGGTCTGGAAAGCAGAGAGAGCACAGAGATCCCTGAGTGGTGCAGTGAGTTGGGTGACAGAGCTGAAGCAGAAGTGGTTGAGCAAAGGCTATTCCAGCTGCCTTTGTCAGACTGCCTGGAAAGAAGGGAGTAGGACAGGCTCTCTGATGCTGAATTTGTAACAGGTACAGCTCATGTAGGAGGAGAAAAAAGGCAAATACTTTGGTTTTAATACACTTCAATGCTCAAGCATTCAACTGTTGAAAAGTAACATACAGATTTTTGGCTTTCTCATTTTTCAACTAGGGGATCATCAAGGTCTCAACTGTGGTGGTTGCTTGGGTACTAAAGAGTTTGGAAGCTCTAGCACAGCACTGTGGAACATGCACTGCTTCATTTCTTAGGGTGTACTGAGAGCAGAGGCAAGCGTTGTGTGCGTTCCATGGGGGAGGATGCAAAACAGCACCAGGTAATGAGGTTCTACCTGATGCTTCTGAGGACTGATCTGACCACCTTTGTGCCTGGAGTGGGACCTCCAGTCTCTCACCACAGGTGAGAGACACCAGTGGAAGAGGTTTCCCTCCTTGCTGCCTCCACTGTGTGAGTGCAGTGCCTCAGTCCCTGCTGCATGGTGACTCTACAACTGCTTCTTGCAGTGCCCGCCTGTGGAAATTCTCACCTGCTTCTGCTCACCTGAGCCTTAATGTTTGTTCTGCTTGCACAGAAATGTGCCCAGGGGACCAAGCTCACTGTATATCTGTTTGAACAGCCTGACCACGTTGTTCCCTGAGTCCTCCAAAGGAGAATCTCACAACTCCTTTTCAGTTTGAGGTTTGGACTAGGCTGTGGGGATGATACTTTTTGTTGTCTGCACTTAAATCTGGTTTGTATGATGTTGAACCTTGGCTATAATATGCTGGGTTTTCAGTACCAACCTAAAGCAGAGTGCAGAAGATGAATGGTGGTGTGGGAGAGGCAGAGTGGATCACAGGTTTGGCTCTTGACAGGCACAGGCATCAGGCAATAGGAATTTAGCCAGGAAGCATCCACAAAATCACTGCTCCACATGCTGCAGTGCCCAGCCCCAGAGCTGTCTGGAAGCACTGAAGTAAGAGTGCCAGAACTGGAGCTGTTTTGTGTGCCTCAGCAGAGAGGCAGAGCAGATCCAAGAGCATTTCTCCTTGCTTGGTTCCAGTAATAGCAGGGAATTTGGCAAGGGGTCATATGGAGCTGTTGCCTTGCCTGCAGACGTGCCTCTCCGTCTGGTTGTCTCTCTCTCTCCCCCTGAATGTGCTCCTTTGTGCTGGCTGCTGTGCAGCTCAGTCACTTCCACATGATCTGAGTTCTCTACCTCTGGGCTTTGTCTTTGCTGTTGCAGAGTGGCAAAGGGCAGCTGAGCCACTGCCCTCCAACCTGCTCTAGTGTTCGTGGCAGCAAGGTGCTGCACAGGACACGACTGGGTAGGGCCCTTTGCTTGGCACTCGGCTTGTTCTGTGGCTGCTGCCTTGGACAGGCTTTAGCTCCCTGTGCCATCTGTGTCCTGATGGGCTTTGCCATCCCCGGAGGAGGTCAAGGAGCCCAGCACTCAGGAGGTGCAGCAATGGCTGTCCTTATTTCCGTGCTGCTGGCAGGGAGCGTGGACACCCTGCAGGTCCTACACATGGATACCTGCAGGACAAGGGTTTCCCACCCCTGTCTGAGGACTGCACCTGCCCCGTGCACGCACGTCTGTCACTCGGCAAAATGCAGTCAGAGCAGAGCTCGTGACCCTCCCAGGACTGCTCCTGTTCTCCGTGCCGGTGGCAGGAACGCTCAGGGGCCAGGCTGTGCTGGGAGGACTAAGAGCAGAGAGCCCCTGTGTGTGTGCTGTTGGAGGGCTGGCTGAACTCCTCCGGCCAGCACACACCACTGCAGCTTCACTGCACTGTGCCACAGAAAAACCCAGGCCTCAGGATGGCAACCACAGTGAGGCGTCTCAGAACCTCACTGGCAAAAGCCATGGATTTCCCAGTGCTGGGGAAGAGCTCAGTGGCATTCCTCTGTTAGAGGCTTTGAGGAAATACAGCTTTCCACACGCTGGGAATTGTATCTCGGCTACACTGAGTGCAATTCAGAGGAACAGAGCCCAAAGGGCACAAGCACGGGAGGAAAAGGAGGTGGTGTTACCTTCTGTCAGAAATCTCCTGTACCCTTGGGGTTGGGTGTGGTGGAATTGCACCAAGAAGCTGGAGGGCTTTGAAGACCCTGGAATTTACAATTATTAATGTGGGTCTCATAATCCCCTGCCTGCACGGGGAAAGGAGCAGGGATACACAGCCTGCAGTGCTCATTGGTGCTAATGGGCAGGAGAGGGAGAGGACGAGACCTTGGCTTGTCAGCCTGCTGGAGAGCTCAGCACAGGCTGTTCTGCTGGAAAGGGAGGGAATTATGGCTGTAAAAACCACTAAGAGATTAAAAAAAAAATCATGGGATAATCTTTTAATGTGTGTAATTGAGGGGAGAGAGGCAGTGCAGGCTCGGGCAGGGGAGTGAGGGCTGTGAGAGTGTCAGGGATGGGCGGTGAGCACAGGGCCGGGGGGATTTCTCCTCCCCTGTCCGTGCAGTGTGGCTGCTGTCAGTGCAGGATGTGCTGCCTGCTCCTGCCCTGCCAGGGCCAAGCTGCCCAGCTGAGCTGGCTGTGAAGGAGCCAGCAACCTTCTTCCTTCAGCATCGCTCATTCCCCTGAAAGCAGCCTCATGTCCACGCAGGCGTGAGCTCTGTCTGCTGGAGCAGGTGATTTTTACCTTCTAAGAGTAGGGAAGCAGTCACCAAGTTTTCTCTGAGCTTTATTTCTCATGGCTTTCTGTAAAGCTGAGATGGTGCTGGCAATGAAATGAATCCCTCTTTTAACTCATTTAGAGTCCAAACAGCAAAACCCAGTGGCATTGTGACCAGAGGTCACATTTCTGATCTACACAATAGTCAAGGGGCCACTGCTAACTGGCTTTGCAGGTCATGCAGATCAAAAATGGGGGTAATGAATGGAATTTTATAGCTCATAATGAGCAAAAACTCATAAAAAGCTAGCTCACAGTATGAGATACATGAAGCTGGGGCTCTAGGCAATTTGCCTTCTGAATATAAAAGGAAAAATATGCTTGAAAATGTTGTCTGTTATGGAGATATGTCTGTTCTGTCTAAACATAAGTTGTTCTCGATTGAAAACCATATTAGTGTACCACCTGCTAGGAAGAAAGTGAATGTTATCTCAACCAAAACTAGAACAATGGCCATGCTAGTGAGATCCTCTCCCTTTCCTTAAACCATGGGCATCTTGTGCAGTTCAAGAAACCCAACCCTTTCTGAAAGTGCAGTATAGTCTGTGGGACTTACCAACAGCGTATCAATACAGCAAATCGCATAATGAGGTGGAAAAAAAGAGTTGGGTGTTTAGATGAAACAAGATTGAAGCACTAGTAGGAGTACATCAAATTAAAGACTGCTTCCTTTTAGTCTCCAGCTCTCATGGAGGCTCTGGCAGCTGGGAAGGGGCTCAGCCCTGTGAGGAGGTGCAAGCTGACCCAGGGACTCTAACGCTGCTTTCCAGGTGCTCCATCCCCATGACCATCAGCTCTGATGCAGCCCCTGGTGATGCAGGAATGGCTCCACGTCCTCCCGCCGTGCCCTGAGTGGCACATCCCGGACCAGGCGCAGCCCGGCAGCCCTGCCCGCCCGCTGTCTCAGGTAAGAGCTGCCTCTGGGAGCCTTTCTCGTGGCAGCTTTGTGCAGAGGTTTCTGTGGGGCAAACCAGGCCCTCTGCTCCTGGTGGAAGGGAAGGCTGTCAGCTCCAGCCCCCCATCGGCTGCGCTTAAGGAGAGCGCGTGCTCTCCTCTAGCACTCCTGCTGCAGAGTTCCCCAAAGTAGGAGAAGAGAGACAACCTGCAGAGCTGGACTTTGAACCTCTTTCACAATAAAGAACGAGAGGCTACTGTTAACAGCTCTTCTGTATTTGCTTTGGCTTATTTTTCCTAGAAACTTGGAAGAATGTCAGCCTTTGGTGAAAATGTAGGTTTTCTGCTCTTCCTGGTTGCAGAGAAGAGCTTGGAAATAAGCCCCTGGTGGATGCTGTGAGGCAGAGGAGGAATCTGACCTCTTACTAATCTAATTATCTTGAGGGATAGATCTTGGCCTCCCTCCTCCTTCCCCCCTCCTTCCTCTGAGCCCCAGGCCAGGCTCCTCACTGGAGGGGAAGGTCGGTCTCTAGGGTCCCCTGGGTAAATGGCAGAGCAGGTTGAAGAACAGAAAGGTGTGCTGGCAGCTGTCTGCAAAGCTGCCTGCACTCTGCATGAGCTGTCGTGAGGTGGTTTAGCACCTCTGGTGTGGGGAAATGCTGCCTGGGCTCTGCTGGGCTGTGGAGCCCTCTTTGCCTGTAGCTGTTGGTCCCAGGGTACCTCTCATCTGTCTGGACGCTGATGGACAGTGCCAAGGCTTCCCTTGGGCACTGGCAGTGTTCTTCCCAGGACAAACGAGGTCCCAGCTCTGCCTTTTCCTTTTTTGTCGTGTTTCAAGCACGAGAAGCAAGGGCTGAGCCTGAGGTTTCTCCCTTCTGTGGCTGACGGCCACCAGCCTGGACCCGTCTGCCTCAGGGAGCTGGGATCTGCAGGGGGAAGGCAGAGCTGTCTCTGGAGAGGCTCCAGCGTGCAAGAATGAGGCAGGGGGCAGGCTCCTGGTGGCTGAGTCAGCGTTTCTTGGCCGCAGCGGGACTGTTGTGATGCTGCTGTGGGACAGTGCACAGGTGGTTCATAAACAGCCCGGCAAATGAAGTGAGGAGGGAGGGATAGAACGAGATGAGCAGGGAAAAGCCTTCCTGACGTGCCTGAGCAGTCCAAGCCTCTGTGAGGGGATCAGAGCCCTGTGGGATTTGCCGGGAGAGAGGAGGGGAGTGGGAGCAGGAGCAGTGTTAATGACAGCCCTCCGTCTGAAGGGGCTGCTGTTCCTGCCTCGGAAACAGCCTCTCTCTCTGTCCTTGCTGCTCCTGGAAGCTCTTGGCAGGCTGCAGACAACCCATCCTTAGCTGTGGCCTGGCCTCACTGAAGCCCCCTCCTCCACTCTGGGAGCTGCCCTTCCATCTGTTGGACCCGAGAGGAGCTGAGGAGAGGAGCTGGCTGTGCTGGTCCCAGAGGGAGGGTCTGCACCCATCAGATGTGCAAGCAGGGAAGGAGGGGAAGAGAGGGAGAGATACTGGGAGCTTTTCTTTCCCTCCCTGTAGGTGGAAGAGAGCATGATAAAAATTCTGGGCGTCAGGACTGTGGGGGACACAAGAAGCCAGCCCAGAGCTTTTTGGCAAAAAGAAACTATTTGCACTTGGTCCAGGCTGGCATGAACATCTGCTGGTACCCAACACCACGCTGGGGCACGGGGGGACACCAAGGGCATCTTTGACTTTTTTTGGGATTAGATCTCAGGAACCTATTTACCTTCTGGGTCACTGAGGCTTGGCGGGATGATTTCCCGGATAAATCCCTTCCCTGGCACACACCCCTGTCTGCTCTGTACGTGCTCCAGCACCAGAGCCGAGGTGTGTGCTGCTCATCCCAGCGCAGCCCCTCTGCCCTGCCCTGGCAGGGCTGGCTCTTGCAGTTCCCAGAGCAATGACCCTGCACGCACCTGCTGCCCTGCAGCGGGCACATCTCTGCCCGCCTCGTGCTCCAGGGCAGCCGCGGGGTTAAGGCAGGTTGGAGGCTGCTGGAATGCCGCTGGACAAAGCTGGGATTGAGGCTGGCCGTGAGGCGCTGCCGCCCCCCTCGCATTCCTGGGGGGTCAGTGCCCGGCGCTGCCGGTGCCTGCCCGCTCCCGGCCGGGCGCCGCCGCTGGCGGCGGCAGCGATGCTGCTCCTCCGGCGGAGCTCGGCGCGGATCTGGGGCTGAGCGCAGCGAGATGCACTTGCCACGGCCCGCGTGAGTGTTCTGCGGCCGAAAATCAACCTGCTCCAGGGTGGAGAGGGGGCGAGGGTCCGGGCTGCCGCTGCTGGGGCTCTGGGGAAGGGATGCTGAGGGGGTGCTCAGAGCGAAAGCACTTATTTCTCCCTGTGCTTGCTTGCAGGGGTTTTGTCCTAGGGAAGCAGGAGATCAGCACCTGCTCTCTGCTTGGTCACTGCTACGTAATTATCTACAAGGCTTGGGAGCTGCAGGCGTGGTGGGCTTTTAACTTCTGAAATAAGGCTGGGAGGAGTGGGTTGTCTGCAGAGCTGTGCTGCAGGTGCACCCAGGTAGAGCTGATCCCTTCCTTTGGTATCCCCTGGGATAGAGGCGAGGGCTGGAGCGTTGCTGGCAGTGCCCTGACTAACTCCAGTGCCACGAAGACCTGCACATGCAGAGTGTTGGTTTTTCTATGTGCAAGCAGCAGTCTTAGCTTGAGTGGATCATTATCTGCAGCTCCAAGAATCCTGTGAACTCTGTGGGTGATGGTTTTCTCTGTTTTCTTGGTGTTTCTGGAGTGGCAGGATGGGGAGGCAGAGCACAGCCTGTTGGATGTTTTTAGATGAATCAAACTTAGCACCAGTCTTGGCGATCGTTTGATTTTTCTCTGAGAACTGGTGTGGAGGGGGTATTTTTAGCTGTGCAGCCAAATTCCTTGTCTGGTTGTTTTCTCCTGCCTGTTGTTTCCCTTGGCTTGGCTGCATCGCTTCTCCAGACACCTCCACGAGCCCTTGGACAGCACAAGTGACAAGTATGTACACATTCCCCTTGCAAGAGCTGCTGCTCTTCCCCCAAGGCAGCTGCCCTTATCTGGCCTGTTGTATGCTGTTTAGAAAGTACTAACACATTTAATTATGGTTGATTAAGCACCTGGGGATAATTATCTCAAGCGAGCTCTAATATCAAAGCAGCATTCGATCGAAATGCTGCCATTTCTCCAACACAGCTCATTGATGTCTCACTTGTGGGAAAGTGTCCATGTGTTTTGCTCAACAAACTGTGTTTTTTGGAGAGAAAATTCCCTCTCACTCACCGAGTCTTGTGTGAGGGGTTTCTGATCCTGTGTGTTGCTGTCAGCAGCATGTGCAGCAGAGTACATTGTGATCAGGGGCATGATACAGTGCTAAAGACTCAGGAGAAGATTCCAACAAGGATTTGTTGAGCAGGGATCAGAACCCAGTTTTTCCAGCTGGATGTGCTTCCCTTGTGTGGCTGGGTTGGGATTTGCTGTCTTCTCTCCATGGCCTTTTGCAGCACCCTTCCCACGGCTGCTCATTCTGGAGAGCTGCGGAGGAGAAGCAGCATCTGTGGAGGAGAAGTGGCTTCTCAGATTTGCCATGCAGGCAGGGAATATCCTGGAGCCTCTGTCGAGGAGCAGGTGGCAAGTCCCAGTAGTGGGGATGGCAAAAAGGATGTTGGCAGATCCCCTTGGTCCCTAGGAACAGCAGGATCAGCCTCCTCTCGAAGCACAGCAGCTCTGTGTAACATGGGAAAAATCATCATTAGCCCTGTAGGCACGGTGACACATAAGGACCAGCTCTGGCTTTACAGCTCTCAGCAAGATAAGCTCCTTGCTGGATAACTGAGGAGAACGGGAGATGTGCAGCAAACCCTCCCTTCAACCTTTGCTCTGAGTGCTGCTGGAGCTGGCACTGCATCCTTCTTGCAGAGACAGCCAGGAGTTTCCTGGGAGCTGCTAAGAGACCACTTAAGGAACAGGGCAGCCCCCTTGAGAGCTGAAAAACCAGTCAGGGGTAGGGCACAGTGGGGTGGGTGTCCCCAAGCAAGTTCCCAAAGCACCAGGCAGCAATCTCTGGATGTAGCATGGTTCTGTTTCTGCCCAGGTTGAAGCCTCACAGGATGGTGCAGGACCTTCGTGTGTAACGCCCCGGGCTCCAAGCAGTGCTGCCGGGCCCCAGGCCCCTCTGGAGATGAATCTTTGCTGGAACGAGATTAAAAAAAAATCCCACAGCCTTCGGTAAGAGTCCTGCCTGGAGCCTGGCCTTCCAGCCTTGCCTGCTGCTTGTGATTGTCAGGAGGTTTTTGAACTTTTTTGCTTGATGCACCACATGAATTCACAGTGACCTTGGCTCAGCTCCCCCCCTGGTCCACAGGCTTTTGAATGTCCTTTTGCTGGAAAGCATCTCCTCCATTTCTACCCATCCTATCCTCTCCTCCCTCCCCTCCTTCCCTCCTGCTTGCTTTCTGCTGCTCCCTCTACCCTCTGCCACCTCTGCAGCCGTCTCTTTTTGCCCCATGGCTTTGCCTGCACCTCCTCTGTGCCCACCCCTTTGCTGGGAGCCCTCTCCACTGCGTGAGGGGAACATGCCTTCCGGACTGTCAGAGTTTGTAACTCCACAGCCAGCACGACAGAGAGCTTAACTGGGGCGTGTTAATTGTCTCCTGCCTTAATCCAAGGCTCCTGGAAGCTGCCCAGACATGTAAATGCCATTCCAAGCCCCCCTTGCTAGCCAGAGCATTTCTGACCCATAGTGACTGTCCTCTAGTCTGGGCTCCAGGGTGAGGAATAGCTTCAGTTCCTTGTCCCCGGTGTCCCCACGTGTCACCCCAGCAGGCAGTGTAGCCTCTCTGCTGGCTGGGGGTCATGCACAGCCCATGCTAAGCTGTGCTGCCAGTCCCTGAGGAGGTCCTGGGGGTCAGCACCCAGCCATAGTGCTGTGCTTCCTCAGGGAACCTGCTCCTCTCCTGTCTGTCTGTCTGTCTGTCTGTCATCTCACTGTCCTTGCTCTCCTGCCAGGGCTCGGCTGGAGGCCTTCTCTGACCACAGTGGGAAGCTGCAGGTGCCTCTCCAGGAGATCATTGACTGGCTGGGGCAGAAGGATGAGGAGCTGTCGGCACAGCTGCCCCTGCGGGGCGATGTTCTCCTGGTGCAGCAGGAGAAGGAGACACACGCGGTGCGTTCCTCCTGCCTCCCCTGGTCACTGCTGTCAGGGCCGTGGGTGGGCAGCCCTGCTTGAGACCCTGCCTCGTGTCACTGCCCATGCCACAGCCAGTCCTTGAGTGTCTCCATCTCTGCTTCCTGAGAAGTGGCAGAGCCCACCTGGTTTTAGACAATAAACCCACATTACAGCCTCGAGTCACCTGAGGCTGGTAATGAACCCTGTCCTTTGTAGTAGCTTCCCTGTGTCCTACCTCTCACTGGCCTCTGCTTTTGGGATCCTGGAGCCTGGGAAGGCTGGTTCGTCTAGGGGCAATCCTGTGGCTGGAACATGAGTGATGCCTGCAGGAACGTGTTAGCATCATATCTGAAACTGGGGTGCACCCAGGCAGATCAGAGTTTCCTGCTCCCAGGTTCACAGCATTTTCTTCTCACTGCCAGTGGCTGTTGGGCTTTAGTTGTTTTTACCTTGAAAACAAAATTCAGATGTTCACTGCTGCTATTCCTCATCCTTGCTGGAGCTTCCCTGGTGCACAAACAGCCCATCCAGCAGACAGCGCTGGTGTGGGAGCTGTGGTTGGAGGGGAGGAGAGGATGTGCTAGACCAGCGTGCCTCTGAAGTCTTCCCTGGCAGATGTGCTGCCTTGGGGCATCCTGCTGTTCCTCTCCTTGCTCCTGCAGCAGCTGGACCTGTTGCTGAGCAGCTGCTGGAAGGGTTGTTAGCGTGGCCATGCTCTCGCTGCACGGGTGAAGAGCGTCTCCAAGCAGTGCCACTGA
The DNA here is from genome assembly GCF_026979565.1 of Vidua chalybeata. Classification (NCBI taxonomy): domain Eukaryota; kingdom Metazoa; phylum Chordata; class Aves; order Passeriformes; family Viduidae; genus Vidua; species Vidua chalybeata. The sequence continues at coordinate 1,019,512 of NC_071543.1, forward strand.
AAGCACCATAAATCAAACAGCTCCTCTCGTGCAGCCCTGGCTCAACACACCATCCTGGGCTTGCTGTTCTGCCTCCCCACTCCAGCAAAGCTGCAGGCCAAACCTCTGCAGGAGCCACCTTCTGGCAGGTGGTCATTCCTTCCCTGAACTGCAAAAATATTTCTCTTAACACTGACCTCTCTCTGTGCCTCCAGTGAGGTTTGGGCCATGGGGTGAATAAATCATTGCAGCACTTGGCAAGGGGGCGGCCAGGGCACAACTTTCTGGCTCAGCCTGCCATCTCATCTCTGTGCTTTACTCTCCAGGCTTTCATGGAAGAGGTGAAATCTCGGGGGCCATACATTTACTCTGTCCTGGAGTCAGCACAGGCTTTCCTTTCCCAGCACCCATTTGAGGAATTAGAAGAACCAACTTTGGAAAGCAAAGGTCTGTGGAGCTGCCCCTTTTTTGTTCTCTGGTTTCACAGCTCCTCCTGGGCTGGCCCGGAGAGGGCGGAGTGGAGGTGGCTGCTGTGGCACAAAGCAGCACATCAGTGCTCTGCCTCACACCACGGTGCCCAGGCTGTGCCCAGTCCTTTGGCCAAAGGTCAGACTGGCACAGAGCAGTGTCGCTGTGCCAGGAAAAGGCAGAGGCTCCTGGTGCAGTCTGCGATGGGAGCACCTCATGAGGTGCTCTGGGGTAGGTTTTTTAAAGGCAGCACAGCTTCTGCCTGTGAGGATAGAGAGGCTGGATACCTAGAGGAGCTGGTGCAGAGATGGATACTATTATTACGTGTTTTCCTTCCCTTTTCCCAGTTTTCCCTAGATTTTTTTTATCTCTAATTTCTCTGTCCTCCCTCCACCCCTTGCCCCACTCTCCTCTGGGCTGGGCTCTCATTTCTGCTGCCTGCTCCCCTCCTGCTTTGCCTTCCCAGATGTGTCTCCCCGGCACCGGATCCAGAACATCAGCCGCTTTGTCTGGAAGCAGGCCAACGTGGCCAGTGAGCTGTGGGAGAAGCTCACAGCGCGGTGTGTGGACCAGCACCGCCACATTGAACGGACCCTGGAGCAGCTGCTGGAGATTAAAGGGGCTATGGAAGAGCTCAGCACGACCCTGGACCAGGCTGAAAGCGTGCGGGAGACCTGGGAACCCATCGGGGACCTCTTCATTGACTCCTTGCCAGAGCACATCCAGTCCACCAAGGTACTTCTGGCTCTGAGGAGGCTCCAGCCTTGGCCATGGAGGTGATGAAGTTCTGCTTCCCAGGAGGACAGAGCTGCTCCCATGGACTGCTCAGTCCAAGGCAGCCTAATTACCTGGGATCTCAGGGCCAAGGCCTCCTTCCCACAGCCCCCCTGCTTTGTGAGGGGGGTTTTGGCCAGCAGTGTCCTGAGCAACTGGCCATGCTGAGCACCTTGTCATGGCACAGGCGTTGTACACCGTGGCACTACAGGTGCAGTGGCTAGCATAGTTGAGTCATTGTCCCCTTTTCATTTATCAGGAGTAATCTGCAGCTCCCCATTTCATTTATCAGGAGTAATCTGCAGCTCCCCGTTTCATTTATCAGGAGTAATCTGCAGCCTAGTTAGTTTGCTTGGGTAATTTTCCCCCTGCTAAGGTACCCTGTTGGGAGGGTTAGTCAGTTAGTTGGTAATCACTAGCCCACCCTAACTTGTAGCAAAGGAATCAGATCCAAGTCCTGGCTGCTCACCTGCTTCTTTTCCTTCTTCCCTTGCTCTGTGCCTGTGTCCCCATCCCCACTGGACTCCAGCTGTTCAAAGAGGAGCTCTCTCCCATGAAGGATGGGGTGAAAGTGGTCAATGATCTTGCACACCAGCTTGCCATCTCAGATGTGCACCTGTGCATGGAGAATTCCCGTACCCTGGAGCAGATCAACAGCCGCTGGAAACAGCTGCAGGTGGGAAGGAGTCAGGAGAGAGCGCTGCAAATAAACCACGGGCGGGAGGATGCTGGGAAGGGCTGTCACTGCTGACCTGCAAGGATGATAAAGTAAGGTTTGGCACAGCAGGATGTTACAGCTGGTGCTCCTGGAAGAGAAGAGCGTCAGTTCAGTGTGAGGAAAGTCTGGTAAATCTGCAGAGGTCTTGGTCAGGAAAAGGCAGTGTGAGGAGCAAAGGGAGAATCAGGATGTCTTGGTGGAGATGGTCACTACCAGCTGTGACTGCTTTGATGTCTGTGAGAGTATGGATACAGGTGAGTGGGAGATTTGGCTGTGCTGCCCCAGGAGGAGGAGGTGTAGAGGATTTAGCAGGACACAAACACCAAGATAGGAGAGGAAGGAAGGGCATCTGTGTGCTGGGGCATGTCTGAGTCCACTCACAAGCCTTCCTGAGTGGGTCATCAGTCCAAAATGCCTGTTGGACTGGCACTGAATTAGTTTTCAATTCTCCAGGCCTCCATAAACGAACGCCTGAAGCAGCTCCAAGATGCCCACCGGGACTTCGGACCGGGCTCCCAGCACTTCCTCTCCTGTACGTGAGTGGGTCCCCCTGGCTTCTGCCACGAGGTTGCCTCTGCAGAGCAGCCTGGGCTGTGGCACAGGAAAACAGGGTGCAAAGTCCTGTTCCTGAGCCCAAAGCCATGCACGAGGCTGGAAAAGTGCCCAGGCTGGTGCACGGGAGCCGAAGCACGAGGCATCTCCAAAGCTGGAATTGTGCTGCCTCACCTTGTGGGACCAAGGGTGGGATACGAGCGTGGTTTCCCTTCAGAGCACAGAGCTGACACCCACAGCAGCAGCTCCCAGGAGACACTGGGACTGTGTCAGCCTCAGAGAAAGACAACAGATGGCAGGAAAAGGCAGTCCCTCATCTCCTGTGTTAGTTATTTGGAGGCTAAAAATGTGCCTTTTCAGGAGGTTTTCATTCATGTGGCGTTTTTACAGATCAGAGCTGTTGGCTGACAGCTCTCAGGTCTGCAAGGACTGGGCAGCAGGTTGTGCTCCAGAGCCTGGGGTCCCTCCTTGGAAATGCTGAGCCCTGCAGTCTCCAGATGTCAGTGGGATTCATTGGCCTGTGCTCCTCTGCAGACTGCATGCTCCTATCTCAAAGGAGGAATGACTTTTCCAGTTGCTGGAATTGATTCAGTACCTGTGAAAAAGGAAAATAACTGAGGGTCATGCCATGGCTTTCATCCTCTATATAACATAGGGTGGCAGGCAGCTGGTATGGGATGAATCCTCATCTTCCCACGATGCTGCAGCTGGCACACAGAGCAGGAACAACGGGAACCACAGATGCTTTGGGTGTCTGAGCCTGGTCATAACAGGCAGTGCTGTGTCTGTGTGCCCAAATTCCATCTGCTATGAGCCCTGCCCACTGGTCACCACAAGGTTGCACTGGGCATCATCAGGAGGATCAGGAAATGTCTCTTCCTAAGTTCTGAGCTCAGCCAAGCAGATACAAAGCCCCTGGCTCGAGAGGCAAGAAGCCTCTAACAAGACCAGCAGTCCAGTCTTTTTTATAGGCAGCATCCCCTTGCCTGCACCAACACCTCCAGCTGGTGATTTGGGAAGATGCAGCCTTTTCAGAGGCACCCACCTGTTGGCACAGTCCTGCTGTGCCAGGGCTGGCATCAGAAACAGCAGCATCTTAGAGGAGCATCTGGTGTTGATCTGACACGTGTTTCTCTCCTTGCAGCCTCTGTCCAGGTCCCCTGGGAGCGAGCCATTTCCCCCAACAAAGTGCCATACTACATCAAGTGAGTGTGTTCCCAGACACAGCCAAGGCCTTCTCTGGCCTGGAGGGATCAGGAATCGGGCACCAGTTAGGAGAGGATTGAGGGATTGTTAGCCTGGCCATGTGAGAGTGAGAACTCACCTCCAGTGAAGCAGATCTTCCTCAGCCTGGCAGATCCAGCCTTTCCCTGACTGCTGGGATGCCCAAGATGAGGGGAAATGCCAGCTGGAAGGGTTGGGGGGCTGGCAGCAAGTGGGAATATCCTGCTGTGGGCATCCTTATGCTGCTGTGGCTGGGAAGTGTGCTCAGGGGGATCCAGCAGTGTCTGCAGACTCTGAAACACTTGCTCCCAGCGCTGGCCAGGCCCCTTTTTTAATCTCTCACGGCAGCTTTTGGTTACCCAATTGACTCTTGGTCTCCATCTATTTTGCTTCCAGCCACCAGGCCCAGACAACGTGCTGGGACCACCCAAAGATGACAGAGTTGTACCAGACGCTGGGTAAGGAGGCTGTCACAGAACCATCTGAGTAGCTCGTGCCCTTTTTGCAGCATGGGGGGTGCATGTGAGGTTCCCCCAGGCCCCCTGCTCCCCTCTGTGGCACAGGGTCCCCCAAAGCAGTGAGGTGTTGTGGGTTTGTGAGCCCCAAGTTGGGCAACTCCCCGGGGCTCCCCTGGCAGGGAGACCCTCCTGGAGCAGCTCTGTGTCAGGAACGAGGGACACATTGGACTTTTTTGGTCTTCAGCTTCTGTTTATTGTCATCTTCCCAAAACTTCAGCACTGTCTGCACCAGACTCTGCGTGCAGGAAAAACAGCACAAAAATGGCCAACAATCTCTTGTTACAAAACTTTTTCTGTCTAATCAAAAACTAAGCTACCCAATTAAGAAGTGACACCTAAATTACTGACCCCTAAAGACCCACAATGCAGATTTTCCCACCCAATTACACGATATCACCTAAACCCAAGAAGAAAGAGGAAGAAGAAGAGAGAAGAAAGGAACTCGAGACAACACCCTGTACCCTCCATCTTGAACCCATCTATAACATACTAAAAATCCTAAACCCTAAATTTCTCACCCATGTGACACACTACACTGCTCTCTACAATCTCTACAATCTATTTCACACTTTTGTGGTTTCTGGTTTACCTTGAGGCTTAGGAGGCCTTCTCCATGAACGGGGGTCAAAGCCAGTGCTTCCCTGGGAGTCAGAGCAGCCCAGGGCAGACAGGGGGATACTCCCCTTGCCCTGGGTTCCCACAGGTGTGACCCCTGCCAGGCTCTGCTCCTCACTCTCCTGCACTGCTCTGCTGGGGTCTGAGAGCTGCAACTGCTGCTTCCTGCCCTGGAGATGAGGATGTTGTGCTGTGGTTTTATTCTTGTTTTCCCCTGTCACTGCAGCGGATTTGAACAACATCAAGTTCTCTGCGTATCGGACGGCCATGAAACTCCGGCGGGTGCAAAAAGCCCTTCGATGTGAGTGTGGGAAGGGTTTCCCTCCTGCTGGCTCTCCCTCAGCGACAGCATTGAACTAACACAAGCTTTTATCAGCACATCAAAGGCAGGAGGCACCAGGGGATAGGTAGCTGAGGCGAGGAACCAGGAAGATCAGCCTGGGAAGCTGAACAAACGCACCAGTCTGTGTCAACGCCTTTCTTTACAGCTTGGGGTGGAAATGACTCGAGGGCAGGTGGTGTCCAAAGGGAAAGGAGAACAAAGTGGTCCAGCTCAGGGTTACAAAGCTATGGGGTCAGGCAGGAGCTCACCAGGCAGCTCCAAAGGAGCATGGAGAAGGTGTGGATGTAACTGAGAGATGAAGCCAGCCTCACTGGCAGGGACAGAGAGGGCTTCGCTGCTTAAAGAGGAGGAATGGAGCCAATAAACCTGACTTCTGCACTCTTGGTGAAAATTGGAGCATTAATAGCCAGGTGACTATGATCCAACAGGAGTTCAAACATCTCTCCAAGAGGCAACTACTCCCTGGAAACTGCTGAGGAGTTTCTGGTGGAACTGGCAAGCAGGCAGGTGGGAATTTGATAGCTACAGCATCCTTGGCTGCTCAGAGCTTTTGACAAAGCCTGTCACCTCTTCAAAATTAAGTAGCAGCAGGCTGAGGGAAATCCTCCTCCTGAATTAATTGCTCATGAAGGGGAGGAGGTAGAGGCAGGCAGCAGTGGGGCCCAGGCAGACCTGTGCTCCTTGACATCCTGTGAAAGGGCTGGAAGAAGGCAGTGAGTCAGGGTAAGAGGAGTTTGGGTTCTCAAGGGAGCCGAACCCTGGCTGTGGAGCGTGGATCACCACACTGTGGTGATCAGGCTGTCCTGTACCCATTCAGGGATGATGTAATGCAAATGGAATAAAGTTTTTGCCACCCTGTTAAGGTGTCCGTGCAGCAGCAGGCAGGGTGTGGAGAGGAAACAAGGGCGAAGAGCAAAGGAGAGCTCTCCTGTGTGCTGCTTGTGCATCTCTTGCATCTCACATGCTGCATTGTCACCTTCTTCCCACTCCAGAAATGACTTGGATAAATGCTCTTTATTCAAGATACACTTGAGAAAAGGGCAAGGAGATTGCCAAGGCAGCTTTCCCATCATGAGAAGCTTGGTGGAGTGGCTGTGTAGGAAAGAGGCAGCGAGGGATAGATCAGAGCCATATGCAGCCGTGGGCAGTGTGGACACGAGGGTGGGCAGGAGTGATACTCCCTGGCATGGAAACTGGGGCTTCCCAGTGCAAGTGTAGCAGCTTTGACAGGAGAAGGGAGGATTTTTCCACAGAGTGAAGTTACAGTGTGGAAAAGGCACACAGTCCCATGGGTACTGTGAATATAAAAGGTCTCAAAGACTTTCAGGAAAGAAATATTGCTGGTTGCTAACACAGTAGCACGTACAACCTGCAGCCACAGAAATCTGAAAGCAGGGCACCTCACACTGTCCTAGCCCTGCTTTGGGTTTGTGCCTTAACTCCCTCACCCTGCCAGAGCTGGAGACAGGACTGATCCATCTCTGGGCAGGTGCTTGTAGGGTCTGGGGGGGCTCTGTGCCCCCTCATGTCCCCACAGCGACCCCAGAGGGATCTGGCACGTGCAGAGAGGCCAGCACTGGGCTCTGCACAGAGCCTTCCATGGGTAGCGTTTTCATGGCCATGGCTGGACACAGAAATGAGGAAGGAAGGTCACAGAGAATGGTGCCACCATTCTGGTGGAGATGTGGTGTTTTGGGAGAAGTTTACAGGCAGGAGAGAAATTCTAGGAGCTGCACCCATCCTTTCCAGCATCTTTCCCAACACAGTGGGACTAACACTGCCCCAGGTTAGGGTGGGACTGCATCTCTCACCTCTCTCTTTCCCTCTGTTGCCTCTGCCTGTGCTTTCTGTGCAGTGGACATGGTCACCCTGGCCACGGCTTTGGAAATCTTCAACGAGCACGACCTGCAGCCCAGCGACCGGGCGATGGACGTAGTGGAGGTGATCCACTGCCTGACCGCCCTCTACGAGCGGCTGGAGGAGGAGCGGGGCATCCTGGTGAACGTGCCCCTCTGCGTGGACATGAGCCTCAACTGGCTGCTGAACGTCTTTGACAGGTACCTCTCCCTCAGGGTCCCCCGAGCTGTGGGGCTGCCAGGCCTGGGAGGAAGCCCCCGTGCTGCTCTTCCAGCTGGCAGCGCTGCACAAAGGGTCTGGCTGCTAGTGAGGGAGGCTGCCTGCTGTGTGCTTGCCTCGATGACCCCCCCACCCCCCCCCGCCAAAAAAAAAAACCCGCTCTGGAACATTTGCAAAGCTGTGCTTATCTCGTCCTGCAGTGGCCGCAGTGGGAAGATGAGGGCTCTCTCTTTCAAGACGGGCATTGCGTGTCTGTGCGGGACAGAGGTCAAGGAGAAGTTCCAGTGTGAGTCCCTTGTCTGCCTCCCCTGGAATCTGGCGTGAATTCACCTCGGGAAAACAGGAATGGTTTTGTTTCCTGGCTCAGACCTTCTTTGCCCGGGAAGAGCAAAGAAACAGCTTTCCTGCAGTGACTAAGCTGCTTGCATCATCACCTCTCCCTCCCTCCCTAGGCCTACACCACTGGAATTAGGAGGTGTTTTTGTAGACTGACTGGTGCTGCAGTGATCTTGCTTGCATGGCACTGTAAGGAACAGTGCAGAGAAGGCACACAGGAACGTTATCCAGTGCTTTCCAGAAGGAAAATACCATGGCTGGGGGGAAGTAGGTTTCAGGCAAATTGCTTTCCTCGCTGCATTTTAACCATGGGATATTGTGGAGGGCAATGCTGTGTGGCACAGGGAGCACCAAGGTGTTAAATGAAGGGATTAGGCTGATTCACAGAGAGCAGGCTAGCTGGGGCTGTTTAATAAATGATGCGGGTAACCCCTCTCTTAAGAAGACACTAAACTGGCTATTAGGAACTGGAAGGCCACTGGTAGAAGTTATTGAATCATAGCTCAGGTTTCTCCTCGTATTTGAGCTCTGTGCTGGAGGCGGTCAGTGGGGTCCCTGCTGTGACCCGCACCCTGCTCCCCGTGCCTGCCTGCCGCTGGGCCGTCAGCTGCGTGTCTGTGTGCCCCCAGATCTCTTCAGCCAGGTGGCAAACGCCGGGGGCCTGTGTGACCAGCGGCACCTGGGCGTCCTGCTCCACGAGGCCATCCAGGTCCCGCGCCAGCTGGGGGAGGTGGCAGCGTTCGGGGGCAGCAACGTGGAGCCCAGCATCCGCAGCTGCTTCCGCTTTGTGAGTGCAGGGCCGCGGCCCTCGCCCCGCCTGCAGCAAGCAGCCGTGCTGGGGACAGGCTCCCGAGGTGGCAGGGGACCTGCACCCCACCGTGGCCGCCTCCCAGCTCTGAGCAGTCCCTTCCTCTCCCTCCCCAGAGCAATGGGAAGTCTGCCATTGAGGCATCCCAGTTCCTGGAGTGGGCCAACCTGGAGCCACAGTCCATGGTGTGGCTGGCGGTGCTGCACCGGGTGACCATGGCCGAGCAGGTGAAGCACCAGACCAAGTGCTCCGTCTGCCGGCAGTGCCCCATCAAGGGGTTCAGGTAAGGGCTGTCATATGGACCCTGGCCCCAAGGGCAGTGTGTGCTGTGCTGCAGGACAGAGCTGAGTTACTCTGTGCTCCTGGGGGAGCGCGCAGCTCTGCAGCCAGCAGTGTTCCTGGCAGGGCAGAGCAGGTGCCAGCTAAGGGGAAGGAGCAGAGTGCTTTCCTGGGGACTTCAGCCATCAGCACTGTGGGTTCACTGGGGTGTTAGAGCGACTCAGGCCACCTCTGTCCCCTCCCACTGACCTTTTCTTGGGCTTTAAACACGTGTTTTGGTGACTTCCAATGCTTCCCTATGGCCTCTTGACCTCTCCAGGTATCGGAGCCTGAAGCAGTTCAATGTGGATATCTGCCAGACCTGCTTCCTCACCGGGCGAGCCAGCAAAGGCAACAAGCTGCACTACCCCATCATGGAGTACTACACCCCGGTACGGAGCTGGGCTGGGCTGGGAGGGCCCTGGCACACAGCAGGGCCCACTGATGGCAGCAGCCTTGTGATGTTTAGGCTGGTGCAGCCCGAAGTGGATCTCTCGTGTAGTTTTGTACCCCCTGCATGCTGGAGGCTGCCTGTGTCCCTGCTGTTCTGGGGCTCATGGTGTCTTGGTTTGGAAAGACAGGTGTCTGCTAAGGAAGGCAGGAGCCTCCTCTGAAATGGAAAAATGTAGACCCCCCCTCCCTCCAAACTGTCATAAATTTGAAATTGAGGGGGGCTCTCAGGTAAAAAATATGGGAGCAGGAATAACAGTTCTTTATTAGGGAAGAAAATAAAAAGATAAAATAAACAATGCAGTGAACCAAAACAACACTGACAGAATCAGAATACAGCCTGACACCCTGTTAGTCAGGGGGTTGGCCACAGTCCAATGGGAATTGTGGCTGCAGTCCTCCTGGAGCGTCAGGTGTGCTTCTGTTGGAGCAGTGATCCTCTAGGAAAGGGTGTAATCTTCCTTTGAAGACCCAGTGGAAGAGGCAGCTGTTCCTCTGGGAAATCCAGTGCAGGAAAAGCCGTGCTGGTGTTCCAGAAACTCCAGATTATATCCAGGTAGGAATGCTTGGCTCCTCCCTCTGGGCAGAGCATCTCCCAGTGGGATGTTCCAGTTCTTATCAGTCCTGCAGTGACATTCAATAGCCCATTATCAGCAGATGTCTCCCCTGAGAGAGGATGGGCTGTGGAAGAGATAAGGAAAACTGCCCACTTACCAGAAGACAACTGCCATTCAGATGGCAAATGGAAACATCTTGCCTTGCCATCTGGGGCTCCTGGTGAGCAGGGTACATGGCCTCCAGTGCCCAGCTTGGCCTGTGCCAGCCCCAGGACAGGCTCACAGATCTGCTGTGTGCCCTCCTTGCTTCCTCAGTTCTATCTGCCTCTTCCCCCATGGAGCTCATGCCCAGCCTGAGGGGATATCTTATTGTGGGCGCTGAGCTGTGGTCCCCCAGTTTTCATTAAACCTGTGTCATATTTGTGTCTCTGCAGACCACATCCAGCGAGAACATGAGAGACTTTGCCACGACACTGAAGAACAAGTTTCGGTCCAAGCAGTACTTCAGCAAGCACCCACAGAGAGGTTACCTGCCCGTCCAGTCTGTGCTCGAGGCCGACTTCTCTGAGACGTGAGTTGGCTGTGCCCTGGGTGATGTCTTTTGGCCCAGAATGAGACATGGCTTCTGTGGATGGAAAGAGCACCTCAGCTCATACAGGGCTCCTGGGGGAGGGCTGGAGTAGCACTTGCTCTGGGGGTGATATGCCACCTTGTTCTTGAAGGAATGGAGATTTCAGTCTCTCTGTCCAGCCCGTCCCTGCCTCTCAGCCAGGTGGGATCAGTCTCTGTCCAGCCTGCTGACCGGTGTGCATTTCTTGCAGCCCAGCCTCCTCCCCGATGTTACCGCATGCCGACACACACTCCCGGATCGAGCACTTTGCCAGCAGGTACCACCACAGCTCTGCTGTCCTGCCGGGGCATGGAGCATCACCCTGCTGGGGGTGGGGGGCTTTGGGGCAGATAGATGGTCACAGAGCCCTCCGCCTGCCCCAGCACGCTGCACAGCCGGGCAAACCTGCCTGGGACGTGGCTGGGGCTGTGTAAATTGGCAGCAAAGACCGTGCATTTTGACAGCCGATGTCTCGGCGATGCAGGAGCCCCCAAGTGCTGTCCTGCCCTTGCCAGTATGAGCTGCTGGATGGATTCTCAGCAGGCACATCCCTCAGTGTCTTGTTCTGCTCTGTGTCCTCACCAGAGCTGTTTGCCAGCTTCCCACTGCTGCTGCCCTGTGGTTTGTAGTGCCTCTGCCCTTGCTCTGGGGACCCAAGGGGTACAGGAAGCCTCAGCTGGAGCTGGAATTCTTACATCCCTTTCCTTTCCTTGTGAGAGAGGAGGCTGAGCCGACTGCACAGCACCAGCTCTTTATTCTAGAGACTTACACCCAGAGCAGCAGTGTATTTTGGTTTTTAAAAAGGCAAAACTCTCTAGAGCCTGTGCAGAAGGACAGATCGGTGCAGGCCAGGTGGGAGACCCTGCAGAGAGGGGTCTTACAGGGCCTGCTGCAAGTAGCTGAGCAGACATTTAGGGTGTCTCTGACCATATCTCAACCTTTTTCTCTTCCCTCCAGGCTTGCAGAGATGGAAAGCCAGAACTGTTCCTTCTTCAGTGACAGCCTGTCCCCTGATGACAGCCTGTGAGTTCTCCTTTCCCTTTTCCTCACCTCCTGATGAGTCAGGGCTCCTGTGGCTCTATCCATGCCTAGCCAGGGTACAGGAATGCTTTCCATCCCAATCCCATTGAGTGAGAGGCTCTTGGGCACCCCCAACAACAAACATCTGAGCTCTAGGCCAGGAGCAGCCAGGAGCTCCCCTATGAAACTGCCTCCCTCTATGCTGCCCTTCCCCAAGGGCGCACAAATCCCATGATTTTCCTAATGAAGGTGTTTCTCCTGTGCTGGAACAGGGATGAGGACCAGTACCTGCTGCGCCATTCCAGCCCCATCACGGACAGAGAGCCTGGGGGCAGCCAGCAGGTTCCAGGAGGCCTCAACATGGATGACAAGGGAGAGCTGGAGAGAGTCCTGGCCCACTTGGAGGATGAAAACAGGTAGAGACACGGGCAGCTCTGAAAGTGGGGGCTATAGCCTGAGAGGGGGGAAGGGACTGGAGAAGCCTTGTAGAGCTCAGAGTGGAACCAGGGGATGCTGCTGGGTCTGGAGGTGGGGATTGCAGATGCTGAGAGGGCAGTTTTGGAGGGTGTCTAAGCTGAGCACTGAAACTCGGTGAGGGTGTGCTTTCCGAGGAAGGGAGATGACTCAGTTCCCCAAAATATTCCTTCCTACACCCACAGAACCTGTCTGTTCCCTCCTGAACCCCAAACGGGTTGAAGTGGGCCCAGGGCACCCTGTCCTTCTTGTCCCTGAGCCCCTCATGAGCAGTGCTATTGCTGCTCTGGACCAGGGTGAGGCTCTCTAGGCAGGGCACACCAGCTCAGGAGGAGGTGGTGCTTTCCCTGCCCCTGTTTTCAGCCTCCTGGGAAAGTGGTTGCACATCTGTGAACCCCCCGTGTGGGGTAGAGCCACAGACAGACCTCTCTGCAGTGCAGCATCCTGGCCCTTGAGCTCCACAAATGGCAAAGCTTTGTCTGAGTCGCGGGCCACCCCCCGTGTGCAGCTCCCGGGTGTTTCCAGCAGTCTCTAGGAAGGATTGAGGGGATGCTGACCTGGGCTGTCCTGCAGGATCCTCCAGGGAGAGCTGAGACGTTTGAAATGGCAGCATGATGAGGCAGTGGAGTCTCCAACCTTGGCCACAGGCTCCCCTGAATCCGTGCAAGACCCACGTAACGAGGAGCTCCTGGCAGAAGCGCGGATCCTGCGGCAGCACAAGAGCCGCCTGGAGACGCGGATGCAGATCCTGGAGGACCACAACAAGCAGCTGGAGTCACAGCTGCACAGGCTGAGGGAGCTGCTGCTGCAGGTACGCTCACAGCAAGGATGGGGTGGGCTTTGCCACGGCAGAGCTGTGACAGCGGCACAAAGGGGATGGGCAGAGAAGGGGAAGCCAAGGACAGAGGGTCGTGACAACCTTCCCACCACAACTCTTCTCGCTCCAGCCTCCAGCAGAGTCAGAAGGCAATGGTTCAGCAGCCTCCTCCTTGGCTTCATCTCCACATCAGTCAGAAGGCAGCCAGGCAAAGGAGAAAGAGCACAACACCCCTGACACTGAAACTGCAGGTGAGATTTGGGCTTGGGCTGAGCTCCTGGCTCTGCTCCCTTGCTCCCGTGCTGCAGGAAGCTGCCTGCACCCTGCCATCCCGCAGAGATGCTGGCAGCCAGGTGGATGCCCAGAGAGCCTTTTCCTATCCACCTGCTCTCCTTGCCACTGCAGATGAGGTGGAAGCCAAAACCCAGGAAGTCAGCATGTGCCTGGAAGACATAATGGAGAAGCTGCGGAGCGCCTTCCCCACCTCCCGAGGTACTTGAGTGAAATCCTCTCTCGCTTCTTACTGCTCCCTCAGGTGAGGTTTTCCCCACAGAGCCCTGCCCCGATCCCAGCTTCCCTGCAACAGCTGATGGATGACCTGCAGTGCTTCAGCCAAGAGCTTTGCTGCTACAGTGCTGCTGGGACGGGTGCGTGGCCTGGGAACAGAGGAGGAGGAGGAGGAGGCTTCACACCTGCAAGGAGAGGCCATCAGAGCTGCCAAGAGCACAGACCAAACATCCCTGTGATGAGCTGCAAGGCAGCCTCCTGCCCTGCTCAGGACCAGCACCCCACGGGGCTCCCACTGTGAGGATGGACAGACCTGCCAGCACCACCTGCAGCGAGCTTTGAGCCCCCTCCTGCCTTCATCCCTGTCCAGACCCCTCTGCAGGAGAGGTCGAGGCCCCAGTAGCCTGGTGAGATGGAAGCAATGGTGCAGGCTCTCCTGGCTGCTCACGGACAGCTCTTCCCAGCAGGGATGGGGACTGGGGCACGGGGATGTGGATGGCTCTCCGCTCGCTCAGTGGGTTTTGGTGTTGGTCATTCTGCTCTGTCCCTCCGTGCTCCAGTGTAGGAGCAGCACTTGCTCTCTTGCCCAGGCTGCCGGAGGGAGGCATTGCTCGGTGCCAGCACTAACATGAGGTGGTGGTCTGCCCATGCAGCCTCTTGCCCACTTTCTGCCATCCCTGAGCAGGATCCTCCTGGCTCTGCAGCAGCTTCCTTCTAACCAGGTGGCTCTGGGTCCTGTTTTCCTGACCTGTCTATTTCTCTTTCAGGTATGACCTCCCTTATCTAACATCTCCTGTGAGCCAGAGGCTTTTCCTAACCAGCTACCTGGCTGCTTTCCTCCCCCTCTCTCCCTGCCATGCTCCCTGTGCTGCAGCAGACCTCACACAGTCTCCCTCCGAGCTGGTGGTGCAGGATGCTTGCCAGCTCCAGAAGATCTCAGGGGAACATAGGTCATGCAGGAGTGGGACCGTGGGCTCCCCAGGAGGCTGGTTTGGGCACTGGGCCGCAGTGTCCCAGCCTGGGTGGGATGGTTCAGAAGAAAGAACTGAAGCCATGAAAACTGCCTGTCTCCCCTGGCACCCAGGGGCTGCTGCCCTTGCCTGTAGCCCTCGGGGGGATGCAGAGCTCAGCATCCCGCTCTTCATTCGTGCCCAGGAGCCTCCAGGTCTATGGGCACCAAAACACTCCTGGAGGCGCAGAATTTTTAAAATAACTCTTTATGACAGTAACCAGCTGCCAGCCTTATGGTTTGAGCGCTGCCACCCAAGGCTCTGCAGCCAGCCAGGCACATACCACCAGGAGAGAGTCTGTGAGGTTTATGGAGTAGGGATTGAGTCCATGTTAGAGCTTCAGCCCAGCTAGTAGCCTTATATTGAGAGGGTCTTTGTAACAGAGCCTTATTGTTTAATTTGCATATATTTCTATATATTATATATATATACAGTACTTAAATACTCTCATGGACTCACTCTATTAAACTCTAATACCTTAAGTGTAGCTGCCCTTCACTTTCAGAGCAGCCCAACTCCTGCTCCCGGGGGAACCAGCACCTTCCCTGTTGCTGCTGTTGCCTTGCAGGGCTGCTGTGAGGGAGCCCAGTGAGGGCTGGACCCACAGCAGTACTTCATCCTGCCTGGTTTCCTGGGGATCTGTGCCTTTGCCAGGGCAGAGTCCTGCACAGACCCAGCTCCGTGCCTGGGGAGCCTCAGTTCCTGCAGGGAGGGGTTTCTCCAGCCACGCTCCAGCCCTGAGGCCACCTTGGTCTGATGCAAGTGCAGGGCAGCGTGGGCAGGCAGCAGGACAGGCAGGGCACCTCCCTGTGCCCCCAGCGAGCAGCTGCCCTGCTGCTGTGCCCAGCTTTGCGTTGGGCTGGGGGCTGGAGGCCCTCGCTGGGAGCGGGTCCCGTGGGGCAGGGCAGCCTGGGGGAGGTGGCTCCCGGTCCGCAGGGTCCCTCGGGCTGGCTGTCTTGTGCTGTGTTATGTCGAGGAAGAGGCAGAGTCAGGTGCTGCAGGGTAGCCCAGAGCAGGGGCTGACGTGGCCCCGGTGCTCTGGAGCCACAGGTTGCGGAGAGACGAGAGGCTTGAGCGCTCGGGGCAGGGCAGGGCTGCACACGGGGGTGAAACATCCGATTTAACAGGGCTTGCAAGGACAGAGCCGCGGCTGCTGCTGCTGGCTGGGACAGGGCACGGTGCTGAACTGTCCGGGGAGGTTGTGACCGGGGCAGGGTGTGAGGCCCAGGGCTGTTGGCAGAGGTGAGGAGCAGTGCCCACCCCCAGGACGAGGTGGTGTGAGCCTTACAGCCAGGGCTATTGAGCATGTGGTGCTCCAGTGTCTGCTGGCAGCAGCGTGGGTGGCTGTCCTCGCTGTCCCCCGTGCTGGCCAGGTGAGTGGCAGGAGGGCAGTGTGGCGGAATTAGGGTGGCTTTGGGCATGCCGTGTCAGGCTGTGGGTGAGAGGGACCCCGGGCCAGCCTGTGAGACCCAGCTGGACCCCTCTGTTATCCCAGGGGCAGGATGGGAGCAGCGTGGGGAGCAGCAGAGTGAGGCTTGGCCTGAGGGTGTGGTCGGGAGTATCCAGCCTTGGGGGACACTGGAGGAAGAAAAAAGGGCAGAATTCTCTGGGACCAGAGCTGTTGGCCCCAGTGCTAGGTGTGGGGAGCAGAGGTGGCCAGGTTGGGTGCTCGGGCTGTGCTTGGGAGGCAGGATGTGTCAGGGAGGGGAGCAGGCTGGCTAATGCTCTGGTAACCATGTACTGTGGTGCTGCTGTCCTCACTGCTTTGTGGCATCTCTGCTCTGGAAAGAGAATAAATTTGTATTTATACTGATTCCTGGATCAGTGCTCTGGCCTCTTCTATCCGTGCGTCTGGGCTGAGTCAGCTCCCGTTGCTGTGCCTTGCTGGCACTGCTCCTGCTGGGACACAGCCTGCACTGTCACCCTGGCTGGCCACACGGCCCGAGGCAGAACAGAAGCTGTGAGCAGAGCCCCAGGATCCCCAGACACAGCCGTGTCCCCCAGCCACCAGCTCCATCCTCTTCCAACAGGGTGTGTTCAGGCCATGTGGCTGCTGAGGGGTGGGACAGGGGCTCTGCAGGGACAGTCCCTCTTTCCCCCAGGAACTCTGGCTGTAGGGAACCCTTCAGCCCCAGGCAGGAGGCAGAGAGTGGGATGCTGGGCAGGCAAGGCAGTCCTCTCCCTCCTTTCTCTCTGGAGCCCCATGAAGTTTTCGGTGCCCAGAGGTGTCTGGGTGCCTCGGTCCCAAGTGCTGCCAGTGTTTGCTGTGGCACAATAAGGGATTCAGCCCTTAGAGAAGAATAGTTCAGGGTAAGGCCAGGGGCTCTCGGGCTCTCTCCCCTGCCCAGACTTGGCTGATGGTGAAGCCTGCCCAGGACAGACAATTTTTGGGCTGGACCTGCTCTCACCGCTGCCTGGCAGTGCTGGGAAAAGGCCTGACAGTGCCACTGCAGGGAAGTGTGGGGACACTCACGCAGGAGAAATTCAGGAGCTTAAAGGGAATGAAACGCAGCCTCCTTGACCACCCCTCTGGCGAGCAGCACAAGCTGCCCCATCCCTGTGCCACGGGCTCCAGGGCAGGGCAGGAGGTGTGGGCTGTGCTCAGGGAAGCTGGTCACGCTCAGGAACAAATCCAGCCCGCGGTGCCAGGGAAGAGCTTTTATTTCTCAGCCAGCAGAGCTCGGTGGCACCCAGCTGAAAGGCGCTGGAGCCGGGGAGTCGGGGCAGGGGTGTGCCCGGCGGTGGCAGGGTGAGGACAGCATTGTCCCGTGTCGCGGCTGGGCCAGCCCCCAGCCCGGGGCTCCCTCTCCGGGTACAGGAGCCCTGCTGCCCGTGCTGTGCCTCTTTGTCGGTGGCCTGGCAGCTGTTCTCCCAAGCAGGGGAACTGACCCTGCTCAGGGCTGGTCACGGTCCTGCTCTTTGCTGCACTGCTCCAGGGGTGCAGCACCCCCTGCTCCGGCTGCTATGGGGCATGGGGGTATCTTTGCCCCTTCACCCAGCTCCTCATCTTCCCCAGGGATGAAGCTCTCTGGGGAGATGTTGCCTTCCCCAGCATTTTCCTGTCCCCTGACTGCTCCCTGCTCCCTGCAGCTCACCTCTTCCAGAGCCTCCCCAGATGTTTTATCCTCCAGCCCTGGGGGCCCCTCAGCTGGACCCAGCCCCTCGCTGGGAGGCCCCAAATGTGGGGCTCTCCTTGGCTGAGCCTGGGTCTCACTCCCCATGCCAGCTCCCTCTGCTCTGTTGGCTCCTCGCTCCAGCCCCTGCAGTAGCCCTGCTGCCTTTGTTTCCCCTATTGTCCCACACTGTCCTGCTTCAGGCTGTTCCATTTTTGCTAGCAGACACTCTTTCTCTTTGTCCTTCTCCACTTTCACTACTGCCTCTTCCTCCCTCTCTTTTCCTTCGTTTTCTTCTTCCTTCTCTACTTCTTCACTCTCTTTTAATTTCTCATCTTCTTTCTCTGCTCTCCTCTCCACCTTCTCTTCCCGCTCCACTTTGTCTTGCTTTTCTTCCTTGTCTACTTCCTCCTTCTCCTCCTCCAATTTTCCATCTTCTTCCTCTGCCCCCCTCTCTAGCTGTACCTCCTTGCTCTCCTCTTTTTCTTCCTCTTTCTTCTCCTCTTTGCCCTCCTCTTCTTCCTCTTCCCTCTCCTCCTTTTTCTCATCTTCCTGCTCTGTTCCCAGGCTCTCTGGCTTTGCCCCGCAGGTGCCCAGGTTTTCTTCTTTCCCCACTGCTGTCCGATCCCTCCCCTCCATCTCTTCTCCCACAGGCTCTCCCCGGGCTTCTTCTCCTTCTGGTGCTGCCCCTTCACCCCCAGCCCTGGGGGTCCCTTGTTGTGCCTGGGGAGCCCTGGGCTGTTCTGTTGCTTCGGTCTCAGCACCCTGCTCCCCCTGCCCAGGGCTCTCCCGGACCCCAGCCTCACCCTGAGGTGCCCCATCACCCACCTCCCTGCTCTCCCGCCCCTCACAGCCCTTCAGACCCTGGGACGACTGGAAGAGGCCCTGGTAGCGTTTCCGATCCTCCACGTGCTTCTTCCTCATCCTCTCCCCCAGCTGCTTCAGCTCCTTCTTCACCGCGGCCGCCATGGAGGGGTCGAGGTGAGCCACGCGCTGGAAGTCCTCCCGTGCCTCCCTCTCGTTCCAGACAGCAGCGTGGGCCTTTGCCCGCTTGAAATAGGCCTTGGCATTGTCTGCCAGGAGAGAAGAGCCCTCAGTGGGGGTCCTGCAGCTCAGGGCCACCGGCCACGGGAGCTGGAGACGCACAGGGGCCGTGAAGCACGTGTGGGGTGGATGCACCAGTAGGGAGACGTGGGCCATGCACTGCCACTGCGGGCAGCAGGGCACAGCGAGTGCACGAGCGTCGTGGGAAGGGGAAGGATGGTGTGGTGGGTGGGGGCAAACTGGGACACGGGGATCCAGATGACACAGGCGCTGTCACAGGCAGGGGGACACAGGATGAGCGTTGGCACGGGTGGGGGATTTGGAGCACGGAGTCCCTGGGAGCCGTGGGCGCAGCGGGGGTGGGATGCAGGGCACAGGTACCGTTGTGCTTCTGGAGAAGCTCCGTGGTGTGCTCCAGCACCTCGTAGTACTCGCCGAGCTCCAGCTGGCACTGGCAGTAGTTGAGCACCAGCGGCGTGACCAGGCTCTCCAGCTTCAGCCAGTCATCCTCCCATGGCTTCTCCTGCCCCGCAAGCAACCCAGGGCAGCTCGTGGCTGTGTCCATCCCCTCCCAGGCAGCCCAGGCACACAGGTGTGCGCTTTGAGGCGTGGCCCAGGTGGGGATGGGGAGGCGTTGGTCCTGCTCACCTTGGCCTGGAGGTTCCTGAGGCAGATGACAGCCTCCTGGTACTTGGCGGCCGCCTGTGCGAACTCCCTGCGCAGGACGAGGCGGTTGCCCTCGCTGTGCAGCACGGGCACTGCTGCCAGCTTCTCCTCCTTGCTCATGGCCCAGGTGTCACGTTTGTACGCTGAGGGATCCTCCACCTGCCCGTGCAGGAGGAGCTGAGCGGCTGTTCCCGCTCTGGCAGCCATCCCCACCACCCCACCATCGCCCTTACCCGGAACAGCTCCATGATGAAGATGAGAGGCTGCGGCGTCCGCTGCAGCTCGTCCAGGTCATCGTAGCCCGTGCTGTGGTAGTCAAACATGTTGCCCATGCCACAGCGGTGCTTCTGGCCTTCCAGGGGGTCCCGTCCCTCCGCGATCCTCCGCATGCCCCTGGAGACCAGGGCATACATGCCTGTGTGCTGCAAGGAGGGGAGCACCCCGCTCAGCCCTGGGGGGGGCTGCACCCCCTTGTCTGGGGCAGCCCCTCGGTGCTGAGGCCAAGTGACACACTGTGTTTGCACCAGACAAGGCTGGAGCGTGTCTGGGATGCACGGTCCTGTGTCCCGGCTCGGCAGGAAGGAGGGAAGTGGGCATCTCTGGGCCCCTCACTCACAATGGCGTCGCACCAGAACTCTGCCACCTCCCCAATCCTCATGGAGCTGAGCAGTGTCTCCCAGATCTCCAGCTTGAACATCTTGCCCACGATGATCTCCATGGGCATGCCAGCTTCCCGGCTGTCATCGATCACCGTCCGCTCAAAGTCATCCTTCAGCGTCTGGAAGTGGAAGGTGAACTGGCCCCAGAGAGAGCCCAGTGGTGAGACTCCCCTTGGCAGCCGCCATGACCTCAGCTGTGGGGTCAAGCCTGCTCCCAGCACGGTGTGACCTGACTGGCAGCTCTCCCTCCACAGCGGGAGATTGTGCCTCTTGCCCACTTGAGACAGCAAGCAGACGGTTGAATGTCTTAACATCCGACATGCTACAGCTCGCTTCTCCCTGTGGGTCCCCCTTTATAACCCCATGCAGAGAGCGCTCTCACAGAGTGCTCCAGGACCTGGTGGAACCCACAGTGATCAGAGGCTGGGGACTCTCCCAGGAACAACCCACTGGCACATCTCACTCCTGCTTGGCACACAGCAGGAAAGGCAGATTTCAGCAACCCACCAGGGCTGCTGAGCTCTAAGAGTGCCAGGGGGAGGAGGTGTCACAGGCCCAGTACAAGGTGAGGCCATGGGCACTGCCAGCTGTCACTGTGAGAAATGTGCCCAAAGCAGCCCCTCCTGCACCCCTGTTGTGAGGGCTTGTGAACCCTAATGGGCAGGGGTGTCAGACCCACTCCCTCTCCCAGGGCTCTGGAGGAAAAACCCAGACAATCTACCTTGCTCCCATCCTGCAGCTTCGGCAGCTCCCCTCGGCCTCCATGCAGAATCTTCTTTTTGACCCCTTCCACATTCAGCAGGTAGGTTTCTTCCATGGCTGCTCACAGATCACACGCACCCCAGCACGCCCTGGCCCTTCTAGAGCTCCACGTCTTCCTTAGGTGACTCTTTCTTGGCTATGTGGACATACACATCATCTTCCAGGGCTCCTGCTGACCTTTTCCTTTCTGTGCTGGGGGCAGAGCCTTCTTCCCCTGCTCTTGGGTTGTGAGAGGGGTGTCCTCTCCTAGCACACACTCGCTGAAGCCCCCGGTGTCCTCTGTTGCTTTCTGTAACCGCCCTTCTAATCCTCTTCCCACCCTCTCAGGTTAATCTGGGATTTGCCTGCATAGTCTGTGAGGAATTACAGGAACTCCCTGATCAGGAGGGCCTCGTTCCTCCCACCGAGTGGCAGCACTTTTGACCCAGCTCCACGAAGAGCACTCTGGGGAAGGAGCCCGGCAGTGCCGCACCAAAGGTGCCCAGGCATGGCTCCCTGCCAGGGGCTGTGTGGTTGTGAGGCCACAAAGGAGCAGACCGGGGCAGAAAAGGAAACTTTATTGAGTTGGGTTTGCAGATATAAACATTCCTCAAACACAAGAACAAACTCTTACGAGGCCACAGGCCATCAAGCCCAAGACTCAGTAAGATGCAGAAACCAGCACCGTGCTGTCCTGGGGGGGCCAGTGCTGACTATTAACAGTAAATCTGTTGTTTTGGCTGCTCTCACAGGCAGAGTCCAATTCTTTAGCTCCACCAGCCAAACCCAGCGCAGTGGATGTGAAATCAGCTCTGGACATGGACCCTCTACCACTGCCCAGCAGCACATGTGGCAGAAGTGAGCAACTAAAGCAAAGACTTCAGCATGGCAGGTGATCACCACTTCCAGCTCTGCTCATGAAGACCCAGGCCCACTTCTCACTTCTCCATGAGGGACTCCAGCTGCTCCTGCAGGGATGCCATCTGGGAAGAAGGAGTGAGAGGTTGCAGTAAGGCACATCTGGGGCCCTGGGCAGCCCCAGCATTTTTGCGTTCTTGCACATCCTCTACCCACACCAGTGGCTGCTCTCCCTGTGTGTTTCCTGGAGCCGTGCTTGGGCTCCTCTGGGACAGAGCTGGCACTGCCCACAGGGATCTCAGAGTGGGAACCTCATGCCTTGGTACCACGCTGGAACAGAGCTGGCCAGGCAGGAAATCTGCCACAACCCTACAGCCACTGCCTTCCTCGTAAATGGCTGCTAGAAGGTTTGTGGTTTGTGTTTTACCCCAGGGAGCAATCCTGGCAGCCCTGGACTGCTGACTGGACGTGTTTTGGCTCCTCCAGAAGGAAGGCTGCAGTCAACCCTACTCCTTGTATCTCCTTCTGCCTTGGGAAGCTCCATGCAACTACAGGTACAACCCCACCTGACCTGTAACACGGGAGTTCACAGCAGCTGCTGTGGACTTGGGGAACTCTGTCAGGCCAAGCCTCGAGCAGTGTTGTGCCCCAGTACCTCCCACTCCACTCTGGGAGTTTCCTCACCTGCTGCTTCTCTCGCTCTTCTTGCTGCTTGAACTCATCCAGCACGGCCTGGAGTCGGGTCTGCAGACACAAACATGGAGACACAGGTACCAGCGTGCTCTCAGCAGAATGGGTGCTGCTACGACACGTCGAATGGTGCACTGACAACCACCCCCTTGTCTCCTCCAGTTTCACGGATTACTTTGCCTCCATGGGGAAATGCTGGAGTGTGTATGGCCACACCACAGCTATTTTTAACCCAGCAAGCAAAGGCTCCTGGCTACTCCAAATCAGCCTGCTGGACCTAATAGCCAGCCAGTGTTAAGCAGGTTTGAAGAGACCCCAGGAGAGCTCTCACCTTGAGGGCAAGGTTCTCCACTTTCATGATGAGATCTTCCTGGCGCTTCCTCCTGTCTTGAGTTTCCTGGAGTTTACTTTTCAGGTTGTCAATCTGTTTCTGGATGCCCATGGCTGGAAGAGAGAGTGAGCTTAGACCCAGAGCAGCAGCAGAGCTGGGAAGCACAGCCTGGCCTGTCATCCCAAGAATTCTGCCATGCTCTGCTGGCCACTCACCGATCTGGTTGGACCCCTCATTCTCCTGCTGCTGCCCATCAGACTCGTTCAGCTTGTCCTGCAGTTGTCTCTCCAAGTCTTCCTCAGTGTCCATGATGTTCAGGTCTTCATCGTCATGATGATCCCTCTCATCTTCATCCTCGCTGCTGCTGCTGATGTCATTAAATATCTCCCGCAGTTCATCGTGTTCTAGTTGGGGGCAAAAGAGTTAAAACACAGCTGATGATCTGCCAGTGCCCTTTGCCTGCCAGGGACCACATCTAGAAATGAAACAGCCTTCCTCACTGCACCTGAGGAGCCATGGCCTTGCTTATGCCCCGACATCCCTGGGGAGGAGATGTCCAGGCTGGTGAGTGAACCATGGTTGTCCACTTCTTTTGTTTCATCTTCAGCAATGACTTCCCAGCCTGACAGCGGGAACAGGTGAGTCAAGGGAAAAACAGGAACTTGGAAGATGCAGTTGTGATGGAAGAGGCTAAAAATGGCAGATCACTGCCACTCCAACCAGTCTGGCCTTTTACCTATGGATACTCAGGATGAAACACCCCAGAACCTCACTTCTGATGACTTCCCCTCTACTATTTCAGTTCCTTCTCAGTAGAACAGCACAGTCCACAAGAAAGGTCACCTTGAGGAAACAATAAACCTTGAACAAGGCAAAGAAAAGCTCCAAAACTTCAGTGCCTCTTGTGTGTTTATGTCCCAGTGTCCCACAGCCACGCAAAGCCCAGCTTGCTCCTTCCAGACCCCCCAGGTCACACACAGGTCCTGTCCTACTCTTGAGCTTTTTTCCCCCTAAAAGGATACGGACACTGACAGCCTCAGCATCGGTGCTCAGGAGACGCTTCACCTCTTTTTCCACATCAGGAGATTCGATATACTGGGCCAGAGAGGGGAAAGAGAACAGACACTGTTAAATGCCTTGTGCATGCTGCTGGTGCTGGCAAACTACAAGCCTCCAACTCTGGACAGAGCACTGTTTCAAGGCTTTCTTATCTTCTGCTTTCTGCTTAGAATTTGCTCATGTTTAACTGTGAAGTAATTTATGCACCCCCCCCCAAAAAACAATCCATCTTTTTTGTACCTTGGTAGGTTGACTGCTCTCACTTTTCTGCTTATACTATGTATTTTGTAAGACTTTCTGTGTCTGTGCAGAAAGTCCTTGAGGTGTTGACGGTCAGCTCAACTCAACTCAACTGAACTCAAATCCTTCCCATCCCACTCAAAAGAAGGCCTCCTTTTTCACTTTTAAGTTAGTCAGGAATTTTACTGCAGTGATATCAAATCTCTCCTGTGGGCTACAAGAATGTCTCAAGTAATTTGCTTCCCAAATGTCATGCAAAATCACACTCAACCCTGTTCTCAGAAACTGCAAAGGAGAGAAGAACAAGTCTTCCCAGCCTCAGGGTACTGCATCTCCCCAGCACCTTGCCTGGCTTGTGCATATGCACAGAGACAGTCTCTGAGCTCCATCTGTTGTCACTCCCCCGGCTGAAGTGACAGTGGTACTATTTGGGGAAGGGAATGGGCCATGCATAAAGAGAAGATTTAAGCTGTGAAAGCAGGAATGAGTGAAGCCTCATTTCCATGTGAGTCTTTCTTCCTTTCTTCTCTATGAGCAGGAAGAGATGTGGCGTGGCACTGCAGCCACAGGAACGAGGTCCAGCAGTACTCTGCATAGAGGACTTTCCCCTCAGGAGCACCTTGGAAAATACAGAGGGAGCACCTAAAGAAGTGTTTAAATCTACTATCCTACCCTCACCCTCATCTCAGGCAAGGGAAAGTGAACAAATGCTAGAAAACACATGGCTTCTGGACCAATCACAGTTACAGCTCTAATGTCTCTGTCCTCCTAGCCCTTGGGTATTTCATCTGCATCTGGGTGAGAAGAAACTCACCTTCTTCTTAGCTGTCTTCCGGAATCGCCGCTTCCGTACATTTTTCAGGGGAAGAGTGACTGTGACAGAGGAAACAGGTTTCAGGCAGATGGCCCGGTGAGAGAAGCACGTGTCAGAAGGGAGAAGATCCCTTCTGCAACAGGGAGAGAGCCGTGGAGAGGAGCAGCAGCACCGCCAGTACCTGGCAGCTGTGAGCACCTGGCTCGGATGCGGGGTACTGGGGTGGAGGGGCTTGGCACAGCCTCTACTCACTGCCATGGTTCCATATGAATTTCTTCTCTCTGTCCTTGTCCTTCTTCTTGTTTGCCTTGGGGTCAGTGGTCGCTGTTTGCTCTTCCAAAGGCGGGTAGAGATCACCATCCACAGTGCAAACAAGCATCTGGAATCCCCACATGAACACAAGGATGTGAAGGAACAGTGACTGCCCACTGCACGTTGTCAGCCAAAGGGATTCGGGGGCATGGGGTCTGGGAAACACAGCTGCACCCCCAGCTCAGCTGGACACAGCAGCAGTTAAGCTGTCACAAGGACAGTCACATTTCTCACTTCAGGACTGAGGTTTCTGAAGACCAAGTGGAATGGGGAATTTTAAGCTGCTAATACTGTGAGATACAGAAATTGGGTATGTTATCATGGGTGTCCAGTTGCCAAAGCGTACAGGGGTTTTCCTGGAGGGGGGGCAATGACTTAAGCTGTTGGTGGAGGCAAGAAGGACAGCTCATACCTGGCAAATATCTGCTGTCTTGTAGAAGGTTTTCTTGTCAATGGTTTTTAAGCTCTCAATGATGCAGGGCAGATCCACCAGCTTGGCTGCCAGTGGCACCCGGTCCACACGGACAATCCCATGGCGCCCGTCCGCTGGGGAGAACCAGGGGACAGGTCAGTGCTGTGGCTCAACAGCCACCCCAGGAAATACAGCCCTGGGCAGCAGAAACTTCACAGGACAACAGATGCAAGTGGCACAGCTTCAGCTGTGGATGGGCAGAGGTGCCCCGAGCAGATGCCCTGGTCCTGCTCACTCACCGTGCAGCTCAATGGTGAGCCTGTCCTTCAGGTTGACGTTCCCAGACTGGACTGCTCGCCGCACAGTTGAGGCATATTCCTGAGAAGGGAATTCTTCAGGAGCCGGTATACTTCCCCCAGGAATTACCAAAGGCTTCTGCCCAACCCACCCAGCTTTAAACACACCACATCCACATGCCGGACAGCAACCGCAAGACCCACGGTGAACTGCACCCTCCTCCCAACACCACGTTAACGTGGCTCTGCTGTTCCCAGGGCTCTCCATACCCCCTGGACACCACAGCTGTGACAGTGGTGTGAGGTCCCTGACAGAGACACCTGCCAGAGCTCCACAGCACTGTGGGCAGTTAGAGCTCCCCTCACCAAGCCCTTGTGGCCCCAGCAGGGCACAGTCTCACAGAATCCCAGCATAACTGGGACTGGAAGAAGAGATCATCCAGTCGAACCCCCCGTCAAGGCAGGGTCACCTGAAGCAGGTGATACACGTACACATCCGGGTGGGTTTGGGATGTCTCCAGAGAGGGAGATTCCACGGCCTCCCTGGGCACTGTTCAGTGGGCTGTTTCAGTGCTCTGCCACTCTCAATGGAAAGTTCTTCCTCACGGTGAGGTGGAACTTGTGCTTTAGTTTATCTGGTGCCCTGTCGCTGGGCACCAGAAAAAGAGTCTCAGCTTTACACACACAACAAACAGCGATAAGAGCACTTATAGCCACTGCAACTAAAGAGCCAGTACTTGTTAAACCCTTCTAGAAAGGTCCTCCCAAACCCTCTAGGTTGTCTCTAAGCCTCCTGCTCTGAGTGGCAGGAGCACCTCTCTAGGGAAGGCCGTGGAGAAGCCGTTCAAAAGGATGGGAACGGGCTACCCAGGCCCCAGAGCACCCAACCTGCTCCCACATGCCAGACCCGCAGCTTCCCCACTGCCCTGCTAACGCCTGCGGCAGCCGGTGCTGGCCGGCCGGCCGGGCTGAGCTCGGTGTGGCTCGGAGGGGCCGCGACGGAGCGAGCCCTTACCGGGGGCAGCCGCAGCACGAACTGGCTCTCGAGCTCGTGCGGAGCATCGTCCTTGCCCTTGCTCATCCCGCCTCCTCCGGCTCCGCCGCAAACACGCCGTCAGCCTGGGGAAGGCTCCTGCACGGAGAGCCCGGCCCAGCGCCGGCCCCGGCCGCCCCGCGGAAGCCGAGCCCGGCGCGCCGCCCCTTCCGCTCCCGGCCCGTTCCGGCCCCGTAACGCCGCGCGGGTGCCGGTGGCCATGGGGACCGGGTTCGGCGCGGGGCTGGGGCTGGCCCTGGCCTCCAGCGCCTTCATCGGTGGCAGCTTCGTCCTGAAGAAGAAGGGGCTGCTCCGGCTGTGCGGCCGCGCCAGGGCAGGTACGGCCGCTCCCGGGGCGCTGCTCCCGCTGGGTCCCCCGAGGGTCGTGACGAGAATTTTGTTCGGCTTCATCTGAGGTTTCTCGTTTGTTTCCTCGGCGCTCAGGGCAAGGAGGGCACGCGTACCTGCGAGAGTGGCTTTGGTGGGCAGGGCTGCTGTGCAGTAAGTACCGCGCTCAGACTGCGGCGAGGCGCGCTTACCATGGGATCACGGAATGGTTTGGGTTGGTGGGGACCTTAAAGATCATCTCGTTCCAACCCCCCCCGTAGGAACACTCACTGTCCCGGGTTGCTCCAAGCTCCAATGTCTAACCTGGCCTTGAACACTTCCCGGGACGGGGCAGCCACATCTTCTCTGGGCACCCTGTGCCGGGGCCTCACCAATCTCACAGGGAATAATTTCTTCCTGGTATCTTATCTAAACCTACTCTCGCTCAGTTTCAACCCATTCCCCCTTGTGCTGTCACTACACGCCCTTGTAAAAAGTCTCCCTCTCCCCCTTTCTTGTAGGCTCCCTTTGCATACTGGAGAGCCACAATTAGGTCATTCCAGAGCCTTCCCTTTTAGGAGTGTGGTTGTGGTTGTTTCCAGTCACTTTCACGTTTTGTTACTACCACTTTCGTTTGACTGCTTGAGTTTTATCCAAGTTTCTGATTATGATGTTGATCTCGTTGTAATTAAACTATTCTAAAGTCTCATGCACTACCAGGCTTCTCTGCTAAGCAGGAGCTGAGGAGCTGGTTTAGCTGGCTTGGGTTTAGTGCTTCTGAAGTGGCCTGCCCTGAGGATGTAGGGATAATGGCACATCCAGCACTGTGTACAGCAACTTCAGCAGCTTTACACTTTTCAATGTTAAGAACCAACTCTTAACTGATTTACAGCTTTAAAAAGCTGTAAAAGCTGTTCCAGGAAAAGGACAGATGCCTTTCAGCTTTGTGGAAATTATGGAAATACTTTCCTGTGGTTGCTGCTCACTGTAGAGGCACATGTGACTAAGGATCACTGTGCATAACACTGAGCCTTCTCTTCCCAAGAGAACCTGTGTGGGCCTTCTGCTTCTTCTGGCTGGTGCTGTTCTTCCCTGGTTACTCAACATACAACAGCATGCTCAGGAGGAAGCTGAGGCTTTTCTGACTACACTCAAACTTGTGTTACGGTGAATTGCTCCCGCTTTGATGCTCACAGGAGTTTCTCTTGCAGTGGGAGTTGGAGAAGCTGCAAATTTCGCCGCCTATGCCTTTGCCCCTGCAACACTGGTAACTCCACTGGGTGCTCTGAGTGTCCTTGTTAGGTAAGCAGCCTCAGAAACAGCCTCCCTTCACCTACCAGCCCTTAGTGATGAAAGCAGTTGCTCTGCTCTCTTTCCTCAGGTATCCATTTCTTGTCCTAATTGGTTTTGGAGTTTTTTTTTTTTTTTTTTTTCTTTTTCAGTGCCGTTCTGTCTTCCATCTTCCTGAATGAGCAGCTGAATGTTCACGGGAAGATTGGCTGCATGCTGAGTATCCTGGGCTCCACTGTGATGGTGATCCATGCTCCACAGGAAGAAGAGGTTTCCAGCCTGGAGTCAATGGCAGAGAAGCTGAAAGATCCAGGTACTAAAATAAAAGGATTCCTGTTGACTTCAGGCCAATGACAGGTGGGATACAACTTGGATAGATTGGAAAGGACTGAACTAAATGGTAATTGAGCTGTTTCTTGTTCTGCACACCCCACTGGAATCATTAAGTTACCAAGTGGGCTGGTATTTTACTGCCTGTGAGGTATAGATGCAAAAAGGAGGAGCAGGGAAATGAGGTGCAGCTGTCAGCAGAAGTGATTGCCCTTTGGCAGTGCCAGGAACTGCAGAGGGAATTCCTGTACATGAGGGTGGTAGTGGTGTGGCTGAGAAAAGACAGAGGAGGAAATTCAGGCGGAAGAACTCAAGGCAAGAGAATTCAAGGACTTGTGCCCAAGATCAGGTAGTCCTGGTGTTTATGTTAGAGGAGGAACCAAGTCACAAGGATATGATGTAGGCAATAGCACAAATGGCAGAATAAGCCAAAAGAGATGGAGGAAGGCAGCATAAGGAAAAGAGCAAAGCAGAGTAACAAGTAGATGTTGCTGCTCATTAGGGGGAGCACTGCCAGGGCATTCCCGTGGTGTGGCATTTTCCTTTTTATCTCACTAGTCTGCAGCATTCAGCCACGGCTTCCCAAGCCTTCTGTCACCTTCCTGGGCCTCCTGCTGCACTGCAAAAGCCCCCCAGCTCTGTTAGTGCTGTGGAGCCTGGCAGTGCCCCTGCCACTCCTAGCAGACTGTGTCTCCAACAGCCTGACTTGTGATCACACTGTAATGAGCTGTTGTTGCCTCTGCAGCTTTGCTCAGGCTTTCCAACCCTGCTCCCTTCAGATGGAGGCCAGAAAGGCTGATGGGGCAGTTACCTGCCTGTCCTCCATCTCTACTTGCTGTTCAGTCATATCTGTCACTGCTGCTGCTGATCTGATCTGATCTGATGGGAGTTCTTGAATTCTTATTTCCCCAAGGATTCATTGTATTTGCTGTGTGTGTCCTGGTGAGCTCCCTTCTGCTCATCTTTGTGGCTGGACCCCGCTATGGACAGAGCAATGTCCTGGTTTATGTTTTGGTCTGCTCTGCCATTGGCTCCCTGTCCGTATCCTGCGTCAAAGGCCTGGGGATTGCCCTGAAAGAATTGTTCTCTGGGAAGCCAGTCCTGAAGGAACCCCTGGGCTGGGTGCTCCTGGTGTGCCTGGTGATCTGCATCAGCATCCAGATCAACTATCTGAACAAAGCCCTGGACATTTTCAACACCTCCGTGGTCACACCCATTTACTATGTGCTGTTCACCACAGCAGTCATGACGTGCTCGGCCATCCTCTTCAAGGAGTGGCAGCACATGGTGCTGGACAACATCATCGGCTCCATCAGCGGCTTCCTCACCATCGTGTCCGGCATCTTCCTCCTGCACGCCTTCAGGGACATGCCCTTCACCCCCAGCCTCCTGCCCCTCTTCCTGCAGCCAGGCAGGGCAGACCCACACCTGCCCTGGAGCAGTGCAGACAGACACCAGTCCTGTCAGCACCAGCCTCTGCTGCCCTCGGAGGACAAGGGCTCTCAGAGTGCAGAGGAAGAGGAGGAGGAGGAGGAGAAGTGAAAGCAGGTGAGGAAGCATCTGAACTGCTGGCTTCCTGCTCCCGCTGCCAAATGCTGCTGCAGGAGCTGTGAGTTACCCTCTGCCTGCCCCAGCACCACCACGCTGACGGGAGGCTGACAGAGCAGCAGCCTCCTGTGGCTACAGACAGGAGCCCTGGGAGCTGCCCAGTTCCTGGCAACTGTGTTTCTTCACTCCTATTTTCCGTGAAGAATTAATCTGCCCTTGTCAGGACTCGGACCTCGGCTGTGCAGAGAGAGGCCTGCAGCACTAACACAGTGCTAACCATGACTCCGTGGCAGGTCACACATCTGGGGAGGCTCACACTGTTTTTTAAACCCAGAATTAACAGTTACAGAATGATCTAACGTGGTGCCAAGGTTGCGCAGAGAGAAGACGGATGTCTGGCTTTAAAGGTGACACTCAGAGAGTATTAATGCAAAAATTCCTCTGCCAAGTACTCGGTTTTGATTACTCTGCTAGAATTTATTGACAGATTCACATCCAAAAGCAGAATACAGCCCAAACTGGGAAACTTCAGTGGTGCTGCCACACGCTGCTGTGGCTCTTACAGAGGGACCAACCTCTTTGTGCAACGTCTGCTGTGCAGGTTGATGAAGCTTCCTGTATTCTATTAAAAACTGATCTGTTCAGTTACCGAGTGGTGAGTGATACGTTTATACCAAGGGCTGGGTGAACACTGGAAGGCAAGGAGGATCACAGGGGTAGGAAGAACTCTTGAGTGCTCCAGAGAAACTCAGGATAGGAAAGGGAATCACCTACTCTTGGAACCTTAGCTATTGAGGTAAGTTTCTGACAGATAACCAGACAGCTGTGACCTCAGTGACACGGGTTTATACATCTGCATAGCTGCTGAACACATCCTGAGTTTGTTCCCAGGAGGGCTGCTGGCTACAAGCCACCCACGCTGGGAGCTCACACGCTCTGTCCAGCAGCCCCTGCAGTGGGTTGCGTGCAGAGCTGCTGTACCAGGCTCCCGTGTAGAGCTCCAGACCACTGTCAGGGTCACTCCAGGCTTCCCAGAGCCCTGCAGCATAGGAGCACTGCTGAAATGCTGCTGCCTTCCCAAAGAGCTGATCAGTGGTTGGTTGTTTTTCCAGTTTGAAGCTCCTCTTTGTGTCCTGGGGGCGGAGGTCCAGAAGACACACCCACAGGCCTCCTGCCAGTGACCTCCACACGTGCAGGTGCACGAGGTTATAAAGCAGCTGGTTAGTTATTCCCTATATTTAGTCTCTCTACTCTCCAGGACAGCAAGAGCTGCTAAACTTTTGGGGAAGAAGAGGAAAAGCCACAGCCTCTCCCAGAAATAAGTTTGATTCACGAGACCAAATTAATTGAGCAACAAATCAGAATTCAGAAAAGGCCTTCTAGCCAGAAGACAGTTATGCCTCCTTCCTACTAATTTTGCCATAAATAGGATCACTGGGAAGGAGGGGGAGTGACAAGAAGGCCAGGTTTTCCATTCTCAGTAGCGATATATCTAAAAAAAAGGAGAATCTCATATTAAAAATTGACCCAGTTAATATTTATTACATTTACCCAGGGAAAGCAGTTAATGGAGCAAGTCAGCATCGACAGAGTTGTGCTGCAGTGTGAAAATTGGTCACTTGGCCATACGAACGATTTACCTATGGAAACCTGGAATATTTTCCAGCAGTGGCACTGCCTGGGATGATCACTGTTCCCAACACGCTCTTCTTACTCAGGTGCCTGTCCCAGCCTGCGCAGTGACGGTGCCCGGGGCAGGTGAGGACGTGCCCAGGAGGGCTGGATTGTGCAGCACTGTTTAAGGCAGCGACCGCGGGCTGGCCTCACCCCGAGCCGAGCTGCCCATCAGCGCTGGGAGCATCCGTGAAACGAGCATCAGCACCCCTCTGCTCAGCCGAGGGGAGCACATTCCCAATGCTCCCTGCACGTGCCGAGGGGGCACATTCCAAACGCTCCCTGCATGGCACCAGGGTCCCGGAACAAAGGTGGCCGCTGGCCCGCAGGGCCAGGAGCAGCACATCACCCCGACGTGGAGCGTCCTTGTGTCTGTTGTGGGCTCTCATCTGGCTGCGACTTCCCCGAGACTGGCATTTAATCAAATCCTAACCCCCCCCCCGAGCTGATCCTGGCTCCCTGGGGCAGCAGAGGGACCAGGAGCGGGCGTGGGGGAGGGCCTGGCCTGGCGGGGCTGGGTCCGGCTCAGTCGGAAAGGCTCTCCGAGAAGGCCGACTTGGACTTCTGCGTCTGCTCCAGCCGGTTCAGGATGAACTGGCTGGTGTCGATGAAGCGCTCCACGCAGTTCACAAAGCACGTCTCGGCCCGGCTGTCCAGCTTGGGGCCCGGCTTGTCCATGCACTTCTCCTGCACACAGCGGGGTCCCGTTGGTCCCGGGGGCACCGCAGCCCGCCCAGCCCCGGGGCCGTGCCTCTGGGCATCTCCAGCCCTCGGACACGCTCCCGCCACCTCGGGATCTCGAGCCTCTCGGGAGCCTCACCCCCTCCCCACGCGTGGCTCTGCCCGCCCCGCCGTTCCCGGAGAGCCGCCCCCTCCCGCTCTGTGCTCACCGGAGCTGGGGCTGCTCCCATGGCGGCTCCATTTTGTCCCCATCCTCCTCCTCCTCCTCCCCCCCCCGGGGACAAAGGTCTGCGCGGCCTCCCAGCCCGCCTTGCCCCACCACCGCCACCGGGTCACCGGAGCCGGCGGCCCTGCCCGCCGCCCGTACCCAGCAGAGCTCGGTCATCTGGTGCACCAGCTGCTGGAAGCGCTGCTTCTGCGTCTCCACCTCGATGAAGCGCTGGAGCTGGGGGTCGGCCCCGCCCAGCCCGGCGGCGGACGGCGGGTCCATGGCGCTCCCGGTGTCCCCCCCCCGGCGCGGTCCCTCCCGGTGCCGCCGCGCCGCGACCTTCACGTGCCGCCGGTGCCGCGCCCGCCCCTTCCGCCCGCGCCGCGCGTGCGCGCCCGCCCGCCGCGCGCCCCCTGCCGGCGGGGCGGAGCGGCCGCAGCCGGGCAGGCCCCGGAGCCGTTTTATTGCCCGGGAGCGGAGCGGGACCGCCCGCGGGTGATGGAGCCCCGGGACGGTGATGGGGCTCCGCGGGGTGATGGAGCTCCGGGACGGTGATGGGGCTCCGCGGGGTGATGGAGCCCCGGGACGGTGATGGGGCTCCGCGGGGTGATGGAGCTCCGGGACGGTGATGGGGCTCCGCGGGGTGATGGAGCCCCGGGACGGTGATGGGGCTCCGCGGGGTGATGGAGCTCCGGGACGGTGATGGGGCTCCGCGGGGTGATGGAGCCCCGGGACGGTGATGGAGCTCCGGGACAGTGATGGGGCTCCGCAGGGTGATGGAGCTCCGGGACGGTGATGGAGCTCCGGGACGGTGATGGAGTTCCAGGGATGTGATAGAGTTCCAGGGATGTGATGGAGTTCTGGGGTGGTGATGGAGTTCCAGGGATGTGAGGGAGCTCCAGGGATGTGAGGGAGCTCTGGGGATGTGATGGAGTTCCAGGGATGTGATGGAGTTCTGGGGTGGTGATGGAGCTCTGAGCATGTGATGGATGGAGTTCCAGGGATGTGATGAAGCTCTGAGCATGAGATGGAGCTGTGGGGGTCCCCCAGGCTTCTGCACACCGGTGCCGCGTCCATGACAACTGTGCCACCCGGCGCGTGGGTGTGCCCTGCTGGGCAGTGGCAGCGCTGGGCAGGGTCAGCGGGCAGTGCCCGCGGTCAGCACTCCTCGTCGGCCATGTCCAGGATGCTGCTCAGCAGCACCCTGAAGGTGGGGCGCTCCTCAGGCTTCTGTGGGGCAAGAGGGAAGCCTGGCTGGAGCCCGTGTCTGCCCCAGCCACACGCCAAGGAGCTCTGTCACCCCACCCAGGGTGGCCGGAGGTGTCTCCAGGGGTGAAAGCCACTCACCTCGTGCCAGCAGCTGTACATGATGGCGTAGACCCGCTCCGAGGCCGCCTGCGGCCGGTACAGGCGCAGGCCTTGGATGACGTGCTCAGTTGTCTCATTGTTGTTAAACCTCTCGTAAGGCATCTTTCCCAGGGAGTAAACTTCCCACATCAGGACGCCTGTTGTGGGGAACAACAGGGAGAGCTCATGGCATTGGAGCACCCGTGCCTGCTCCTGGTTTGCAGAGGAGTTCCCAACCTCCAAATCATCAATGCTGTGCCCTTACCAAAGGACCAGACGTCAGACTTGCTGCTGAACTTGCTGTACAGCAGCACTTCGGGAGGAGACCACCGCACTGGAAACTTGGACCCCATGGAGCTTGTGTACTCATCATCTAGCACATACCTGCAGCAGGAAAATGGATCAGGGTGCCTCACTAGGATTTCACATTTCCCTCCCCCACACAACTGACCAAGCCCAAAAGGAATGGGCAGCTCAGGATGACCAGAGGTTGCAGCTCTGCGTGGGTTTCAGCAGTACGTGTGTGTTAGCCAGGATTGCAGAAGAGATTTGCTGGCATGGAAGCACAGCAAAAAGGGGATGTGGAGAGAAAGCTGCAGCCAGGAGACTTGGGGGAGGGAAAGAAGATACAGGGAGACGGGGGAAGGGCCAAGGAAAGTAAGAAAGGGATGGTGGAAAGTGGAGAGGCAGAAGGTTGAGCCAGGCAGATGAAATGGGAAGATGATGGGAAAGCAGACCTGGAGGGTAGGGGGTCAAAGACTAATGTGTAGAATTGATGGAAGGAGGAGATGGGGTACTGAGACAGGAAAGTGACACAAACACATCTACCAGACCTGGAAAGACCAAAATCTGACACTTTCACAATTCCTTGGTCATTCACCAAACAGTTTCGAGCAGCCTGTGAATGGAGAGGTGGAGGCAGTTACTTCTACCTGCTCTTGTCTCTCCCATCCCCCTGTAGCAGGTGAACTTCATCTCATCCCCACCCACCGAACACTTCCCCTCACTTTGTCCTGCAAGTTCACCTGGACTGGGGCAAGCTAGAAAGTCCTCAGCAGAGAGCAGCTGGGGCTTCCAAGCATCCTATTTATCTATGCGGGATTTTGCCTGAACAAAGCAGCCACAGCCCTACCAGGTCTCTGTGCAGGAACTGCTTGGATTCCAGGTACTCCATAGCTTCACAGACATCCTTGCACATCTCCAGCAGCTCGGCAGGCTGGAAGCGCTGCCGTGCTTCCCTCAGGAAGTTCAGGAGGCAGCCATTGGCCATGTACTCGGTGATGATGAAGATGGGACGCTGCTTAGTGCAGACCCCGTAGAGCTGCACCAGCTTCTCGTGAGACAGGTTCCTGTGTTGGGGACAAATGCAGTTCTGAGCATCCAGAAAGCCAGGGAGCAAAGGAAATACCTGTGAATAAGGAGAGTTTGGGAAGGGAAGGGAAGGGAAGGGAAGGGAAGGGAAGGGAAGGGAAGGGAAGGGAAGGGAAGGGAAGGGAAGGTGCTTCTGGCCCAGCTGACAGTGGAAAACCTCACAAAGGAATCAGCACAAAATCAGTGGGATCTTGGATGCATTTTGCAGAGTATGGGACTGCCTAAGACTGTCCCTCCATACCTCCCAGGAGAGCAGCCATTCTGGCAAGGAGCATCCAGCACTACCCTGCACGGTGCTCACCACTTACATCATGACTTTGGCTTCGTCAATAAACTCATCCTCTGACATGGAGCCCTCCCTGATCATCTTGATGGCAACGTTGTACTGGCCCCTCCATTTCCCGTACTTCACCACGCCAAACTGCCCCGTCCCGAGTTCCTTCAGGAAGGTCAGATCCTTGGGGTCGATCTCCCACGATCCTAGGACAAGAGTGTGAGTGTAATGTGGGTACGGGTGACCTCCCTGCATGGTGCTCCCAGTCATCCAATCTAGCAAGCCCAAGAAAAGCTCACAAGCATTTGCTGCCTGAAAAATCATCCACAAAATCTGAGACCTGTAACTCCAGGGGATGGGAGCAAGGTAACTTGTGGAGTTTTTTGGTCAATACTGTCACCAGAGGGTAGTTGGGAAGTGGTTCCTGGGAAGGCTATGAGCTGTGGGACAGCCAAGATCCCAGCCTGGGAAAGTTGCTGCTAGCAGAAACAAACCTGTCACCCTGTTCTTTCAGAAGTTTTAAAGTTCTTTTAGAAGTTTTCTATGCCTTCTAATGTTTACATATTTCTACTAGAGTTCTCATGCACTGTTCATGTAAATAATGATTTTACATTCTTCTTTGTGGCAGGAGAAAACTGTTAGACTGTTGAGTTAACCAGTGTGGTTGGAGAAGTAGCAATTTAATCCTCCAATCCACTGTCACTTTTAAAATTCTATATATTACAAAGTCAGAAATAAAAGTAACTTCCTTTCGCTCTTTTAATCTTAGTGTGAGTGCGTGAGTTACTTTGTGTGACACAAACCCTCTAACCAACTACAAGTTAGTCCAGGATGGCATACCATAGCCAAGGCCAGCTGTGGAAGGAGCACTTTTCTTGTGCTGAGACACTGGGTACTTCAGTCTGGATATGAGCCCTGAAACACAGCAGCAGAGATTGCCACGTTCCAGCAGGGAACACAACTCCTGCCTTTGGTGCAGGAAGGTGGGGATGCTGTGGTGCCAGTGCAAACACTGCTGGCTTCACTCTGTCTCCAGACCCCTGACCTGCAGAGTTGTGCTGGTGGTAGGTGATGAGCTCTGGGATGCTGTTGAACAGGTGTTTTTCTGCCAGGTAATACTGATTCTGGGGGGTGCAGCAGACGACATAGTGGCGGATCGTGCCTTGGGGGTCCCTGAAGAGGGAGAACATGAGGTCAGTGCCGTGGGGAGGAGAGGCAGAGGGTGAGAGGTGCCCGGAGGGGCCCTCTGAGGGAGGAACAAACTGTTCTTGGAGCCACTTACACAGAGGACTTGGCATAGACGGAGACAGTGTATTTCCCTGTCTTGCTGGTGGAATCTCGGACAATGAAGCCCCCTTCCTTACCCTAAAACAGAAAGGGGAAAGGGCACTGGGTGTTTGTGGGGACCGTGTGTGACTGTAACAGGCAAAACTTGAAGTGAGTGAAGATCGCAGCATGGCTGGAAAGGATGTAGTGAGTCAGAGGAATCCTACTTCCAGTCCCTGCACGGGAGGCCACCTCCTGAAGTGGCTGCCTGGAGGAGCTCACACTGGGATGGGGAAGGTTCCTGGGGTTGTTGGGGCAACACTCCTCTCCCAGAAAAGCCAGGGTTGGTCCCATGCTGGACACAATGTGAGAACAGCCCATGGAGGGCTGGTGTGTAGAACAGACCCAGCCTCGGGAGGCAACACTTACCTCCTGTTTCAGCAGTTGCTCCGCTTGGCTCCGAGTGATATTCTTTGAGTACCACCTGGAACAGGGACACAGGACTCAGCCAGGGAGATCTCCACAGCCACCTCTGTCCCCAGCCCAGCCAGGACAGGCGTGCAGAGAGCAGGCAGGGATGGCTGCCAGGGGCTGGAGGATGCCAGAGGATGTGGAAGAGGCAGAATGACCCAGCCAGGCTGGGCTCTTGGGCTGTGTAGGGTAACAACCAAATGGAAAATGTCTCCAACCAAGTGCAACTCGCCAGGTGCCTGTGCCCTCTCTTACTCAAAGATCTCCAGGGAATTTCTGGTTTCAGTGACGTAGTTGCTGGGGATGTATCCTTCCCTCCTGCAGAAGAAAAGGGGCTGGTCACACTCCAATGGAGCAGGCCAAGAGGAAAGGATATTCCTGTCTCAGGAGGCTGAGTAGAAATGGGCTCAAAAACTTTGGTGCAAACCCATCTGGGGAGGGCTGACACCACAGCTGGCTTCAGCCTCCTGCTCCTCCTCCCCAGGGCAGCCCACAGGTGGGCAGGCAGCCTGTCCTCACCCGTGGGGTGCCAAAGGGGCGTGTTTGCCCACCAGTGCCTGAGCACCAGGGCAGGGCAGCGCTGCAAAGCCATGGCCCTGGGCAGTGGGAGCTCTCACCCGTTCTTGTCAAGGGCTTTCCACCAGGGCAGGTGGCTCTCCTCCAGGATGAAGTACTCCTCGCCCTTCTGCAGCTGCAGGTCCTGCGCGTTCATCGGCTCGTAGTTGTAGAGGGCTACCACCTTCTTCATCTCCCCCGCTGTGCTGGGGGCTGGCTTGGGAGGCAGAGCCTTCATCACCATCTTCCCACAGGGAGAGGGAGGGCGTGGAACACGGTCAGGCTTGCACACACACACCACGAGACCCTTCCAAGGCCTGGGAGGGCAGTGGTCTGAGGCAAGGTCAGGGCAGTGTTTGTCTCAGCTCCCACGTGTATCTCTACCAGAACACCTATTTCCTCTCCCTGGATTTTTTTATTTTTCCTCATCTCCACAAAAAGGTAAGTGTTTTCTCTTTAACTTTTGGCTTAACCTGTGACTCCTCCAGCCTATATCAGGGCTTTAATCTCTCAGATGCCCTGGGAAACCTTAGGGTTGAGATCATTTGACTTTCCTATAGGCCTTTGGGCTCCATCCCCTGCTTCAAGCTCCTTCTCCCATAGGTCACCATCTTGACCTCCCTCCCCAGAGCAGAGTCCTGGCCTGTACATCTCTGAGCAGCCATTGAACATGTTGCCTTTTTCCAGGTCCATCTTTTCTCCAACACTTTGGAGCAAGCCCTGACGTTGGCCTTTACCTGGTCCTCCTCAGGAGTTGGGGGAAGGGGCTTCTTTGTCTTGCGATGTGACCGCCCGACTTTTAAACCTTCAGAACAGAGGAGGGGCTAAGGTGAGAAAAGATCCCTGGCTTTCTGCTGCGCTGGTCCCCAGGGCAGGGGGACAAAGCACTGGGAGGGTGCCTGGTGTCTTACTGCCATTCCTGCTCTCCAGAATCCGGCAGCCCATGGCGTTCTTGGCTGTCTGGGAGCAGCACAGGTACTGGCCGTCGATCCAGAAGCAGGGGTGGTACTTCTGGACCAGGTCGCTGTTGTACCGAATCACTGTGGCAGAGGAGGGAAGACGTGAGCCAGGGCTGTGTCCCCAGCCTGCTGCAAGAGCTCTCTGCTCCCTGAGTGCAAGTGGTCAGCTGCGTTAAATCATTTCCTCTCAGCTGTGCTGCTGTCCCCTGAGCCCTGATGTTCAGGTTTCCCTCAGCTTACCACTCTTGTTTCAGTGCTGTGGCTATGCAGTCCCTGTGCCACAGGGAAGGGCCAGGCTTGGCTCTCAGATCTGATTTAAGCTTTTTGAGCAGCTCTGCAAAGGGGCATGAGCATGCTTGGAGCCAGTCACAGAAGGACCTGGCCCTCCCACCAGCCAAAATATCCAATAACCCCCAGGCTGCTCTGGCCGATGGTTCACGGCTCTTTTGAGCCCTTTTTTCCCCAGAAGTGGGGTGGGAGACCAGTGCTGTGCCTGGCTTTTCCATGGGAAGAGGAGGGCGCTGCCACCAGCCCGTGCCCGCTCAGAGACTTCCCTTGCAGGGAGAATATTCCCTTGCCAGGCAGGCTGACCAGCTTGCTCATACTTCTCCCCAAGCTAGAGGGACAACTGGATGTGCCTAAACATTGCTGACAGCCCGGGGCTGGCCCACAGCAGCTGCACGGGGTGCAGAGAGCCCATTCCCTGGTGGAGTAAGAGCAAAAAGGCAGCATTTTCTCTCCTTTCCCTATGGATTCTACACTGCCTTGAGCTGCCAGAGCAGCCCTCCTCCCTCAGCAGGGAAGTGGGAGAGGACTGGCTGCTCTGCTGGGGCTCTTGTGAGATAACCGACTTCCCCGTTATCAGCCTGCCCCTCTTCCGCCTCGCCCGAGCCAACTTCCCCGTGTCAACTCAAGCAGCTAATCCCACTCTGCCAGCACAAAGCCACAGAAAGACACACACACATGCACCGGGAGGCACATACAGCAGATTTTGGGTGGTCAGAGACCCTTGGCACAGCGCTGCTGCAACACACTCCCAGCTCCAGGAGGGAGCACCCACCCAGCCGAGCACTAGCTCAGCGTTACTGAGCAAGGCTCGGGGTGGTTTGGGGAAGATGCTCTGTGGCTCCCAGCAGGCTTGTGGTCCATGTTTCCTAAAGCGCTGGGCACCTAACCCTCACATGCCAAGGCAGCACAGCGGGATGGCCACATCTGCTATTTCCTCTTGCCCTCAATGATTTCTGAGCTTGCTTGAGCTGCTTCGGAGCAGGTTTGTGAGAAGGCAAGGAGCCCCAGCCAAGGTAGCTGTGGTGCTGCAGAGGATGACAATATCTGCTTGCTCCGGGCAGGAGAAGCTCGCTCTTCCTTCAGGCATGGGACAGGTAACCACGAGCCAGCGAGCCCCTGGGAGCCTGGCACTGTGGGTTGGGCACAGGCACAGCTGTGCCCGCGCTGGCTTCCCAAGGGAGCTGCAGAGCCCCCACACTCACCGCTCTTCAGCTGATGGATCCAGCGCTTGCGCAGCTCCTCTGTCGGGGAGAAGATGTAGAGGGGCCCCTCGTCATAGACCACCTGCAGGACCACGCGCCTCAGTGCCGCGGGCAGGGCTCTCACGGCAGGCACGGCGGGAGCCGAGCCTTGTTGGCCACCCCGAGCCAGCCCCGCCGGCATCTGCTGGCCCCGCACGGTGCTCGCGGAACCGTGACAAAGAGGTTAAAAATAAGCCCCCTCCCCCGAGATTTTCCACTTCCTTCTCTGACTTTCGGTGTGCTGGGGGTGCACTGGGTGCCAGCAGGGCAGGCAGCTGGGCTGGGGGCTGAGTGTGCAGCCAGCATCCCTCCAGCATCAGCCAGGGGACTGAAAGGGGCAGGACAGAGCTCAGAAGCAGGTTTCCGTCTTAAACAGAGCTGGCTCGGGGCTCAAGGAGGCTCACCTGGCTGTCCCATGCAGTGTGGACAGCAGCAGAGTGTCTCCAAGCAGCTGAGTGACACCTGGCACCGAGGCAGCGATGCCATGTTTGACCCCAGGCCCCTGTGGGGTCCTCCCCTCAGGACCTGCCACCAGGCAGAGTGGACCAGCAGAGAGGGTGCAGTGGAAACTCACCTGGAAGGGGTAGGGGAACCGTTCGATGATTGAAATCTGCTCCATGTTGTTGTAATCCTCCCCTTTCCTCTGGAAGAGAGAGGCAGAGATGGATGCTGGCATCCTGGTGCTCAGCTGCTGGCATCTCCTCTGGAGCAGGTCCACAGCTTTTGGCATCCCCCTGC
Source organism: Vidua chalybeata (assembly GCF_026979565.1). NCBI lineage: Eukaryota > Metazoa > Chordata > Aves > Passeriformes > Viduidae > Vidua > Vidua chalybeata. Next base: position 1,060,522 of record NC_071543.1, read on the forward strand.
TCTGCATCAAGCTGGACTTCTGCTGTGGTGTGGACAGAGCCCCTCATGCCAAGCAGGGCTGTCCCCCATTGCCACCACCCCAGAGACTCTTCCTACTTCCCCAGTGAGGGGACAGGGGGACAGATGCAGGGACCCCGGGACCCTCCTCACCGGGACCTGTCGCTCAGGGGGAGGGTTGTTTTCAGGTGCCACTGTCTCCACGCAGGTGATCTTCTCAATGTCCACGGAGCCCTTCTTACTGCCCCGGCGCTGCAAGAGACAGTCTTGGTTCAAATGGTCACCAAGCGGAGACCTGGAGAGACTCAAACCGCCCCCTCTCCCTGTCCGAGCACCCCTTGGGCTACGTGCTGGCAAGGGACAGCTGGTGACCCCCGGACGCTGGCATGGCGCAGCCCCTGTGGCTGCAGACTCACCCCCCGCTCAAAGTCATACTCATAGTAGGACAGCTTGCTCTCCGTCAGCAGGAACAGGCGCTTCTTGAAGTTGAGGGGAGATGTTTTCTTCTTCTGCTGCGAGCGCTTCAAGAAGATGCTCTCCAGGATGACGCTGGCCATGTCAACCCCCTGGGCTCCCCTGTGCTGCGCTCACTGGCTTGCTGTGGGCAAGACAATGCTGGCACGGCGTTTGCTCAGCCCAGAACCTGCTGGGCCTCACTCAGGTGCACTCTGCCCCTTGCCCCAGGGGCAGGCAGGGGGGGCTGGGACCCCCACAGCGGGGGGAAACAGCCACACAGGAGTGGGGCCAGGTCCGTGTGGGTTGTTTGTGACGTGACCTCTCCCGGCCCCTCTCCCACACCAGCCTGCAGACCAAGCCACCACCCGGATGGCTCCTGCTCCTGCTGAAGAGGCCCCCAGGATATGCAAGATGGACAGAGAGCTGGAGAGAGAGAGAAACGGGGGAAGAAGCTTGGAGCCCCGGGGAGGAGCGCAGCTGTGACACCCTGCAGGCGCTCCTCCCCTCCAGCTCTGTGCATGTGAGCCTGTGTGGGCTGTTTCCTCCTGCCCCACCGCAGCCTCTTCGTGCTGGGGACGTGCTGACTTGGCAGCGTGCAAGGGTTGGTCACGGGAAACCAATCCCTAAAAAGCTGCGGGTAGGTCCTGGCACTGAAAAGCCACAGGGCTGCCAAGAGCACAGGGTAGCCCCAAAATCATCCTTCCCCTGTGTGCCCATGGAGCCTGCAGGAGTGCAGGATGGAGCTCAGCTCCCCTTCCTCCCCTCTGAGCAGCACTTGTCAGTGGTCAGGCTTGAAGGGCTGCCTCCAGCCAGCAGGCAGAGGGGTTAAATCCTCCCCCAGCCACCAGGAAATCTCCCCTGAGCCTCTCTGGGGAAGGGCAGTGCAAGAAAGGGCTCATGAGAGCCCTGCATCCCACAACTGCCCGGCCTTTAGCAGCTGGAAATCGCCCTAACCCATCTCTTGGAGCAGCCCGTGCATCTCATCCCATCCCTCCATGCTGTACCCAGGAACTGTGACCCCCAGGTGGGCCCAGCACCCCCAGAGCCACGTGGCTGGAGCTGTGGGCTGTGACCAGCACCTGACTGCAGTCTGGGGAGCTGATGAGTGAGCTGTGTGGAGCCCCTGCTGTGCTGTGATCCCCTGGAGCTCTGTGTCTCCTGCCTGACCACCTACAGTCCCTGCTTCCCCTTCACCCTCACCTTGTTCCCTTTTTTCCTCCTATAAGCACAGCTTTGGAAAGCAACCTGGGAGAAGCTGTTTTTCTCCCCTGCTCCCCACAGCCCATCTCCTTGGGGGAGGTTCAGGTTCTTAACCTTGGGGGAAGTTCAGAGGTGGGCCAGAAACAGGGGTTCAGCCCCCCATTCCCCAGCCGAGTATTCCATCCACTCTCCACACACAGGAGATGGGCATTGGCTCACTCTCAACAGGGTGGGGAACAAAGCTGCCAGGACCCAGTCCCACACACTGTGCCTCTCTCCAGGCAAGCCCCAGCATGGGGACAAGAAGCAGAGGTGTCCTCCCAATGCCCAGAGCCTCCCAGCACAGCCCCTGCTGCTGTAGTACTGACCCTGCCCCACGGTCCCCAGAGAGGCTGGGGACAAGCCTGGGGATTCCTTCTCCCAGGCTTCTCTCTTCCCTCCTTGTGGCTCTTATGGCTCAGACCTTTCCAGCTTGTTTGGGTGGTCAAAAAAACCCCCAACTTAATAAATAAGCCATCAGAGTCTTTTGGAAAAAAACAGCAGTGTGCGGATTGAGGCCTCAGGAGGAGGGATCTGGGGTCCCTGCAGGTGGCTGGTGTGGCCCCCGACCCCCAGACTGCTGTCAGGGTTGTGGATGAGCCCAGAGTGACCCCAGAACCACCCTGTAGCCCTGTGCCTCGTTTTCCCTACTTATCAAGCGTGACTGCTGATCCTGTGTCCCAAGAGCAGGGGGGGCTCCCACTGCCCTCCCTGGCACAGACACAGGGCTGAGCAGAGGGGCCCTGGGCTCCAGCCCATCCCAACTGCAGTGCCAAGTCCCTGGAGCTTTACCTGGAGTCACAGCAGCGGGGTCATGGCCAGCAGTGCCAGGCAGGTGGGACACGTCCTCACTGCGTCCTCTGGATGGAACTGCCAGAGGGGAAAGGACAGCGAGTGTCTCAGAGGGCTGTTGTGCCCCATCATGGCACAGCGTCCCTCTCCCCAGCACTGCCACCAGACCCGCTCTGTCCTCGGCATGGTGGGCACCCCACAGGGCTCACCCCCAGAGCCACCGCTGCTGTGCCGTGACGGCAGCGACGAGTGGCTGTGTGGAAGCATGTCCTGTGTCCCCCCTGCAGCCAGTGTGACTTCCTGCCGTGCTCACACCTCGGCCCAGCGTGCTCTGAGACAGCCACCGGGCCTGGCACACGCTGCTGGCCTCATGCCGCTGGACACCGTGTCCCACCCTGCTCCCGGGGCCATCCCGCTTCCGCAGGCAAGCTTTGATGTGGGGCTGGCAGGGACCTGGCATGCCTGGGACACGAGGGAAGGGCGACAGAGTGGCAAACTTCACAGCCCTCATGTTTCAGGTTGAGCCCCGAGGGTGTCAAAAATGATGGGTGGGAGGGACACAGGGGAAAACCTCCTGCATGGGAGAGGAGCAAACCCAGAGCTGCACGCCAGCAGTGCCCACTGCAAAAAGCACAGGGGGAGGAATGGCCAGAGACACTGGCAGAACCCCAGCCCCTGCTCTTGGCCAGCCCTGGGAGCCCTGGCGCCCTCGCACCACTGCGATTCCCAGCTCCAGCGCAGCCTGCGCCCCCTGGCACCCCCTGCACCTCCGTGCCCCGCTGCACCCCACGGCCCCACGGCCGGGAGAAGCGGGCTCAGATGCCACCTGCTTGGAGCTGGTCAGGCTGCAGGACAAGGCAGAGCCCTCCCCGCAGCACGAGTCCTGTGCCCAGCCTGGCTTTCCTGCCCCCCGGCAGAGAGGCGTGAGGCCGCCAGCACAGGCCACATGCAGCCTCCCGCTACCCCGGCTGTCCCACGGCCTCAGCAGCAGGGCCCCGCCGGTGCCCAGGAGCCCAGGGGCAGCGCTGCCCCGTGCCGTGGCTCCCGGGGCTCCGCACTCACCGAGCCCTCCCGCCGCCGCTCCGGCCAGCCGGGGCTCCGCCGCGCCCGCCCCGGCGGGTTGGGGTGCCTGTGGCAGCAGGGACGAGGAGAGACGGCAGGGTGCGCAGGGAGGAAGGACGGGGCCGGCCAACCCCACCCTTTCGGTTCCCCTTTTTTAGTTTTCTGACTCAAAGGCAGCACTTGTGTTTCCTCCTGCAGTCAGCCGGGCCATTGCCGTGGGGTCACCAGGCCAGCGGCCGTGGCCGGAGCCTGCCCCGGGCTGTGGGCAGTGCCAGGTGTTGGCTCAGTTGGCTGACCATCCTTGTGTTGTCCCAAAACCGGTTCTTTCTTACCCCACGTGCAAGGGGCTGGCTGATCCCCACCCGGAACCGAGGTATTTTTATTTACAGTTCTGCGTGGAAAGAGCTTTTGCTGGGAAATTCACAAAGCCAGCAAAGTGACTATATAAACTTTTCACTGTTTCTACGTTTTAGCAAATGAAAACGTTAATCTTCATTGGCTACAGATTACATCAGTCATTAGTATTCTATCTTGTAGTGTTAAATGATTCCCCCACTTCTTATGTTAATTAGGCCACGTGTTCAGTCTTCCTCTTTGTTTGGCTCAGTGGGTTTCTTGGGTCGGTGGTCCGTGAGTCGGTGTTGTCATCTGGAATCTCTTATCCATTGAGAGCTGATTTAGCACAGTTGTTGAGTTAGCTTTGCTAGTTACGTCCTTGTTCTGAGAATTCTGCCAGCTGTTCTTGCGCTTCTAAATTCTGCATTCTCTGTGCCCCCTATCAGTGGTAAACCCTTCTTCCCATGCCTTGTTAACTCCCACCCAGGTCTGGGATCACTGAAACATGTCAAGCCCTAAACCTTAACGAGGAACTCTGTTGACACATAACTTGTCTTTCGAACGCCTGGGCGGCACCTGCAGCCTGCAGACCCCACAGACCCCGCAGACCCCACAGACCCCACAGGCCCCGCAGACCCCACAGGCCCCACAGACCCCACAGACCCCACAGGCCCCACAGGCCCCGCAGGCCCCGCAGACCCCGCAGACCCCGCAAGCCCCACAGGCCCCGCAGACCCCACAGGCCCCACAGGCCCGCACCCCTCGCACCCCCGGCCCAGACCCACCCTCCGCCCACGGCGGCCGCCTGCTCTCCTCCCACCGCCAGGGGGCGCCGTGCCCCGTGCCCTCTGCTCTCGCCTCTCTATGGTCGGCAGCTCACATTCACTTCCGCTTCCGGTCGCTGCTTTCTCTCCGGGCCGCCGCCGCCAAAATGGTGAGTGCTGGGGCTGGGCCGGGCTCCATCCGCCGGCATCCGCCCCGGGGCTGCGCCGGGCTGGGCTCCCTCCGCTGCGATGGCTGCGTGCTGGGCGGCCAGGCCGGCGCGGGGGCTTCTGCATCCCCGGATGGCGGCGCAGGGCCCGAGGGAAGGGGAAGGGCGGGAGCGGGGCCTGAGGCGCGAGATGTGGCGTGTGCGCGGCGGCCGTTAGCGGCTCCTCTCCTCCTCCAGGTGAACGTGCCGAAAACCCGCCGGACCTACTGCAAGAAGTGCGGGAAGCACCAGCCGCACAAGGTCACGCAGTACAAGAAGGGGAAGGACTCGCTCTACGCGCAGGGTGAGCGCGGGCTCGGCCCAGGGGAGCTGCGTGCGGCCCGGCTGTCGTGTGCCCTGCACGGGTGGTGTCGATTGGGAGCATTTGTATGGCTGGGCAGGACAGCTTGACCTAAAGGAGGTGCTGTACAATAAAGAGAACTACAAAAATGAAAACAAAGGGAGAAAGGCTAAGGACGTGTCAACCCAAAGCAGTTTCGGATGGTTGTCGTTTAGAAATATTTAACTACTTAGGGAATGTGCTCTGGGTAAATGTAGCTGGCTGTGAAAGCCAGCCCGAGGGAGAGCCCTGCCTACCGAGTGTGGGATGTGAGTTTGAAATGTGCTGGGCCTTCAAGTCCAGGTGAAAGGAAATTAATCCAGTGGTAGCTCCAGCAGTAATGATGTGGAGTAATTACGAAAACATCACCTGCACGGGACTGTATAAATATTTTCGGCCCTTTGTGTGCTGGCTTTGAGGATTTACCACGCAGCACCCTGGTCTGCACAGAACCCTGTGTAAATCAAGTGCCTTGATTTGTAGGCCTTGTGTGCCTGTTGGGTGCAGCGTGTGGGGATGGGACAGCACAAGAGCCATGGCACTGGTTCTGCTGGGATTTAGGAAGTGCCAGTTGTGCTTGTAGCACCTCCTCGGGCGTTGCCTGACCAGAGCCGTTTTCCCCGCAGGAAAAAGGCGTTACGATCGGAAGCAGAGTGGCTATGGGGGCCAGACAAAGCCTATCTTCCGGAAAAAGGTGAGTGAGTGAGTGTTGCTCCTCAGGAACAGGAACTTCCTTGGCAGCCCACATGCCCAGCTGAGGGAGGATTCCTCGGGGCTCTGCTCTGGCTGTGCTAGGGCAGTGCTGTGCTGGCAGCACAGGTGTCCCCTCATCACAGAATGGCTTGGGTTGGAAGGGACCCCTTGCCATAGGCAGGGCCACCTTCCGCTATCCCAGGCTGTTCCAAGGTCCATCCAGCCTGGCCTTGGACACTGCCAGGGATGGGGCAGCCACAGCTTCTCTGGGAAACCTGTGCAAGGGCCACCCCACCCTTGCAGGGAAGAATTTCTTCCTACTCTTTAATCTAAATCTCTGTCAGTGTGAAGCTGTTTCCCATTGCCCTATCACTCTGTGCTCTTGTCAAAAGTCCTTCTCTGTCTCCCTTGCAAGCTCCCATCAAGTACATCTCCTTGCTGTCCTGTCTCATGGAGATGCTCCTCATTTGCAGGGTGACTTGAGCTGTGTTTGCAGAGCAGATTCCCAGCTTTGATGCCGCAGGGGAGTGGGGTCTTTCTAGGAGGGATATTTGCAGTGAAAGGAATGCTTCCTTCACTGCTTGCCCAAGGGGAAGGGCTTGGTAAAGGGAAAGGAGCTGTCTGCTTCCTTGGTGTGGTATTTACAGCAGGGAAGCAAAACCCAGTGGGCGGATTTGTTACTCCGTGTGAATTATTTAGTTATGCTCATAGAGCTGCTGGGATGCCTTGGTGTACAGGAAGCCTTCCAGCAAGAAGAAAGAAAAAAATGAGGCAGCAGGTTTTCAAGTTGACTTTGTGCCAGGAAGTGGGGAGACCTCACAGAAAATGCTTCTGCAAGCAGGGTACACCAAGCAGCTGCATTGCTGGCACTCTCTGTTTGTACACTGCAATTCTCATTTCTGTTTTTTCCCAGTCAGCATTGTATGGCTGGTTGGCTGAGGTTTTTAGCTGGTGGTTACAGCCCTGTCCAGGTGCTACAGCAGCCTCCCAGCTTTGGATTCTTCCCTCTGCAGTTGTTCAGGTTTCATCCAATTTCTGAGTAGCTGCAGGTCTGCACTGAGCCTGTTGTGTCACTGCTCCTTCCAGAGGAAGTTTGCCAGTCGTGTTGCTTCCAGGTGGTTCTTTTGCCCAGTTTTCTTCTGGATTTCTCCTGAGCACTGCTGCTCTGTGCTCCCACACTGTAAAAGTGTGAGTTTCTTGCTCTGTTCAGTAGAACAGACTTCTCCAGCATGGCTGATCCCTACAGGAACCAGCCCTGCCCCACTGAATGCTTTTGCCAGCACCCTTTTTGTGAAGATAACAATTCCACTTCACTCCCGTACTGATCCTTAAAGAGCTTCCTTGTTTTCAGTGGAGAGAGCCTGTGTTTTTAGTCTCTCTCTACACTTTGGGAACAAACTGAATGTTCAGGAGTGCTGGGAACAAGCTCTCCCTGAAAGCAACAGTTTGTCTGCTTGGAGATGTGTGGTTGATTGAAACACCCTGCTCCTCCTCCCAGGCCAAGACCACCAAGAAGATTGTGCTGAGGCTGGAGTGTGTGGAGCCCAACTGCAGGTCCAAGAGGATGCTGGCAATTAAGAGGTGCAAGCACTTTGAGCTGGGAGGAGACAAGAAGAGAAAGGTGAGTTTGCATGCTGTGAGTGGCTGAGAAAGGGGGGCAATACTCAGTGGTGAATAAACTCACTCTTGTCTCTTGCTTCTTACAGGGCCAGGTGATCCAGTTCTGAGCGTCATCCTGCTCATCGTTACGGACCGTATTAAAGTAATTAGATTGATCCCTTGCTTTTTTTAATGTGTTCTCTTGGGTGGGAGCTGTGAGTACATGAACTCAGCAGGGAGGTGTTGCTTGCAGAACCTTTTAACAGACCAGTTTTTAATCTGGCTTTTGCAAAATCCCTGCCAGTAGCTGGGATCTCTTTAGTGTGTTTCCAAGAGGTGTTTTGTAATGGGTGCCAGTGACTTCTGTGCACGAACATGCTGCAGGCTCGTTTATGGACTCCCCTGAACAGCCCTTGCACTTAGCTGTAGGCCCCTTTTTACAAACAGCTGTACTGCCCTGAGGAGCAGAGAGAGAGGTCTTGAAGCAGCCAGTGGGTTTGATACCTGCACCATTAGGCAGGTGCCTAATTAGGTAATTAGGCAGGTGCCATTAGCTGTGGCAGCTCAGAGAGGTGAGGGACAGCTCCATGCCTGTGGTTGCTCCTGGCACATGGTGCCTCAGCCTCAGCTGCCTTCCCCTGTGCCAACTGCTGTTGGCTCCTCTTAGTATTTTCCTTCTTCTTCCAGAAGGCCAAGCACAGCAGTGAAGTTCCCAATGGGCAACAAGCAGAGTGTGGTAGATTGTGGGGACAGCCTCCAGGACAGCTTCCCCTTAGAGAGGAACATTTCTGTGAGTGGGAAGTCTGCTGTTAGCAGGTGCTGGGAATGCAACGCAGAGTTCACCCTTACAGGCAACTTTCTTGTAGTGGAAACGGAGCTGGAGAATGGAGAGATGCCTCTTCACATCTTCATCATGATTGAGAGCACTCAGTTACTGAGTTGTAAGGGAATCTGTGTTTTGCTTACTAAATATTGGCTGATGTGATGGCCTTTTCAGTTTGTGTAGGCAGTGGTGGCTTTGGCCTGTGGGGTGGACTGTATGGCTGTATTACATCAGCTTCACTGAGTGCTGGTTCTAGTAATCATGACAAATTTCACAAAAACTTACATGACTGGAACAAACTGGCCTTTTTCTAAACCATGATTTAATTTCAGATACCATGCAGTACTCTTGTACACTGCAAGTAAGAAAAAGCATAGGCTTTTAAAGGGATTTGAATCAAAGTGCTTAATCACAGAAGAACAAACCAAGAAATCCTCATTGTATTGTAGTCAGAAGAGAATATACTTGCACATGATGGTTGCTTAAGTGATTATCCATCTCCTGTCTTGGAGAGCCCACGTTATTCAACCTAAAGGCTGCTGCCAGCAGTGGGAAGCGAGCACTCGGGGGTTTCTGGGAGGCAGGATTCATGGAGAAAGAGGACTTCAGTGGCCATATGAAAGGTGGAGAGGGAGTTGTCATCTAAAGGGAAGTGACAGCCACTGGTAAGAGATTCCTGGAGTGAGGGGAAACCCTCAAAAACTTGAATCCTAAGGCCTGATAGCAGCTGTCAAGAAATCTGTTAAGAAGTGCAATGGTTCATGTCAGTCCCTGAGTTGTCAGAAGATGGAAGTGCCTGTCCATGCTCTGAGTGAAGTGCTGGGTTTCCCTTAGCGGGGTGGGAGCAGCTTTTCTTGGACTGTGCAGCCTGGTCTGGAGAAGAGAGCAAGGTGGCCAAGGTGCGTTTCCCTACTGTCCCTAAAATGCTCAAGGACAGCTGTATGATGCTGCCTGTGCATCCCTTGCCTTTCCTTGCTTGGTAGTGGCAGTGGGTGTAAACAGGAGTTGTCACCCTGCTGGAGCCTTTTTCCAGCCCCTTGGAGGGAGAGTTGGGTGAGATGCCAGGGAAAGGGGCACTGCTCTGCTGTTCACCCTTCCTCTGTCACCTCTTGATGATGGACTGATGGCAATTTGTCCCATTAGGCTGAAGGTTTAGATAATGAATGCCTGAGAAGAAAGGCACCTGCTTGGAAGAAGGAGGTGAGTTTCCTGCCACAAGTTCAGACAGAGCCTAAGGCTTAGGAGAAGACTGTCTTTTTGCTGCCTATAGTGGCAGGACTTTGAGCAGCACAGTGCCCGTGGGGTTCACCTCCACGCTCAGGGAGGAGATCCAGCTGTACACGCCCCAGTCCCTGCTGGCTGGCAGCACCTGTTGGATGGAGCAGGCCGGGTTGCAGGCCAGCCCATTGCCGAGGAAGGTGAGGGAGAAGGTGAACTTCTGGGGTCCTCCAATCTCCTGCTGGTTCAGCACGGCCACAGCATAGGCTCGGCCAGACAGGGGCCGCTCCCACAGCTGAAAGTTCTTGTCCTGCCAAGGAGAACACAAACCCAGGGCTTAGGCTGTGCGAGACTGAAGTGGTGATCTTCATGCCTGTCCGTTCCAGCAGGCTTCAGGAACAAATGGGCTCACTGGGCTCCTGTTCCCAAACCCTGAGCACCTCTCCGTCCTCCTGTGCCCCACTCTGCAAACCCCCCACCCCCGATCCTGCTGTACCTTGGAAAGCTGGTATCCCTGCTTGCCCAGTGGGTCCTGGTTGATGGCGATCACCTCTTTGTTCTGGAGCAGCCACTTGGCCTCGGGACTGATGTGCCGCAGGTCGTTGGACATGAACAGGGGAGCGGCCATAATGGCCCACATGGCCATCTGAGTCACCGACTGGTCCCAGCTCAGCCCAAAGTTTCCAATCACCAGCTATGACAAGCAAACAAAAAGTGCCTGGTAACGCTGCCTGCTGAGGACAAACTGGGCCACAAGTCCCAGGAAATCACAGGGTGGGACCTCTTTGGAGCCTGGCTAGATAGGCTGAGGGCCAGGAGCAGGACCAGCCGGTTGGGAAAAGCAAGGCGTGACTACGTGGCAGTTTAGGATGAGTCCCTGGTGGAAGTGAAGAAAGCTCTTTAAGTGGCTAGGCAGTGTTTAAGGATGCTTTTGGATTCAGATTCTTGCAGTGCTGGCACCCAGAGGTTTTCACTCTGGTGGGACATCAGCACTTTGGAGATTGTCCCCCAGTGCCACACCTGTGTTCTGAGCTGGTACTGCTCGTGGAGGCTGTGTGACACAAAGATGGTGCTTCCTTGGTACTATCCATAGCTGCAGTCCTCTTTCCCTTTCTACCTTGGACCTTCTCACCAAGATCCTGATCCTAGGGTCCCATCAGAGCCCTTCCCCTCAGTGTTTCTCCCCCAGCTCTCTCCCTTCTCATTCTCAGCCCGCAGCTGACGGGAGGCTTTTTTGCTTATGCTTTCAGTGGGATGCGTGTTGCTGTACTTGCCATGTCAGGATCATTCCAGCCCCCTGGCCCAGCTATCTTCACAATGGTGTCCTGGTGAAGTGCTGTCCAGTCTAAGATACTCTTGATGCTGCTCCAGGAGTCATAGACATCATAGAAGTTCCTCCAGTGATTGCAGTACTGTTTGATCTCTGTGTAATTGGGCTGCCAGAACAATGAGTGTGATTAGACAGAGCATCTGGCTGTACAGCAGGAGTGTCAACAAGGCTAGACTGGACCAAAGGTAGCTTGGTGGAGAACCAGGGAAACCCCTTCCATCACCAGCTATCTGGATGATGTAGTGCACGTTTGTTCCCTTGAATGCTTTGTGCCCAGTAACTCCACTCTGACATGTTCTAGACAACACTATTGCTCCCCTTGAGAGAACAGTTGTCATCACCAGCTGTGTTACAAAATTCCTTCCCGGTTTTACTGAAGGTGTGACAAGGCCAGTGGGATTAAACTGTAATATCCCAGTAATTATTTCTATTTCTTGGGTTTATGCCCTTTTGTGAGTAATGCATTTAATTCCAGCTGTGGGTGGAGGGCAACGTGTCAGTCACAGACTCTGGCTGGCAGAAATCTGTCACTGAACAACGTGGAGGATGTCACAAAGCCTCTCTCGTGGTCCCCAGAGCTGCCTGTAAGGCTGAGCCTGCAGCACTCTGTGTCCAGGAGGAATTACACTGAGCTATCAGCTAGGCTGTGTGTCTGCATTGCCAGTGGTTTGCTGCTTGGCTCCTTGGAGAGAGGAAGCAGATGGATGCTGTGGTTTTTTTGGCACGCTCCATCTGGGCTGTGCCTTCATGCTGCAGAATCCTACTGAATGCGTTTCAGCAGAGCAATGGTTCAGGAGAGCTTCAGAGCTCTGGAAGAAAAAGGTTTTTCCCTCCATTTTACAGCCTTGTTCTCTGTCAGAATGGAGAGCAGCAAGTTTCTCAGGATGCTGTTTTGCAATCTTAAATGTTTTTCTCTTCTTCCCCCTTGAGCCCCAGGATAAACCTTGGGAGGAAGGTTCTTCTTACCTGCTGCACAGGCCTCAAGTAGAAAGGCCACTCACAGGAGTATACAATGCTCCTTCCAGTCTTGTTCAGGGCCAGAGACATGAGCCTGTATCCTAAAGGAAGAGCACAGACAGAGGTTACACAACCTCTCTGGTCACACAGCAGAACTAAGCCAATGTCACAGGTTCAGGTTTCAGTTCAACTCTTGCAAAAATACGATTGAACACATTTTTGTGGTTGAGACACCACAGGGAGGACAGGGGAATTTAAAGTCTGCAGCTGGTCACCTGCCTCCCGAGGACAGGAGCTTTGCTTGGGCAGTGTGTCGCTCCAAGACTGCTGCTCCCTTTGTACATACAGCCAGGGGAAGAAGTTAAAAGCTTTCTTGTATGGCATTTTCCCCCAGATACCCAGGAAACACAAGTCAGTAACTATCAAGCAGCGCAGCTTTGCTGGGTGATGTAGGAGTACGTTCTCCTGAGGCACTTGCACCAGATGGACTGGGCAGGAATGCAAAAGCTCTAGTTTTTCCTGTCCTTGTCCCCAAACAGCCCTGTTAAGTCCCTTCCAATTGGCAGAGAGGGAATGAAAAGTCTGCTCTCTCCTCTGGAACTGCTTCAGTACAACTGGATTGTATCTGGGTTACACATATGATCCAGCAGGAGCTCTCAGCTCAGCTGTCACTCAGGGTGCTGAGCTGTGCTCCTGTCTGTGGCACTTGGCATATGCCCCACCATCTGGCTTCGATGGCATTGTCACTTGGGCAGGTTCTCCCTGCCAGGCAGAGACAAGACTTTGTGCAGGACTCCTGCTGCCAAACATGGTGGTGCTGACTGTGCCAGCAGCCAGAGAGCCCAGTCAAGAGGAAAAAGCTTTCTAAGTTAAAGTGTTCTTCCCATAAATCTACTCCTGTGGCACTGGGATTTGCCTGTGCTTCAGAAGAGGCTGTAGCCAAGTCCCCTCAGTGCAGGGAGCTGCTGAGCTTTCAGCTGCTGGCTCGCCAGCCTTTGTGCAAATAACTTCTGAGGTGGTATTTACATTGGTGTGCTTTAAAAGGAAAACCCCAGTAGATTTTTATGCCATAATTCCCTTCATTTTTATCTGTTAAAAGCCCTCCGAACTGCTCCTTTCATGGCTGACACAAACTGTTCTAGCACCCCACCAAAGGGATTGTGTGAAATGCCCTGGGCTCTCCAGCAGAGGCCCCACAGAAGGGCAAAGCCTGTGCTGAGTTAACAGCTGAGGGAGCAGCCTGCACAGCCACCCCCAGAGCACACAGCTGATGTGTCTGTGCTCAGCCTGATCCACGCTCTGGGCTGAGAAAGCTCCTTTTCTGAGCTGGGCTTGAAGGAGAGCTCCAGGGGACTGAGCAGGTAAAAACACTGAACACAGCAACACTCAACACCTTGGGCTTGAGAACGGAGCCTCAGATTTGCTTTTGTAAGCACATCTCCTAAATGAGTATGCTCAGGGAAAAGCGAGTCCCTGGAGCTTGATGCTGGGCCTAGAATTGCTGCTGCCTGCGGAATGTTCCCACCCATGGGAATAGCTGCCTTGAGCCCATGCCTACCTTCTGCCAGCTGCTCCAGTGAGTCAGAGTTGCAGCCATCAAACTTGAGCAGGTCCACACCCCAGGAAGCAAATGTCTGGGCATCCAGGTCATAGTGGTTGTAGCTGCCAGGGAAGCCCGCGCACGTCTTGGTGCCGACATCGCTGTAGATTCCCAGTTTCAGACCCTTGGAGTGGACCTGTGTGTGCAGACACAAACAGAGCCTGGGATGGGGCAGCCTCAAGGCAGGAGGAGGAGGATTTGGGGCAGCAAGGGAAGCAAAACCCCGCAGTGGCAGGCAGGGCCTTCATCAGCAGTGACGCGGCCATACCCCCCCGGCTTTCCTGCCCTGCCCCGCTCCCAGGCTGGCTCACCAGCGTGCCGCGGTGCCACTCACGTAGTCGGCCAGCTTGCGGATCCCACCGGGGAACCGTTTCGGGTCCGCCTGCAGCCTGCCCCGCTTGTCCCGCGTCGGGGCCATCCAGCAGTCGTCGATGCAGATGAACTCGTAGCCGGCGTCCCTCCAGCCCTCGGCAGCCATCCTGTCAGCCATCTCCACGAACAGCTGCTCGCTGGGCACGGCCAGGGCGCACGACCGGGAAAGAAAGCGGACAATGTCTGCCGTCCCCCGCGGCACAGCCGCGGGGCTGGGCGGGCAGGGGGCACGCGGGGGAGCGCGGGGAAGGCACAGCGGGTGCCGGAGCACCGGGCCGGCTGTCCGCTACCTGGGCTGCCCCGGGCTCCCCGCGTACCCGTGCCCCGCGGCGGTACCTGACGCAGCGGCGCGGGTCGGCGGCGCAGTCGGTGCCGCAGAGGAAGCGCTCCCAGTGCAGCCAGCCCATGGGCGGTGTCCGCGCCAGGCCGTTGTCCAGCGCCAGCGCCGCCGCCACCGCGGCCGCCGCCGCCGCGACCCAGCGCAGCGTCCACCGCGCCGCCGCCATCGCCCCGCCGCGCCGCGGCACCGCCGCTGATTGACAGCCCGCATGCCCAATCCTCGGGGAGTCGGCGGGCAGGGCTGACCGTGGAACCAATCGCCGCGCGGCACCGCCCACCCCTGCCGCCAATCCCGGGCGGCGACGCGCGCGTAGGCCCGCCCCCCTGCCGCGGGTCACGTGGGGCGGTGTCACGTGACCGGGGTGGAGGGGCCCATGGCGGCCGGGCCGGGCCGGGCCGGGGGAGCCGCGCCCGGGGCCGCACCGGCCCTGTGCCCGCCGGCAGCGCGCCCAGCCGGCTGAGGGACCGCTGCCACCTGGCCGGTACAGCAGTAGTGTGGCCAGCAGGACCAGGGCGGTGGCTGCCCCCCTGTGCTGGGCACTGCTGAGGCCACGCCCGTGTCCAGTTCTGGGCCCCTCACCACAACTCCCTGACAGCAGGGTGGAGCCGCTGGGGCCAGGCTCTGCTCCCGGGAACAGGGACGGGAGCACAGGACAGAATCTCAAACTGTGCCAGGGGAGGTTCAGGTTGCATACCAGGAGTAATTTCTTCACGGAAAGGGTGATTAGGCATAGGAATGGGCTGTGAAGTGGAGGCACGGTCCCTGGAGGTGACACGGCAATCAGTGCCATGCTCTGGTTGGCACGGTGGAGATAGGCCATAGGTTAGACTCCCATCTCAGATCTTTTCTGACCTCAGTGATTCTGTGTGCTCAGCAGTGCCTGAGGGGCTGGGGCTGCTGTGAGTGCAGGCTGTGTGTGTTCTCTGTGTCCTGGGGAAGAGAGGACTGTACCCCATGGGCTCAGGATTTGGTTTTGGCCCTGGGCTTTCAGCTCTGCCTCAAAAACCGAGAAGCTCCTGAATGAGCTCTCCTCCTGAGCACCTCTCCCTGTGCTCGTCTGACAGATCCAGCCTGATCCAGCGTGGATTACGGCCAGGCTGTTTGCTGCCTCTCTGCCTGTGTGTGGACTCTGTGCTGTTGGATCCAGCCTGTCTTTGCTTGGGATGCTTGGGCCCATCCAGATCTTTGCACTCAGAGATTTTGGAGTGCAAGAAGTTCAGCCACAAGAATAAGTCATGGTCACTGGGCATCCCCCCTTTTGCAGCAGCTAGATCTGACTGGTAGTTGAGATGAGAACCTCTGGAAATGGGCAGTGCTGGTGTCAGCAGGACCTGGAGAGCTGTTAAGGGCACCTGTATGCCAGCCAGCATCTCTGAGGTGAGCCCTGGATTTAGTCCCCATTTTTGCAGGAATAACACGGCTGTGAGCAGCATTGGCAGCACGTGTGGCCTGTCAAGGAGACTTGGAGGCTCCCGCTGCCAAGGCAGCAGTGGGAAATGGGATGTGAGGGGTCACTTCTCCCCTGTGCCTCTCCCCAGGGCTGGACCAGCCCCGCGGCCCCCCTGGAGCTCTTGTGGGCCCCACCACAGCGGGAGGAGGGGCAGGGTGGAAGCCCAGCAGGGCTGTGGCCATCAAGGCACAGGGCTCTGGGTACCATCGAGGCATCTCGCTAGGTGTCCTCCGATCCCTGCTCTGGCACAGCCAGGGAACAAAAGCTCTTCAGAGCCCGTGGGCTGATAATCACTCCTTGTTTCGGTGCCGGGGTCCTCCCCCTGTCCCCTGGGGAGCTGAAGCTCAGTGATCTCTCAAAGCCGGCAAAACAAGACACTGGAGGCTGGAAAACCTCCTGGCTTTGTTTTCTCTTGTGCAAAACGATACTCCAGAGCCGGGCAGTTATCCCCTATTGCCAGTGTTTGGAGTGCTGCAGGGCTGATGCCTGCTAGTCTCAGTGTTCCAGCTCTCCCTCACTGGTGCTTCCCACGTGTTCTGCCCGTCCCTAGGAGTACCTGGTTCCCCCACGCCCCTTGGGATGGGGAGCTCTGGGGTGCTGTGTGGCTGCCTGTGCCGGCTGGTGTCCCCAGAGTGCTGCAGCCATGCTGCGGGGTGGAGGTGGCCATGGTGCTGTGGGGTTTGGCAGGGCCGTGCTGCAGCCTTTCAGAGCAGGTGGAGGTGACAGGCTGTGGTGTGATGCCTCAGCTTGAGTGGCAGGGGATGCACTGGGACTCCTCTGTTGGGGGGGCTCTCTTGCAGGGCTGTGCTCAGGGCTGGGGTGCTGGCACAGCCACGCTGCCAGAGCACCCTGCACCTGCACCTTCCCTGTGCCAGAAGGCTCCTGTCCCCACGGAGGTCCTGCTAAGGCCCTGTGCCTGTGGCATGGCCGATCCCAGCAGGGCACACTGCCAGTCCAGCTCCTGGTGCTTTCCTCTTGTGCCCATTTTCCCACTTGTAAAGGGGCAGCCCTGACCTGCTCAGGGCTGCCTGGCTGACTTGTGGAGCATGCTATTTTCTTTAAAAGAATTCTGTGCTCAGGCAACGTGCAAAGGCTGCTCAGAGCCCCAGAAGAGCTGTCACCTGTTCCTGTGGCATGCACTGCCCTGGCTTTGGAGCTGGGATCAGCGTGGGCCAGGCTGTCCTGCAGGCACTGCTTGGTCTGCACAGGCTGCTTTGCTGAACCTCTGGCAGCTGGAGTTGCCCCGGAAGAGCTCCAGGTTGTGGATGTGGGGAGAGGCCCTGGTGAGGGAGGGGGGAAGAAGGGAAGGTTTGACACCCTGATGCTGCCAGGGTCAGCAGCAGAGCTCAGTGCCAGCAGGGTCAGGCCCTCTGTGGTTGGAGGGGCAGGGGCCAGGCTGGCATGTCACTGCAGTGCCCAGCCAAAGGCACATTTCCTTGGCCCCACACGGGCCCCCCAAGGAGCCCTTGGGGCTGGCAAGGGGCCGTGCTGTCCCCAACCTGTGTGTGCTCCTGGTCCTGGGCATGCTGCAAGCAGGAGCTGGGAAGCTGCCAGCTCTGATGATGCTCATTTTACTGTCTGGGAGTTCCATTAACCTGGTGTTAACTTCATTAACTTCCTTTTAAACCAGCAATTAACTTGGCCATGGCTGTTGGTCCTTTGCCCACAGCTACTGTCTGTGGTGGCTGGGATACACCCACCAATGCACAGCCTTGGACTGATAAAACTGATAAAAAACTGATTCTGTCCAAAGACTGTGGGCTTTGCTGAGGGACTGAGCCACCTGGGCTGGTCCCTGGCTGTGCTGTGAGAGGACATGGGGCTCAGAACCCCCATCCCCAAGGCGTGAGGGACCCACTGGAGCTTTGTGCTGGAGGGCAGTGGCAGCCCTGCAGCTGTGAGGGTGTCCCAGTGACTCCCTGCTCAAACTGGGCTGCTGGGAGGACCAAGGGCAGGGCCTGAGTGCTGCTCCCCGCTCTGAAACTGCCCCCAGGGACACCCGAGCCACAAGTTCCTGCAGAACCATGGTGCTACCCTTATGCCTTTTCAAGTGTGATGCCAGAAACGAGCTCCCTGCCTTGCTGTGAGCAGTGCCTGCGACCCGGGGGCTTTGGCTTGGGAGGGATGTGTTGGGTTTTTACATTTTTTTTTTTTTTTTTTTTTTTTTTTTTTTTTTGAAATGTGCTGGTTCCTGGAGCTGAATGGCTCAGGGCTGACTGCAGTGTTTGTCTCCAGCAGACACTGAAGTGCCCAGATGTGATGTCCTGACTCCAGAGCAGGAAGTGAAAGAAGTGGGGACACCGTACTGGTGTGAAATACCTCACAGCTCTCCCCTTGGCTGCATTCTCTCTCAGTTTGGGGTGGGGACAGCAGCAAGACCCTGGGGAAGCTTCATTTGTCCCATCTAAAGAATAACCCCAGCACCAAACCGGTGTGGATGCAGCTTGCTTTCTCTCCTCCCTGCCTCAGAAGGCCCTCGGTGGGGCCGGGCGGGCGATGGGGCTGCGAGGTACCAACAGAGCTGGTCTGTGAAACTTGGCCGGGAGCACAGAGGGAGATTGATGCTTGCTCGGGCGCTCAGCCCTCAGCTGCGGGCTCTGCCCACCCCTGCACCAGCTGGGGACAAAAGCCCCGGCCCCGGGTGGCACTGCAGGGCTGGCGTAAGCCCCCCAGGACAGCTGGCAGCTCTGTAAGGTTGGCGCCTGCCCAGCGAGCCGGAATGAAGGGGCTGAGGGGCCACACAGGGAGGTTTGCCCTTGGGATGCTGCACATGCTCGGGTGTCTGAGCTCCACCGCAGAGCTGGAACCCCCCCGGCCCCTCCTCCGCCTCATCTTGGGTCCTGTCCCCTGGCCAAGCCTGGATGGGTGAAAAGGGCTGGGGTGACTGTGGGGAGCACCCTACAGAGCTGGGTGGGGAGAAAAAGTGACGAGGTTTGGGGCTGAGGGCTCGCAGGGGGCTCCTGCCCAGCCCTCCTGGCATCTCCCATGTGGGAGTTCAATGTGACGGTCGTCAGTTATGTCAGAAAACCCACCCGTGGAGAGGTAACGATATCTATATGGGTATGGTGGTGGGCCAGGGCTCCTGTCCCCACAGGGCAGCTGTGCCCTTGTCCCCTCCCCACGCCGTGAGTGGGAGCTGGCTGCAGTGTTCTTGGCAGAGACAAATCTCCAGCACACAGCGCCGAAAATCCCAGGAAGCTTTATTTGCATAGGAAGATCGATGCTGTTTAAAAACCCACCACTGCTGGAGCTTGGTGTGGCCGCCCAGGGCCTGTGGGTGCTGCTCAGACACTGGTACCTCCCTGTCTGGCACTGCCTCGGGTGCAGGGGGAGCTGAGGGTGCCTCCAAATGGAGCCTCCCCAAAAGCAAGTCTGGCCTGGACACAGGGCAGGGCCCCATGGGGAACCCCACGGCAGGGGAGGCACGCACAGTGCTGGCAATGGGATGGAGCTGGCTCAGCCTGTCCTTGTGGGTCCCTCAGTCCCCTCATGGGGTGGCCTGGGGCCAGTTCTCTGCTTGCCCCATCTGTGAACTGGGTGCACGTGGCTGAGCACTCTGTGGGGCTCAGGTGGCTCAGGGGATGATGCTGCCGGTCAGCCCCGTGAGGAAGAGGGTGATGAGTGGTGCCTGAGGAGCCAGGCCAGGGATCATGGCAGGGGTGTCTGCCTGGGTCTGCTTTCAGAAGGCAGTGCTGGCCTCCTGCCCATGTCCCTCTGCCATGGCAGGTGGGTCACTGGAGCACTTGCTGTGCCATGGGGGCACCACAGCCTTCAAGGAAAGGAGTGAATCCTATTTCCATCCTGCCCTGCCTGGAAGACTCTGGGCCCTCTGCTGCACCCATGGCCGTGGGGCCTGCTGGGCTGCAACCTCCTCCAGGCTGACTGTGGGCAGAGGGAAAGGAGAGCATCACCACACTCCTCTCAGAAGGACTTAAGCATCACCTGCTGCTTTTATTTCCTGCAAAGCATGGAGGGTATCCAGGTCTGGAGGGCTGGAAGCCTTGCTGAGCTTGTCCTGTCGGTGTTCCAGTTGCTCTCCTCTCCAGTGGAGGAAAATTAGGGATGAACCTGCCCAGGGGATGCTGCACCCGGATGCTGGGCTGAGGAATGGGGCAATTTTCACCTCCATCTCTCTTCTGCACCGTGGTGCTGTGGGAATGCAGCTGTCTGGGGATGCCACCACTCACTCTGCTCCTCCAAAAGGACTGGCCAAGCTTTTCCCCACTGCTTTCATCCCAAAAGATCTCCCTTGGAAGATAGACTGTGAGCCCTACCCTGCTGATAATGCAGTGCCTTCTCCCCAGTGCCAAGTGACTCCCATCTGCAACCGCAGTGGCCATCTGGGCCCCTTCAGTAGGACTGAGCTTGCCTGCTGCCTGCTTCAGGGCTGGCCTTTCCTTGGAGCAAACAGAGCCTCCTGCCCACTGTCCCTGCCACAATCCTGCCTGCAGCCCTGGGCATCACGGGCGGTTCTGAGCTCTGCAGGGAGGGCAGCATCCCCGACCTGCTGCTTTGCTCTGCGTTGGAGCTGGCTGGGGCTGCAGGGGCCCTGTCCATTGCTGGGCAGGGGGCTATGGGGCCATAGCCAGCACCCCGTACAGTCCAGGTGCAGGCAAGGGTGCTGCCTGCTCTTCCCTGCAACCAAGCTCCAGGCCAGAGGAGAGGACTGCAGCCTAGTGCAGTCCCTGCACCTAATGCAAACCCTGGCTGCTCGGCGCTCACAGCTCAGTGATGCAGGCTGGAGAAACAGCAGCCTAACATGGTAGGTGTGGAGAGGGGGAGGGTATTTTTCTAGAAGGTGATGTTTTCTGGCCACTGGCTGTGCCAAAGTACCTGGGGCTCTCCTGTGCCCCTGGATACCCAGGGCTTCCCCCAGCAGCACAGCATTCCTGGGGAGTAGTTGTTTCCCTGTGCCCTGACAGCACAGCATCCCGGGGTACTTGGGGGTGACACCATGCAGGAAGCAGGAGGGGTCCCTCTCTCCAGTTCACCATGGGGACCTGTGATTGTTGATCCCCCCACTTTGTGCCACAGAATCCAGTGGGTCACGGGGGCTGCCACATGTCCAGGCTCTGAGGCCCAGCCCAGCTGTGCCACCGCTCCGGGACAGAGGGAAACGTAGTTCTGGCTGAGCTTGTGGCACCTGGGCACACTGTGGGGGTCACACCAAGAGGCAGTCGTACTTTTCCAACCTCAGGGCACCAGGTGGATGTCCTCTGAGCGCAGCACTTTGTAAACGACCCAGTAGAAGATATTGAAGACCAGGAAGGTGAAGGGGAAGACGGCTCGGGAGATGGTGTCGATGCGCTTGGCGCGGTCGATGTAGCGCCTGCGGAGGCTCTCCCCTTCCCGCAGCAGGGCGCCGGCTGCCGGGGGGCTGTACACGCCAGGGCCCTCCCCAGCCCCCTCCTTGGGCTGCAGGCAGTGGCCCAGCCCGTAGCCTCGCAGGTAGAAGCGGCTCTCGCGGCTGAGCTCTTCCTCCTGGCGAAGGGAAAGGCCGTCAGCCAGGGCACCCGCGGGTGCTGGTGCTGCAGGGCTGCGGCTGCACGTCCTACACGCCCTGTGCTGCTGGGTGCTGAGTGCCCGTGCCAGGCTGGGCACTCTGTCAGAGAGCCCCAGCCATGCAGGCAGGAGCACGGGGCTGGCAGTGCTGTGCACAGGGTGCGGGGTGAGCACCGAGCCCCTGCCTTCTCATCCAGCATGTGTTTCAGGGTGCATCCAAAGGCAGCCCGGCCCTGGCAGCCTGACACACATCCCCCCAGCTTCCTCCCAGCTCCAGCTCCGAGGCTTGGGAAGCCTGACTCTGGCAGCCAGAGGGATGGGAGGTGAACTGGTGGAAGGGGGCACACAGGGGTGCAGGGAGCTGAGGTGTGCAGGCACTGCTGTGAGCGTGCTGTGTTTATTGTGGGGTGGAAGTGTGACTTTGACTGATGGTGAATAGGAGGGGACAGGCAACTTGCTGGGGCAGAGCAGGGCAGGGATGCAGGAACCTGGCTACCACCAGGGCTTGCAGGGCACCCCAGTCCCTCCAAGAACCCAGGCCCTCATTTCTCCCCATGGCTGCTTGGCAAGGATTGCCTGGTGCAGCAGAGGAGGGAGGCTGAGAGAGCTGGACTCCTTGCTGGTCTCTCTGCCCTTGCTCACCCTCTCTCCCCCCTTGCTGGCAGAGGCTGCAGAGAGGGCAATGTGCCCATGGAGTTGCATGTTCACGATCAAGGCTGCAAAACTGCCATGAGAGTCTGGCCGCAGCCCACTGCCATTGTTCAGGACACCGATTGGGTGCCTCGGGGGCTGGCCAGCAGTGCCTGCACTCGTCCCCATCAACAGCTGTGCACTGTTAGCCACTTGCCTTGTTTTAGCTTTGGAGAGGGTTATGTGTGCAAAGATTTGATGAGGGATGGGCATGTGCAAGCACAGGCTGCACATCTGGCTTTTTGCTGAGCCCCTGGACTCATTTGTTCTCTGTGGCTCAGCTCAGCTCCCCTCTGCCTTTGCTGGTGCTGTATCTGGTTGCAGTGGGTCCTTTTTTTCCAAAGCCTGCTGCAGGTCAGTGCCTCACTTTGTGTCCGGGTGCTGTTTAGGATCCCAAACACCGTCTCTGGCTGGCACTGCCCTCCAGGACACAGAGGCTGCTTGCTGAGGTCAGCCCCTGCAGGCACTCGGCTGGCACGGGGGCTCTCATGCAGAGTTTGTACCCTGGCATCTTTTATTTCAGCAATCCACAGGCTAAGCAAGATTTTACAGTGGGAGGAGCAGCAGTGGCTCAGATTGCTGAGGTTAGTTCTCTTTTGCAGTACAGTTTTATTTCTCTGCCTCAAGCTGAGTGCTTGCAGCCACTGTGGACGGGGAACCTGGGTGCTCTGTGTGCTCTGGGCACCAGCAGCTACTCCCCCAGCCCGGGGAGCCAGCAGGCCCAGCCTGTTCCTGAGCCTGGATTTCGATGATCTGTGGGAGGGATTTACCCGGGCTTTGCTTTCTCAGGCACAGGAGCTGCTCCCATCTCTGACTGAGCAGCACTCTGAGGTGCTCCTGTCTGCATCCAGTGCTGTGCCAGCAGCACCCCGGGTGGCTCTGCAGCCTCCACCACAGGGCAGCTGCACTCCGCTCTGTTCTAAGCCAGCAGATGGTCCTTGGGTTGGACAGAGCCTCCCCCTCCCTGCCCTGGCTGGGTGGGTCTTGATCTCCAGGAGTCGTGTGTGAAAGGCAGGGTGCAAAGATTCCTCTCCTGGCATCCAAGGGCTGATGATGGTGTAGAGTAGGTGAGGGTGACCAGGCCTGATCTCCTCCCTGGAGCTGTGGTTGACACCCTGCATCTCCCCAGCATCCTGGGAGCTTGCCCTGCCCCACACTTCTGCCTGTGCCTCAAGCTGCAAAGTGCTCGTGTGCCCTGAGCGGCTGCCTGTGCTGGAGTGACTGCAGGCAGCTAGGAGTGCCTGGAACCTGCCTGCAGGGAGGCAGAGCCCTCACCCTGCCAGAGGTGTGGGCATGGCTGGGGAGCTGGGCAGCAGCCCAGGAGCAGCCATCAGTCAGCCTCAGCATCGCTCACCCTCAGCAAAGGGGACTGTGCCGCTGCTGCTTTACGGAAGGGGAACCCGAGGCATGGAGTGGGGGTGTCCACAGGGAAATCTGCTCCATTCCCGTCCCTCTCTCAACACTTCTGAGCCCAGGCATTGGCAGCCGCATCCTACGGGCGCATACTCTGTGCGAATCGCTGGCCTGCTTCTTCCACAGGCCCTTGCTGGACCCCGGGCTGCTCCTGGGGGCTCCCTTTGGGGAGGGGAGGGTGAGGCTGGCTGGGGAAGCACGGGGGGCTGCCGGAGGGTCGTGCTTTACCCGGGAGCTGGAGAGCTGCGAGAGCGTCGCGTAGGTGTGCTCGCTGCTGTGCCGGCTGCTCAGCTGCCGCAGGGACTCCAGGCTGGCCGTGCCGCTGCTCAGGCCCTTTTGGCATCCAGCAGTGTGCACCAAACAGAAACAGGACAGCGGGTGACCGAGGGCTCTACCCCGGCCCCGGGGCAGCGGCTCTGCGTGCCAGGATGGGGATGGTGGGGAGATGGGGGCTCTGTGTGTGGGGGGAACAAGCCCCCCCAGTGTGCCCTGGCACTGGGATCTGTCTTCAGCACATGCCAAAGGGATTTGGTTGCACGGGACGCTGTGAGCCTGTGTGTGTGTTGGGGGTGTGGGTGTGTACTCGTCTTCCGAGGAGATTTGGTGCCTCACAGATTGATTATGGTAAGAAAATGAGAGTGGGGCAGCCACATGCCTACCCCAAGGTTCTCGCAGGCCTGATGCCTGTGGTGATAGGCTGACAGCGGGGAGGACTGTTTCCACGAGTGAGGGATCCTGCCTCTCCAGATCCTGCTGCGCTCCCATCTGCAGCCCAGACGTGTCCCTGGGTGCCACCAGATCCCTCCCTGACACAGCAGTGAGTCCCTGTCACTGCTAAGGAGCCCAGCTTTGGGGCTGCAGGTAAGGGGAAAGGCTGGTTTCCCCCATCCTCACTGTTTATTTTTCTGCATTTTTAGAGGAAGCAGAGCCTGAGGATGTCCCAGCAGGAGAAGGACAGCACCCTAAGCAGAGTCTGAAGCACCCATGGGTGCTGAGCACTGTGCTGCAGTGCCCGTGGGTCCCCGGGGTGCCAGAGGAGCCATCTGGGTCAATGGAACGCAGCCCTGCCCCATGGGCTGCCGAGAAACTGTCCCTGCAGCCCTGGGGTGTCCCCTCAGGGGCTGAGGACGAGCAGATGTCATGAGAGAGGGGGGACTCACCATCCTCTGCCGTCGCTGGCGGCGGCGCAGGCGCATGAACTCCTTGTGCTGGCGGGAGACAAAGTTGACGGCTGCGTACTCCAGCAAGGCGGCGAAGACAAAGAGCAGGCACACGGCCATCCAGATGTCAATGGCCTTCACGTAGGACACCTGCCGGGGTGACAGGGGGCTCAGGGACCCACTGCCCCCCACCTTGCTCGTCCCCCCCGGCACTGAGAGCTTCATCCCGCTGCCAAGAAGCATGGGAGCACACGGGCCAGAGCAGCCAGTGTTTCCCCTCAGCACGTGCGGTGCCCCAGCTGATGGGGCTCCCAAGCCAAGCCATTCCCAGGGAAAGGCTGCCCCT
The DNA here is from genome assembly GCF_026979565.1 of Vidua chalybeata. Classification (NCBI taxonomy): domain Eukaryota; kingdom Metazoa; phylum Chordata; class Aves; order Passeriformes; family Viduidae; genus Vidua; species Vidua chalybeata. Next base: position 1,085,207 of record NC_071543.1, read on the forward strand.
GCCCCTGGGCGCTGCGGGTGGCTGCAGCGGGGGAGCCCAGCACGCAGCCAGCACTGACCTTGGGCAGGGAGGCGCGGGAGCCGGCGCTCTGCGTGGTCATGGTGAGCACCGTGGTGATGCCCAAGCCCACCCGGGCTGGCGCCGCATCCATGTTGATCCAGAAGGAGACCCAGGAGAGGATGACAATGAGTAGGCTGGGGATGTACATCTGGATCAGGTAGTAACCCATCTGCCTCTCCAGGTGGAACTTCACCTCGATGCAGGTGAACTTGCCTGTAGGGAAAGACGGCCCCAGTGGGCGAGAGGGACCCCTGGGCCATGGTGAGGGGGTGGCAGCAGGTCCCTGGGGTGCTCACCTGTGTTGTAGTACTTGGTGCAATAGCCCAGGTCCTTCTCATCCCTGAGGATGAACTGTGGGAGTGTCAAGCCCTCTGCCACCTGCACAGCCTCCTGCTCCTCCAGCCACTCGAAGATGAGGTCGTTCATAGTGTAGCCAACTGGAGGGGATGTAGGGAGCCATGGGATGGGGACATGTACCCTGTTCAACCCCACCCTGCACAACTGCTTTTTCCTGCTTATGTCCCTCAGAAAAAGTGAGCTGCCGGCTTTTGGGATGGCATGGAATGGGATGGGATGGGATGGGATGGGAAGAGGGAAATGAAGCACAGCTTGAACCCCTCGAGGTACTCACAACTCTCCAGCTGCATGGTGCATGTCTGGATGTCCATGGGAAAGTTCTTGAGGTCCATGGGGCAGGACAGGATCAGTGTCAGCCTGGAGGAGACAGAGGAAAGGAAGGAGTTGTTGGAGCTGGGGCAGTCAGTGGGGAAAAGTTGCCACATGGAAGGCAAGAGGAAAGCTTTGCCTCCCCACTCAGGCACTGCACCAGAGGGGAAGGTTCTACCTAATGCTGTAGAGCACGTTGCCATTCTTGAAGATGCGCAGGAGCTTGTTGTCGGTGGTGACCTCGTGGAAATTGGCCCCTTTCTCATTGGCAAAGAACAAGTCTGGCTTCCAGATGGAGTCGAGCATGGAGGGGTCGAGGTCGAGGGAGTCGTCGGGGTACTCCCGGTAAGCCAGGCGGGGGTCGTTCCACTGCTGCCGCAGGAACACGTTCACCCGGTAGTCCTGGGACAGAGGGCACCACGTCAGCTGCGAGCACCCCGTGGGAGGAGGAGGAGGAGGAGGAGGAGGAGGAGGAGGAGGAGGAGGAGGAGGAGGAAGGGATGGAGGAGGAAGTGGAAGGGGCTGCCTCCACTGAGGCTCAGTTGCCCTGCTGTTGCTGTGTGCCTGCCACTAATAAAGAATGGAGCAGGGGCAGCTCAGGAGCCTTCCCATGCTGTTGGCAGCCAGGGGAAATTAAAAAGCCAAGGCCACAGCAGCTGAGAGAAGGAGGAGGAGGAGGTGGAAGACCAGTAACTGCTGCCTGCAGCATTCTGGACATGGCTCTGTGGGCATGTGCATAGTATTAAGGCTTTTGCAGAAGCACGGATAGGACATTTTTGCCCTGGGACTTCCTCTGAGCATTCCTCATGCACCCAAGGAGGTTCAGGATGGCAGGGGGTTCCATCCAGCTGCCCCACTGTGACCCTTTGGGGGGCTCTTTCTTCCAGGCACGGGGAATGTGGCCCACAGAGGCAAGCCTGTGTTAGCTGACCCCAGAAAAGCCACAGCCACGTGCTATGGCTTTGCGCGTCCCCACCGCGGTGCCAGGGATGGCTCCAGAGAAGGGGTCACAGTAAGCACAGCCTTGGGCACTGGGACCCACACGCTCCCCGGCACAGCCGCTGCCAGCCCCGAGGCACTGGGAGAGGCTGGCAAAACCCTCACCATGGTGGTCTCGGTGACGGAGCCAAAGCTGTTGATGAAGATGTTGCACGTCACGTTGACGGGTGGACCTGGAAAACAGCGTGAAGCCTCCTCTTGCTGCCGGCTGCTGAGACGCGCGCGGGCACGCGCGGGGGCACCGGCTCGGACCCGCACTGCGTGCCTGAACGCACACAGGCGTCCCCTCCCGCTGGGGCCACCCCCGGGGTGTGGGGGTGAACCCCAGCACGCCCTGCAGGCACCGCGGCCGCCCGCGCTGCCCGGCAAAGCGAGCGCACGGCGCTGGCAGGAGCAGCCGGGGCTCTGGGGAGGGGGTTGGGACAGGGATGTGGGTCAGGGTCCTGCCCCAAAGCCCCTGGGTTTGGGCAGCCATAAGCGTGGATCTGCCAGGTTTGAACCCTCAGATCTTCCCTCTTACCTTTGAAGTTGGGTCGAATGCGGGCGTCATACCCTGAGGTTCGTCCCATAAGCTTGTCCAGGAAATCAGAGGGTGACATGGGCTGAGGTGAGCTTCGGGAACCAGCTTTAATCTCCTCCCGCCCTGAGACCAGCCTGGGGGGCAGAGGAGGCAGGTCAGCTGCTGCCTGCTGGCACCAGCGGTCTGCAGGCACATTTTGGCATCCCGTGGGGACACTCAGCTGCCAGGGCAGGCGGCTGTGCCTGTGCTGCATCCACTCCTGTGCCCGGTCAGCATGGTGGGGGGATCCCTTCCTTCTGCTGGAATCCTGGTGGCTTTTCCCCTCACCTGCAGCAAGCCGAGTGTCACATGCCCACATTTTGCCTGTCTTGCTCCACCACATCCCTTGGGGTCAGGGGCCAGTGCCTCCTGGCTTCAGGGCTGTGGTGGGGACAGGGCACAACCAGTGCTGAAGGGGAAAACAGGGAAGCTCCTTCTCAGGTTTCACCTACAGCTCCAGCTTGAGCTGTGAGCAGACAATCACCCGCTGCCTGTCATGGACTCAGGGCTTGGAGGGGCTGGGGGACACAACGGCCCTGCCTGAGTGACGAGGTGTCCAGAGCACAGGTGGGTTCTGACACCCTGCCAGGGGCCAAGGAGATGTGGCAGGAGGGGAGCAGCAAAGCCCACCTCCACACCAGCCATGGTGATGAGCTCTCCCACACAGCGCTCTGAATGACGATGGAGATTTATTTAAACTGACTCTGGAGGGGATATTTTTGTGAATGCATCTTAGCCTGCCAGCTTCTCTCCTCCCGTCAGTCTATAATGATAATTTCAAGGAACAATGCGAGAGATGTTCACTCACCACATTGCCAGGCATGTGGCTGTGATGGAGAGGAATTAGCCAGAGATCTCTGGACACAAAAGGAGCCTTGAGCATGCTGCTGGTGCTGCTGCATAATGCCTCATAACTCTACCAGGTCTGTGCCCAGGTGAATCTCACTCCTGCTTGGAGCTACAACCGCATCACAAGAAGAGAATGATACCGGGAACCCCGTGGTCCTTCTTCCCACATCTCTTCAAGGGGGTGAAATTCATCCTAGAGGGGTGCAGCCTCACCAGCTAGAAATGGCCACAACCAAAATGCTCCAGTGGGACAGGTTTTCCTTTAATTGAAGGGCAGCAGAGAGTACCTGAGATTCATCCTGATCAAGAGCAAAAGGCTGGGAGAAATTCCCCGCCAGGAGCTGCACGAGCAAGGTGCGGCACCTTAAGGAGGGCTGCAAGAGGCCAGGCTAAGAAGGAGTTAAGTGAGGCTTCTGCCTACCACACAGCCTTGAACCACGTCCTCCTCTCCTCAGCAGGAGAGGATGGTGAGGGTTCTCCCCTGGAGCACGTGGGAGGGAGGCTCCCGGGCTCCCTTGGCAGGTAGCTCCTTGAAGAGGCTCAGATAACTGGCTGAGCCACAGCGGATCTGCAGCCCCGGGGATGCTCAGACCTGCGTGGGGGATGCCAAAATGCCCAGAGTGCAGCCACTTCCCACAGCATCCCTGGCAGGAACGCAGCCCTGGCCTGCCTGCAGCTCCCCACTTGAGGCACTGCCTGCCCTGGGGCCTCTGCCCGACCCTGGGCTGGGCACCGCAGGGCCCTGGAACTCAGCACCTCTGTGAAGCCAGCGGATGGCAGGGCTGGAAAACGCTGATGTCTGCCTAAAAACGCTGCCCTGAGACAAGCAGTTTCTGCATGTGAAGCAATTCTGTTTTTACCCCTCCCTGCCATAAATGTTGCAAATGCCCCCATGCCTCTCCAGCCGCACTGGCTGAGTGGTGGGAGGGGGACTGGGATCAGGCTCAGCCCAGGAGTCCTGCAGCCCCCAACCCCTCCCTTCCTGACCCATCTCCCCCGCATCCCACCTTGTCCCAGATAACACCCAAGGTGGACAGAGATGGGAAAAGGGACCTGAGAGCTTTAGATGTTCTACCCAAGTGGGCTAAGAGTTGTTCCTGCACCCATGGGACCTGGGGCACCCATCCACTGTCCCGACTGACGCAGGGTCTGGGTCAGGGTCTGTCCTGAGCTCTCCTCCCCCCAAACACCATGAGCCAGGAGAGGATCTGAGCACCTCAGGGGCTTTGCAGCACCAGAGAAGGAGCTGTCTGAGCTATCACGTGGCTCAGCTCGCCCTTTCTCCCACGGTGGCAAGACTCTCTCGCTGGCCCGGGGCTAGGGGAACCCTCAGGGGCTGCTGGGGACAGGCAGGGTCTGGCTGTGTGCGGTGGGGGACTGGAGGGGGAAGGTGCTGGTTCCCCCGGGGTGCTGGCTCAGGGTCCTAGGGAATGGGGAGCGAGGCCAGATTTGCGGGAGGTCCAGACAGGAGCTGGGAGCGTTCTGTCTGGGGCGTCAGGCCGCGGGGACAGGTCCGGACTGGGGGTCGGGATAAGGGTGCCGGGGCTCGTCCGGGTCTGAAAGGGGATGCCCAGGTCCCGCGGGAGAGATCTGTCTCCGAGAGGGGGTGATGCCCGGGTGCCGGACGGGAACCGCGGCTCCCGGGGGAAGGGGTCCGGGTGCCGGGGGAGCGGCTCGGAGAGCAGCGGTCCCGCAGCCCCGCGCAGCACCGAGCACCCGCGCCGTGCGCTCACCTGAGCGGGCCGCGCCGGGGCAGGAGGCAGCCGAGGAGGAGGAGGAGGAGGAAGGCGAGGGCACCGGCCCGGAGCGCGCCCATCCCGCCGCAGCCCGCAGCCCCGCCGCCCCGGGCGCACGGGCATGACCCGGCCGGCGGCGGCGGCGTCCCCGCTCCCGCTCCCGCCGCACCGGGGCCGCTGCCGCCGCCGCTGCCGCCGCCCCCCGCCCGGTCCCGCTCCTCATAGTCCGGGCGCCCGCCGCGGGGTGGGCGCCGGCCGCCTGCGGGCCCCGGGAGCCGGGCGGAGCTTCGCCCGCCGCGGCGGGGAGGAGGCGGGCACGGCGGTGGGGGGCTCCCGGCCCCGTGCCCGCCTCCTCCCCGTCCCCTCGGGGCCCTCTGCCGCCCGGCCCGGGCCGTCCCGGAGCCCGCGTCCCCCGTGGGGGCTCCTGGGCGCGGGGAGGGAGCGACCCCTGCGGGGTTTGGGAGGGTCTCGGGGCGCACCGGGGTCGGGGCTGGCGGGATCGAGGGATGCGCCGGGGTTGAGGAATGGGGGCAGCGCTGAGGGATGTGCAAGGAACGCTCGGAGGACGAGAACCGTAGCGGATCGGAGGGCGTGCGGGGCTGAGGGATGTGCGGGGATCGAGGGCTGTGCAGGGGCCGAGGGATGTCCCCGAGGAACTGCCCGTCGGATGGGAGGGGGGGAGCGGCTGGGGAAAACCGGGCTCCTAAATCCTTCTGCCCGGCCCTGGAGCCGCAGCTCGGTCCCTCGTGCTGCGACCCCTGCGCTTGCCTTTCCCAGAGGCTCAGCGGATGGACAAGACTGTCCTGGGTGAGCTCCTTGGAGAACGCAAGACCGACAGTCATGTCTGCGTGATGCGGGAGCTGCAGCGGCTGCCAGGGAGAGGGAAACCAAGGCAGAGGGAAGGGAGCTGCCTGTTAACCGGAGACTCGGCTGGGACTCGGGCTGCTCGGCTGCCTTTGCCCTGTCCCCTGAGGCCACCCGGCCAAGACGCAGAGTCGCCTCCGGTCCAAGGCAATCTGTGATTAATTTGCAAGGAAGTAAATAGTATTTAAAAAAGATAAAAGTGCAGAATAAATGATTCCTGGCAGATATGTCAGTCAGGTTTCTGTTCACTCTGCTGTGGCTGGCTCATCTCATTTGTTTGTATTAATTGCAGTCTGGTAATGGCTGGGAGCCGCTCAACAAAGCCATTGCTGCAGGGGTCCACAGAGGAGGATCTCAGCGGGGAAGGAGAGCACGGTGCCCCCTGTGCCTGCTCTCCCCGGGGCAAGCGAGGGGCTGCACAGCACTTGGAGAGGTCCCCAGTGGATTTGCTGTGGGAAGGCAGTGTGGGTGAGGGCTGCCCGGGTGAAGCTGGCCCGGGGTGCTGGTCCAGCTCAGGGCACGGGGGGCTGGTAGCCAGCGGGCTTGGCCCGAGGCAGCGTGCGGGGGTCCTCATCCCCACTGATCGGCTCTCCCAGCACCAGGAGCTGGGAGAAGTCTCCTCTGATTACCGTTGCCATTAATGTTTACGGTGCCGCGGTGCTGGGAGGCGCAGGGCACAACGAGGAGCCCTGGGGAGCAGAGCAAACGCACGCTGTGTGACAGCTCCTCTTCCACACACTGTCCGAGCTAAGCGGACCTGACACCGCGGGGAGGAGGGGAGCCAGTGCACCCTCTCTGCTCTCTGGGGAAACTGAGGCACTGGCATGGTGTCCCTGCAGCAGCTGAGGGGCCTGAGGATGGTCAGAGTGGCTGTGGGGCCAGGGTGTCAGGTGCCATGAGCATGGGAGCTCAAGGGAACCAGCTCCAAGCCATGCGTGCCCATGCTGTGGTCAGCGGGGCGCCGGGACCGGGCTAACAAGGCTCTTGGAGAGGCCGCTGAAGCCAGCCTGGCTCCCTGAGGGGCAGCACTGCGGGGGATGCTGCAGCCACAGCCCCCTGCCTGCCTTGCAGCTCTGCAGGCAGCCAGCACTGCCAGGAGGGAAGCAGTGCTGAAAATAAGCTCTGAGAAAATGAAGGAGCGAGCATCCCATCAGGAGGGCGAAGGCAGTGCTGATTTGTTGCTGGCTGGGTCGGGGGGATGGAGCACCAGCTGCACAACCAGTGCCCAGTGGATCTCAGGATGGTGCCTCATCCTGACCAGGGGATTTTTGGGAGTGACAAGAATAGGCTTATGCCCCATGTCCCTCGGTTCAAAGCATGAGGTGGTTTTTCTGTAAGCAGTCAAGATTCCAGCCAGCAGGCAGCTGTCAGCGTTGGGCTCCAGGCATCCACCACCACGTTGCCCTGTGGCTGCTCTCCCCAGAGGCAGCAAGGCTGGGCAGGGGGCAGGGGGCGACGACCACACTCGGATCCAGTGGCTGCCAGCCTGGTGCAGCCCCCAGGGGGATCCCCCTGTCCCTGCCCCAAAGCTGTCCCTGTCACCGTGCCAGGCTCTGCTAATAGGAGACATGCAGGCAACAGAGACCGGGTTTGCTCCGATGGGGAGAAAAGTGGGATATCTTTTTTCCCTTTCCCTCCACTATCTGAGTTCACATCAAGCTGCTTCTTGAGGCCAGACACTTACCTGCCTCAAATCTGCCTGGCTGCAGAGCCTGGAGAAGGGCTGTGCCCATCCACACTGCCTGTACCCCAGCCTCTCTCTGCTGCTCAGCCCCACACTGCCACATCCATAGACTGAATCCTGTCTGATAAATGAAACCCTGAGGTGTATTTGCAGACAACACCATTACAAGGTAGGGGTGAGTCATTCAACCCCTTGAAAACAGGTTTGGGCTTTTTTTCCAGAGAAAAGATTCAGGTGCTTAAGCTCAGTTTCAGGATAAAGACCAACTTTGTGCTATTTGTGTTGAGGGGTGAGGGAGAGGAAGGACAGCAGTCAAAGGAGTGCACTTAGCTCTTCACGTAGCACAAAGTCATCCCGCTGGTTCCCACTCATCCTTGGTCCCTCCTTTGGAGTGCACACAGATTTGCCTTTGCCCTGGAGCCAGGAAGACCTGAAGCATCAGGAGGGACAGAAGCTTCAGGTGGTTTGTGGTGGGCTTCAGCAGCCCTGCAGCAGGCTTGGAGGGTCAGTTGCTCTGGGGAGGGCTTGGGAGCAGCTCAGAGGCAGCTCCTGGTTTGGGGGCATTGCTTGCTCTGCATCTTTCAGCCCCAGACATAGTGAAGGGCTGGCACGTGGGCCAGGGCAGGATAGCAGCTCTCCCATCCATCAGGCACAGAGTCTGATGCTCTGGGAGGCTGTGCTTGTTGTAATTAGAAAGCACCACATCACCACAACACCTCCACCCTGTCTCCTCATTCTCTCCTGACTTCCTCCCCCTCTCCCAAGGCTCCCAGCCAGCCCAGCCAGCTCTGGACATCTTCCTGTCACTTTTTTTTTCCCAGGACTGGGATTTTCTTTTGCACAAACCAAGGTGTGAAATAGAGCTGTTGTGTACAGAGGGCTCTGCCAGCCAGCCAGCGTGCAAGGGCTGCTGTGTATTCTCTGGACCAACTGCTTAAATGCTTAATGAGCCCTGGGGAGCAAAGCAGTCCTTGTGAAAGATTCAGGTTCTCTGTTGCCTTCAGTTTAGGGCCGTGTCAGTTCTCCTTTCCCTTTTTTAGTCCTCTGACAAGTGAAAATAAGGGAGAGCAGGCACAGTCTCATCACTGTTTCTAAGGAAAGCAGCAAAACCAACAGGAAAACCCCACGTGCCTGCACTCGGGGAGAGAACATCCCCTGCACCCTGGGGGGACACGGAGGCAGACTCCCCCAAAGCAAACATTTTGAGGCATTTAATGGGGTGTGAAATTAATGCTGGAGCAAACACATTCTCGTGGGTGGCTGTGCACTGCTGCCAGCCTGCGGCTCTCCACAGCTGCCCGGCGTGAGCCCAGTTTGGACACTGTGTTGTCATGTAATGTCACTGTTTCTCCAGTGTCCTGCTGGTCCCTGCCTTTCTGTGTGATAGGCTGGGGGTGCTTTCCTTTCCCAGCAGGAGCAAAAATCTTCTCACTGCAATAAATGGTGAAGGGGTGAGTGGCTGTAGTGGTGCTTTGGTGGAGGGAGCGGGGCCCCACTGGCACCAGAGCGTGGGCAGAGAGCCCAAACACGCCCCCCGCTCCTTAGCAGGGCAAACAGGCACTGGGTTCAGGTGTAGCCCCCAGAGGGACAGGGCAGGACGGCCCTCTCTGTGGCCTGGAAGGTCACAGGTTGCGGGGATATTTGGAGCTGCTCCTAGAGGAAGGTGGCACCGTGGGGTAGGAGGAAGGGGAGCCCAGTGGGGTCTTGGTGTTTATGCAGCAGTGCCAGCAGGACCCGGTGCCTCAGCAAACAGGGCAGGGTGACCCAGAGAGGATTGCAAGGTGAACTGAGACATTGGTCCCAACTCCAGCAAACGCTGCTCTATGATTTTGTGGCGCTTTTCCAGGCTAAAAATACCCCTGCTGCCGGTGCTGGGGTGGGCTGTGCGTGCAGGCTGGAAGGGATGCTCGGTGCTGCGGGACTGGCCAAGGGCAGCTGGACCATCCGGCTGGGCTGGCCCTGCCAGCAGCCTCGGGGCTGCTCCTCCTGCTCTGCGAGCAGCCAGGCGCAGAGGTCACCTCTCCTCTCGCTCCAGATGACCTGGCACCTCTCTTCAGGGCTGTGCCAGATGCAGCTGCTCATCCATCAGTCCCCAAAATACCGTGTGGGGACAGAGCATCCTCAGTGAGCACTCTGAGCTGTGTTTCAGGCCAGCACTGGGTTCTCTGTAGATCCCAGAGGGTCACTTAGGCTCAGCTGGGGGCTCCACAGGGGATGGGATGTTGCAACTGGGCAGTGAGGTGAGGCCTGAGGACTCAGCCCGTCACTGTGGTTGTGGGGCTGCTGCGTGTGCTAAGGAAATGTGCCCCCAGACCCTCCATAGAGCTGTGGGGGGACATCGCCGGGCTGAGAGGGCATTTACCTGTCCCCTGCAGCTGTGTCCGAGCTGCTGGGGAGCTGGGTTTGGGCTGCTGGGTGGCTGGAGGGGGCAGGGTTGAGGAGCCTCTCTGAGGCTCGGATGCAATCCCAGCATGGCAGGATCCAGCTGGGTCAGCCCCATCCCACCCGGTTCCCTCCTGGCCATGGGAGCAGCTTAGTCCTGCTCCTCTCTGCCCTTCCAAGCAGATCACTCAGAGCATCCTGGAGCACCTTCCCTGCAGGCTGGGAGGTCTTTCAGCTGTTGTTCTGAAAGCCATCAAAGAAAAGAGAGTCCAGTGCTTGCTCTTCAAAACCATCCCCTCATCAACAGGTGCTTATCCTCATCTAACATATTTTGGATATTTTGTGGCAGGTTCTCAGGGAATTATTTCGTGTACATCCCACCCATCACATCCAACCAAGTGACTGCTACCCTGGCCTGCAGACATGGACTGCATGGTCCAGACGTTCCTTTGCCTGTCCGTGGGCTGCAGACCCTGTGGCTCCTGGCCCCGGTGCTGCTCTGCTTTGGGTGGACTGTGTGGGTTGCATTTGCAGACAGAGCAAGTGAGGAGGGAACTGCAGACAGAGGGAAGGCTGGAGCAATGGCACTGCCTGATCCTGTGACCTTGGCGAGCCAGCAGGATGAACAGGGAGATTTAATTTAGATAAGTGTCAAGCAAGACTCTTGGGGACAGCAGCAAAGCCTGGCACAGATCCCAAAACCCTCAGAGGACACCTCACTTCCCCAGGGTGCTGCCCTGACCCCTGCTCTGGTTGCCTCCAGCATTTCCAACGTCTCTGGAGAAAATCTACTGGACTTTGACACTGCAAGACCCTCAGCCCTGATCTCTGCCTTCCCCTCAGCCACTGCAGCTCTGCCCTGCCCGGGCATGGGAAGGGAGGAGCTGCTGTGCCAAATCAATGCCTCAGCAAGGCTGGGCTTAGGGGTGGCACTGGGGGAGTGGGGACAGGGTCAGCGTGGTGCCCCGGTCTCCTCCCCATTTGGGGGGCCCAGCTCTGTGCATCCTTGGCCACGGTTGCCATGGTGATGCACATCTCTCCCTGCAGCAGGAGCACTGGGGTTTGATGAGCTCTGTTCACTGTTCTGGCTTCCACAGCTCCCCTGTCCTCAGCCCCAGCAGTCTCCAAGCAGGAAAGCAGAAGGAGATCACCAGGAGCAGACCATGGGGTTGTGCTGTGTGCCATTCCCTGCAGGCTGCCTGCCCCCACCTCATGGGATGGGACTGGTTTTACTTTTGTCTTTAACTAGAGACCCCCAGGAGGGGCAAGTTTGGAAAATGGAACATTATGCATCAGGTGGCAAGTGCAGGGAAGAAAGAATAAGAAACCAGGCCCTGTGCCCCCTGCCTGGTGCCCCTGCTACTCCCCTCCACCCCCAGCATGGCCTCTGCGGTGGAGATGGAGGATTTATCCAGATGCAAATCCTCCCACTGCTGCCAGATAAAGGAGCAGCAGGTCAGGCAGCTGCTCCAGGGGAATATTGGCTGTGGGAGTCAGCGTGCAGAGCTGCCACGGTGGCACCTGCATCCCCCAGAGCTGGTAGATGTCACTGTGCCAGGGAAGCCACGGCTGGGAGGGGACAGCGTGCTGAGTGCCACTCGGGTGGTGTTGGTTGTGTGGCTGCAGAGGACGGTGCCACGAGGAGCCTCCTGCGGTCCCGGCTTCATCCCCGCTCCGCCCTCTGCCTCCCGCTGCTGTGGGCTCTGTGCTGTCTGTCCTGGGGTCCCTGCTGCACGTGGCATCTTGGCAAAGCACCTCCCGTGTCCCCACGTCACCACCTCGCCATGCCCAGGGGCTGAGGCTGGTTCCCTGTGCAGCTGCTGGCACGGGAGGGCTGCGCAGGGACATCGCCTCAGGAACAGTCATGCCTGGAGCCACAAATGAGCCCATGGTCCCCAGAGCCACCTGGGAGAGGAGCCTGTGTGCTGCCCATGGCTTGTTCCCAGCTGGGGTGGCACACGAGGGGTTTATGGCTGCTGTCCCCAGCCCACTCTGAGAGCTGCCTGTGTCTGCAGCCCTGGGCACAGGCAGTGGGTGCCAGGTGGGGAATGTCTGCACCTCACACCCACCTCCTGGTCCTACCCTTGGCTGTGCTCTCCAGGAAATGCCACAGCCTGGTCTCTGTGGCTCAGGCACAAGGAGCTGTGGCGGCAATGCCACCCTGGGGCTGTCACTGCTGTCCAGTCCGGCCCAGCCATCGCCTCCCAGTGCCCACTTGCTCATCCTTCAGGAGAGCCCTGCTGCAGCTGGCACCTGCTGGGCATCCTGCCAGCCTGAGGAGAGGGCTCAGAGTGGCTGGGCCAGGCCCTGTCCCCTGGTCCCTGAGAGGGACATCAGCCTGGCCTGTGCGGGCACTGGGGCCAGGCATGAGAAACCTCTTCCTGGGCTCTGGAGGGAAGCACAGGGACAGGCTCTCTGTGTGCAGGAATCCAAGACTGAACACTGCAGGCACAACCTTCACTGCCCAAGGGCTGCTCTGGCTGCCCCAGGACCTCCCTCAGCATCACTGGGCCTCCTGGGGGCTCAGGGAGGGTGTGGGACAAGTTAGCTCCTCCTTGGCTCTTTGGAAGCACATGAATTCACCTGAGCCTTTTCAGATGGGTCCCCTGGGCAGCAAGAAATAAATGGGGACACCCCAGAACTGAGGCTCGACCCTCCCTTGACAGAGCCCACTGCAGCTTCACAGGGACAGAGCAATCCTGGGCTGTATTTGCTGTTCTGATATCCCATCCCTCCAAGGAGGCAGGATGGCATTTGTCTTTCCCTTCCAGGATTTTCTGAAAAGTAAATGAGAACAGTTCAAGAATATGACCCCGTGAATGGCAGAGTGAGAGAGTAATGAACAGCCTGGAAAACATCAGAGTGAGGCATCTGTTTACCCTCCAGTAAGAAGAAAATCAAGGAGAAAGGCAGTGGATGTGAAAGGCAAATCTTCTGGAAAAGGAGCCATGGGAAATGAAATCACCTGCTCCACAAACCTGTAATTAATCTGAAGGACTCACTGCACCGAGCGAGAAGCTTTGTGGGGATTTCTTTTGAAATTAGAAACCAGACTTAAGAAAGTTGCTTGTACCACTGTATTATCTCCGATTTCTGCAGTAAATAACAGGGCTGTTTGGTGGAGAAAAGGAGCAGTGAGCAGCCAGGAAGCCTTCCAGTGCCTGGCTGGGGTAAGGGCACTGCACGTGCCATTGCTGGCACCTCTGGGGTGTACCCTGGGTTCTACTGCCAGCAGCTGATCCCCCAGGCACAAACACAGCCTGAACAGCTGCGCTCACGTGGGTGACACAGCCTGTGAAAGGTGTGGGGACAGCAGGGAGGCTCCTGCCTGTGTCACCTCCGGGATGGCAGGCACCCAGCCTGGGAGCTGGTGGTCCCTGCTGCCCCCAGCAGCGAGCCCAGGCACGGTGCACAGGCTGGACAAGATCTTCCAAACTTAGAAACTTGGTAGATCTAAAAGGTCAGGCTGCTGCAGAGGGAAACATCAGCCAGAGACACGAAAACAGAAGGGCAGGCATCTGCTCAGCTTCTCTGAAGGGTGACTGCGTGGGAGGTGAGCTCATCTCGGTGCCATCCCTGCTGGCCAGCACCTCCTGGCTGCCTCTGTGGTCCCAGGTGAAGTCTGGACAGGCAGGAGGTGAGTGCTGGTGCCAGGTAGGAGGGTTCTGTCCCCGGCTTATCCAGCAGGGCTTTGTTGCACTGCCTGCAGCCCTGCTTGCTGGGGAGGGTCCTGAGAGCCCCAGAGCATCTCCAAGGGGCCTCTCCTCTCCTCTCCTCTCCTCTCCTCTCCTCTCCTCTCCTCTCCTCTCCTCTCCTCTCCTCTCCTCTCCTCTCCTCTCCTCTCCTCTCCTCTCCTCTCCTCTCCTCTCCTCTCCTCTCCTCTCCTCTCCTCTCCTCTCCTCTCCTCTCCTCTCCTCTCCTCTCCTCTCCTCTCCTCTCCTCTCCTCTCTCCTCTCCTCTCCTCTCCTCTCCTCTCCTCTCCTCTCCTCTCCTCTCCTCTCCTCTCCTCTCCTCTCCTCTCCTCTCCTCTCCTCTCCTCTCCTCTCCTCTCCTCTCCTCTCCTCTCCTCTCCTCTCCTCTCCTCTCCTCTCCTCTCCTCTCCTCTCCTCTCCTCAGCAGCCCCTGCCCTTCCTCTGTCATCCTGTAACACTGGCCTGTCTGTCTGTCCTTCAGCACGCCTCCCCTGTCCTCTGACAGCCTCTACCAGCTCCTTCCTTTTTTTAATTTAATTGTTATTAACACATTTTGCAGCTCTGCAGGCAGCCGGGAACACAAACAGGACAGCGAGGACAGGCAGGCCGGGCAGCGGGAGCGGGGCTGGCTCCGGAGGGAGCCCTTGGCACCCCGGGAGGAGGCAGCCGGACAGATGCTGCTGGAGCCAGCACAGCCTTCCCACGGCCGCTGTCCCCCCTCGGTTCGGTCCGAGCCACCTGGCAAACAGGAGGGTTTTGCACGGCAGGAAAATGCCCCGGGCGGGGGATTTCACCCCGCTGGTGGGTGAGGTGGGGCAGGGAGGTGGGTGGAGAGCAGAGTTAAAATCAGCAGCAGGATGACAAGAAATCCATCCTGACCGGGGAAGCGAGTGGCTAAAAATAGCAGCAAGGTTCTCAGCTGTGACAAGATGGGCTGGGATTTCTCCTGCTGGCTGATGTATAATGGATAAGGGCACTGCACGTGCCACTGCTGGTGCCTCCTGGGTGTACCCTGGGCTCTGCCCGCATTTGGGGGAGCACAGTGAACGGGCTGGCTGTGTTTTGCAGGGTCAGCACACGCTGATTTTGGCCACTGTGCATCTTTGAAAGCCCAGCCCCATGCCCAGGGGAGTGCAGAAAATGAGGAGTGCAGGGAGTGCAGCCCCCGTGGGGGCTGTAAGCAAAAAAATCAATTAACAGGGAATGCAAATCCTCCCTGAAACTGCAGCTTCCCCCTTCTCCCAGCCGGCCTCCTGCCTCACCCCAGGGAGGGCTGCCTGCATGCCCAGCGTGTGCTGGGAGGGGGTGGGACACGCAGGAGGCTGTCCTGTGCCACCAGGGTGATGGGACAGTGTGACAGTCTGTGGCGATCGGGGATGAGGTGGCTGCACGCAGAGGCAGGGACAGGGAGGATGCTCTGGTCCCCTGCCCCACACGCTCCTGCTTGCTTTTCCATCGCACTGCCTTGCCCTGAAGTAGTGGAGTGGCATGAGCCAGCGCTGCCTGTGTGGCTGTCCCTTTGCCACTCATGTCCCTTGCTTGTCCCCCCAGCCCCAAGCTTGCCTTCCCCATGGCCCAGGGGAAGTCTGAGCTGCAGCTGTGAAGAGAAAACCCCACAAAACCTCCAGGGAGCCCTTTCCACGCGGGGAGCGTGTTGAGGGATGTGTGCGTGCCCATCCAAACCCTTCATTTTGGTGCGGTCCTTTGCAGCACCTCGGTGCAGCCTGGGGGGCAGGAACACCCCCTCCAAGCCTCGCTCTGCCAGCCCCCAGCACACCTCGCCAGGGGCAAAGTGTGGCAGTCCCAGGCTCTGTCAGTGAGGGCTCCTAGCCAAGCCCTTCATTTCCCGGGGGGTGGGGGCGCTTTTGGATGTAATTGGTCACTGCCCAAGGCTCAGAACAAATCGCAAGGTGATCCATATTGATTTATAAGCATGTTTATTTTTACCAGCCTGGCGTGTTCCCCTCCTGGCTGGCAAATGGGGATGCGTCCTCCCTTCGCCACCTGGGAAGCAGCAGCGTTTTCTCTGGCAGGGACGAGCCAACAGGAGAACTTTGATGTGGGCTGGCAGGCTCCCTGCAGCTCCCCTGGGGCCTCATCCAGGAGGGGGCTGAGCTGCAGGACTGCTCTGAGTGTGCAGAAGTGCACGGCTGGGTTTGCAGCAGAGGCTCTCACAAACTCTCCAGCTGAAGTGCAAAGGGATGCAGGAAGGGCTCTCCAACATCCCCGTGGCCACGGCTGCCCCTGGGGCTCTGCAGTGCAGGCACGGGGCAGGGTTTGGGCTGGGCTCTGGGCTGCCCAGCCAGCTGCCTGGGGCAGGCTCCCCTCCATGCTGCCACAGGAAAGGCAACTCCAAACACTTTCCTGCACATTTTCTTCTCCCTCGAGCCTTAGATTTTTCCCTTTTCCCTGTCCTGCAGTCCTGCTCTGGAGCATCCCTGGAGCACTGCCAGGAGGTGGTGGGCTGGTCCCCACTGCCACGAATGACAGGGCCAAGGGGTTTCCATCCCACTTTTTGTCGTCCACCCGCTCACAAAAAGTGCCCAATAACCAAGATTTTTAAGCCCCTTTCTGCAGGAATCACAGTCCCTCTTAGCTGCTCACCTTGTGCCCAAAGAGGCAAAAGTCCCACTTCCCTCCAGAGTGTTCAGAAATGGCAGAGTCAGCAAGCCTGGAATTTCTGTGGAAACGAAAAGAGGGGCTGGTATGCTTTTGCCCCATGTCATAGTTTATTCTTTTCCTGTTATGTTGCATTTTATATGTTTGATTTATGGGAGATTTTTTTATGTAATACTTTTTCCTCCTGGTGGCTGGGGGTCCCTCTGGCCTTCCCTGGGATGCAGGCAGGGCTCTGCTGGTTTCCAGTGGCTGGAGGGGTTCTGGCTATTCCCAAAGGGGTGTTGCAAGTCTGTCACCTTCCCATGGCCATTTCAACGCGATCGTGGCCAGGTGACATCGCTGCCAGGCCACCTGGGTGCCACCTTGGGAGCTAAGGGAGTTTCCACAGTGCTGGCAGAGGCTCCCCCTGCTCTGTTGTCCCCTCCCATTCCACATCTGGCTGAGGACACCAGGCAGCCCCTCTGCCATCCCGCCTTGCAGTGGGAAACTGAGGCAGGGAGGGGTGCTGTGGGGGCAGGAGCTGTGCCCCGCTGATGTGGGTGCAGCTGGCCACCACAAAGCCCTGGCAGCATTTGCACAGATGCCCAAGCGTTGTTTCCCCCTTGCCCATCTGTAGGTAAGCCAAGATTTTTGGGTTTTTTGGGGAAGAGGAAGGGTCCCCACAGGGTGGCCCACCCTGGTCACAGCCCACCAGTGTCCCCAAGCCCAGGGACAGCCAGGCCCTGCCACCTCGCTGCCTGGCACAAAGTGGGGCATTGAGGGACACAGCAGGGCTTTGTCCAGCCTGTGCCTGCCGGGAAGGGGCCGGTTGCCCTCTGCAGGCTCCCTTGGCCCTGTGCTGCCTCCACAGCTGCAGGGCACCGGGGGCACCCACGGGAACCGTGGCACCCATGGGACGTGGGGCACCCAAGCCCTGAGTGTCCCCAGCAGAACGCCACTGCCCCATAGGGTCACGGGGCTGGGGAAGGTAGCTGCAAGGTTCCCATCAACAGGGGGAAAGCTTCCCCTTTGGAGCTCCCAGAGCTGAAAGCAGGTCCCTGGGATGGGGAACCCCTCTTCCCTGCTGCCAGGTGCTGGGAATCAGGGAGGTGACAGGGGCACACCACTGCTGTCCCACAGGGCCAGACTCACACAGTGCCTCAGCGGGCAGCTTGGACAAACACAGCCTGGGTGGGCCTGGGGGATGTCCCCAGAGCCACCAATGAGGGGGGACAACCCCCTCCCCTGCCCCCCAGACTGCTCTGTTACTTTTGCAAAAGCCTCTTCCCGCGGGAGCGCTGAGCGGGGCCGTTGGCAGCCCTGCCCGGGCACCCAAGGAGCTGGCAGCCAAGGGGTGCTGGGGGGGCCGGGGAGGGCGGGCCCGCTCCCTTTAAGGGGGGTGGCTGTCACTCAGAGAGCCCTTTTCTTTGCTGGAGAGCCGGACAGGCACGCAGAGGGGGAAATCCAGGGCGTGGGACCGCCTGGCAGGGAGGACTCGGCACACAGCTCCGAAGCGGCAGAGCGGCGGTCGGGGGAGTTGATCCAGCACCATGGGTGAGTATGAGGTGAGGGTGGGGGCCACCTGGAGAGCTGTTGCTGGTGTCCCTGGGGACCTTATCCCAGAGCAGAGCCCACTGCAACTTTCCTCTGGCAGCGGAGAGGTCCTGGTGACCCCGGTGTGCCCGCGCCGGCCGCGGGCGCTGCCGAGGGAGGATGCCTTGGCACGGCAAGGATGACCTTTCCTTTCCCAAGGCGCTTTTCTGTCCCCGTGCTCTCTTGTGCTGTGTGTGGGGGCAGATGCCATCCTCACAGCCCGTCCCACCCCAGCCCTCACCACACGGACTGGAGAGGTGAGAGCTCCTGCCTGGGGCTGGCAGGAGCCGCGAGCTCCAGGCATGGCACTGAGCCCGTCACAGCTCGTGCCACTTGTATGCCAGCGGCCTTGGGAAAACGGAGGCACGCCTGGTGCCTCAGTTTCCCTACTGATACAGCAGAGCTAATACTCACCAGTGTACCCCTGGGGTATTGGGGCTGCTCTGTTCCTGGGGGTGCTCTGATCCCAGGGGTGCCTTGTTCTGCTGGCCCCCTGCCTCCTCCTCCTGTCTGCAGCACGTTGTTTGGCGCTGGCAGCCGCAGAGCCTGGGTACAAGGCTCAGGACTGTGTGGCACAAGGGCTCTTTCTCCCCTCCTTTCCCCTCCCCAGGCTTCCCCCCTGCAGCTTCCCAAAGCAGAGGGGCTGTGGCAGGGAGCCTGTTGGGCCCTGTTGCATTCCGGGACTCACGGTCCCCTGGGAATGGAGCTGTTCACTGCCCCAGAGTGGGCACCTCCGTGCCATCTCCCAGGTGGCCAAAAATCAAACCAGAAAAGGCAAGTTTGGCCCAGCGAGGGGCCAGACCCTGTGGTTCCCAGCGAGGTTGGGAGCAGCACTGGCCAGGATGAGTGAGGCCCCCCTGGATCTGCTGCGTCCAAGGCAAACAAGAGGGAGGGGTCTCAGCACTCCCCTATAGCGCTGCCTTTGTTCCCTGTTTGCTCTTGGCGTGGGGCAACCACTGCGGTGGCAGTGCCAGGACAATCCCCCATTGTCCTCGGTGCCACTGCACAACCTTGCTCCCAGTGGGGAGGGGAGAGCTGGCCAGGACCCCATGGCTTTCTTGTCCTCTTGGGGAGGAGATAAGCACTGTGGGATTTGTGGAGGGAGTGTGGGTTTGGTGTGGGTGCCTTTCTGGCATTCAAGGCAGAAATTCTATGTCCAGATGGGATGTGCCCGGGCAGCCACTGTGCCCTGGGCAGTGGGGTGCCAGAGTCCACGTTTTGGGGACGGGGAGCAGCTTCCCCAGGTGTCACACAGCCAGGACAGCAGCTTGTCCCAGCTTAGCTGGAGCCAAATGCTGGTGGGTGCAAACCCAGCTGGCTGTCTGCCCCCAAAGCAGGCAGGACAGCAGCTGGCTGGGCACCTCCAAACCCAGCCCGCTGGGAAACTGAGCCCATGTTAGAAACTGGCTGGGCACCTCCAAACCCAGCCTGCTGGGAAACTGAGCCCATGTTAGAAACTGGCTGGGCACCTCCAAACCCAGCCTGCTGGGAAACTGAGCCCATGTTAGAAACTGGCTGGGCACCTCCAAACCCAGCCTGCTGGGAAACTGAGCCAACGCTCCTGCACGTTAGAGCCCCAGCGTGCAGAAGGAGCAGGTGCCCATGGCCTCACTGCTGAAAAAATCCAGCATTTAGGCACTCCAACAGCACACTGCTGTGTGTCCTTGCTTTCCCTGCCCTCACGCAGGTCCTGGAGGACTAAACCTATTACACAAGTGTTGTCGTTTGTGGAACTAGCACGGCTCCTTCCTACAAGCACGTCTGCCTACATAAAAGGGCAGCTGCAGCCCGGGCTGCCTGCAGGGTGCCAGGCAAGGCACGAGTGCCCAGGGTGCCACCTGGAAGTCCAGAGTGCTCAGGGTGTGTTCTGGCTCCTACTGTGCTGCCCCAAGCAGGGCCACCTTGCTGGATCTTCCCTGGGCTTTGTCTCTGTGGAGGTGCTGGGTTCCCCTCCGTCTTCGATGGCAAAATAGAACTGCAGGCAGCTGGCATGGCCGCTGTGGTGGCAGTGGGGAGCCCATTAGCAGCTTGTTTGCCAGGTCCCACTGGCATTACGCTACCTCACGCTCTATTTCCATCTGTTTGTCACGGGTCAGCGTGGCTGGCTCCTCACAGCCCCTGTGCCCCACACTGCCACTATCCCTGGGCACCCTTGGGTGGGCTCCTGAGCTGCTTAGAGAGCTCTCAGAGGAGCTGCTGGGTTTGACTCTACAGCACTGCAATGGGTCATTTCTGGGGTTTTCTTTCAACCTGTTTCCCTCCTCCTGCCAGGCACCTTTCTCCCACTGCGCTCGTGCTCCTGAGCTGCAGGCTCCAAGCAATCCTTGTCCCAGCAGTCCTGTCCCACCTCACCTCTTCTCTCCATAGGTTTACTCGAGTGCTGTGCCAGATGTCTCATTGGGGCACCCTTTGCTTCCTTGGTTGCCACTGGCCTGTGCTTCTTTGGGGTGGCGCTGTTTTGTGGCTGTGGGCACGAAGCCCTCACAGGCACTGAGCAGCTCATCGAGACCTACTTCTCCAAAAACTACCAGGACTATGAGTTTCTCATCGATGTGTAAGTACCCTGCTGCAGAGCACCCGCCTCGTGCCGGGGCCCCTCACGGCTTTGCCCTGCTCTGTGCCAGGCTGAAGTGTCTGGCTGGGCTGGCCAGGGCCAGGCTCTCACCCAGGCACCAGGGAGACCCCAAGCTGCCTTTGCCCGTGGCTCCGTGGCAGGGTCCAAGTGGCCACTTGTTTTATTTCACACCAGTTTTTATCTGACCCTTGCTAGGTGTCTTGGGCAGAGCTGGACCTCTGCGCTGGGTAGGTATGGAGGATGTGGGGGTGTCGGTGGCAGCCTTGCTCACCACAGCTTTGCCCCAGCTTGCTCCTCTTGTGGCTTCACCCTCTGTTTTGGTCCCCTTGGGGCAGCGAGGGGAGGGGAAGTGGCAGCGGCCGGGCTGCCACACACAGGGCTGAGCTCTCCAGCAGCGCTCCAGCACCTGCCCGCTCCTCTCCCCCACAGCATCCACGGTTTTCAGTACTTCATCTATGGCACAGCTGCCTTCTTCTTCCTCTATGGAGCCCTGCTGCTGGCCGAAGGCTTCTACACCACCGGTGCCGTCCGGCAAATCTTTGGGGACTACAGGACCACCATCTGCGGCAAGGGCCTCAGCGCAACGGTAACTGGGGGCCCGAAAGGGAGGGGAGCGCGAGGCCCCCAGCGAGCTCACTCGTGGCAGCGGGTGTGTCATTGTTTGGGAAAGTGGCTAGGACATCCTGACAAGGTGATCTTAACCGGGGTTTGGCACCCCTTCGCGCGCCCCAGCGGGTTCACCACGCTCGGTGCGGCCAAAGGGCAGGAGACTGCGGCCGTCCGGGTTTTGGGATGTCCCAAAGGGAAGCACAGCCCTGCTGTCCTCCCCCAGGCTTGCCGTGTTTCCTGGGGACCAAAGCAGCACAAATGGCTACGTTTAATAAAAGTACTTATGTTTAAACATAGGCAGGGAGAATCCGAGCACCCCTGCAGTGCTGGCAGCTCAAAGCTCTGTGGCACCTGGTACCCCTGGGGTCGTCCACTCCACTGTGCTTGGGAATCGTGACAAAGTGCTGGCAAAGGGATCCTGTGGCCTGGGGGAGCAGAGGGGCACGGCTGTGGTTCCCTCGGGGGCTGGTTGGGATGGCACCATGGAGGGAGGGCAGGAGAGCCACGTTGACACGCCAAGGCAGCTTTTGCAGCTGCCCTCCCGCAGAGACCAAACCCTGCTTGGCCGTGGCCACGGTTACCCCCCAAAACGTGGCAGCCATCCTGCTGCTGCCAGTCACCCCCATGCACACACAGCCGGGCGTGAATCTGGGACTGGCGCCGGTCCTGCGAGCTGCAGGATCCCCCAGCTCGGGCTGCTGTCCTGTGCTGCCTGCCTGGGGACACGCTGGCTCTGGCAGGTGGTGCAGAGCTGGGTGCAGGCAGCATCGCAGTCCCCACCTGCCCCACACCCTCCCCTGCCTGGGGAACCTCGCGCTCCCCTGTCCGTGGCCTTGGCCACTTGGTAACCACGGCTGTGCCCGGCTTTGTCCTGCCCCTTGCAGTTTGTGGGCATTACCTACGTCCTGACCATCATCTGGCTCCTGGTGTTCGCCTGCTCCGCGGTGCCCGTCTACATCTATTTTAACACTTGGACCACCTGCCAGTCCATTGGCAACCCCACCAAGACCTCGGCCAGCATTGGCACCCTGTGTGCGGATGCCAGGATGTACGGTGAGTGCCAGGTTCACCACCCAGGAGCCAGGGCTCAGGGCAGAGGAGAGGGGATGGAGAGCAGGGCCCAGGCACGTTGGGTGGGAAAAAGCAGGGCAGGTGCTACCAGTCCCGAAATGCTGGGGGGTGTGTGACAGGTGGCTGCAGGAAGCTGAGCGAGGAAGTTAGCTGTCACTCTGATTATCAAGAGTTTTCTAAAGCCTTCTGAGTTTACATTCTTGTAGAGAACTTTCCCACACAACTTTCTGTAAACAACCTATTGTTTTGCATTCTTTCATAGAGGTGGAGAAATTTGATGTACAGGTAGTTTGTCCAGTGTCATTGGAGAGGTGGCACGTTCACCCTCCAATCCACTGGCACCTTTTGAGAACTATAAAAGATTGGAGTCAGAGGAAATAAATTAGTCTCTTCATCGTGACCAAAGCTGTGGTGCGTCGTTTTTCCTTGTGTCATCTGGTGACTGTTAGCTGTCAGCCACACCCCACTCACCTGGCTCCCACATCTCCACAGGTGTCCTGCCCTGGAATGCTTTCCCTGGCAAGGTGTGTGGCTCCAACCTCCTCTCCATCTGCAAGACCAGCGAGGTGAGTAACTCCTGCCACCTCACGTGTGCTTCCCTCAATGGGACACCTTGGCTCTGGCCTCCCCAGGCAGCACAAGGGAGCCCATGAGCTCACCCACCCTCCTCTTTCCTCGCAGTTCCAGATGACTTTCCACCTCTTCATCGCAGCCTTCGTGGGGGCAGCTGCCACGCTGGTCTCACTGGTGAGTCAGTGCTCCCCCTGCCCAGCCGTTCTTCTCCGCCTGGCAAAGATGTGGGGGAAAAGGACAGCGAAGGTGGTGGGCATGGATGGGACAGAGCCTGTGCTCGTGTCGTTTTCTGGCACGTAAGTGCAGATGGTGAATCCAGGCCATAAGGCAGAGGTGGCTGCAGGAGGGGATCTGGAGAGGCTTTAGCAGACCGCCAGGGAGAGGTCCTGCTGCCAGTGCAGGAGTGCCCTGCCTTTCCCCGGCTCTCCTCTTGCTTTACACCAGCGACACAACACTGGGGCTGCGGGGCTCTGCAGGGCACTGCTCTCTGGGGGTGTGGGGCTGGGGGCTGCCCCCTCGCTCACTCTCCTCCCACCCACAGGTCACCTTCATCATCGCCACCACCTACAACTTCGCAGTCCTCAGGCTGATGGGCCGAGGCACCAAGTTCTAGCCCACGAGGCGGAGCCCAGCCAGACCAAATGTCCTTCTTTTGTCTAACCCCGAGGCTTTAACACTGCGGCCACCTGACACCAGGTCTCCTGCGTTAACTCTGCCTTCGCTGATGACTCCCCTCCTCTTCCTCCCTCGCATCCATTGTGCTGAGCGTGACCAGGAAGGAGAGCTTCCCACCAATGGACGCCTCTTCATGCACTTTTCTCTCGTTGCTCATCCGTAACCGGTTCGCTCTAGAGCCAAGCCCATCAAAACCAGCCAGAGAAGAGGAGGGACTTTCTCCAGTGTCCCAATGTTGCCTAGGGATGAGCAAAGGCCTTCAAGCTCCTGGGAGGAAGAAATTCACGTAGGTTGCTCCATGAGTAGCAGGAGGCTACCTAGAGAGAAAAGGAAGCTGGCCCGGTCCTGGTACCATTGCTAAAGACTCTCCTGGAGCTGTCTGCTGTCACCACCCATGGATGGAGAATAAGAGAAGGATTTTTTTCCCTTAGCAGAGAAAGATGAATTTAACCTAAATCGTCTGCTGCAGCCACAGCAAAGGGAGTTCAGGGCAAGGATCTTCCCAGTGTGGAGAAGAGAGTGCTGATCCCAATGCTGATAAAGCCCTAACCCAGCTGCCCCTATTAAAGCCTAAAGGAGTTTGGTGTCTCTGTAGACAAGGGGGACTCTTGGCTTTACCCTCCAGGCAGCAGAGAGGCAGCAAATAGGTTTGACTGAGGAGGGGACACCTCTGCATCAAGCCCTGGGAGTGTAAAGCCAGAGCCATCCCTCCGTAGGCAGGGGATAACCCTCGGGACCGCGTGCCTTGCCTGCCCTGCCAGTGCCCTTCACAATGGTGCTCTTCTCTGGGGTGACGTCTGCTTCTCTAACCTCCACTGTGCCAGAGAGCTCGGCTCGCTTCTCCCCCTTGTCAAATGTAACCGCCCCTCCTTCTGTCCCCCTCGTGCCCTCCCTTTTTCTCCTGCCAGTCAGGACAGCTGCCTTGTGCCTGCCAGGGTGGCAGTGACTGGCAGCATCTCGCTTCCAGGTGAAACCCATGAAGGAATTGAGGAGGGAAGGAAAGGTGGTGGTTTGGGGGTCACGGGGTGCAGACACAGCCCATCCCTGCAATCCAGATCCTTACTGGTGCCAGTCTTTTCCCATGGAGAGAGGTAGGGGGGCAAGGGGTTGGGTGGAGACCTCTCCTCCCTGACTGTTCTCCAGCTGGAGGAAATCCCTCTGGCTGGGTAGCATGGGTCCAACCAGACCTGCAGAAGTGCTGTTTCCAGTCCTCCCTGACAACTGGTGATTTGTTTTGCTTTTCCTGCCTCTCTCCTTAGCGCTAATCTTTGTGTTTATTTATTGGAGAAACTAATTTCAGTGGCAGACTGTAGCTCCATCTTGCATGGAATTTTTTTTTTCCACGTTTGTATTGTTGTTATATATATTTTTAAGTGCTAGTTTCAGCAGGGCAAGGATAAGGAGGCAGATCTGCTGAGCAGTGCATTTGAAGGATCCTTGCTGCCGGGAATGCTGAAATAGGTTGGCCAGGCTACCAACGCACACGGGATGGGGAGGGGGGAGATGCCAGGAGGGGTGGCAGGGTGGGGAGAAGCCAGTCAAGATCTGGAAATTCACATCAATGCTATCTCTCTTGGGGGTTTGCTGGGGTTTTTTTTCATATCCATTTAACAAAAAATAACCAGGCCCTCCTTCCCACCCTTGCCCCAGACCCCACACACGCACACACACATACACACACACACACACATGCAAAAAGAGTTAATCAACTGAAAGTGTTTCCTTCACTTCTGATCTAGAATTTCAACTTGTTAACCAGCAGTAAAAAAGAGCAAGTTTTTAAAAGACTTATCTTACAGGATGTATTTTATAAAAATTAAAGAAAATACATTAAAATTAAGAACATTCTGAACAAGATGTATGTCTGCCTGTCCATTTGTTGTGCTGGCTTTCCCACCTCCCACCCCTACAAGAAAAAAAAAAAAAAAAAAGGAGGCTCTCTAGGGAAGGGAAGGCTGCAGAGGAGAAGGTCTCAGAGGAGCAGTACTTGCTGACCCATGTGAGGGCCAGCAGCCCCTGCAAGGCTCTGCCCACTCCAGCCATGATGTTCATAACTCTGACTTCAAAATCATTGTTCCCAGCTGGTGGGGGGGGGGGGGGGGTGCTTAAAACCTCTTATTTCTCTTCCAGCAACCCTGAGGAAAGCTGGGGTCTTGTAGCAGCTGCTTTCTTGTGTTTGGTACTGCTGCTGCCCTTTAACACTCGGCCCACGTGCTGACAGCCTCTGCTATGTCTCCTCATGTAGCACAATAAAACCACAACAAAACTAACAAAACATCTCAAGCCAAGCTGGCTGGCACTAAGGCAGCGTGTGTGGGATGAACATGTCCAGAGCCATGCAGGGTGGGCGATTGTCTTGCTTGCAGAGAGCCCTGTGTGGAACATGATGGTCTTGTTTAGGCACAGGGGAACACTGAACTGTTAGAGAGCCCTACATGTCCTGTCTGTGGCTCCGTGGTGCCATTTGCTGCAGGATTGTTAACAGTGTGCATGGTGCTGGTGTGTGGGAGGGCATTGGCTGCTGCCTTTCTGCCCCAGAAACCTTAGGTGCATCTTTCCACAGCAGCTGCTCAAAATGATTGATTCAAATGTCGTTTCTCTTGGAAATCTCCCCAGGAGCTGTGCTCAAGGGTCTCCAGGGAGTGAGGCCACAGAGGGATGCTCCCAGCCCCACGGCTCTGTCAAAAAATGCAGATTTCAGGCACAGCCACATGCCCAGGAGTGGCAGGGTGGGACCTTCACTACTCCTCCTAAATGGGACTCTAGCCCAAATCCCACTCCCCCTGCTCTTCCCTGGCTTCAGCCCTCTCCAAACAGGCAGAAAAGTTGCCCAAGCACCCTGGCCACGGAAGGTTTAGCTCATGCACTGCTGCTGCCCCAGCTCAGCGGCACAGCTCGGCCTTGCCCTGGCTGACAGAAACCCATGGGGCTGCAGCCAGCATCAACGGGGCCCTTTGTTCCCTGCGTTCCCAGATGCCATCACCCTCCTCTCCCCATGCTGAAAGGGTCCTGTGTGTGCACAATCAGCCGCTGGGCAGGAGCGAGCTGGGGAACAAAACACCATCTCTTTCCCCTGGCAGAGACTGGTGCCCCCCCGGCCGGGGTGCGGGCTGGGGACAGCAAGTGCGAGGTGGTGTGCGAGAGCGGCCAGCAAGGCCAGGGTGCTGGGCGAGCCCGAGGGCCAAAGGACACAGGTAGCCTCATCAGCTGTGCCCTTGGCCATGCCCCCTGTCATCCCACCTGGGGACATGGGACCTGCCCTCAGAGCTCCTTTCCTGGGCACCCAGCGCCCTCCAGGAACTGGCTGAGAAAAGGCAGGGAATAAGCTCTGCCTCTGCCTCATACCAAACCCCATCTCTGTAAACCGGCCCATCAGGAGAGCTCCAAGCAGAGGACCCAGTGCAATCACCTGTTTTCCCTTGTCCAGCGGCTAAAATGTGTCTGTACTTTGCTCCTACAAATGCTGGGCCAGAGAAAGGGACCGTGGAGCAAGTGCCATGGGCTGGCTTGCTGGCAAGACAGCGAGGCAGCTCCCATCCCTCCATCCTGTGCCCTGCCACCGCGCAAGATGGCCCTGTGGGCCTTGGGGAGAGGACAAGAGAGGGGAGGGGATGGCGGCACCCAGGGGGTGCTGGTGATTACCAAGGGCCCCCAGCTCAGGCAGCCCCCAAGGGCGAAGCGCCGCCGGGCTGATGGTCGCCTCCGCATCCCCGGTCCTGCGGGTGCGCATCCCCGGTCCTGCGGGTGCGCATCCCCGGTCCTGCGGCTCCTCCCCGCGGCCGTCGGATGCAGCGGCTCCTCGAGCAGCGAGGCAAGCGGCTGCCAGCCCCGGTTCTCCCCGCAGCCCCGGTCCCCGTCCCTGCGCTGCCCGGCCCCGGCTAACGGTGCTTCCTGGGGACCCTTCCCCTGAGCCTCCGGAACACAGAGAGCCCACCGGGACACACCAAAAACACCACCAAAGGCTCACTCAGCACGGATTCGGACTCAGCCCTGGAAAGGCTGTGTAGGATGATGTGCTGGTTTCAGCTGGGGCAGTTTTCTTCACAGTACAGAGCTGTGTTTTGGATAAACCATGCCTGGCAAGCAGCTCTGCCTGCCAGGGCCGTGGCATGGCACTGACACCCACCTGCCCTGGCTAAAGTCCTCACCTGCACCTGATCAAGCACCCAGCTGCTTTCTCTCCATCTCTGTATAGTCCAGCTCTGCCAGGAGCTTCTGTCTAAAGATGAAGAGGGAATAGTAAGTGGAAAGTCACAGAATCACAGAATGGCCTGGGCTCAAAGGGACCTTAACAATCATCCAATTCCTACCACCTGCCACAGGCAGGGACAACTTCTACTAGAGCAGGTTGCTCAGAGCTCCATTCTCCCTGGACTTCAACACTTCCAGGGATGGGGCAGCCACAGCTTCTCCAAGCAACCTGTTCCAGGAGTCCTGTACCTGCAGGTGGCCATGTGCATCAGCCTCCAGAGGACCCCAGGAAGTCACGAGGAAAGAGCTGCTGCAGCAGCCATGCAAGCAATCCACCATTTCACAGATTAGCCCAATCTCCCTGTCAAGGGACTCTGACTCACCTGTGGCCTTCAGATAGCCACTGATGGAGCTGCCATCACCTCCCACCTGGGCAGTGCAGAGTGCTCCTTAGTCCAGAGGAGAACACACCAGTGCCCCCGTGTCAGAGCTGTCCTCAAACCCCTGTTTGGAACTGGAGCTTGGAGTAGGGTTCAGAGGCTCCTAAAGGGGCATTTTTAACTCTTTATTCATTCTGCTCAACCTCAACTTCACACAAGAATATGCTGTATCCAGAGATCCCATGAATCTCCTCAGAGTTTATTGCCTTAAGGAGCAGCCCCAGAGCTGAGGAGGAGGTGTGCACTCGGGGAACAGCCCTGGTCACCAGAGAGCAGCCCCAGGGCATCTGCAGCCACCGGTGCTCCTCAGAGAGTGGCTCTTGAGGAGAATCCGGTTTCCTTAGTCCACCACCAAGCAGCTGCATGGCCTTTCAGGGGCACTACCTGGCCCAGAGCAGCAGAATCCTCAAGAAGGCCGTGGGGGAGAAAGATGAATGGAATCAGAACACCCTTCACCCCTCCTCCTCTCCAAACACACTGTGATATGCTACAGCATCTGTCCCACACAGAAGGAGCTCACCGCTTTCCTTTGGAAACACTCCTTTGTCCTCCAGGGATCTGTCCTCTCCCCAACCCACGACAAAACCTACTGAGCCCTCTGCCACAGCTTACAGTGGGAAACTGGGGAATGAGGGAATGGCCTCTCTATGGCTCCTGCCTCTGCCTGCACTTCCTTACAAACACCTCACACCAGGGGAGTCAACAGTTTCTGGTGCTTTCAAGACAGACCCTTCCTGATGTGAGGCAGCCTCACCCAGACCCCACAACACCCCCAGGCCAGAGCCATCTCCCACCAGTGTTGACTGTTTTCAGCTGCCTTTTGAAATGGCTGAAGTAGCTGGAGGACCCCAGCTACTCCAGCCCACATTTAAAATGCATGGTTTCCAAGGACTTTCAGCCCTACGCTGCCTCCTGGAATCGTCGATAGCGCAAGCAGACCTGGGAGGAAAACAAACTAAAATGTTCTGCCAGAAGAAACAGCAGGCACAGGCTTAGCAAACACAGAGAAAGTCTCCCAAAATAAGCAGCCATTCTGGCAGGACAGCAAAAGAGAACAGTCCCCATATGCTGACTTCCTTCTTAGCATCCTATGGAAATCATGCCTGGTTAAAACCCCCTGGAGCCCGAGGAACCAGTTCCAAGATCACCAGAAGAATTCACAGGAAAGTACTGGACTTGCTGCTGAGAGCCCAGGCTGAGAATTTAAGATGTAGTGACAGAAGGAAGCCATGTGGAATATTTCTGTTCTGAAGCTGTTTTCTGATTCTGTTGAAAAGAGAAAACTGGTCACTGGATTCAGCTGTTGAGTTCTGATCCTTCAGCTCCTGGTCCAGGTAGGTACACAAAGGAATATCCCTCTGATCCCTTAGTGACTTCTCTCTGCCAGATGCTGTAACTGACCAGTCCTCGGAACAAAAACTGACTTCAACATTGATAAACCAAGAAGGCAGCCACTTCCCAAACTCACTTGAATACATCCATGTTTTATTTGCTTAAATAAAGGTAGAATCTTGGTTTTACAATTCCAGTTCTGTAGCAATAGCAACAACCGCAGCAGCACAAGGGAACACGGGGGAAGGGATGGCTGTTGGCACTGAACTTGCAACAGAGTTCAAAATCCTGGCTCCTTTGGGAATTGTGCGTTTCATTTAAAATAAATTAAACAATTGAAATATACTCTACCTTTTAAAAAAAACCCCACGTAAGCCTTAATGTAATGGGGGGGGGAGTTTAATATAAAAAAGTAAATGATCCAATGTCTGTTAGAAATAAAAGGTGCTGTGTAACACGTGCACAATGAGGCTCTTGAGCTTTAGCTACTAGCGTTGACACGCACAGGGTACTGCAAACAACTGCACATGTGCTTCCTGCACTGTGGCATGCTGAATCTCTGCCCTCTTCCATAAGAGGTGCCAGTCCTCACACAGATGCCAAGAAATCCATGGGAAAGTGACAGTTTCACCTGCAGGGAGCTCCCTCAGCAGTGTCCCTGGCAGGGCCGGCCAGCACACAGGGGCTTGAGTCTGCTCTGACCCTGAGCCCTGCACAAACCAGCTCCAGGGAATGAGCCTGTTCAGGGATGGAAACTGGAACCACAGGTCACAGAGCATGGGACCTTGAAGGAAATATCAAGCAGTGCTAATGAAGAAAAATCCAGAGGCCTCAGGAGGTCAGACACAGTTAAATAAACAGTAACAATAACATCCTGTAAAAATCTCTCACCTACAGAGGCAGAACCTCCTCCTTAAGGGAGCTGCCTAAATAGCATTCACTCTCCATGAACACAACTGTTCAGGCCTGTTTAGAAATTAGATCCCCCTAAAGCTTTAATACTCTAGTCCCTTCCACACATGGTTACCCTGCAGACAAGGGCAAGATCTCCCTGGGTTACCCCAGAAGAAATGAGGGGAAATGCTCATGCTCTGCATGCTCAGAGACTCTGCCGTGATGGGGACAAGCTGGCAGCACAGGGCAGAGACTGCCCTGCTCTAAAGCACAGCTTTAAGGGAGGGTTGCTCGATTTGAGCTATAAAATTTACCATCTAGCAGCTGATCACAGTGGGAATCACCCAGCAGCCAGTGGATACGTGCTCGGGGCAGGCTCCTACTTGCCTGTGGGCAGTCACAGCTTTGGCCAAATGCTTGCATGGGAGGTTGCAGGGCACGAGGTTTGAGTGGCAAAGACAGCAGTCAGCAAGCTCATCTCTGCTACACAGCCAGCCTGGGACTAACTAACACCTAGCAGAGGGCAGGAAATAGGAGCAAAGCCTGGTATCCCTTCTAGAAGGCTCCTTGGGCCCCCCCGTGCCCATTTTTCAGCCACCTTGAACAGAGAAAGCGGTGCAGCTTTCTCCCCACTGGACTGAACACAGCAGCCAGTGAATCGAGCAGACACTTGACCAGTTTGTCACAGGAATTACAGATAAAGCATCCTGGATTTCCTCTGAGGGATCAAGGGCCAGGCTGATGGCATGGGCTAACTGTGCCTGCAGCACCGTGCCTGACACAGCAGGTGAATGGTTCCATGCTGCAGCATTCAGATGGAAACACCCACACCAGAGCAACTGAAGGCATGGCTGTGCCAGCTAATGAGGCACTGGTGGCTGGTCACTGGTGTCAGACAGGGAGTGGGTTTAACAGTTGACCACACGTGAGGCCCCCACCCACCTGCCATCTGGTCTGCTAGAGCACATCACCTGAACACAGTGATTACTTGTGACAGAAACCAGCTGAAGTGTCATACTCCAGATCTCCTGAGTAACCCTTTGACATGACCCAGGGAGCGACCAAATTGGAGTTTTTCACCCAGGGCTTCAAGGCTGAGCTTCCACAAGAGACAAGGAAAACATGTATTACACAACAAGCAGACAGTCTCTCCAAAAAATAACACTCACACAAGACAAAGTTAGAGGTGAGGAAAAACAGACCAGAAATAGGCAGCTATGAAGAAACAATACTGTCACATTCAAATACAGGCCAATGTCTCCTTCATATGTTGCTTCAGGCCAGAGCTCTGACAGTTCTCATCACAATTCAGCCTCGGGACACAACACACTTATCCCAAACAACAGACACACATCCCAGCCACTCCAGTATTTGGCTTTCCTACAGTCACATGGGTCAGAGTCTTTATGACAGGTTTCGTTCAGTACATTGAGTGGGATTTCCTTTGGCAGTATAGTCATGAGTGGGTCTAATATTTTTTTTTTTTTTATTTCAGGACTAAAATACTTCAGTGTCTAGGATGCTCTCAGCTTTGCTCTGCAGGCAATTCTTGGTACAGAACAAATCCCTACTGTCTTTAGGGAATTTAAAGGACTTTAACTCAGCCCTTTAAACCTGCTGAAACAGGCAGAGATGGAAGCAAGACTATGCTCACATGCTCTGTTAACAGCTCCCTCCTGCAGATACATGCTTTGTGCCTGAAAACTCCAGGCAGGATTTCAGATGGTGAGGCTGCAGCTCCCCAGTGAGCAAACCTCCTCTTGTCCTTGTAGCCACTCTCCTCAGAGCGCCCCAGGGCTGCCCAGGTGGGTTTGATCCAGCCGCTGGCTCCGCTCTCAACAACAGGAAGAGCCCGATTTGGAGCTGGAGTTCAGGTCAATGGTGTGGCCCAGCATGCAGTGCTCCAGCTGCTCCTCCACCGCCAGCACCTGTCGCACGGCTTCCTCAAAGGCGACTGTCACATTGGTGTCATCCTTGGCACTAGTCTCCAGGTACGGATAGTTACCGTTTTCCATGCACCACGCCCGGGCCTCCTCTGTGCTCACTTGTCTCTCCAGTTTGTCTATCTTGTTGCCCAGGACTACAAATGGGAAGTGTTCAGGGTCCTTCACATCAGCATAATAGATAAACTCCTTCTGCCAGTTACTGAGGTTCTCAAAGCTCTGCCGGTCATCCACGCTGAAGGTCAGCAGGCAGCAGTCTGCGCCCCGGTAAAAGGGCGTCCGCAGGCTCTTGAACCTCTCCTGTCCCGCAGTGTCCCAAATCTGGAGGGTCACAAAACGCCCGTCCACCTCCAGGTCCCGGTTCAAGAACTCCACCCCAATCGTGTGGAACGCCTGCGAGTCAAACTTGTTGGTGACGTACCGATTCATGAGGGAGCTCTTCCCAACTCCACCATCTCCAAGGAGAATGACCTTTAGGAGCAAGGACTTCCCGCTCATCGCAGCAGGATGGAGGGGCAAGGTACCAAGGCAATCTGCAGGGTTCAGAAATAGTACCATTTGACTTGTGGGCTCTGCAGAAGAACAGAATATGGCATTTCCATCCCCATTTCTGAAGTTTTGTATATAGGAGGTGATGTCTCTTTTCAGAGAGATCGTATCATTCTAATCTCTCTTATTAGAGAGTTTAGAGCTAGCAACTGGACAAACTTGCGGGCACTCAAGTCCTTCATCGGGTCCAAATGGATGCAGCACATGACCCCTTTAAGTGCAAGGCAAAAACAACTGTTGAGAGTTTAGTATCAATTACACCACTTTTGGTGAAAACTCTGTTTCAGAAAGCTTGTCCAGTTTTTCCAAACACACCATCACAACTTGAACATCTCTCTGGGCCTGCATCCTGTGAGGCTATCACAGAAACAGCAAAATTACCAGGGGTGGCCATCACCAGGCCTTCCTTTCCACTGTACCATCACCAGCTAAATAATTTCTCCTCTCTTACTTGCTCTACTGGAAGGATGTAATAGATGTGCAGGTCTAATATCAATAGAAGTAATTTGTCAAGCCAGTTCTTAATCACCCTGAGGATGCTGACTCACCTTGCCAGCGCAGCTGCGCGTGATCTCCGTGGCTCGGAAGGGGTTTCCCAGGCACAGGGACCAGCTGCTCTTTGCTGGCACAGCCCAGTTTGCTGGGGCTCAGCTGCAAGTTCACATTGCAACAACCCAGACACCACAGGTTCCTTAGTCAGCACCCTCAAGGCCAAGTGCCAGTGAACGCTCCCCCTCCCAGGGACACTCTGCAGGCTAGGCTAAAGGCCTGACATGGAATAAGAGGTTGTTGGGTTGCTGTACTGTACCTGCTCTGTCTCCAGGACTGTCCAGGGAACACCTTCCTCCAGTGTATCAGTCACTAAAAAACAAACATCAGTCAACAAGGTTACCAGAGCTGCCCTCGCTGTCGTTCAGTTTGTGATGCTGACTGAGGATGGAAGGACAACAGCAGAGCTCTAGGAAGCTGCACGTGCAGTACCGATGGCTGGAGTAAAACAGCAAGAACAAAGCACCGAGGAGTTTCCCTTGCCCGGAGTGAAATGGAACAGAGCCCATTTCTGGCCAGGGCAGAGCCAGTACAAGGTGCATGCTGAACCCCAGGTAAGAACAGAACAAACTGAAGGAGCTCTGACATGAGAGCACAGGCTGTGCAATCTGTGTCTTCCCTCAATCCAGGGGATGATAACAACTGTGATCTGCTTGTCCTGCCTACTCACACACCCTGGAATCTGATTTGAGGATTGAACACGCACCTGAATCTGCTAACCAGGAAAGTGAGCCAGCTGGGGACAACCTGGCATGAAAAGACAAGGAGCTTGCTTACACCTGCTACCAACATTCCTGGGAAGGGTGTGGATGAGTAGTGCTTCTCAGTGATGACATCTCCAACCCACTGAAGCAGGAGTGTGTGGCACTGCTCAGATCAGCACTCCTGCTCCTTTTCCAGGCCAAACCCTGCTTTCTGCCTTAACCTCGGGGGGCCCTGTTCAACCTTGATTCTGCTCTTTTTGCAGCCCTTTCAAACAGTACTTACCACAAAGCCAAAAGCAGAAACTTCTGCTTTAAGAGAGTTTCTGCACTTTCTGCACAAAAGGCTCACAAATTTCACTTCCCTGCACAGAAACACCTCAAACCAAGCACAGCTGAGCTAACCTGAGGGGCTATTTGAGGAGCAGTGTGTGACCCAGTATTTTAAAGCAAAGACCAAAATGCAAATCTCAGAAGAGACAAACAGGAACTGCAGCACAGGTCCCCATGGCTTAGGGGAAATCCCACCCTGTGAGCAGGTGAGCTGTTTAATACCCTTGTTCCTTTCCAAACCTTCCTGAGGGATGTTTAAGACAGTCACTGCCACCAAAGCCCCTCCTGGCACAGGCCATCAGCCCCGAGCAGAATTTCTGTTTAGAAATGCTCTGTTAGCAAGTGACTCTTTAAAAAAAATGACTAATGGGTTATGTCGCGCTGCTCCAGAGCCTGCAGGACTCAGCAGCAGTACTCAGGTCAGCACGCCGCCGGCAGCCGTGACACAGCCTTGACATCGCTGCTCCCGCTGCGAGCTATTCCGGAGGCTGAACCCCACTGCAGCGGGGCCGACCCGCTCTCGCAGGGCGCCAGCACCCGTGTGCAGGTACCAGCAGCGGGGTGGGCACGCCGGGGCCGACTCCCCCCTGCTCCCCGGGCCCCGGCTCGGCGGAGGCGAGACCCTCCGGCGGGTCCCATCCCGCCCCACGGGAGCGGCCAGGGAAGAGCCCGCAGCCGAGGAGCGGCACCCGCGAGGGGCCCCCTCGGCACGGGCCGGGGTAAAAGGGCGGCTCTCCTGCCCCCCCCATCCGCAGGTGCCCGGGCCGGGGGCGGCGGCGCCGGGCCCGCCCTTACCTCGCCCTCACCGCCCTCCGGCCGCCGCCGCCGCCCGGCCCGCGGGGCGCAGGTGCCGCTCAGCCCCGCGCCTGCGCCGCGCACGCGCCTCCCGCCGGCCGGCAGCGCCCGCCCTCGGCCGGCAGGAGCCGCCCCGCAGCCCCTCACGGTCCCGCCGTCACTGCCCTCACATGTCCGCCCTGTGTCTCCTCGGCCCCCTCACGGTGCCGCATGTTCCCCCTGTGCCTCCTCACACGCCCCCCGTCACTGCTCTCACAGTCCTGCATGTTCCCCCCCTTGTGCCTTCTCAGGCCCCTCACACGCCCTCCTCACGGTCTCACCTGTGTCCCTTCGCCGCCCGCCCTATCGCTCCTCGAGCTCCCGTCCCCTCAGTGTCCCCCTGTGCCCCGAAGCCACTCACAGTACCCCCGTCACTCCCCTCCACTGTCCCCACTGTGGCCCGCAGCCCCGCACTGCTCGCCCCCGGCACTCCCCTCACAGCCCCGCCTGTGGCCCCTCACAGTCCTCTCTGTCACTCTCCTCACAGTGCCCGCATATCTCCTGCCCCCCGCAGCCCCCTTAATGCCAGTCCCTGTCTCTCCCCGATCTCCTGTCTCCTCACAGTCCCACACGTCGCACCGCAGCCCCTCACCGCCATTCCCTGTCACTCCCCTCACAGTCCTGCCTGTACCCCCTCACTGCCTGCCCCTGTCACTCCTTTCACAGTCCCCCCGTCCCCACATTGTCACTTCAGTGACAGCTGCCCTAAAGAGCAAGACTCCCCCACCCTCGCAATCACCCACGGGACCAGGAGCGAGAACGTCTTTGAGGAGGTTTCTGGGGAAGAACAGCTAATATAACCATTACATTGATGGGAAAAATTGTGGCCAGCCTCGCCCAGACAGTGAGAGCAGAGGGAGAGGGAAACCAGACCCCCACGTGGCTGCAGAGGGGTTTTGGGGAGCAGCAGGCACTTGTGTGTTCCCCTGTGGGTGGCATCATCAACTTTTCTTCCTAATAGTACCTCCTGATGCTCACTGGGATACACCTTCGAAACTTGGGGACGCACCTCACTGGGGCTGCAAAATGCCTTGGACACCTTCTCCAGGGGGGAAGAGCAGGGACCTCTGGTATGGACATCTGGGGCTTTTGGCCATCTGGATCCTGCATCAGCTCCAGGGCTGAGTGGGTGCCACCAAAGGGCATCGATTCCCTTCTCCCCCCGGGAAAGCATGAGATGGGAGGAGGATTTAAATTAAGCCAGGGATTATATTAATACTAGCCTCAGTGATCTGTCAGAAGGGATGGGGAACAAGGAAAGCCTAGCGGGGTGAGGAGGGGGAGGGCAGCACAAGGGCCCAAGGTCGAGGCTGTTGGCAGTAGGGGACCAGGACCGCCTGGGGAAAATGTTGGAGCTCCAGGGGTGTGCGTTTGGGCCACCACTGTAAACAGCAGCACTAGGGCAGAAGTGCAGGTGCAGGATGCTGCTGGTACAAGTGGCAAACGCAGCCTGCACCACCCCTGGGAGATCCCTCCAAACCAGTCCAGATCCCCATGCCAGCTCTGTCAGGACCATGCATTGCTGGAGTGAGCCTCTGAGCATGGCACACTTGCCCTTGCCAAGTCCCCTTTGCCTGGCAGCTGTTAAACCCTGTTATTTGCCGGTATTTATTGATTAGGGATCTGATTTAGCATGTAAGGGGTGAGCCTGGATTCTGAACAAGAAAGAGCCACCACGGCAAATCTTGCCAAGGCAACAGAGGCATGGTGCTCTGCTGCAGCGCTGTGCCATGCTCTGCCTTCCTGCACCACCCCTGTCAGGCCTGGCA
Organism: Vidua chalybeata; assembly: GCF_026979565.1. Lineage (NCBI taxonomy): Eukaryota > Metazoa > Chordata > Aves > Passeriformes > Viduidae > Vidua > Vidua chalybeata. Next base: position 1,121,927 of record NC_071543.1, read on the forward strand.
GACACCTAATCCTCAGGGGATGCTGCCTGCAGGGTTTAGGGAGGGCAGCACATCCCTACAGCTCAGCCAAAGATGCCACATGGCCAGTGACCCCAGCTGACCGTGCTCATGCTCGAGGGGCCCCTGTGTACCTCCAGGGTAATCTGTGGGTGCTGGCAGCTGGTGGAGTCACTTGCCTACCTGAGCAGGGATGTGCCTGGTCTGATTTGGCTCCTAGTGGCTGTGCAGTCTGGTTTTCTTGCTGAGCTGGATAACAACCTGTTTGGCATCTGTGGTGGACACCAGTTACCCACCAAGCTGCTCTAGCACTCCCTTCCTCAGCAGGATAGGGCAGGGAGAAAGTAAGATGGAAAAGAATTTGTGGATCAAGATAAAGGCAGATTAATAAAGCGAAAGCTGCACGCAGAAGCTAAGGAAATCAAAGGATTTATTCTCTACTTCCCATCAGCAGGTGATGTCCAGCTGCTTTCGGGGAAGTAGGGCTTAAGCACTCATAGTGGTTGCTCTGAAAGACGGCTGCCTTCTTGTGTCTCTACAGCAATTATATTGTCAGACTTCTTGGCATTTCCTCCTCTTAACAGCTCTCTTCCCTCTCACGTCTCATACATGGGCTTTCGGCTTAAAGCTGGGTTCACCATCCCACTGCTCCTTGTCCTCCCCTGCTCAGGCAAGAAGAAACAGAGTACAGCACATGCATCGTGGGCTCACTCTCCCTCTAACCAGGGCAGGAGGGGACTAACTTCTTGGGGTGCCCCTGATAGCCATGGCACTGGCTTATAGGCATGAGGATGGACAGATATTTCATCAAAGTTCTGGAGCCAAGAAGGTGTTTTCTTCAAAGCTGGTGTTTTCATACCTGGATAATACATTGCTGCCAAGCTGCCAGAATGACACTGAGGCACTCTGAATCACCTTCCTGCACACAGCCTGTGTGCACTGAACACCCTCATCATCATTGTCTAGATCACTGTAGATGACCTCCAGCATTACTTAATTCTCTCAGGTGCTGGATGCCTTCACCTGTGCTGGTCCACTTTCCTGAGTAGTTCACAAGATCTTCCCAGAATAAATAGCTTGCCCTCACTCACACTTGAGAGGAGCTACCTGCAGAGACTGTAAATTGCTGCCACAAACCCTCAGTTTTTAATTAGTAGTTTTAAACAGCCCATATAAGGGCTAGCAGGGGCCTCGTGAGCTTCCACAATAAAGCCACCCACATCAGTCCTGGGTAAGGAGAGGGAGATGTATTCCCTGATCCTCTCCACAAGGCAGCTCCCCCAGCAGAGCAAGGCCATCAGTGCCAGGCCAAAGCACACAGCCATGGTTTGTACTAACATGTTCCCAAAGCCCAGCAAAGTAAAGAGATAAGAAATGCAGCCAGAAACACCGTGACCCAACAGGAGCTGCCTACTTAGTAACTACTATGGCTAAAGCACACTTAGCACAAGTTAAAGAATGGGCTTATCTGGGCATGACCTTGTGCTGGTGGGAACCTGCTGAGAGCAGCACTGCCCTGGCCCCATGGTCAGGATGGGACTTTGCCTGTGGGTCCTGGGCACCAGGGGAATTTGTCTGGAGATGAGGACATGGTCCAGGAGCCATGTGCTGGGTGAGCAGTACCAGGGCTGCGGGGGCTGCACTGGGGAAGGGACTCTGCAGGGCGCAGGGCTCCTTCAGCATGAGAGGTTTTACATCCCTGCCCAGAGAGGCTGCAGCATGTGTGCGGCTGCTTGGCTCTCACTGCCGGCTCTGGGAGATAGGGCCAACAACGGAAGCTGGTGCCAAGGTGAGGCGCCCTGATCCTGCTTCGACCCCCTGCCAGCCTGTGGTCACACAATGCTGCCAGCTCATGCCTCGATTAATTCATCACATGTCCCGTGCTGCAGCTGGGGCTTCGGCCTCTGCTTTTGTTCCAGCCCCGGTGCACGGCTCTGCAGCTGCTTTCTCCAAGGCGTGTACCCAGCAGCAGCTCCAGCCCATGGCATCTGCTGTGAAACACTTTCCCTCACAGGAGCCCCCTGAGCAGTCCTGACACCCCTAGCCTTGGCCACCTCCATTTGCCCTGAGCCTACAGCTCTGAGCAAGTTGCCAGGTACCCCATCATCCATTTCTCTCCCCAGAAAGGAGATCCATAGGTGGAGCAAAGCTGGGGAAGATGCATCATTCATCCCCCTCTACCCCACACAGCTCAACCTGCCCTAAAGAAGTGACCTGTGTTGTTTCTGTGAGCTGGTCTGAGGCAGCAGGGAGGGGGCCATGCCTGGGCTGCAGAGCTGCCTCTCAGACACAACACTGCAGGCAGGGGCTTGTCCCAGCTTCAGTGCAACCGCAGGCCTGGCACTGGCTGAGCCACACACCACTGCCCTCCCCTCCCCGCCCATCCCCAGCTCTTCCCAAAAACCCCTTAGCTGGTTTTTAGGGACATGTTAAATGACAAGGCGGCAGAGCAGGTATCACCATAGGAGGCAGCACCAGACATAGTTCTACCCTGATGTAGGTGCACAGACAGGCTGGGCCTTTGGCAGACAGCACAAGGCATCTGTTGCAACATGCATACCTGCTGCCCATGGCTCCGGAGCTGGTTCCTGGAAAACCACAGAGGAATCTGCCAGGCTGGGCAGGGGGGAGTTCAGCCTGTGCTGCCACGGACTCTGCCCTGGGACCCACAGGAAAGGCACACGGCAGCAGGGACAGAGGAGGGGGACAGGGGCCACGTGGTATCCTGGCTTTCGCTCGGCAAGGAAAGTGCATTAACAGAGGCACGGAGAGAAGCTGCTCCTGCTGCAGCTCTGGAGGTGTCTCTGCCCTGTCTGAAGGTGATTCTAGGGGGAGTGGCAAAGGATCATATTCCCAAGCTGACCCTCAGTTTGTACCCTGTACCCCACCCACTGTGCTGAGCTTGTACCCTGCACCATGCTGTGCCCAGCCTGGCCCCTGGTGCCCTGTGGGCAGCAGGAGATTCCCATACAGGTTCATCCAGGCAGGTTTGGGGCTGTGATACCACAGGATACCACCAGCACTGGCAGTGGGGCACACAGGCTTGAGGACAGCAGTGTCCTGGCAGAGGACACTGATCTCTGCCCTGGCCAGACAGAGTGAGGTGACATTTCCTTACCCACCGTGGAAAGGCTTTGATTTAGTTTTTCCGCCCCTTACATCATGAAGGTGCATGAGCAGTCTCAGGCACCCCTGGCAAACTCCCGACATCTGTGCCATGACTTGGGCATTGGGTGGATGCCTGCTGCCATCACTGCCATGGGTTTGAGCCCCCACCTTATTTCCCCCTCCGCTGCCTGGGATGTCATACCCCAGCTGTTGCCTGTGGAGAGGAATAAATCATGGAGAGGGGGCTATGCATAGGGAACAGGGGAACAAAATGGCTTTTCATGCCATAATCCTTTGTAATAAAACACCAGAGGGAAGAAAGATGATAAACAATGTCTCCTGTGTGAGCCAGCTGCTTCCTAAAATAAAGCGCTCCTTTGCTCCGTCAGCTGCCCCGGCTCGGGCGCAAGTGCGGGCGCTGCCGCAGACACCGGACCGCGTTCCCGCAGGAGCACATGCTGCCGCAGCTCCGGGCACGGCCCCTCGGGCCCGCGGGAATCTGCAGAATGCAGCCGGCGGGGGCCAGAAGCGAGCACTGAGTTCCGGCCGCTGTCAGGAGCGGGCTGGGAGCCCCCCATGGTCTCGGCATCTGCGGCGCCAGCGGCCGAGGCGCGCAGCCGGGCTGCTCCCACCTGCGCCTCGGGCCGGCCACAGCCCCGGCAAATGCGAGCAGCGCGGGGCTGCGGGGGCGCTCCGTGCGTGACTTTCCCAGCTTTGTTTAGAGCCAGGTGCTGGCAGGAGCCTGGTCCTGAGCAGGAAGCTCTGCGTGCTCCCGGTTCATCACTACTCATGCTGAGCCCTCCTTGGCAGGGGATGAGTAAGCTCCTGCTGGTAAACCTGACCTCCAGGGCATTATTTCAAGAGCAGCAATAACTTTTGCACCGCCCGGGAAGGTGATGGGTTATGCTGAGTGTGTGCAGCCCACAGGCCAGTTTCCCAGCACAGGTGTCCAAAGGTTTCTGGCTCGCTGTGTGGGTGCAAAGGGACAGTGGCTTTCCCTCCCCAAGGCCATGGGAGTTCTTCAGCACAGTGCTTCTCCCCACAGGATGGGGACAGCTTGTCCGTCCATCCTTCCCATCTCACCAAGTGGCCCCATCACACACAACTCCCGCACACCATGGTAGCCTACTGTCAACGCCTTTGCCAAAGGACTGTGGTCACTTGCCCACACAACACTTTCATTTCCCCACAATTGCTCCTTCTCTTCCGCCTTCCTCATTTACAGCCACATGCTTTCCTCTTTAACTATCCCCATGTACAGAGCCTCCCCAAGCACTCCCAGCAGAGGTTTCCCCTGGCAGCTCCTGCTTGCTGCCCCTTGTTCCCATCTCAGCCTCAGCCACCATGGGGAGGTTTGAGCTCTGTGCTTGGCAATGTGTCTGGGCAGGCAGCAGAGACCTGGCAGGAAAAGGCCAACCCAAGTGACACAGAGGTAGTGGCATGTTTTCCCCAGGGATGCAGGGAATAGGGAGATGGGGGTGAGCAGGACCCACCCATTGGAGAGCTGCAGCACTCAACTGTCTGTGCAGCCTGGCTTCACCTTATCCTGTTTGCTCTGGTGCCAAACACGTACCTGCTAAAGGAGGTTTGCTCAGACCATCTGCAGTTCAGGTCGAGGTTGGCAATTTCCTGCCATCCAGGAGCTGCCTTAGGCCTTGATCACTGGCTGATCTTGGCTCTCACCGCTTTCTGCTGCAGTTCTGGGGGCTGCCAGATGTCGAGTGACAAAGGGAAAACCCTGCCTGTCAGAGTGCAAAAGCCTCCCTTGCCCTGGGTGAGTTCTGCTACAAACCAGTGTGGTGCTGTGGGACATCAGGAAGGTGCCACAGACTGGCAGGGAGCCGTGGGACACAGGGGAGCCCAGTACAGGGCAATGCACAGGCTGACTCAGGCACCTCCTGCCAGAGATGGGGTTATGGTCCCCCACATGTGTGTGTTGGGCCAAATCCTCTCCTGTCTGAGTCAGAGAGGATGGAGCAGTGGCAGGGACAGACACCCATCCCAGCCACAAGCCCTGATCTGAATTCACCTCATGCTGCTGGTCACCAGGTATTTGCCCAAATTCCTCCTGATGGTGACTCACTCAGCCTTCTCCTCCCTCCTCTGCAGCGAGGTCACAGCTCACCATCTCATTGAGCATGGGAGGAAACCACCCAGAAGCAGCAGGATGGGCCCCAGATGGGAGAGGCATGGATTATATTCTCCTGGCATTGCTAAGAGGGGCTGACATGAGTAACTCACCTGGTGCCCAGCGAGGGAAGGGTCATAGAGCCCTGTCAGGAAGGCCCAGCTCCTGGGATGGCATCCTCTGTGTGTCGGTGCCTGCTGGGGCAGTCCATGCTGCTCAAGCTGCCACATTTCTAAGGGACATCAATCTGGCAGGTGTCTTGGCTTCCCACACCACTGGCAGCTGTGGGCCCATGTGTGCCAGGGTGAAAAGGTGAAGGTCTGGGATAGGAAAGGAAAGTGCTGATGTAAAAGGCTTTTCTGGAATGGTTGTCCCCTTACTAGCTCATGCTCTGCTGGCAACAGGGACATTTTGGACGCCGGTTAGCAAAATAGGTAACTCTCAGTCTTGAGGATAGGGCATTTGGGTGTGTAGACAGGGAATTTGGGCAATGTGTTCTGGTACTTCCTGTGCACCATTCTGGTGGGGAGGTGGTTGGGAAAAGTGCCTGGACTGCCCTCCAGGGGAACACAGGACATTGGCCATAAAACACACAGAGATGTGTTTGCTGGGGAGCTGCTCCCAGCTCCAGCTGATGTCCCTGGGTCCAGGCTGGGACTACCAGCCCCTGGGGTGACTTCCTTGGGGCACAGACCTGGCTGTGCCAGCACTTAACCCCACGTCTAAATCTGTATTACTACACGCTGGGGTTGGCTGCAGCGAAAAAGCAACCCAAAGCCAGATGCATCGACATCTCTGTGGCTCCCCAGGATGCATGGGGATGCCATGGGCTGCTTCCACAGACTCAGGGTCAATGCTGGAGCCCTGCCAGCTTCTGGCACCAGCCGCCCTGCTACGTGGAGCAACCCACAGCCCTGGTCCTGGCTGGCAAACCAGCTGGCTCTGTAGGACTGGGGTGCCCAGCACCGCTGGCAGGCTCTGCTGCCTGTGTGCGCAGCACAGGGTGAGGGGGAAGTTATTGTAAGCACAGCAGTGCCAGGGAGGGGACACTCCTGCCATGGCCTTGCAGACGTCCATGTGACTCAGGGAGAGATAAGTAGCCTGGTGCTTTTCCATGCCCGCAGAGGGGCCCGTTGGAGCATGTCGCAGGGAGAGGCATCGGGGCGGTGTCAGGAGCAGCCAAGGTGCTCTGGGCAGCCACTGAGACCTCCCTATCCCCAAAAGCAGCACTAGGAGGGGAGACCAGCACTGCCACTTTGTGTTTCCATCCCAAAAGCTCCACTTGGTTCAACTCAGCCTCTGGCTCTCAGGGATGGGGAAAGGCTTCAGGCTGGCTTTACCTGCCTCTGCTCCGTAAGAAAAACCACCCGAGCAGGGACATACCGTCACCCTGACAAACCACCCTGGCTGCTGGCACGGGGAAGAGACTTCTGTGTCCAGGATAGGGTTCTGTCCATGGGACATCAGGGTGCTGAAGGGGCACAGCCACCCTTCCCAGTGTCCAGCCCAACACAGCAGCAGCCCCAGCTGGGCCTCTGCATTGCTCTCTGCCCTTGCTCCATGGAAAACCCCACACGCTGCCCCGACAGCGCACAAACACCAAACTCTTACCTGCAGCTCTTTCAATTCTGCTTTTTAAGGGGTGGAGGCTGTGGCAACCACACAGGCAGTGTTATTTGCAGTCCTTGGCAGGCAGTGTGGGTGGAGGCACCGGGCAGATAGGCACCATGTCCAGACAGGCGCAACAGCCCCGTGTTTGTCCCCAGCTGACCAGGCTCGTTAGGAACACTGACCAAAACTGTTAGCTGGCAAGTTTTGGCTAGTCTGCCTCCACCTCCTCTATAAATGGCCTGGTGTGTTCAGTGACCCTGCAGGCCAGGTGGAGGTGAGGCAGTCCTGGCAGTAGCCAGGAAGCCTCAGCATAAACCTGGAGGCACTGTCAGAGCTCACCCACACTGTGCTGGCAGACAACTGCAGGACCCAGGGAACTCCACCCCTGCAAGGCAGGGCTGGGCTCAGCCCCGAGAGTACCCAAGGGATTTACTCCATTCAAATCCATCCTTACAGGGCTGAAAAACCACCTTCAGTCAAGGGTAGGGGTGGAGGTTGGCTCAAGGGGAATGGAAGGGCAGTGCCATGCAGTGAGGGGAGAACTGTGCTCCAGGAGCTGGGTGGGCAGAGCTGGTCTGGCCACCACACCAGCAGGATTCAGGCCAGCATTGCCACTGCCAGCACCTCCAGCCACGCTGACAAGGCACCAGCCCAGCTCCACAAGGTTTTAGGCAGGGGACACCAAGTTTTCCAAGGCAGAAGACTCAGCCTTCACATGGGCAGCAAGACCCAGGTTAGCCTCTGCTTTTAGATGCACCAATAAACCACAATGGTGGTGGAGCACAGTGGCCACGATCACGCCAGCAATGCTCCCGGTTCCCCCAGGGACCGATCCCCAAGCAAACACTAAGCTGGATTCACCCTGCAGGGAACCATCCCACATTGCTCTCTGAGCAACGCTGAACAACCAGCACTGCTGTAGCACCAGGCAGACCTCCCCGCCCGCCAGGGCAAGCCAAGCTACAGTCAGAACCTTTGTCAGGGAAGAAGCCACAAGCCATAGGTAGATCATTACAATTTTTTATTTTATAATAAACTCCTCATTTTTCCCCCAAGGAAGACAAAAAACCGTGAGTGAGGCTACAGAACACTGTCAGTGAAGAATATGCAAGACAGACCCAGGCCAGAGGTGAGGCCAGAAAGGTTCCCCACTTCTCCAGGCAGAAGGGGTCCATGCCCAGAAGCCTCCACAGCCCTTGCTCATCTCCCCACTGCATCAGAGCAAGATCAGTGCTGTAACAGGAGGCAGCTGAAGCAGCAGAGATGTCATCGTGTCAGGCTACTGATGGACTGAGAGGACCACGCTTTGTCCCCCCACCTGCCAAAGCTGCCAGCAAAGTGGGACAGTGTGTTAGGTGATACAGCTGTTTTCTATACATGTATGTGATGTAAATTTAAAAAAACCCACATGATTCATTTCAAAGCAAAATAATTGAGCAGTCGCTCTTCCTGCCAGGCAATCTCTCTCTAGGAAGACTTCACACATTCCTTCTCCTGCTCAATAGCTGCAAGAGAATAGAGGCCCATTAGTATCTAGTGCTTTTTTTTTTTTTTTTTTTTGTGGAAGCACGAACTGGAGAAGGTTTCGGAGGATTCATTCAGGCCCTGGTGGCCAGTTTTGTGGTTTGATCCCAAGTGGGGTGGTTTAACAGTCAAGTTAGAAGATGACAAGCCACACGCGTGCGTGGCAGCAAGTCGGGCACCTGTCTGCGTCTGTCCGCAGGAAAGTGATGCCCTGAGGGATCAGTTTGGTGCAACAGCCCTCTCCGAGGGCCCATGCCCGCTGCCCCGGGCTGCACACACCTCTCTGCCCGTGGCTTTCCCCGGGCCAGAGCCCTGCCGCCCCAAACCGCCCCTCTCCCCCCGGGTGCCTCGGCAGTGAGACCGGCCCCCGAGGGCACCGGTCCCCCGGTCGTGCCTCCCACCCCGCCAGCCCCGCACTCACTCTCCTTGGAGGGCAGCGTGTTCTTCTCCTCCGTGTTAGTTTTCTTCAGCTTCTTCTTGTCGAATTTCTCCACCTCCGAGAGGTCTGGTTTGTCGCACATTTTGCCTGCGAGACCCCCGCCGCAGTCAGCCGAGGGATGGGGACGGGAAGACAAAGGCGGCCCCGGCCCCCCCCGGCCCCCGCCGCGGACAATAGCGCAGGGCGGGGCGCGCCGCCGCCCCGGGCACCGCGCCGCTCGCCGGGCCCGGGCAGCCGTGCAGGGCGGCCGCCGGTGCCCGCACACGCCCGGGGAGCCCTCCCCGCAGCGGGCAGCCATGGCCCCCCGGGACCCGCCGCGCCCGCAGCCCCCGCCCCGGGGCGCCTCGGCGAGTCCCTCCTCGCAGCAGCGCTGCGCGGGGCCCCCCTCCGCGGCCCAGCCCGTACCTGCGGCGCTGTCCGGCGCGATGCGCGGTGGATGCGATGCGCGGTGGATGCGATGTGCGGGTGGTGCCGGTACCGATCCCGGTCCCGCTCCCTGCGCGCCCAGGTGAGTCTGGAGCGCGCGCCGCGCGGGGCGGAGCCTTTTATAGCCCGGCCGCCGCCCAGCCCGCGCGCCCATTGGCTGCCCGCCCGCCGGGGAGCGCGTGGCCCGCCAGGGGGCGGCCGTTCCCGCCGTGCCGCGCGGCGGGGGCGCGAGCGGGACCGAGCGTGAGGGGCCTGAGGGAGACGGCGAGAGAGGGGGACGCCGAGTGACGGGTCAGCGGGGACATGGGTCACACAGCCCCTCAAGACACACACGGACAGGTGGCACACAGCCCCTCACGCGCGCAGACACAGCTCCTGCTGGCCCCACAGAGGGGCATGGCGCCCACTGCCCCTCCTGTGCGCGCACGCACCTGTGAGGGGGCAGGCTGGTGCCTATGTGACCAGATGACTCCAAAGCCACTGTCCCAGCCTCCACCCGCCCCGCCAGAAGCAGGTGCCCCACAGCAATGGACGCAGCTGTGGCCCGTGTGTGTCCAGGGATGCTCCCACTGCCGAAGCAGAACTTGAATAAAGCAAGCCTTGGGCTAAAGCCAGCAGCCTATTCTCACACCTGTGAGAGATGCTTGGCCACTGCCACTCGTGTCTACGCTGCCTCTGGCCACAGCGCTTCCTGGGGAGGTCTGGTCACTAAAGCAGCAGCATGGGTGGACAAGAAGATGACCATACTCACAGGCTCTTGCTCGGCAGCAACAAGCCTGGGGAGGAGCCCAGACTGTGCAGATGGGCAGGTGTGCAAGCGGAAGGAACACCTTTGGTGGTAAAAAGCCAAGGGGCAGTGCACGCAGCCTGTGTGATCCCAGCAGGAAGAATAATGGCAGCCTGGGGGGCACTTGCCTGCTGGCCACCAGGATAAGAGGGAGTAGAGGGCCAGGAGGGTCCTGTAGGTGCTGTAAGGGAATGAGGGGAAGGGGAGCACACAAACGAAAGAGTATCGTGACTGCAGATGAGGCTTGCAAAACCTTTCTACAGAGATCTTGGTGCCATGGCGAACAGGAACCTGGTACAGAGCACCAAGGGGTAGCAGCTGTGCTGCAGCAGCTCTCACCTCCACCTCCTCCTGGCCTGCCAGCCTCTGGGTTTTGCTCAGGGCTTATTGGAGATTTTGCAGAGAAAATCCCCAGCAATCCGGAGGGAACACTTGCTTTGTGTTCTTTAGCAAGACGACTGCCCGTCTTGGCAGGAGGGACTGGTGCTATCCAGCGACAGCAGGTCACGGCCGGAGGTGGCCCTTTGCCACAAACCCCGAGGCACTTCTCACTCCAGCCAGCATATAGGCTCTGAACTCAAGAGGCGCCAAGAGTTGGCAAATGCTGAAAAGGCAAAGGCCAAGATCTAAGGCCAGGTTGCTCCTGCGAGAGGAGTCTGGATGAGAAACAGCCTCCCGTTCCTGTGCCTGGGGGAGGGAAGGAGAGGCTGCAGGCAAAGCTCCAGGCCAGGCTGCTCCCAGAGCAGCTCTGATTTTGTGGTGCAGCCCCAGGCAGGGCCAGGTTTGGAGCTGCAATCCCAGGCAGGGCTGCCTTCATGAGCATCCTTCAAACCCACCCTGCAGAGCCTGCATCACACAGCCCAGCCCCAGCGAGAAAAGGCTCATCTTTCCTGCACAGCCAGCGAGAACCAAAACATCCATTCCGTTTCAAAATGAACGCAGGAAATCCTTTTTGCGTTATTTTTTGCGCTTGTTTTACCACGTGTTTACTCTCTGACTGTGCTCACCTTCCCCTCAGCTTCCCCCTTTGCTTGCCTGTTCTCCACATGCTTCTCCTTTGTGGATGCTGCAGTCTGACGTAGCTTTTGTCCCCGGCAGGCAGTGAGTGCAAAAGAGCCTGATCCCCACCCTGCCTGTGCACAGCCCCTTGCCAGCACCAGCTGCACCCAAAAACCTGCCCACCACCCCCCCAGCCCCTGAGACCAGCCGCACCCACCACTGGCAATGCAGCCCCGTGGCAATGTGTTGCATCTCCTGATGCTGCAGCGCTTTGGAACCCCCGGGTCTTTGTCTGGGCACAAAGCCACCACGGTGGCCACGCAGGCAGGGGAAGGGGAGCTCCCCCTTGCTCAAGCCACACAGGCACCACCACACTCACACAAACCACGGCCAGAGCAGCTTTAAAGCCAACCCTGTGCACTGCCAGCAGGGGAGAGGTGAGGCTGCTGCTGGGGAGCTGCTAAAACCCATCTTGCACAAAGAACAAGAAAGGAGCTTATATCCCAGCAAGAGCTTTTCCCCGACAAATTAGCAAAGCCTCCCATAACTGCACAACCAGCTTCTTTCTTACGTCTTTTGGCATTTCTGCTTTCAATAATTTATAACAAAAGAACTGAGACATCAACAGACAGGGAGAAAGCAAAAACAGCCCTGACCTGAAATAGCACAGACTGACTGCCAGCCATTTTAGATGGGTTTTAAATCTTGCACAGAACAAGGCTGCCAGGGCTGATACAGCCTCCCTGATAGCCATTTCCAGGAATGCCTTATTCTGGAAGGAGGCAGGAAGTTTTCTCTGACCAGAGGTTTTTCTCAGCCTCCTGACCCATCTGCCTGCAGGGCACCACCACGACAGCTGCCAGGCTGAGCCACTCCACAGCATGACAGCACTTTCTCCCATTTTCACCCCAGCCTCCTGCCACAACCCTTCACATCCATCAGGGCAGGAGCAGACAGCCCCAGGAAGGGAGCAGCATACTGGGGCTGTTGTGTCTTACAGGAGGGCTCAAGCCTCCTGTGGATGTTGCTGCAGTTTATAAAAGGGCTTGCTAGCACCATTTGCCCCTTGCCCAACAGCAGCAAGACAAGGTGCTGCTTTCTTTAGATCACAGAAACACTGACTCCAGGAGACCTCCTTACATCAGTAAGGCAAGAGGGAGGCGCCAGCAAATTATTTTGAGGTGTGTCTCCTGGTGCTTTAAACAGTGGGCATATCCTGCTACCTGCAAGGCACATCTGGTAAACTCAGCTCCTACCCTGTGCATTAGTTTCAGGTACCCAGGCAGGTGGGCAAGGCTGATACAGGACTACTGATTGCTGTGTTCCTTGTTCCAGTGAATTAACAGCAGGCAGCAGACAGGCATGAGATGGCTACCAGCATCCTCACACCTTCAGCCACACACCAGCTGTGCCTGTGGCAGAGGGAGCTGCTGGAGCCCTACCCTGCTCCTCCAGACCTCCAACTGCAGGGGCACAGCAAATGACTCAGTCGAGATTTTCTCCTGTTTTGTACAGTAGTAACTCAGACAGCTGTGAGGAAAGTCTAAGATACCCCACAGGTCACCTTAAGGCTTTGGTGAAGTCTCCATCCCTTCTGATCTGAAAGTTTCAGAGCCGTGTAACTTCACGCAGGTATGAGAACTCTCCCAAGGAGGTATCTCCCGTCCTTTGTAAGAACTACAATGTCATACAGCGTATTAAATCTGTGCCCTCTCTCAACTCAAAACCCTGGTTTTATTAAAGTAATTTGAAAAAAACATTATATACTCACTTACAGCAATGGTCTCCTGTATAGAAATGGCTGTAAAGCCCTGTTCTGTTTTTTTATCAAAGCAAGGTGAAATCTGCTACATAATCCTGACAAGACCCATAGCACCCACCCTGCTATTTGGGGAGAAAAAAAAACCCCATTTTTTCCCACTTATTCTCTGGCCAGTACCGCAAGACATTTTAACAGATGCATGACAATTGTGATCCTCAGCAAATGCCTGCCTGAGGCTGTGGTGGTCATGTTCAATCTAGGCCTGGAGGTCTATTTGTAATGCCAAGGACCTTTCTCTAGACCTGCCACCTCATCCTTCTGACTTCATACTTTCCCATCTGCAACACACAATGAGAAAGGATCAGGGTTTAGTCAGAACAAGTGCTTCTCAGGACATAATCCTACTGTCTCTGATTATCAGCTTTGTGCGAGACACTTACAAATTCTTCCTTTGTACTTGTTAAAATATTCAAGCTTCCTCCACCTGAACATTATGTGAACGAATCTGCTCAGATACATAATTGAACAGTATAAAAGAAGCTGCACTACCACCTCTAACAATTAATTAAGTCCAGGAAATCAAACATGGACAAAAGGAATTAGTGCATAGTCCCATGCTATTCCTTCCATGCAGTATGAACAGAGCCAAGCTGGACCTCACAGCTGGCCACACACACAAGGGTTAAACCAGATGACCTTCCAAGGTCCCTTCTAAATAAAAATATTTCATGATCTGCCCTTAAAATGACCCAACTCGGAAGATTCATGTCACTTAAGGTGTTTAGAAGTATTTACAGGCAGAGGCCATGGTTTTTAAATAAAAGTTTAATTCCTTCATCAGGTCTTAACTTGAAACACAAATGCTGCTGGAAATCCTCCCAGCGCTGCTCTGATGTCCTGGCTTTTGGCTTTCAGAGCAGCAGCAGGATGGCAGCAGGGGCTCCCATACAGGAGGTGGGATCACAGACTCTCAGGAGAGCTCAGTGCAGGATGCAAAGCAAAGAAGCAAGAGATGCACAGTTTCCAGACAAACACCAATTCTTATACAAAAAGGAAAGCTCTACACTAATAGAAGTGTTAATGTTGCCACAGGACAGGAGTTTAGGAAGGGAGAGAAGTCTTCAGTAAAAGGCACAACTAAAGAAGTACTTCCCTAGATTTTAACCACATCTTTCAGTTAGTTCCACTTATACCCCAGCCCCCAGCCTCTCAAAGCCATGCTGGTTACTCTAGAAAGTAATTTCAAGTTCCTTCTTTTCCCTTTTTCCCTTCCTCCAGCTCAAAACAAATAGAAAAGGAGTGCTTATTAAAAAAAAAAAAAAAAAAAAACCAAAAACAACAAAACAAAACCAGAATAAAACAGTTTGGTCTATAAACCGTAAGAGTTCAAGAGAGACTTAGCAGTTTACCTTACGATTGTCTGGTACATTTTCAAAGTATTCAAGTTTCAGATGATACTTATTAGATCCAAGAGCCTCAGCCAGCTCTAGTTTTGGTATTTTTCTTTCAAGCACTTTGTGGCCTGTCAGGTTGGTGTTAAATATGCAGTTTATGTATCACCCAGTATTATGTATCACCAGCCTCTTCAACCCATTGCCATTAACACTCCTGGGAAGCATCAGGCCCACTCCAAGGGCTCCTTCAGGTTTTGTTGTCCTGCAACCTGCAGTGCTCCTTGGCTTAAGGTATTTTGCAAGAAGCAACGCTTTCAAGGAAAGGCAGACAGTGAGCATGTGTCAGTAACTTCCAGGATAATAGGACTGTAACAGGCATTGAATGAGAGGCTGAGCCAGCTGGACACAAAGCTGTTGTGTTTCAGGTCACCCCAGCATCTGAGCAGGCACTTGCTAGATGCAACAACCTTGCTGCTGTCGGATAAAGAGGCTCTGTTCACTACTGTATTGGTAAAAAAAGGGTCAGGGGGTTGCACAGCAGGTCAAGGTGCAGCTGCAGCACATGACAGCAGTGCTCTAGTTAGCTAGCAAGGCTAACAGGGAGCTGTGAAATTGAGAAGCTGGTTTTAGCCTGCACTAGAAACCAAAGCACACAACCACCTCAAGTTCTCTATGTCAGAGTTTTTGGAAAAGAACACTTGTCCAGGATGCACCTTCCCCACTAAGCACTGCACAGGCTCTGCTCTCACCCTTGCTTTGCTGTGTAGTGCACTAAAGGGCATTTAATTTCATCAACAATTAAGAGGCATTCAAGTTTGTAAGCTACACTGATCTCCTTTTACAGGAGGAAGCTGTAGCAGAACCACCTCCTAGGTGTCTCCCAGGGCTTCACCAAGGGTCAAGCTTGGCCAAGACACAAGCCTTCCCCACCACTCCCCAAGGGCTCTGTCAGGTAGAGAGTGGTAAGACAGCCAGCAGTCTCTTGGGCTCTTGCTGTAGATCCAGATCAACATGTCCTAGGGAGCTCTACTTCCCAAACAATTTAGGGTGCGCGTGCCAGATCATCTAACCCTGCCCACAGACAAACCCTCTCCCTCCCCCCCTCAAAATAATTGTGGCAATTAGCCATATGTCAGTCCTGCTCTCCACAGACCTGCAGAATTGAGTCAGTGCTACTGATCAGCTCCATGCACAGGGGTGCTGGTGGAGTTGGCTGTTACAAAGATGAGCTTTCCCCCTCCAGCCTCCCAGTGTTGGGAACAGAGCCAGTAAGCCCGACTTAAGCAGGAGCTGTGGAGAACTGCACTGGAACAAGCAGAGTCTTCTACTGAACTTTACAACAAGCTGAACAACTTTTGGTTTTAAAAAAAAAAGCCATACAAGCAGCAGCTGACATCTGTTGTTATAAAGGGACATGGCTGAATAGGTAGGAAACAGATTCCCCATTATGAGTCCTCCTGATGGCCTCTGCAAGGATCATTGAGATGTCAATCACCTGGAAGGGAAGAAAGATGCATCAGTGTCATTGAGAAAAGGCATCAAACCTGAAAGAACTGCTGGGAAGTCAGCGAGAACCTAAAGAATAAACTCATCACCCACATTTTAACGTGCCAGATGCAGCTAAATTACTTCTACACAGGATTAGGATTTAATTACGTACAAGCCTGAAGATACCCTACAAATAGCACTACAAATATTCTAGTTGGTCTGTCAGTTACAGTCTACTATCACCTTGCTTTGCTCAGACTCCCTAGGCTCAATCTGTTCACCACAGGACTCTTATTCACTTTGTGCAGAGACGTTAGAGCAGTCTAAATCAAGATGAAATCACTTCCCTTGAGCCAAGAGGTTTTACCACTGCTGCCAGCAGTCTGAGAGATGAAGCTGCTGTGCTGCAGCTCAGCTCCTGGGCGCTGTGCTGGCTCCATCTGGTGGGGTCAGAAAGGTACCAGGAGGGAAAGCTGAGTCTCAGCCAAATCCCAGCTCTGAATCCCCACAGCTAAAGCATTTCAATATATGTAGCCCAGTAAGAATCACTATATTCATGGTGGATTAAGGAAATCAAGTGAAAATCATATTTAATGTTTTTTTATCTTTTAGATAGTTTGTCTCTGAAGGGAAGAAAAAATCAACAAGCTGCAGAGCAAAGCCTGAGACTTGTGACAAATCCTTTAGCTCTGTGTTCCTCAACATCAGACATCAGTGTGTAAATGTGAGGTATTAAAGGAGAGCCTGGAAAACTGCTCCACTGCAATCTTTGGCTGCAGCTACTTACACAGAGGTTGCCAGTTTAACATTTTGCCTACACCAGCTGCTGTGTGGAACCTGGAAACAAGGTGAAGCACCAGAAATGTTTTACATGTTGCAGGAGTATCATTCAGAAGTTAGTGCTAAAAGAAAAGCAACCCAACAGCAGCTTGCAATCAGCTTACAACATATTTCCAAAAGCAGCTTAAAATTGACTGCAGCTTCAACCAGTTCAGCTTCCCTTTCACCAGCAGCCCAGTAGTGGGGAAGCCTCTACACTCTCCTCACTGTATTGGATGAGTGTGAGTAGTGCCAGAACTTCTCCAAATGCTCGTGTCCTTGATATTGGTGCTGTGAAGCCAAGGCCCATTTGGAATTAAATCTGGCAAAGGACGTCAGGGACAACAAGAATGTTTGCCTTCTGTTATTGATTTATTTGGAAAAACCTGAGTGTAATGTGGGCCTGTTACTAAAGGGAAGGGGGACCCTGGTGACAGAGGATGCAGAGAAGGCAGTTAGTCAGCACCTTCTTTGCATCAGTCTGCAATGACAAGCAGGAGACCAGAGTAAGAGAACGTTGGAAGGAAGACTCTTCCTTAGGGAGGACTGGGCTAGAGGACACTTAGCTAGACTTGATATCCACAAGTCCATGGGCCCTGATGGAATATATCCATGAGTACTGAGAGAGCTGGGAGACATCACAGCCAGGCACTCATCATCAGTTTTGAAAGGTTCTGGAGACCAGCAGAGGTGCCTGAGGACTGGAAGAAAGCAAATAGAACCCAGAATTACTGGCCAGTCAGCCTCACATCCGTCCCTGGACAGGTGACAGAGCACTTCATTCTATGCACATGGATGACAAGAACATGATCAGGAATAGTCACCACGGATTCACCAAAGACAAATCATGCTTGACCAACCTGATCACCTATGAGGAAGCAACTACCTAGATGGGTGAGGGGAGAGCAGTGGCTATTGTCAACTTCAGCAAGGCTTTTGACACTGTCATGAAATTCTCACAGGCAAAACTCAAGAAGTGTACACTGGATGAGTGGATTGAGAACTGGCTGAACAGCAGATTCTGGGGCTCATTATCTACTTTTAGTTCTCATATGGATGGCAAAGGCTGGGCATAAAGTGACAGATGCACAACAAAACTGTCAGCACCAACATCAGAAGTTGCTGTCTACCTCTGTTTCAGCATTGCACACCATCAGCACATCACTCCTCCAAAGGGCACACATCCAACTACTTGCCTACATCGTGGCCCCATTAAATCAGACACCTGATCTAGGTAAAACAAGCCCTGAGAAAAAAAAGATTATTTAATGAACTGTTTGAGATGAACTGCAACAGAAGCTGCTTTATACCAGTGTAACACGTCTGTTACCCCAGAGCAATGGGGCCAAAAGAACTAGGCAACACTGATGGCAGTACCAACAGAACCCCTGTCAACACTACATAGTATTGTGGGATTTTCACCCCCAACAGGTGAACAGACAAGGCTACCACCCCCCAGGAGTGACAGAAAATAGATGCTCACCTGGATTTTAGGGCACTGCTTCATCTTGTCCTCCTGGGGTATTGTGTTTGTGACTACAACTGCCTCAAAACAGGCATTGTTGATGCGGGAAATTGCTGGCCCAGAAAAGATCCCATGAGTTAAGATGGCATAAACTTTGGTGGCTCCAGCTGACACAAGCCTGCAAGGGGGGAGTAAAAGGAGATGGATGAGAAACTCTCAGCAGATATTGAGCTGACATTAGTGCAGGGCACATGGTAAGCATGACAGGAGACAGCACCATGTGCTTAGGGAACAGCCTACCTTTGATTCCCCCCTCTCTACTGACTTGGGGAAAAAAAAAAAAACCAGTTTTACAAGTACCACAAAATCCACCACAGGCAAAGCACACACTGAAAAACCCCCATTGTTCTTAGCTCTGGAATATTTGGAACAGATCATACAAATCACCTTCTGTAATTTTTGCTTACACAAGGTAGCAGGTATTTAATACCGTGTTAATACTTTAATACTGTATTTAATACAATATGAAATACTGTGCTAATTTTGAATACTGTACTTAACAGTTAACCATCTTGCATATGTTGCTGTTTCTAGTGTGAAAGGCATGAATGATATCGAAGTTTTAAGAGCTTATTTCTAATACAAAACTAGCTGATGGACCAGACAACACTTAGTTCTACCTGGCATGGTCAGTGATGGTCCATTTTCAACACAGGGGAAAAAAAAGACACTCTGGTCTTCTACCTATTCCCACCACAAGAACTTTTACTGGTTTTTTTTTTTTTTTTCCTTACTTTGTATGACATGAATAATAAGAAACTGCATGAGCCTTGTGAAACTTGTCATGCAAATAATCTGCTTAACCCATTGCAGAGTGCTCAGTAAGAGCAGGTTCCTGGGTTAGGAAGGCAGCAGTCAGCCCCACTCACTTGTCTGCAGCGTGGCAGATGGTGCCACACGTGTCTGCCATGTCATCCACCAGGATGGCCACTCTGTCCTTGACGTCCCCCACCAGCACCATGCGATCGACCTCGTTGGCCTTCTTGCGCTCCTTGTGAATGAGGGCAAAGTCTACGTTCAACCGATCTGCAATGGAGGTCACTCTGAAGAGAGAACAGTTCCCAAACAACACTTAACTCCACAAAGCAGCTTCATCAAAGCTCTTTCAATACCAAGCACACTGCACTAAGAGGAGCTGTCACCACATCTGTTACTGCTCCCAAGCAATTAATAGAAGGCATTCTGCATTTCCCTTCAAGCAGCTAAACTGCAACCTCTCATCTTTCATCATGACCACTATAAATTAATTTGCATTTAAGATGAAAGCAAACCTTAACCAGCAAGGTCAGCAAGCTTGAAGTGATCCAAACACTTGGAAAGTTGTCATCCTTGTAACACTACACTGGAAAGGCTTAAGTTGTGTTATGACAGGGCTTTACTGTCACTCCTGTGAGCACTCAATCATCATGCACATAAGCACTGGCATAGATTGTGGCAGGATTACACATCCAGGAGATTCAAACACAGCACCTCACATTTATTTCCATTAAAGAGACTGCAGAACAGCCTTACTAGAAGGTTCTTAACCTTATATATTGATACTGATGAACAGTAAAGAGTTTAAAAGCATTAAGAGTGGAAGGAGTAAAACACACATGCCCACAAGAATCTCTGCACTTGAGGTAAGTAGACTCTTAGCCCCACTAGATCAGAGTTCTCATCCTGGTGGTCTTACACAAGACTGTTAAACTAAACTGAAGTATTTGGCTTTGCATATTTCCATAAAATACTGCACCAGCCAAGATCGACACATTTCAGTATAAGAGGCTTTTGAGCAGATTTTTTCAAGAGTCAGATTATATCTGGCTGGTTTGGCACTTCATATACTGTGTTATGCAACAAGCTGCAGAAATAGCTGAATGTACAGAAGGTCTTGCCCAATCTGTGGACCACAGCAAAGCTACAGAAGACACTGAGTGAGTGACCTGCAGTGTCAGTGTCTTGGCTGTCTGTAACACATCATTTCAAACATTCTGAGGCATGTGAATCAGATCAGCACCCACCAACATTGTGGTGTGACAGCCCTGGATTAAAGAATACATCTGTGTCCCTCTACTGTTCACATGTAGCCCTCAGACAGAAGCATTAAGGAACAGCCTGGTTTCTCCTAAAAAGCCCCTGAGAACATTCGGAGCTGCCCACAAACTGCAGGGAGATTGTCAGGCTATCAAAATAGAAATGTGCTATAGCATATGCTGCTGCTTTTTGGAAAGGAACCATCTATCTTCCTCGTTCTCAGGGAAGATGAAGAGTGGCAGCAGGCTTAAATCACAGCTAGATATTCAAATCCAGGGTAATAAAGTAAGAAAATGCCTCAACAGACTAAGCATAATTCTGCAAAGAAAGCAGCCTAGGTAAAAATGCATTATTAATCATCAGCAGTAAGCTTGCCTTGGCATAGGGGTGTAAGCTACACTGTTTCCTCCTTCAATTGGCATAAATACCCTTATACAAATTGGTTTAGTCCAAGGGCTGTAGCTGTTGTGCAATTCCTACCTATGCAGCTGTGATTCTAGAAGCTATTAAATCCTCCATGTAGCCCAAGAAATGCTCTAAACATTCCCTAGGAAGAATATCTGACCACTCTTCACCAGCTGTCCCAGACTGTCTGAGAGAAGGCAGACTGAAAGAAGGAAAATGTTCTAAAAATAGGGTCACAAGTAGGAATTGAAGTGGACACAGAAGCAGCATCTCAAGCTACCTGTCTGACAGCTTACCTCTTGGCTCCACCAGCATCTGGTGAGACAATGGTGCAGTTCTTCCACTCTGGAATATTCTCTTTGATCCATTTCAGTACAGCAGGCTCGGCATATAAATTATCAACAGGGATATCAAAAAAACCCTGCAAAGGAACACAACAGGAACAGATGTAGCTGAAAGTCCCATTCTAGAAAGAGTTCTAAAAATCCTTCTATATCATCAGGCACGCAGTCATCACCTTTCCACAGCTTTCAGCTCTCCTTTTTACTTCCCTTGATGTAAGGGCAGTAGTCTTTGGAGTACACAGAACAGTAATGTAAGAAGTCTTCAGAACCAGAAATAGTTCAGCAGCATAAGTAACACTTTATATTTAACACCTCCACAAAATGAAACTAGTTCTGTCCTGGGGGCTGCAGAAAGCCTGCAGCAAATGCATTCATTTCCAAAGCAGCTGGCTGCCTGTTTACAGTCAATCTTTAAAGCTCACTACCCAAACTGTTCACATCTACAAAACAGGCTTGAGTAACATCTGTCTTTAAACTACTGCAGCTGGTTCCAGAACTTTACAGTGACCCCGCAGACTTGTCCAAATCTCATAGATCACTAAATGCCAGACGTTAACCCTGGAGTAACAGGCAGGAGAGTAAGGAGCAGCTACTCCTGAGGAATGCTTCAAGGTACAGGGTAACAGACCCTTCTCACCATCATCCCTTCTGTTCTCAGCAGCTACAGGAACCAGGCTGAAACCAGCCCGATGCTGGAAGCACATATGCACAAATGAACCCATTAAATCTCATCACTGCTGCTGGTGCAAGGTCAGCACACACCAATTCCAAGCCCTGTAGGAAGAGGGGACCCCCTTGGGCTCAGTTATTTCATGCTCTTCCTGAGAACCTTCTCAGCTGTGCCCCCACAGATTTTTTTCATCTGAGACAGTATTTCTGGGCAAATCATACCGAAGTGTGAATGACTGCATTTCCAACTGTTAGAACAACAGCCAGCCCACTTACTTCAGCAGGCAGTAGCTACCTTACCCTTTGCAGCAATACAGACATCCTTCCCTCTGCCACACCCCTCTCAGTCGCACCAAGCTGGTTTCTTGGTCTTGAGCACTTGCTCAAGGTAGAGAAAAACAAAATCAAATTGAGCCTGCAGCCTCTCCTCTCCCTGGCAAATATTCCTGCCAGTTTTCTTACACAGCCCAGGTCAAGACTTTAGTTGCTCTGTGAGATATTTTGTTCGTAAGCCAACAAAGCCTATGAAAAATTTTCAATTCACTACCAGCCTGGGAGAGAACCAAGGCCAGCCTGCGTGGGAGGGTGGCACTGAATGGATACAAGTGGGATTGCCCCTCTTGCCAGGGGCAGGCTATCAGATCACTGTCCTGGTCAACTAAACACACAAATGCAGCTGTGCCAGGACACCTGAGGGCAGAACTAACTGCTCACTTCTCCAAGACAACACACTAAGTATCAGAAAGCTCTGCTCAGAATTTAAAGACACTCTCCATCTCACATTCCTCTAAGGTCTAATGAAGAATAAACAGTGTCACTACGTGGCAACAAAGCTGCAGTGATCACTTACTAGCTCATTCACACAAGACTCAGCACACTCAGTCTGATGAAGAACAACTGTACTTTCACTTACAGGTTAACCTGTTACCCACCTCCCCATCCAGTCCAAAATTCCCAAGTCTTGATCACGGCAGTATCTCAAAAAACAGATGACTGGAAAGCTTGCAAAGCAGTCAAGAGGCCCAGACTGGAACTGGTTAAATGCTTTCCTGATTTTTGCTCCTACCTGGATCTGAGATGCATGCAGGTCCATGGTGATTATGTGATCTGCACCTGCCACAGACAGCATGTTTGCAACCAACTTGGCAGAGATTGGAGCTCGACTCTTGTACAGGGAAAAAAAAAAAAAAAAAAAAGACAGTATAAGACAAGTTCAACTCCTTCATCAAGATGTCAGCCCTCTGCTTCCAGGCAGTGATTCACAAGCAGTTACTAAAAGGAGCTCTCATTAACATTGCATCTTCTCATCAGCTAGTGATTAGACTTTAGTATATTTTCAAGAAGAACTAGATCTTTATGAAAAGATCATTTTGCAGTCCAATGTCCCCAGGTTTAACAAACTGAAGAGAGGTTGGATATTCAGAGGAGGCAACAAAACTTCATTTAAATCCTCTCCAGCAGTCAGGACTTTCAAGGTGTGCATTCAACTTCCCTGCAGAAACCTTTACCACATCCCTCCCTTACCTTGTCCTTTTTGTCCTGCCGGGCATAAGGGAAGCAGGGGATGACAGCCGTGACTCTGCTGGCTGAGGCAATCTTACAGGCATTTATCATGATGAGGAGCTCCATCAGATTGTCATTGATTTCCCCACAGCCACTCTGCACAATGTAGACGTCCTCCCCACGAACACTCTCGCCTATTTCCACGCTGGGAACAGATGAGAAGACAGCTGGAGCCAAACACAAATTAAAGCACAGCCAGTACCTGTGCCCGCAGAGCAACCCAGGCACTGCATCCCCAAAGGTCTGTGGGTGACAGTGCCATATAATCGAGGCTGTTGAGCAGGAACGCTGCTGTTTATTTGCTCAGGGGCTATTTCACAGCGCTCACTCATCAGATTTAATGGTCTAGCCAGGAAGGCTAAAAGCACTCAGCACGTTCTCTTGATCTCAACACAAGCTGAGCATGTAAACACCCCAGAGCAGGCCTTGCTCCCCTGGAATCACAAACACAGGCATCTCTAAAAGCAGCAAGGACCATGGCCAGTCACCAGCCAGAGTAGGGGTCAAACTGCTACCGAAGCAACACTGCAGCCAGTTATCAGACTGAGACTCGTAACAGCCATTCAGTGGCTCCAGCAGGGAAGCACTCCAGCCTTTCACTCTGGAAAGGCTTCTGGGGTTAATTTTCTCTTGGATGCAGTGCACACTAATCCCTGCTGATGAAGGGCCTGAACACAAGCCAAAGGTCCTGTTTGCCAGCAGCAAAATGCCAGCTCCAGTGCACGTATGGACACACCTGCACCAGAAAGAGTGGGAAAGAAGCCACTTCGGGGTAGAGTTCTAAGTCTAATATTTCCTTCTCTGACCTTTCTGATCTCTTCAAACTTTTTTTGATGACTGTTATCTATTTATAATCTTACTGCTCAATATCCATCAGCGAGCTGCTGCCACCTTTACTGCCCACTGACTTACAGGATGCACCCATCTCTTGTGGAGAGTTTCTGCCAACGAGAACTCTCTGCTAGGGAACTGTGTGATTATCAGCAGTTGGCACTTAAGTGCCATCTCCAATATTAGGGAGATTTAAGATATTTATGGTACAAAAAAGTCTATGAATTATTCTGTTGAAACAGTCTTACTCTTTTGGGGAAGCACCCTCTGTCAGTTTATTAGGGTAAATAAGCTGTTTTTTAAGTCTTCAAGTCACATTACCTGCTGGCCAGCCAGCTAGATGGGCAAGAGCAGTTAATAACGAACAATGAGAACGGTGCAAGGGCTGTAAATCTAATGGAACTTTTTATAACTCCTCTCCACCTCTCTGTACTACCTCTGAGGTTTCACAATCAATACCCATGGCAAGAGGAACGTGATATCGTACGTCACATGTACATCCTGGAAAAAAAAAAAATTCTGTTTCCAGAAGGAGTGGGTTGGAGCAATCAAAGTTCTTTTGTCTTATACTCTGGTGTATATACGGTTAGTGTATTCTCTAAGACAAGCTTAAGGAGCTCCGAACAACTTTAAACCTCTTCAGCTTTACGCAGGATGGCAGCAAGATTCTTAAAGCACAGATACATCAAACAAGGCGAATGTTAGGTCTCAAAGCTGGAGGGACACAGCCTGCGTGACTGCAAATGCACCGTGGGATGCACGGAGGTGTGAGCCTCTTTCCTTAAGAATCCTATCGACACTCTCTAAGACTCTGAAGCTCCGCCGAGAAGTTTAAAGTTACCAGCTACGTGCTAAACACAAAGTTAGGAAGCCTCAAGTCAGAGTTTAGATTTAAGCGTGAAAAAGCCTAATCAGTGTAGCTGTAACTCCGAGATGCGCCATCCCATCGGCGGCTTTGGGATGGAGGGGGCAAGGTCCGGATGGCGAACTGCACCGCTCCAACACTTGCCACAGCGGCCAGGTCACACAAACCCTCCAAGTCCAGGAGCCCCGCGCGGCCCCGGGCGCTGGGGAAGGCCCAAAGGCGGCGGGGGAAGCGCGTGGGGCCCGCGCCGTGAGGCGGGGGCCGCCGGAGGCACGGCCCGGGCCGCACATGGCTCCCGGGGCGCACCGCGGCGCCGCCACGTCCGGCACCGAGCCCCGGCTCTGCCCGGGGGGACGCGCGCGATGCACCCCAGGGCTCCGGGGCAGCAGGGGCCCGGCGGCAGCGCTCCGGGGATGTCTCCGAGCGCAGCTCCGCGTCTCTGCAGCCGGGCCCGACCGCACGGGCCCCGAACTACAACCCCCGTCACCCCCCGCGCGGAGGCCGCGCGCTACCTAGCGCCGCAGCGCCGCGCGGCCTGCCGGGAGCTGTAGTGCGACCGCGCCCCGCCCCGCCTCACCATGTCTCCTGGTTGCTGAACTTCTTGGTGACCACCTTGCCCAGCTCCAGGCCCAAGCGGTCGGCGATCTTCTGGGACAAGTCCTGGTGCGAGCTACCGCTGAAGATCTTGATGTTGGGCATGGCGGCGGCTGCGGCACCGGCGCCCTTTTTCTCCTCCTCCTCGTCGCTCCGCCACGCAGCGCCCGCGGCTGCCGCGCGGGGACCCGCCCGCCTCCTGCGAGGACGCGGCACGGTGGGTACAGGTCACACCAGTCGCCTCTACGCCGCCATCTTACCCTTTCCCGCCTACTGCGCCGACTCTTTATAGCCTCTCCGCCCCTAGGCCACGCCCCCAGCCGCTTCCCATTGGCTGTGTTGCCGCAGGGGACGGGCTTCCGTTCACCGGCGCGGCAGAACTGGGCGGGGCTTAGCGCGTGCCTTCCCCTCGAGGGCGAGGGCGAGGCGAGCTCAGCCTCCCGTCGGGGGCGGGGCATAGGGCAGGAGGCGGCCCGCGGTTGGTCGCTGTGCGGCGGCCTGGGCTGCGATTGGCCAGGGCGGCGGCGGCGGCAGCGGGCGCGCGCGGTCGGCCCCGCCCCGCGCGGCCGCGGCCAGAGCGGCCGCCCCCCCCCCCCCCCCCCCCCCGGCGGCCATGATGGCGCCCGGCGCGGCGGGGCGAGGCGGCGGCGATGGCCCCGCTGCTGCCGCCGCGCCGCGCCCGCCGCCCCCGCCCCGCGCCCCCCGCCGCACCCGCCGCCCGCGGGGCCCCGCGCCGCCGCCGCCGCCTCCGTTACCTCAGCATGGCGGCGTGCCCGCGCCCGCCGCGGCCGTTCCCCGGCGCCCTGCGCGGCGCTGCGCCGAGCTGGCGTCACCCGGCGGGCCGCGTGTGAGGCGGTACCGGGTGACACCGGGGGGCAGCGGGCCCGCCGCGGCACCGCCGAGCCCCGCGCCGCGCCGGGGCTGCCGGCCGTGCCCTTCGAGCGTGGTTTTGGTTCTGGATCACGCTGCAGCCCGCGTGGGGATATTTTAACAGGCTGATTAATTCCCGAGGGGTTTTTACCTTCATTATTGAGTCCTATATATAATTTCATATATCTATATATAAATATAGATATAAAATATATATATAATATATATAAATATATAGATAAATATATATTATGTAAATATATAAATATATAAATATATATTTAAATAATATATATATAATTTATATTATATATAATATATTATATAATTTATATTTATATATAAATAAATATAAATTATATAAATAAATAAATCATATAATCATTTAATTATTTAATTAATATATGATTATATAAATTATATAATTTATATTTATATATAAATAAATATAAATATATCTAAATAAATAAAAATATATATAATATAATATATATAAATATATATTATATATATAATTATATATATAAAATTATATATATGATTATATATATAATTATATATTTTTATATGTATTATATAGGGATTATATATATGATATATATATTATATATAAAATTATATATATAATATATAATATGTATAGTATATATATAATCCCTATATAAAAATACATATTATATATTCCTATATATATGATAGAATATTTTATATATATAATATTATATATATTTGTACTCCCTATATATGTAGGGATTTTGTACCCAATTCTGTACCAAATTACATATTGATACATATATATGTGTGTGTGTGTATATATCTATCTTACATATAATTATCTATGTAACTAACTATAGGCTAACACCAAATCAGTCTTCTGGGAATATTCTGTTTGTAAGTGCCTGCATTATGCATATTCATTTATCTTTAGCGAAATTAAACATTGTGCTTAGGGGTTTTTTACCTTTAAACCTGGATATAATTTAATCATAGAATATCCTGGGTTGTGAGGGAATCCCAAAGTCCTGACTCCTGGCCCTGCACAGGACACCCCCAGGAATCCCAGCGATGTGATTTTTATGCTGGTTCTAAATTTCTGAATTCTCGTTCTCAATTTCTGATCCCGTCTCCGGTTGTTAATAGGCCAACACAGTCCTGTCCTTTTTCTAAGATGTAATTATCTCAAATTTCCTTTCACTGCTTTGAAGGAAATGGCACTCACATTTTAGCTTGTATATATTATATACCCCTTCAAAATAAAAAGGCCCTGTGGTTCGTCACAGAAAATGCAGGAATTGATAATTGCTCTCATTTCTGTGTTTGTGTCAGACACACAAGAACCAGCAAGTCCAGGGCAATGATGACACCAAGCCAGTGACTCTGCACTCCCTTTCTGTGCTTGTTGTTTTCCCCACAAATTGAAGGAGGAAGATTGACACATTTATGTAAATAATAATAATTAAAAAAAGCCACAGACAGCTTCTTCAGAATTTTCCTGCAATTTTGTAATTCCTACTCGTGTTACCTGAACTTCTGAGAGACAATAAACTTCTGCAGTGAATTTGACATTGATTTGCTTCGAGTCCTTGAGAATTCAACTAGAAGAAATCATTCACAGTCAAAGGGGGTCTGGGGCTGGACATGTTTTCTTTATTTTCTTAAAACTCTCCTGGCCCCAAATGCCGCTGCCACTATCCCCAAAGACCCATAAATTAATGACTACAATACCATACTTGGGGGAGGTTTTCTATAACACTTTGTACAGTGTCATTAAATTTGGAATTCATCTGCATAAAAGTAGATAATCGATTCCCATGCTTGGCATTGATGGCACTGGAATATTAATGTTGGTAATTTTGATTATTTTCTGGTGTAGCTGTAGCAGTTTTGAGATGCTGTGGCAGACAACAAATCCAGGGAACGGGGAAGGAAGAACACAGCCCTTTGCTTCTAATTTGTTGCAAATAATTGCTCATCTTAACAAACAAAATTAATCTTAGAAGTGAAGAAAATTTCACTAGAGAGTGGCTACTCATGGTTCAAGTGATGGGATTTGAGGATACCTCCCACATTTCCAGCAGACGCATTTGTGCCCCAAATCCACATCACTGCAGCCATTCACGGCTGACTCCAGGCCTTTGATCTGGGGCACACCTTGGTTTTGAAGTATTTGCTTCATCTGGTTTTAAATTCCATTTAATTGAATACAGAACGAGAGTTTTCTGCGCTCCAACATCCCAGGCACAGAGAAGAGAAACATCTCAGTTATTTGCGAAGCAGGCACTGGCACTGTGAGGCTGAAGGCAGCAGAGGGTATATTTAAACATGCAAATTGTGCCTCTCATTGATGAGCCCTGCCTGGGCTTCCCTCCACAGGACTTTGGAAGAAGCTTTCCTATCAGGTTCCTCCTGGCATCACAGAGATGCGATTTGGAGGAGTGAAAAATCTGACAAGAAAAAAAAAAAAAAAAAAGGGAATTAAATCCTTAATGCTAAAACCAGGAACTAGCAACCTGTTATGTGTAAAATCAAAGGGTTTTGTTTTTTTTTTCCCTTTCGGAGCAGGCGGCCAGGTGTGTTTTCACACCCACCTGCTTCCCTCACTACTTCAGCCTCCACCGTGCCTTTGTAGATCAGCCAGCGCTTTGTTCCTGAGGACAAAAGTCCACCTCCTAACGACTCACCGAGCTCTTGGAGCAGGATGACCGCAGGGATTTGCTTAAGCAGAAGCTCTTAAGGCACCAAAGTCTAAGTTAAACAAAGCCCAAAACTCGCTCAGGAGGTTCCTCAGCCACAGCTTGTCTACGAGCAGTGTGCTTTGCCATGCAGGGACAAGGAGAAGCAGCTTTGAAGAGTGAGAGGTTTTTCTGGTTCTTGGGATGAAAGGAGGGATTGTGTGCTTGCATCCATTGAAAACCAAACTCGCACTGGCTTGGGAGTCAGGACTTCTGTCAGGATATTCAAAGGATGCTCAGGGAAATGATCACAGATCGTGGAAGTGCATTGGAGTGTCTCAGCTCTTGTGTGGATGCCCTTATTCAGAATTAAAGCACCTCATTGCAGCTGGTGAGCCTCATTCTGAAAGCAAAATACAATAAATTGAATTATCTCCTTTCGATCGAAAGGATTTTATTTGGTTTTCCTGTGGTTTACAGTACTGACGAGCACAAGCTGGCCTCGGCAAGAAGAAAGGACAAGCTCATGGCCTGAGGTGCTGTGTTCCGTCAAGTTCTGTAAACTGTGAATTAAATTACCGTCCAACTAGTTTACTTACCTGATTCTAAGGAGGTGCAATTAATCAGAAATACCTTTGTGTGTCACAAGCTGAGAATGAATTCCCCAGGAAGTTTCAAGCAGCACATGAACAGCATCAAATTTCATGGCGATGTCAATCAAGACAAGTAGCCCTCGTCCCCCTCTTGGCACTTTCCTGCATACAATTGCCACTCAATTACCACCAGCCACTAATCAAGAGCACATTTTCATGCAAAAAGCCTGTGGCTGAGGGTTGTTATTTCTTTCTGTTGCCTTGTGACTTCACCGCCTCACAGCCGGTTCTGTTAATGAATGGCACTTGTTGGAAATAACACCGGCCTTGGTGGCTTGGTGGCTGAAAGTAGGAGCCGCGAAAAATTGGAGGTCAAAAAAAAAGTAAAGAAAAGGAGAGGTAGAGAAAGGGTGGGAGGATGGATAGGAAAGTAGAAGCTGAGGACAAAAAAAAAAAAAAAAATGCCAAAAAGGTTGGAAGGCTGAAAAAGTAGAGGCTAAAAAGGGGAGGGAGGCTGAAAGCTGATGCCAAAAAGGGGTGAGAGACTGACACGAGAGCAGAAGGAGAGGAGAGGCTGGCAGAGAGGGGGAAAGTTTAGGAATGGTGCTCACCCTTAGCACTGTAAATATTCCCAGAGTTACACAGGACATCGCTGGACCACACCCAGCAAGGAAAAGCTCACCTTTTATCGGGAAAAAGCTAAAATTCTGGGAAATAAATGGTATTGCCAAGTCTCCACTGGAACCAATACAGACTTGGAGATCGGTTTTAAAGGATCCTGACTGGTTCCCTTTTTGTTCCTGATCTTTCCACTCAGTGTTTTTACTGTGCCTTTCTATGGAGCCCAGGTAAAATATGAGGAATGAGCCATCTTGCCTTAGGAAGAGGTGTAGATTTAGGATTTTAGGAAGAGGTTAGATTTAGGAGTATTTCCAAGATGCTTTTCGAAAGTGGGATTTAATAAAACATTTTAAAGTGTCCTGACCTAGAGCATGTCCCCAGCCCTTTCATCTTCTCACCAGCTCTTGGCACGGGCAACAAACCTTAGAGGGGCAGCACTGGAATTTCTGCCACTTTAGGCATGGTGTGTTTGTTTTTTAATAACTTTAATATTCCAGCTACAGAAACCCTGCTCCATCCATTCCGTATGTGGGGGACAGGTGACAGCCAGGGCCACCATCTCAGCTGGCCTGGGAGGTTGTGCAGGAGCTGCAGTGGGATGAGGTGTCTGCTCGTGCCCTGCCATGGAATTACATAACATGACAGAAAAACCTCTGAGAAAATCTCCTATCAAGCATGCATACTGTTTTCGTGTATATTAGGCGTGTTTGGGTGCTGTAAATAGGCTGAGATGACTGTGCTCCCTGGCAGACTTCTCCCATGTGCACAGAAAGCCACAGGTGTCCTGCCCAGCCCCACTGTGACTGCCCACGTGAGGAATTTGTTAGGATATTTCACACAGGAATCCAGACACTGTGCTTTAAATGAGGAGAAAATGTAGACCTGACTCACTTCCATTTGACTGTCAGCTCTCCTGGGCACGATGAAAGCAGCAGTGGGTCCCAGCTATTCCGCTCGCTCTGCTGTTGTACCTGGCGCTCCTGCAAGTCCTGTGTAGTGTTGCCAAGACCTTGGAGAGCATGGAAATCCTGACAGGAGAATGTGACTGCTCCACCACGGGGATTAGAGTTCAAAGTGCTCTCAGCCATGGTGCCCAGTTGTTGTCTCCAGCTGACAATGACCAGCAAAGTTCACGGAGACACAAAACCTATCTTGGTTGAGATACCAAGTTGAGATACCAGGTTGAAAACCTGCTGCTTGAGGCCTGCAGGTTTTCCAGCCTCTGCCTGTGACACTTTAGCCCCTGACAGCCAGGTAGTGAGGTTGAACTTCAGCTGGCAAAGCAACACCACACGGCTGAACTGATAAAGCAAAAGCTGCACAAGCAAGCAAAGCTAAGCAGGGAATCCATCCACTGCCTCCCTTGGCAGGCAGGTGTTCCAGGAAGGCAGGGCTCCATCACTGCAACAGTGACTCGGGAGGACAAACTCAGAATGTCCCCCCTTCCTCCTTCTCCCCCAGCTTTATGTGCTGAGGGTGATGCCAAAGGTCTGGGGTATCCCTGGGGCCAGCTGGGATCAGCTGTCCTGGCTGTGCCCCCCCAGCTCCTTGTGCCCCCCCAGCTCCTCACTGGTGAGGGTGAGGAGCAGGACAGGCCCTGGCTGTGTGCAATCCCTGCTCAGGGATAACTCAAACATCCCTGGGTTATCAACCCTGTTTCCAGCACAAAACCCAACTTGCTGTGAGGAAAATTACCTCTACCCCAACCAAAACCAGCACACCAGGTCTTCTGTCGGTCTCCTGAGCATTAGAGGGACCAGCAGTGGCCCCAATTTTATTCCAGTTTTATTCCAATTTTATTCCAGTGTCCATGGTCACTGATAGAGCCTTGGTGAGAACTCCTTGAGAGCAGACATGGATTAGGGGAGATTAAGGGAGGGAGCAGACTGTGGGGTTACAGGGCCAGGAGTGTACGCTGTGGCTGAGCCTGGGAGCTGGGAAGGTCCTGGAGGAAATCTGCACCAGCCACAGCAGAACACTCAGGGGGAAGGCAATGTGAGAAGGGCAGGTACTGCTGGCTTTGCTCTGAGAAGGTGCTGAAGGGCAGCAAACACAATCTGCCACTCTCAGGCAGATTGCTGTGGTGGGAGGGGATGTAGAAAAATTGGTTTACCACACAATATTTTAACTTGCTTTGACTTCCTGGGGCATAGGGGCCTTGAGGTGAAGAAATGTTGGTGCTAAATGAGAACCAGCCAGTCTGCAGGGAGATAAACTGGATGGGCAGTGAAATGGGAACTAGATTTGGGGGAGAAAACCCCACTTTTAATTCTCTGTGCTGTGTTACTGAGATGCATTTTTTGGAAATAGCTGTGATTCAGAACCATTAACAAGAACGTTTTACCTGGAGAGAGTATTTACAGATCTCCAACAAGAGCAGGGACTAAGAGACAAGTACAGCAATGTCATCCTCCGGGGTATGTACCAGTCCAGCTCCTCAGCTGACAGAGGGACATCTGGCTGCTCCTGGATAATATCCCTGTACAAATAACACCATTCTGATGGTGTGCTTCTTGCCCTCTAGATGGTACTAAGCACCGAGTCTGAAATCCCTGATTAAACTGCCTGCTGTCAATAACATTTTCAGGCTCTGGGGGTTGTTGGAAAACCTCTTGGCTTTTCCTTGGTTTTGATCCATATCCAGCTTTATAAATAGGTGGGTTTTGTCCCATTCAGTGTCACCGTTAGTTCAGCATGGGAAATGGTGTGATGCAGATTAAAATAACGAGCCTGGAGGCACAGAGAACGTGTGTGAGTCTCAAGCGCTGCCGCCTTTGCTTTAGACAACACGTTCAACCCCCGTACAGAGAATGACCCAGTTCCAGGGGTTGTTTTTGTGTTGGATCCCTATTAGACTTGGCTTTTATAATTCCTGGAGGCTTTGGGGTGTATAGAGGGAACACACATTAACGCCTTCCTCCCTGATAAACAGGGAGCAGTTCATGGTGCCAGGCAAAAACGTCTACATTGGATACCATCTGTAGCCAGGAAATTGTTTGCTTGGCTCAGAATTCTCCCCAGGTCTGGCATTCTGCTTTGCTGGGCTTTCCCCTGCAGACACACCAGAGCCATCCCAGAGGGCAGCAGAGCCATCAGACCACTGATGGCAGGGCCACACTGTCACCTCTTCCCAGGCAGAAGAGCCAGGAAAGGCTTGGGTGAAAACACAGACTGGAGCTGGTCAGTGGGTGCTCACCTTGGCTCACCTGAAAGGGATCAGGCAGGGTGACTGCTGCTGCCTTGCCCTTCTGGGGGGAGAATTAAACCAGAACAGCCATTAGCAAAACAAAAGTGACCTTGGCAAGTCAAACAGTTCATTTCAAACCTGTGATACCTGCATTTCTATAGCAACAAAAATAGGAGGTTTTGCTTGTGAATAGTGTCTTGTACATCTAAGAATAGCCACATTTCCACAGAATTCTTAAAAAAAGACACAAATGCTAGTTTGGATATTAAGATTAATATATTTAATCTTTCTTGTTTGTAAAACAAGACATAAATTTGTGTATAGATATAACTTTTTTTTTTTTATTTATATATACTATATACAGACAATAAAAAAATTTTCCTCTGTATTAGACTGAGAGATTTATGGAGGAGTGATATAGGCATAATGGGGAGCTTTGAAGAAACTCAGAGTTTCATACTAAGTAATTCCCAGGGAAAACACGTCTCCCTGTCAGCCTTCAGCACTCTAACGGGCCTTGCCCACCATGGACTGAAGTCCCAACTGGCTCTTCCACTGGATATTTGCTACATGGTTCTTGAAATCAGGAGGCTGTCCCCACAGCAGGATCCTCTGTGCCTTGCTGACAGCCACGGCCCAGTCCGGGACAGCCACGGGCCAGGGGAGGTTATTGCACTCCAAGGACGCGCGTGTTAAAAGCACATTTGTGCGTTTCCATAGCTCCTATGGAAGAACGAGACATTTCCAGTGTGCATATTTATCAAAAACAATAGAGATGGGAAGCGACCGCTGGCACGGAGATCCCTGATCGTCCCCAAGGGCTGGGGCGAGCTGGCTGGGTTGGACAGCTGCCCTCAGCCCCGTGGGGCCAGGGCTGTGACCTGCTGCCCAGCCGCAGCGGGTGTGACGGGGACGGGCAGCGGGATCCCGGCGGGACGTGAGCTGCAGCGGGTGGCAGGGCGAGGGCAATGCAACGCGTGACCTTGCATTTCTCTCCTTGCTCTGTTTTGGAGGGCAGGTGGCTGCAGGGAAACACCAGTTAAGGCTGTCTCGTTGGTTATGTCTGTTACTAGACTGGGAGGAGGAGGGGAACTTTGGGGCGGGAAGGAACACAACTAGGAATCATTTTACCGTTCACCTAGGAGTGAAAACAAAAAACCCAAAACAATCAAAAAAAAACCCGACTCCGAGTAAATAACCACCTCAGAGAACTAAATAATGCTTCTTATGGCAGTCAGCCTGGTGAAGACAGAAAAAGAACCCCGACACCCTGGCAAAGAGGACAGCCCCTGCCTGGCTCATGGTCAAAGCTGATCTGGGGCTCCTCTCTGATGGTCACAGTGAAAAGAAATAGGAGAGGGTCTGGGCTGAGCCTCGGGGGCACGAACCTAACCTCTGGAGAATGGTGTGAGAGTGGTCTCCCCTCAGCTGCTAGCCCACCTTCTGGCTTGCAGTGGACAAAGATCAGTCTGAGTTCCTTGCAGGGTCTCCAGCATGGATTCAGCCATCCAGAAGAGGAACACAGAACTGTTTTGGTTGGAAAAGACTTCTAAGATTATTGAGTCCAACCATTTCCCCAAGCACTGCCAAGCACATCACTAAACCATGTCTCCAAATGCCACAACTAAAGGTCTTTTAAACACCTCCAGGGGTGGTGACTCCACCACTTCCCTGGGCAGCCTGTTCCAAAACCTGACCAGTGAAGAAATTTTTCTTACATCCAATCTAAACTTCCCCTGGCACAACGTGAAGCCCTTTCCTCTCATCCTGTCACTTGCTACCTGGGGGAAGAGACCGATCCCCACCTGGCTGCTCCCTCCTGTCAGGAGTTGTGCAGGGCCAGAAGGTCTCCCCTGAGCCTTCTTTTCTCCAGGCTGAGCCCCTTTCCCAGCTCCCTCAGCTGCTCCTCATCAGATTTGTGTTCCAGACCCTTCCCCAGCTCCGTTCCCTTCTCTGGCCATGCTCCAGCCCCTCAGTGTCTTTCTTGTCGTGAGGGGCCTGGAGCTGGACACAGGATTTGAGGAGTGGCCTCACCAGTGCCCAGCCAGGGGACAGTCACTGTCCTGGTCCTGCTGGCCACGCCATGGCTGGGACAGGCCGGGTGCCATTGGCCTCTTGCCCAGCTGGGCACACCTGGCTCCTGTTGAGCTGCTGTTGAGCAGCACCCCCAGGGCCTTTCCCACCAGGCACTTTCCAGCCCCTCTGCCCCAGCCTGGAGCTGCAGGGGGTTGTTGTGACCCAAGGCAGGACCTGGCTGACCTTCACACAACTGGCCTCAGCCCATGGACCCAGCCTGTGCAGATCCCTCTGCAGAGCCTTCCTGCCCTCTGCACAACCCTCCCTCCCAAACTGGTGGCATCTCTAGACTGACTGAGGGTGTCCACAAAAGATACTAAGCAGGACAGGTCACAGCACTGAGCCCTGGGGAACACCACTGGTGATGGCCCCAGCTGGATTGAGCTCCATTCCCCACCACTCTCTGGGGCCCATCCATCCCTCCATCCATCATCCATCCATCCATCCATCCATCCATCCATCCATCCATCCATCCATCCATCCATCATCCATCCATCATCCATCCATCCATCCATCATCCATCTAGCCATCCATCCATCCATCATCCATCCATCCATCATCCATCCATCCGCCCATCCGTCCATCCGTCCATCCATCCACCCATCCATCCATCCATCCATCCATCCATCCATCCATCCATCATCCATCCATCCATCCATCCATCCATCCATCCATCCATCCATCCATCCACCCATCCATCCATCCATCCATCCACCCATCCATCCATCCATCCATCCATCCATCCATCATCCATCCATCCATCTATCCATCCGTCCATCCATCCATCCATCCATCCATCCATCCATCCATCCATCCATCATCCATCCATCCATCTATCCATCCGTCCATCCAGTTTCTTCAGGAGAATGCTGAAGAACACAGTGAAGAACACAGTGTTAGATTTTTTACTAAAATCTAGGCAGACAACATCCACAGCCTTTCCTTCACCCACAGAGTCACCCTGTCACAAAGGAGGCCGGGCTGGTCAAGCAGCACCTGCCTTTCCCCTGTGCTGGCTGGGCCTGATCCCCTGTGTGTGCCACGTGATGGCACTCAAGATCATCTGCCGTGACCTTCTCGGCACCGAGGTCAGACTGACAGTCCTGTAGTTCTGTGGATTGTCCCCACTTGCAGGCATTAAGCCCTTGCCTTTGGCACAGGCAGTGCCTGTGCTCAGGACTAGAGCCCTGGGGCCTAAGCTGTGAGAGAGAGCCCAGGAGGGTGCCCTAGCTCTGTCCCAGCATTATGGCAACCTGCCCCTGCTAGGACTAATTCCCAAGCCCCAGCACAGCAGCAGGGACTTGCACCCAGAGATCCCTTCTGCTGCTAATTACGTTGTGTTGTGGGCCAGGAAGATCCTGGAGGCAGAAGAGTTGTTTACGTGGCGTGACACTGGTTTGGTTCCAGACTGCCTAAGTGAAGCCAGGAGATCTCAGCTCAGCCCCTGATAGCTCAGTGGCCCACCACAAACTGTGACAAAGGTCTGCACGAGCGAGGCCAGAGCCCCACGGAACCAAACTGGTGTGGAGATGGGGTGTCTGTACCTCCCAAGTACTGTCACCAACAAGCCAGTGTGGGAGAACAAGCAGAGAAGCTGCTCGAGCCCCTGGGCCAGCTGATTGCACAGCTTGTGACAGGGCATGAATCCACCCTTCAAACCCATCGCCAACACAACCATCCATTCTGCAGAGATCAAAGAGTGTCTTGGCTATCGCAAGCCCCGGCAAACGTGGGCCTGCAGACATCGCATCCTCACCGGACCTGTGAGATTGGGGAGCATGGCCTGGCACACACTGCCTTGTTGGTCTCCACAGCCGGCTTTACTTATTGATCAGCGTCTTTAGGGAGCGTGTGAGAGTGCTCATGACTGTGGCGACCGTGGCTGACTGGCGGGCGAGCTGCTCCACGGTCTGCTGGTGGCTCAGCGTTCTGGCCGTGGACTCCTCGGCAGCCTTCAGGAGGAAGGTGTAGTTTCTCACCACCTCCTCCACCTTCGTCAGCAGCTCTTGGCGCTGGGACTCCGAGCGCACGACGTACACCAGCCTCACAAAGGTCTCGATGAGGCTGCTTAGCACCTGGAAGCTGCTCGTGATGGCGGAGAGCATGTGGGTGGGACTCTTGTCGACGGCGGCCACGCGGCGGCAGGACGCCCGGAACTCCTTGAACTTGAGGGCCAGCTCCTGCTTGTACTCAGCCAGCTGGGAGATGTAGGGTTTGCAGTCCCGGACCTCAGGGCTCAGCACACACTGCCTCAGGATGGTCAGGAGCTCGTTGGTGTCCAGCTGCACCTGCAGAAACCCGTTGGGAAAGCTGTAGGCATGGCCTCGAAGGGTGTTGATCTTTGCCAAGCTCCCCTCAAAGCTGGAGGTCCTTAAATCTATTTCCTGGGTCTGGCTCTCATTGGGACTGCTGCAGGCTGTTGCATCTAGGACCTGAAGAGTCCTGCTCATGACTGGGACCATCTGATTGTCCAGCTTCATTCCCGGGAGTATCTGCATGGGGATAGAATAGGACAGCTCATCCTTCTCGCTTCCATCATCTGCAACATCGCATTTTCTGTAGTAGAAGCAGTACCGGATGGAGCAGCACTTCTCATCCTCCACGTCTTCATCCCGCAGCTCAGCAGGACTTGGGTACATCTCCTCCTGGACAGAGAACACTGCTGAACCCTTCTGGTTCTTCTTGTCCTGTGCAATCTGGACATAGGAGGGGTCAGCCACTCCAGAGGCTTCCTGGATTTTGCTCTTCAGAACGGGACAGAGGATGCTGGGCTCAGGCTCTTTCTGGGGGCCTTTCTGCTTGGTTGTGTAGATGTTCTGGTAGACGTCAGAGGACAAGGATGTCCTGTCAGTCTTGTCTATTTCACTAACACTGTAGCGACGCAAGAGCTTCCTGTAGTGGGGTGCACCCACGCACTCCCCTCGGGAGGTGCACGTTGTCAAACAGGACATGTCGTTCTCTGCATCTGACCGGTTGTCTCTGGACTCTAAACTTGTGGATCGTATCCGTTTGCCTTTGGAAGGGCTGCTCATGCTGGTCAGCCTAATGGCTTCTACCTGCTTCTGGTCATCTGCATCTTTATCCCTGTCTCGCCTCTCCAGTTCTGGTATCACCAGTTTGTTGGGGGGTGGCCTCATTCCCCTGCAAATCCGCTTGCAGTCACAGCTACGCCTTTGCTCCCTGGACATCCCTGGCACTTTTTGCACGGGACTGCTCCTCAGCTGGCAGCTGCAGCGCCCAGGGGCGGGTGGGTGCAGATACTCCTGTGGTGGGAGGTCACCTTTGCTCTTTGGCTTGAGCAGCTCTTCAAGGAATTCCAGCTCATACTGCTTCACCTTCTGCAGCTGGGCCTGCCGCTCGTCCGTCTCCTTCTTCAGCCGGGTGGGAAATGTTGCAGAGAACAGGTTCCTAAGCCTGAAGGGAGCTTTTGGGGCTTTGGGTTTAGCTGGGACATCAGCATCTTGTTGGGATACCTCCAGCACTTTTTCTACTTTTTTGGAAGGCACGGTGCTAATCTGCAGGCTCTCGGATCTGGGCATCAGCTGGACTGGCCCTTTGGCTTCCTCGCTGGTGCTTCTGAAAGTGCTACCAGGTGATGGAGAGTGCACATTGCTGCTCTCAGCTTTTAAGATTTTGGCCGAGCTTTCCTGTTGTATTTTCTGTCCTTGGTTTGAAGGAGCTGCGTGTTTCTGCAAGACGAGGCTTATGGCTTCCCCACCTGCCTTCTGACCCGTCTCTCCACTTGCAGCTTTTCCTGGAGCATCTCTACTCACTTTTTGCTGGTAGCTTTTAGAGGCAAAAGTCTTACTGGACATCATTTCCTCGCCTGCTGAGGTGAGGTGGAAAGCTTCAGCCTGACTGCCAGGAGCTTCCTTAGGACTTGGAGAAACTTCACAGTGCTGCTGCAGAGAGACTTGCTGCTGCTGCTGCTGCTGCTGCTGCTGCTGCTGACAGTTGCATAATGTCTCTGCAGTTTGTGGACCTCCTTTAAGTGTCAGAGGCTTGCTGCTGGCTGATGCACAGCTGCTGGTACCGTTCATGTTCCGTTCTTCTTTTAAGGCTGATACCACTTGGGGAGCTGAGGCTTTTGCATTTGCCACCTGCTGCAGAGCAGCCGAAACGATGGCGGGAGTTACACTGCTTTTCTGATCCAGGAGGAGCTTGGAGCTCGGCTGCACCTCTTTGGGCATCTTCTCTTGGAGATCCTGTGCCTGCTCCCTGCTTGGGGCTGCTGTGGCATGCAGAGATACCTCAAAGGCAGCTTTTGTGTGACCTGCACCTTTGCACTCAGAGCTCGGCACCGAAGCCCCCTTGCTCTGCTCACTCAGCTGGGGGGTCAGCCCCGGCTGGGCAGCTGAGGTGCAGCTCCGCTCCCCGTGCTGCTGCTCCTGCTTGCTCTTGCAGTTGGGAAGGCTGGGACTTTGGGTAGAGAAGGCTGGCTTCAGTGAAGGGCTCGGGTCCTGGCGGCTCAGGGGGTAGGGTGAGGTGAGAACGGCCTGGGCAGCACAGCTCTGGATGCGGAAAGGCAAGTCCTTCCTGGCCAGGAGATTTTCTTTGTTGATGTGTTGGGTGAGGAAGTAGGCTGCGTTCTGATGCTGCTTCATAGCAGAGACCATCTCCGAGACATCGGTCAGCTCTGAGGAGTTCGTTTCGTGGCCAGAGTCCAAGGATGACTCAGGAGTGATGGCAGCCAGGACAATGAGACCTGAGGAGGGACACAAAGAAAACCCCACAACAACCCTCACACCACAGTGCTGTGTGGAGGAGAGGGGAGCTCCTTGTGGCAGGAGGGTCCCAGGAATGCAGGGCACACTGGAGAAACTTCTGTGACTTCTCACCACTAAGAGTTAAGGCTTGTAAGGGAAATCACTTTGTCAGCATTGAGCTGGCTTGATAGCTCAATTCAGCAAGAGCTTCTGGCCCAGGAAAAGATCCTGTGAAGCTTTCCATTGTTGGTGGTAGCAGAGCTATAGGGATGTCTCTGGCACATGAAGGAAAATTGGGCAACAGGTACTCTGCCATAGTGAGTAGGGCAACCAAGGTGGGAAGAGGGACAAAGGACTGTGCTGCCAGCAGGCTGGTCCCAGAGTCACCCATCTGGCAGCAGGTTCGCCTTGTGAAGGGCTCACACACTGCAAAACCCGGGTGAGAACCTGCAAGGACCAACGGCCAAAGGTCCCAGCTGAGTGGGGTCACAGTGGGGAGGAGCTCACGCTCAAAGTATTGGTTAGAGACTCGCCCCAGCATCGTGGCATACAGCAGATATGGGATAAACCAAGAGGCTCCTTCAGCCTCTGTCAGGAAGAGGAGCCCCACCCCAGCTTCTTAGAAATCTTCTGAGCAGCAAACTGGCTGCTCCTGCTACAGCCTGCTGCCACAACTTAGTTTTTACTAGAAGCTGCTTCACAGTCACTTATAGGATGGGAGGAGACTAAAGGGAAGGATGTACAGTAGGAAAGAAAGGCTA
Source organism: Vidua chalybeata (assembly GCF_026979565.1). NCBI lineage: Eukaryota > Metazoa > Chordata > Aves > Passeriformes > Viduidae > Vidua > Vidua chalybeata. The sequence continues at coordinate 1,162,707 of NC_071543.1, forward strand.
TAGGGAAAAAAGGGTGTCACGGCCACTAAAATACCTGCTGTCTGCTGTGGAGGGGGGTGTGGACAATCCTCTGAAGCAGCCAGGGCTTCCAGTGCCTGCAGGGTGGACACCAGGGCATCATCCAGCTCTTGGGCGTGGTCTCGGACCGTGCGCGGCTGCACGCTGTCAATCAGAGTGACCGGGATCTCGTCGTAGAGGATGCCGCAGAGGTGCCGGCCCTGCTCCTGGCTCTGGGCAGCTGCCCGGCGCTTGGGGTCGTCCTCGTCGGAGCTGTTGTCGCGGAAGCCGGGAGGGGGGGCGGCGATGGCGGGGAGCAGGGACGTTGTCTCGTCTTCTTCCTCATCGTTATTGCCGGGAGGGGGAAGCGACATCAAGTCCACCATGTTGTCGCGGGTGCTGCCAGGCTTGCCCCCCGTGCCCGAGGCCAGCCGGCTCTTGATCTTGGCTTGGCAGGACTCGCAGTAGAAGTGGGAGGCGTCGCTGCGCAGGTGGGTGTCGATGGTGTGTGCCCTGGCCCTGCTGGCGTGCCTGTCTTGCTCAAGGCCATCCGGGTCACACTCCTTAGCCACCCCGTTGTAGCCTTGGCCAGAGCTTTTGGAAGTGGGGTCAGATTTGGTCCTGGGACGAGTTTCCTCAAAAAAAATCAGGTTTTCATTGATATCCGTCCCGCTCTCTCTTTCCTTCCTCTGCTCTCGCATGTGCAGGTAGCAGAAGCGGATGAGCTCCGAGTCCGAAGCCCTGGTGGCAGAAGCCCCGGCTGCTCCGGTGACAGTGGCAGAGCCACCCACCAGCCCATTCTCTTTCTTTCCCATGTGCCCTGCCGTGGCAGGCCGCTGGAAGTTGTGTGCGTTGATGTAATCTAAACCAAAACCACAACAGGGACATTAGCAGCAGCTCCCGGATGAAGGGAAAACAGTGGGGAAGCTCCTGCTCACCCTGGAGAAGCACCCGCGTGCTCTCTGCCCTCCGGCCCGCAGCATGCAGCACTGCAGTGGCACACCCATGCTCCCTGCAGCACACTCAGGCCACCTGGCTGGTCCTTTGGAAAACCTGCTGGGCCTGTCTGCCAGGAATGAGGGGAGGAGAAACGTCCTGCACCACAGAAGGAGTTGGAAGGGACATTTCAAGGCCAGCTGGTGCAATCCTCCTGCAGTGAGCAGGGACACCGACTAGATCAGGTTGCTCAGAGCCATGTCCAACATTCAAGGAAATTTTGAATGTTTCCAGGGATGGGAACCTGTGCCTACACCTCAGCACTTGCAGCATAAAACCCTTCCTCCTTGTATGGAATCTGAATCTACTCTCTTTAACTTTAAAACCACCGCCCCTTGTCCTATAGCTACAAGCCCTATTAAAAAGCCTCCCTGGAGCCTTCTCTTCTCAAGACTAAAACCTCCAACTCTCTCACCTAGGAGAGGTGCTCCAGCACTCTGGTCATCTTCATGGCCTCCTCTGGACTGGCTCCAACAGGTCCATGTGATTGATTCCTGTGCTGGGGACCCCAGAGCTGGAGGCAGCACTGCAGGTGGGGCCTCACCAGAGTGGAGCAGAGGAGCAGAATCCTCTCCCTTGACCCGCTGGCCATGCTGCTTTTTGGGCAGCCCAGGACACACCTGGCTTTCTGGGCTGTGAGCTCCTGCTGCCAGCTCATGTCCAGCCTCTCATCCCTCAGCAGGGCTGCTCTCCACCTGTTCATCCCCCATCCTGGATCAACAGTGGGGTTGCCCCAGCCCAGCTGCAGCACCTTGTACTGGCCTTGTTGAACCTCGTGGGATTCCCATGGGCCACTCTGCAGCTTGTCCAGGTCCCTCTGGCTGTCCCTCTGTCCCTCAGGCATTGCAAGTGAACGACCCAGCTTGGTGTCATCTGCAAACTTGCTGAGGGTGCTCTCAATCCACCGTGTCCTTGATGAGGACGTGAAACAGTCCTGGTCCCAGGACAGGCCCCTGAGCTTGAGCTCTCTGCTGGGGGCAGGGCTGGGCAGAGCCAGAGGAGGGCTGGCCAGCACAGCTGACACTGGGACACAGGGATGTGGGTGCTGCATCACTGATCCACCAGCTGTGTCCAGAGGGCAGCAGGAGCAGCCCAACTGCTCTGACAAGGACCTCCAGCCTCAGCCTGCCAGCTCCCATGCTATATGGCAAGAAGGAATTGCTGCCATTTTTTGGGTAATGTTGGCCACACCGAGCAGTGTTCGTCAGGAGACTCCTAAAAGTGGAGTAATATTGCCTTTTGGGGAGACATCCACTGTAGCTTGGCTGTGTTCCAGTGACAGACACCCCCCAGCCCCTTGTCCCTCGCTGCCTGTGATCCGTGTGTTATTTCTGTATGGCTGACAGCTATTGGATCAGGCTGGCTATAGCAGAGCCCGTTGCTCTTGCTGTTAAGTATCTCCCAGTGACAGCCTCCCCTTGTTCCCTTGTGCAGGGAAAGTGGCTGAAATACAACTTGAATTTCTGGCCAGAGGTCCATCCCTCAGGAGGGGCATCTGTCTGCATTGCGGGTTGGATTGTGCAGCTGTGCTGAGAGCGGCTGCCGGGGGATGCAGGTTCTGTCTGACCAAGGCTAAATTAAATCAAATAAATCCTAATTAAATTCATTAGCTCAACAAATTGGACAATTTGTCTCCCCAAACACATGTTTGTATTATACTGTTCGTCACCTGCAATGCTAAAATCCCAATAAAAACAAAATCTCTTTGATGCCTGGCCGTGGCAGCGCTCAGAAATGACAGCTGTGTGAGGGAGCACAAGGCTGCTGGAGCTGGGCACGTGTGGGCTGTAGAAGGGTGGCAAAGGCTGAGGCAGAGGCTTGCTGGCTGCCCGTGCCAAGCCAAGGCCTGCTGCTGAATGGGGCCAAACCCCAAAAATCCAAAATCCGGCTGCTGCATGCTCAGGAAGGAGAAAACTTCCTGACAAGGAGCTGAGAGAGCAACTAAGGGCACAGAGCTGCTTGGCTGATGATGGCTGATGGTGAGAGTGGGGAGAAGAAGGGACAGGGGGGGTGAATCACCTGTTAGCTCCAGCATGGCACAGTGGAGGGCAAGGCTCTGGCACATGGCTCCGCAGGGAAATGCAGAGAGATGGATCCAACTGACAACATTCAGACAGCGTGTGCATTTCTAAAAATGTCTGCTGTTCAGCAGGAGCCTCTAATGGGCCTCAGGGAAGATGGATGTGCTCCTCTCCTAGGTAAAAGCACGGGCCAAGGCTTGATTTTACATTTAAAATTCTGGCACAGTCTGCCTGCAGCCTGGGAAGTCTGGGCTAACTTAATTCATCCCAGTGGGGCTCTCTCCTGCAAGGATGTGCTAATGATCAGCAGTGGCTGCTCCCTGTGATCCGCCCAGCTCTGACAGCTCAGCCTGAGCCCTGTGGAGAGCAGACGGTTTCCCCAGCACACCCTAAATCCATCCTTCTGAAGGGTGCCTGAGCGGCTGGGCTGAGTGCAGGGCCTGCAGGGGAACTGCTCCACTCCTCTGGTCACGGAGGATTTCACTGCACCCAGGAGGACGGACAGGCCATCCAGAGAGGGGCTGGCACAGATCCATCGCTGTCCTGCCCACACTGTGACTCCCTCTCACGCTCACTCCTGCCCCTGCAGACTTACACTGGTTACTTGAGACTGTCAAGAACAGGGCAAGACCTACAACTCTTTTTGGCAGAGGTTTGGACCGTGGCCCTGAAGCAAAATCTCAGGAAAAAAATTCTGGCTACTGTCACAGTAGCTAGAATGTGGAAAAACACCACTAGCACATGCTGAGACATCCCTGAGAGGCCAGGAACTGCGGGTGCTGCCAGCCTCCTTCCAAGCCCCCGGCTGTGGGGTGCTCTCCACTTCTCTGAGCTCCCACAGCCACGTGCCCCATGTGTCCCTGTAGCCCCCGTCAGGGTGGCAGGGGTCAGGGAAGGACCCCTCTGATGACACTCTAAACCACTTCAGTTGCAAACACCCTCTGCTCACAGCAAAATGTGATTAAAGACATTTCCATAGGGCAACCAGGGCAGAGCACAGTGACAGCTGTCAGTCAGAGGCACAGAGGAAGAAAGGAGAGGAAACTGCTTATGCTTACACCAGAATCACCTGCCAAGCCTTTTCTGGATTCACTGAGGTTGCTGCAGATGCTTTCCTGATCCCTCTTGTGAGTGTGTCCTCCCACATGTGCCAGATCCACGTTTGGGTGCCTTCCTCAAAGGCACCAGGTGCTTTCCCAAGGACCCCATGAGCTCTCTGCACTCCTTCCACCTCCCCAAGCCAGGCCCATCCTGAGAAGGGAGTTCTGACACTGGCAGCTAAACTGAGGACTTGTCACAGCTCTCTGGAGCTGCAGTGTCACTTGGGAGGTCTGGGAGTGACCTTCCAGGGGCAGCTGGGTTGGTATTTTGCCCATCTCCAGTCACTGAACCCGTATTTTATATTTCCTATACAAAATATATTGGATGTGGACACCTGGATGGAACAGCAGCATGTAGTTCATGGTTGGCTCTTGTTTGGAATCACTCTTGAGAATCATTGCTCTTTCTGGAGGGTGACTCACACCTCCAATCCATCCTTAAGGGACAGCATTGGTGCCTGTCGGGATGGAAGCTCCTGCTGTGTCCAGACCAGCCTTCTGCTCCCTGAAAAGCTGGGACAGCCAAGTTGCCTTCCTGATTCAGAAATCAGCAGAGCAGCCACACTCACAATGCTGCCCGTGAGGCTCAGAGCCCCGGGCTGGGGGCAGCAGTGTCAGAGGCAGCAGGAATGCAGCCCCCTGAGCTCACACACTCAGCTGGGTCTCTGGAGCAGGATGCCAGCCAGGGAAGGTGTGCTGCATCCCTGCAGCAGTGCACAGGCTGCTCTGTGAGGACCCGGCATGTGGCTGGCAGCGTCACAGGTCTTCTCAAAAGGCTGCTCCAGGAGCTGCCACGACAACTCACGGGGAGTGCTTAGGGCCTGAGCTGATACCACGAGTCATTTTGGCTGATCCAAAATGAGGGCCTGTCTCCCTGCTCCTTGCTTTCTGGCTAAAGAGGGAGTCTGCTGGTTCTCAAGCTGAGTGGGAGCAGAGGGGAGATGTCAGAGAAAGCCTTCCCCTTCCTAATGCTGCACAGTGCTGAGCACAGGGAGGGGAGGAGGCTGGGGAAGGGGCTGGCGCAGAAAGCAGAGGCTGAAACGTACCTGCCTTGATAATCTGAGGTGGGGGTGGCTGGCTGGGGGCCCTGGACAGGATCATCTTCTTGGAGTCCACCAGGAGCCGGCAGTAGCCTGCGATGAGGCAGGCGAAGTTGGTGGCTTCAGGCCACTCCATCAGCAACACCAGCGGCTGGAAGGCAAGAGAGGCAGAGCACATGAGGGCCACCGGCTCAGCTGATGGGGACCAGAGCTCCACAGGGGCTGTGCTGGGCCCTGCACTGGTGCAACTGGTGAGCTGCTGGTGCTCCCAGCACTCGCATGTGAAAAACCAGCCAGCTGCACAGCCTTGCTCCAGCTCACCCAACAAACGGCTGTGCACAGGAGAGCGTCTGGCTGCAGCTGTGAGTCCTGCCTGCTGACTCCCCCAAGGATGAGGGGCCCACAACAATGTCCTTCTGGTCCTTTGTGTGCATGTCAGTGCTCTGAGCCCACCTGCAAGCACCTGTTCGACCATCAGGCCTTTGGGAGGAGCACAGGGAGTTTGGGAGTCTCCAGCTGCCAGAAGCCCTCTTTCATTGCAGGCACCGTGTCTCCCTCCCATAAATGAAAACATCTGCTTCCAGCAAGATGCCAAAGGGGCCAAACCCCATTACAGGTTCCCCCAGCTACCGCTCTGAGACTGTGGATCTTATTTAAACCTAACCCTCTGGAAAATTAAATTTGTGCTTAGAAGCAGATGGTGCCTTCCCTTTTAGGAGAGCATTTGTTTGCATGCTAAAAAAGATCTTTGCTTTAAAGAGAAATAAAACTCAGACATGATCTGTGTGACACATATAACCTCACAGCACAATCTAGCAGCAGACAGTGCGACTCCCAGTTCCCAGATTGTCCCTAGGAGAAGCTCAGCTAGCCCAGGGAAGCTGTTGGGGTGGGATGCACTCTTACCCACCCAGTGAGGTCCTGTGCACTGCTGGGAGCAGGCTGGGCAGAGCAGTCTGTGTCAGCACAGCTCACTTGAGAGGTCCATGCTCCATCTGAGCCCCAGCACTGCTCAGGACAGACCCGTGAGATGGAAAAAATTGACAAGTGCCTTCAACAGATATGGCAAAGGCAGCTCCTGCCCTCACCTACCCCTTGCACAAAGCACCTCCACCTAAAGGACCTTTGTGCCCAGCTACAGGGGATGTCTGAGCCAACTGGGGATGCTGAACTGCTGCTGTCTCAGGCTGCCTGTCCTGCCACGCTCAGCCTCTTGCACACTGAGAGCCCTCCAGGACTCAGAAGAACTCATTTACCACATTCAGGGAACACCGAGGCTGTTTTAAAAAACACTTAAGCCTACACAGTGTGAAAAGCATTAAAGCTATTTCGGTTTTCTTGTTTTATAACCACAAGAGGTTCCTGCTACCCACTGGCCAGTTTTGTGCTCTGCTTAATATTTGCTGCTGTAAGCCACCAAGGCAATTCTGGCAAAGGAAGGCTCACCTTAGGCCAGAGTGTCACGCTCTGGACCACAAAGTGCAACAAACTTGGGTGTGAAGCCATCAGCCCTGGGCAGAGCTGCATGAGATCCCCAAGCCATGCCAGCCCCTGGCAGATTTCTCCCAGGGCCAGGGTAAAGAAGTTCCTTCTTTGGCTGCTGTGCAGGAAGATAAAGGAAAAGAAACAACTTGATGTGGAAGAGAAGGAGCCTGACAAGTGAACGTGCTCTGCTGAGAGGCTCTGCCCCTGCCTGCTTGACAAGGCTCTTTCTGAACCTTGGAAAATAAACCTGAGATGACACAGATCAAAGGGGAAGCATCAAACCAGAGGGAGAGGAGTGAAGAGATTCTCAACATAGCTCAAAGGAGGCAGGCACGCAGTGGTGGGGAGGTGACGCCTCTTAGCCCAGCTCCAGTCTTGGCATAAGTGATGAAAGGAAACCATGTGTTCTGTGGATGAAGCCTCCTTAAAACAAGTGGCTTCTACACAGGGCCGAGCCCTCCTGGATTTTTTCAAGCCATCTGTTGAATGAGGACATATCTGTGCATTTTCCCTGCTCTGTTCTGCAGGGTTTGGAGAGTCAGCAGCAAGGGAGGGAGCAAATCCCAGTGGGAGGGAGGCAATGGCTGATAAACAGCCGCTGCTGGGAGATTAAACCAAGAGGCCAAGGTGGGCTGGGAATCCCCTTCCAAAAGGAAAACCAGGGCATAGTTTCCACCGTGTGTGAATCCCACCGAGGCTGAGTGGCACAGGGTTGTGAACCTTCACTGCCTCCCTGTCAGTGCTCACCATGCAGCCCCCAGGGCAGCCCCAGTGCCCCAGCTGGCGACCAGCATCTCCAAGACCCATTTCCATCTTTCCATCTTTGCTCAGCTACCTCTGCCTCAGGATGCTCCCACCCATCCAGAGATGGGACTGTAGATTCTTGCTGGCAGGACACAGCCCCTGGATCAGTCCTCCTCAAGGGTGACAGGACTGAGATACAACAACCCTGACAACAACCCTGATGTAGAAACATCAAATGATACACCAGGGTGCTGGAGCTCCCTACCAGGCCTCCAAGCAAGTCCAGCCTCCAGAATGGCTTCCAGCACTAAATGCATGGCATGCAGGAGCTAACTGTGGCACTCTGCTCTGAAAAGGAGGAATCTTAAACCTGTTTAACATTACAGCTTAGAAAAGATGACTCTGATACACTGACAGGGAAGCTGCGTGAGAGTTCTTCAATTGTCAAGCATTTAAATATTGTTATTAGGGATTAAATCACTCCAGGTGCAGCTTGGAGCCATCCACCCGTGCCGTGGATGTGTCATCTCCCCATGGCCTGGGACACGGGTCTGTGTCCTGCTCATGGGTTAGGAGCTGTTTACAAAGACAGTGACTGTGAGCAAAGCTGCTGCAGTCAGGCTCTGCATCTCCCCTGGTCTTGCTGGCTTCTCTGCTGCTCCCTAACAGAGTTCTGGCACAGGATCTGAGCCTTTCCCACATGGGCTTACAGGACTGACTCTCTCTCTTCCACTCCACTAGGCAGTTTTGCTGAGATTGCAACAGCTCAGCTGCCTTTGAGATGTCCACCCTGCTGCCCCATCCCCCTGAAAGTGGCCAGCAGATCTGAAAGTGATTTAAGGGGTCAAGAGGCAAAGAGAAAACATGATTGCAGCAGCCCTGATTCCACAGAGAGGAGGTATCAGGGTGGCTACTAAGGGAGGTGTTATTTTTAGGCGCTGGCAACCTTGGCCACCCTGCTCCATGTGGGCAAGGCAAACGAGATGGTGTGGAGACAGCCAGGCACAGGCGAGCTGAGCAAATATTGACTCTGGGAGCAGGTGCACCAAGCCTTCCCAGCTCATGGTGCTGAGGGTTTTAGATTTAGGCAAATTCAGGGCAGCTTTGCGGGGAGCTGCTCTGAATGAGAACAACTCTGAAGAACTGCAGTCTGTGCTTTGGGTTTCCTTGGCTTCTGGCAAACAGGATTCAGCTCCTTTCCCTTAGAAACATCCTGCAAGAGGCAGTGAGGGCTCGTGCCTGAGGTCAGGACTGGCCTGGTGCCCACGGGGCTGGGCTTTATTGTGACATCCCTGTTTATCTCCCTGCAGTTTTTCCAACTCGCTGCTCAATCTCAACCAAACCCAACAAAGAGGGAGCAACTTGGAAGAACATGAATCTTTCTGCTTTCTAAACCCAGGGGTGCATAGGGCAGAGACTTGTGTGAGCAGCTGGAAGGCAGGGAAGGATGCAGCAGGGGCAAAAGCAGTGCTGCTCCTCTGAGCCCTGCTCCCTGCCCTGGCAGCTCTGTGGCCACAAGGTGCAGAACCCTCTTTCCCAGCTGCTGATCAGGAGATGATGTTGATCACTGATGGGAAACAAGTCATCAGCCTGGATAACCCCTGGCTGTCCTCCCAGGCACCTCTGGCCTGTCTCATGCCCACCAGCCCATCCTCTTCCTCATCCTCACAGGCACATTCTTGCTGCTACAGCTCCTCAGGGCTCTGTTTCCTTGGGAGAGCAAGGCAGAAATGCCTGTCTGTGTTTTGTCAGGACAGCTGCACCTCTAGGATGAAAACTCTAAGTTTTACACAGAAGCAAACTTACTGGGATAATCCTACTGCACTAAAAATTGGCCAGACATCAGGTTCCCAGTGGGATGCCAGGTGATGTGCCCTCTCTGACCTGTAATGTGCCAACATGTAAAGAAGCAAATTTTCACAAGGATGCTCTTCCTACATCTAAATGTGTAATACCAGCCTGAAATTATTGATGGTTTGGTCTGTCATGCATAATGGTTTCCTAGATTTTCTAGGCCTCATGAGGAAAGGACACCTTTTCATTCAAAGTTTCCTGCTTGACAACCAGTCTCTCTGTGAAGTAAAACAAAATATGTTTGTACCGGATAGAAGAAATTACTTTTGCATTAGCTTATTAATGATATAGTGATTTTTCTATAATGCCCTGCTTTTAAACAAGATCTCAGTGTTCTTCTGGAGCGTATTTTCTTGCTCCAACAAAGGTCTGTAGGAAATTTTCTGGCCAGGGTGATGTTAGATGACTTTAACAGTCCTCATACTGAAATTAATTTATGGCTCGATCTATTCATGCTATAACCTCTAAGATTATATGCATCTCCTTTTAATCTCTCCCCTTTATCACGTACTTTGGGTCCTACCCTGCTTCCTTTAATGCAGTGCAGCAGAAAGATGGGAGATGAATTTACATAATTTATGTTCCTTGGTTTACTTGAGGTGCACTGCCGAGGTTTTATTTAATAATAGAGGCACCTGGGCCTAACGAGGCAGCAGTCAATTTTTCACTTCTACTTTGACCTTTCCTTCTCTCCCCTGAAGCATTAATAACTCAGTTCTACCAACACCAAGCTGCTTGTGACAAGGACCACTACTTCCCACTTGTTGATCAATAAGGGTGCTGGCTTGGTTAGACCTGCAGGTCTCTCCTTCCTTAGAGGGCTGCATTTTTTTGGTTGGCTTTGGAGCTTCTTTTTCTCTTTTTCCTTTTTTTTTTTTTTTTTCTTTAAGAACAAATCAAATTTGGCTTTTCAGGCTTAGAAACTCATCCTCTCCACCTGTCGTCTGCCTCTGGTGTTTCTTTCATCGTCCCCTGTGTGCCTGCAGGCAGCAATCTGGGTGGTGCTGGAGCTGGGAAGTGCTTTGTTTTGCATCCCAGTGCTTTGCTTTGCATCCCAGTGCTTTGCTTTGCATCCCATTCCCTTACATCCCATTCCCTTGCCTTACACCCCACTGCAAGCAGGGATCTGCATCTGCCCCTCCCACCCAGGTACCGAGCCAAAGGAAACCTCAATCCCTCCCTCTCTCCCAGGAGATGATGGCATTTCAGAACGGTTTAGTGCAAATAAAGATTAATTTGGTGTGGGGGATCAGAGCTGCGGGCCTGTCATCTCTCCAAAGCCTCGCTCTTCCTGTGGGAGAAATCCCAGGGGCTTCAGGCAGTGCTTGCAGGAGCGGGAGGAACGTCAGCCTGGCCTGCCCTGGTGACTTTGATGGGGCTCCCCACTGCTTTCAGACTGGAGTTCAGCAAACACCCATCGGGCACTGGCCTCAGCACAGCCCTGCCAGGATCAGCTGAGGGGGCACAGCCAGGCTTGGGGCTGGCTCCAGCAGGGAAGGCTCACAGGGGTCATCATCCATCACCTGGGAGAGGAAGGGCTCTCCTTCCACGCAGAGAGGAGAGGGCTGAACCCCAGCTGTGCACAGGGCTTTTTTTTTTCCTGTGGCAGGCTGGAAGCACGCCCTGGGACACCAACACCAGTACCCACATGCCAGGCACAGCGGCAGCAGCCAGGGATCTTTCTGAATTAATTTTTCCTTTGGTTTCCTCTCTCAAGTCTTGATCTTGGCTTGAGCGCCGGCTGGCTGCGGGCCCTGCTGGGAGACCAAAGGCAATTACCCCGATGCCTTTGATTGAATTGTGCCTGGCGAGCAGCCAGTGCCGCGGGCTCCTGCCCCAGAGCCCAGCACAGGGACAGGGCACAGCCTGGGACAGCTCCTCTGCACCTCTGCTGAGCTGCAGAGCCTGTCCCGGCTCAGGTGATGCGGCTGCCCCCAGGCACCTCCTTTCATTCGCATTCAGAGCGCTTCAGCAGCCTTTTTCCCAATGTCAAGGCTGTTAATGACGAAAAGCCCAGCGGTGTGCAGCTGTGTAAATCAGAAAGGAGAAATGCTCCACTGGAAAAGCCTTTTCAGAAAGAACAAACCCTTAGCTCCCGTGGGAGCTGCGGAGCTGCACAGCCAGGGGAGCCTGGAGCTGAGCAGCTCCCCCCACACCTCCTGCACTGGGGAGCCTGGGGGAGCAGTCACCTCCTGTGCCCCATCCAGGCTGCCAGGCTTGTCCAGGTGCCAGGCAGGAGGTGCTGACATTGTCCTTCCCGGGATACTGGGAGTACAGGAGGACTTTGCAGGGCTGCACCAGGGAGGAAGGGAGATGCGTGCGTGAAGCTGGCTCAGAAGCATTGGCCACTCTCAAATGCTGGTCCCAGCAGGAGGGGGAAGCCCCTGGGAGATGCAGAGCCCCCTAACCTGGCAAGATGCACTTAATGCATAAAGATCACAGGAGACACCTCGTGCCACCTCCCTGCCCCCAGCAAATGCATGAGCTCCAGAATCAGTGCCCAAACGTGAGGAGGAAGAACAGAGAAGCTACAGCCCCAGCAGAAAGGAGGATCTGTCAGGTGAGAATGACCACTGAAATCTGCAAAAAGACCACTGGCACCACTGCAGTGCAGCTGGGGATGTGTGGTCCTGCCCCCAGCTGCAGACTGGGAACTTTCGCAGCATTCCCAAGCAGAACTGCCCACTCCTTCCGTGACTGTTGAGACAAACCCTGCTCCTGTCCTCCCTGCAGCTCTCACAGACCTTGCAAAGGAACAAAAATCCTTGGAACCAGCAGCAGAAGCCTGGAGGTTTTTGTTCTTCTGTCCCGAGGTTGTGTGGCTCCTCTCTGAGGGGTTCTGTCAGCATTTGCCCCCCCCTTGCCACAGTGGCAAAAATCTAAAGAAGGCAAAGCAGAGGTACCAGCCTTGGGTTGGTATCCCTGGGCTGTTTTAAACAGAAATTGAAGCCCAGAATGGAAAAGTGCCAAAACAAACCAATTAACTACCTAGTGAATAATTCATAAGACAAACAGTATTTCTTTTCCGCCCAAAATAAATGCAAATGGTTTATGATCTCCTCAAGCCTGTTTGTTACCTGAAAATCTCCCCCAGCTCCTTCCTGGCAGGTGAGTCTGGGCCGTGGTTGCAGCTCAGCAGCAGATAAGGATGTCTGGACTGTGCTGGCAGGTTTGGTCAGGGTGTTCAGACCGCCCAGCTGAGGGCTGCTCTATGACCCGACCCCTTTTTTACCCGTCATTTTAACTACACTTAGAAATTCAAGATGGTCTTTCTGCACAAAACCCTAAACCATCATGGACCATCTGTGTTTCCACAGTAACTCAGCGAGCACCTCCTACAGATTCAGGCTGGGAGCTGCCCCAGCACCAGCGTCCCATGCCAGCATCAGGGTGAAATAGCCCGGGGGGACATCCCCTCCTACACTGGAGCTCTGACAGGTCCCCAGGGGTGACATGGATTTGACAGGTCTCCAGAGCAGTCAGGACACCACTCTGAGCCCTCTAATGGTTTGCAACTCACAGCAGAAACTGATTGATTTGCAACCTAGGGCTTTAGCCAGTGACACGCTCAGTGCAACAGAATAATTGTAGAGGGCAGATTAGTGCTGTGAGGTAATGATCTTTTTGCCTGCTTTTCTTAGCCTGCCTCATCCATCGCTGTCCTGCGTAGGATTAGCATATGCCTCATTTTGGAGCAAACATTCTGCCTTTAAAGCCCAGCCCTTCGGATAATGGCTAAATGAAGACAGATAACAGCAGCCTCTGCCCTGGCACGGTGCTGTGGAGCCTGCTGAGAGCCATAAATGGGGTGCTTGCTCCATTCCAGGCAGGCAGAGGGGCTTTTGGTGGCCAGAGGCAGCTGCCTGGAGTTTCTCATGGAGATAAAGCCACCGTGCATGCGGACGTGCTCGCTGGAAGTGTGTGAGCTGGCTTACTCCAGTGAGCTGGCTTGTCTCCAGCCTTTGGGGGGCTGGACAGCAGGGTCACAGGGGAAAGTCTGCTCCTGCAGCAGGAAAGGGCTGGGGGAGGTACAGAGTGGATTGCTGCCGCGGGGATTGGCTGTGGGGAGCAGCGCTGCAGGATCTGTGGACAAGCTGCGTGGGAATTGTCACCTAATGCAGAGCAGATGGATGCCAGCATCACCTAAGCCTCCAGAGCATCTGTCCCTCCCGTGGCCAGTCTGTGTGGGGGGAACGGTGCTCTCTTCCACACCAGGGAGAGGACAGCAGCACCCCAAGAGCTCAGTGCCATGGAGCGAGGTGACAGTGGGGACAGCCATGCTCAGAGCACTCACAGCGAGCCACGAGCAGTGACAGGGTCATGAGCAGCCTGTTATTAATGCATTAATGTGGTGATTTTATGCACACAAATCCAAGGGGCGTGGGCAGCAGGAGGAACCTGCAGGGTTACGCGTGGTGCAGCCCCTGGTTATTCCTGCTCTGTAAGGAGCAAATGGATGGATTCCTGCACAGCCCAGGCAGCTGGAGGGGCTAGGCGAGGAGGGCTTCCACCTCTCCATGCTGCAGCAGGGGAGGGTGAGGGCTTTGAAGGGTTAGAACAGACACAGCAGGACACCAAGGCTTTAACTGCACAACAACTGACCTCGGTGGGATGCAGAAGAGGGAATGTAAAAAATGTTACAGTTGACCAAATACCCACTTGGATTAGGAATGCAAAAAAAGGGCTTTGTCCATGAGGCTGTGGAGGGGAGAGCTGAAGCAGAGGGGATGAGGATTAGCACAGCTCTGGCAGAGGCTGCTGGAGTGTTACTGCAGGTTAGCAGAGCTGCTGGACCAGGCACAGTGGCAGCAGGAAAACAGACTTGGAGGAATTAATGAGCTGGGTGGGAGAAAGTGCTAAAATCCACCAGGACAGGAGGCAGCAGGAGAATCCTAAACAAATCCACCACGATTACAGCTGTGAGACTACGACTGAAGCAGTGCAAAGAAAGGGCTGCAGAGAGGGCTGAGGCTTTGAGACCTTGCAGGAGATGAAACACAGAGACAGCTGGCAAAGCAGCTCAGCCTCATCAGTCTCGGGGGGAAAAGGGATGAATGCAGGGGCAGGAAAGCTGACCCACAGCCAAAGGCTCAGAGGGCTTGTGCAGCAGCACCTCCCTGCCCCACAGAGTCCTGGGCCACTGTGCCAGGCAGGCTCTGCCAAGTACTGCTCCTGACTGACCAACTCCAAAGTCAATCCTAACTCTGTCCTGTTGAATTCAGAGGGAGAGGAGAGGAGAGGAGAGGAGAGGAGAGGAGAGGAGAGGAGAGGAGAGGAGAGGAGAGGAGAGGAGAGGAGAGGAGAGGAGAGGAGAGGAGAGGAGAGGAGAGGAGAGGAGAGGAGAGGAGAGGAGAGGAGAGGAGAGGAGAGGAGAGGAGAGGAGAGGAGAGGAGAGGAGAGGAGAGGAGAGGAGAGGAGAGAGGAGAGGAGAGGAGAGGAGAGGAGAGGAGAGGAGAGGAGAGGAGAGAGGAGACTTGGCATTTACCTGTGAGATCTCTGCCTCTCAGCTGCCCTTCCCCATGGGGCAGGGAGGCAGTGACACCGAGGATGCCCTGGAGACACATAGAACTATGTGCCTTTGAGTCTGTCAGGGCCGTGTCCCAGCTTGTTAAAAACCTGACCAAAGGCCAAGGGAAGTTCTCTTTAGGATCTTGTGGCTGCTGCACCAGGCACCAAAGAAGGAAATAAAGATCTTACTGTGCTGCTGACACTTTTCTTGGCGGGTTTGGGACCCTTGAGGAGGGGTGACAGGGGCTGGCCACAGGGATTGACTATCAGAACCAGCACTGCACTGCACAACAACAGCAGGAGATGGGGGATGACAACACACGGGGCTCAGGGGGGCCTGCCAAGGGCTGCTCTGGGGGCTGAAAGGGAGGATAACAGGGGCAGCTGGCAAGGTACCCAGGGGGTGGCTACTGGGCCAGGGACACACAGCCATCTGTGCTCCCACTGAGCCCAACACCTCCTTCCCATCATGTCCACTTCATTCAACAATCCTGCCCGGCTTGACAAGTTCCACAAGTGCTACTAATGCATGAAACCTCCCGGTCCCCTCCAGTAGCTGCACCCAGCCCAGCTATGGCCACGTACTGCTCCTCTCCAGCCCTGAGCAGAGGCGAGGTGCTGTCCTGCCTCCAAAGGCTCCTGCTACCTGCCTGGCCTGTGTCACCCCCACCTGCCCCGAGGATCCTGCTTGAACCATTAGGTAGGTGTTTGGGTCATGGCCAGAAGGGCACCGTGCCTGCCCTGTGGCCCTGGGTCATGGCCAGAAGGGCACCGTGCCTGCCCTGTGGCCCTGGGTCATGGCCAGAAGGGCACCGTGCCTGCCCTGTGGCCCTCAGCAGCCATCCCTGCCTGTGTGGCACAAGGAGTCAGACCAGCAGGGGAGATGCTGCAGGCCCTGGTGTGAAAGGGGTTTTGGAGTCTCTAGGAATCCCAAGCAGATTCTCCAGCACACAGCTGTGACGTGAATCCCCTCAAAGGCTGGCCCCAAACCCCCAGCCTCATCTCCACGGCACCCATGCCTACCTTGGCATCCAGGATGCTCGTCTCCACCCGGGCCACCCCCTGGTTCTCCCTGAACAGCTGGATCTTGCTGACCTTGCTGAACTCTGACAGCACCGTGGTGAGGTTGGTCTTCAGGTCAATGACGTGGCTGATGCCGTGCCGGGGTCCCACCAGCAGGGTGGTGGCTGCCTGCTTCTCGTCCTAGTGGCACAGGCACATGGAGAGAGAGAGAGAGACAGACAGGCAGGGGTGAACAAACACACCCTGGCGTGGCACAGGCTGCACCTGGCTCTCTCCATGGAGCCAAGCCTCAATGCTGGCAGCCTGGTCAGCTCCAGGATGCCTTTTGTGGAGCAGTAGGTAAGGCTGGTGCCACTAACCTGCCTCCCTGAGCCCCTTTGCAGAGCTGGGAGTGGTGTGCAGGATGCCAAGGCTATTTAAAAGTAAAGCTCTGAACTGAGTGTCCACATGAAATATTCAGGCTCACTGGGGTCACTACACTGAAGTAAGTGTGTTACAAATCTGTCTGATCTGACATTGCCTCTGAGAGACAGAAGCAAAGGAGGGAGTGAATGTATTTCAGAAAAAAAGAAAGACCAAAGCCTTGACTGGAAATCGGGATGTTTCTTGCTCTGGTCTAAAAGGATGCTTCAAGCCAGGTGTGGAGGGGAAGAGGAGCTGGGCAGACCATTGCAGAAAATAATATGGGAACACTTTTTACCACTTCAACACAGTTCAACTCACAGGCTGGCTCAGAAGCATTGCTTTGGTGTCAGAGATAAAAAAACATGCTGTCTACTCAGGCAGTGTCAGGGGCAGGCTCTGACTGCTCTGCTGTGGCACCAAGCAGACACCACGAGGTTGTGCCTGCACTGATTTCCTGCAGGCAGCCCTTTGAGCTGTGAGGTGAGGGGCAGAGCAGACCAAAGGCTGCCAGAGATGGAACCCAGCAGGCAAAGCACTGGAAGCCAGGGGAGTGCTGAGACCACAGGTGAGGGTAAAGGGAAGGATGGCAGAGAGGTGACACCTACATGGGGACCTCTGCGTAGGAGGTGGATGAGAGGGATGACAGGGTGGGCCAGGCAGTGGGAAGCCTCAGTGGGTCCTGTTTGGGCTGGTGGCTTTCCTCCTGCTGAGGTGGTTTGGGTGAGCAGTGCAGATGAAGGATCACCGTGGCAGTGATCACTGCAGCACCTGTGACAGGGCAGCAAGCCCAGCTGTGGGCAAGCAGGGAACACAGTGGCCTTTGCCAGGAGCTGCCCTCCTCCAGGATGGATGGCAGGATGTGCCAGGGCACGCTCGAGCTACAAACACACGCCTGAAACTCCTCCGGCTTCGCAGAGCAGGTCATCTTGCTGCCCCACAGGCTGGCAGGAACAGGGCAGATCCTGACCCTGCAGAGCTGAAAACACGACCTGCTGACAGCAGAGGCTCCGAGGCTTTCTGGGTGGGCTTGGAGCTCAGCAGGGCAGAGCAGGAGACTGAGGGAAGTGATTTCTGTGGGAGCCACGTGTCCCCTGGCTCCCCCCAGCACACACTCGGGAGCAGGCACCTCCCAGCCCAGCCTGAATTACCGTACCAGTCCCACCGTGTTGAAGAGAACCCCAGCGAAGGTCGGCAGCTCGTTCAGGATCCTCAGGTACTGCAGCTTTGCCTGGGCTGTGGAGACCTGACAAAAACCACACGGGTGATCACTGTGAGCACAGGGGGGAGAGAGGCAGGAGGCTGGGGCAGACTCGGGGGCTCTCAGGTAGGGGTGCACAGCAAGCTGTCAGGCAGCTCCGGGCACGGGCTGTGCTGGCAGCGAGTCTGAGTGGTGGGTGAGGGCAGTTCCCACTCCCCTGCCATCCTGGGCAGCTGCTGGGAGGTAACTCAGAGCAGAGGCACAGCCAGGAAGGAGCCCCAGTGCTTGATGTGTAACCCCCCCGAGGTGTACAGCCCTCCCTCCCTCCCTGGGCAGCTGTGAAGGCTGCAGGGACCAGGGCGATGGCTCAGCCGCCGCCTCCAGAGCTTCCCAAGCCCAGAAGCAGCGATAGCAAGGAGCTGATGTGTGCCACTTCAGCCAAGCCTCGGCTGATCTCAGCCCTGCACCCCCTGCAATCCACACCAGCTCCTGAACGCGGGTTCAGGAGAGAGAGTGTCTGCCTGGCTGGCTGGGGTTCATCTCCCTTGCAGGGGATTTGATAACAGGAGTCCCCGAGGAGCTGGGGATAACGGGCTGGGGTGGGGGGCAGGCTGTCACCCCAGCAGCCCTGAACAGGGACTCTGAGGGCTGGGCTCACCTTGGTGCCGCCAGGCTGGTGCTGGTGGGCTTTGAGCTGCTGCGAGAGGGATTTCCGAAGGCTCTTCTCTTTGACGAGCTGCAGGAGCGAGGGGGGCAGGAAGGGCTCCAGGCCCCACTCCTTCCTGTGGGGAGGGAAGCCTGCATGAGCTGCCAGGTCGGAGACACTGCCGGCGAGCAGAGAGGGACAGAAAACTGTCCCAGAGCATCCTCCTGCCGTCAGAGGGAGCTGGAGCCACACCAGCACTTCCTTGGCGCCACAGCCGGAGCAGCAGCAGCCCCCAGCTCGGGTCCCCAAGGGGATGGGGATGTCACCCCAGGCTGGTGACACAGCTACCAGCTTCAGCCTGGGGAACGGCAGCGCCACGCTCTGCAGCAGACCCCGGCTCCCACTCACCTTCACGCAAGCTCAGGGGATGCAGGGCAAATTCCCAAACCTCTTTTGGGGTCCTCTCGGGTGACCCCTCCCTCCTTCCTCCCTGTGCCAACTGGGCAAGGCCAGCTGCACGGGTGGGCTGGGTATGGGTTTAGGTCCCCCCAGGAGCCACAGGAGGGCTGAGCCAGCGCTTGGTGATGGGCTGAGACAGCCACAGAGCCTTCTCCTTGCCTTGGATGCGGGCAGAAAACCAGCCTGGCTTCCCATGGAAATGATCCTGGGCTGACAGCAAGTGTCCCCAGCCCTGGCTGCTGCATGTCAGTGTGAGGGGGTCTTACACAGCCCCATGGTGGGACCAGGGGCTGGCTGTCACTGCTGCCAAGCCCCTGAGCCACCACCCAGCTCGGGGGGCTCTCAGAGCACCTCATGCTCCGCACCCCAAAACATTGCGGTGACACAGGGACACAGGGAAGGGACAACGAAGGAGGGCTGCATGGAAGCCTGGGGACAGGGAGGAGGACTCACTCCACGTTCTTGAGGGAGACCTTCTGGCTGGGGCGGGTGGCTGAGACAGTGATGTAGATGTGGAGGGCAGCCAGCCCCAGCAGCATCTCTGGCTTGGGGTCTGTGCCGAAGCGCTCTCTGATCACATCGTTGCGGCTCTGCAGAAGGGAGAAGAGGTGTCCTCAGACAGGGACAGGGACAGGGCACTGCCACCTGAGCGGTGCTGCCACAGGGCCCAGCCCTGGCAGACCTGTGGACCACGAGCTCCAGCAGCTCCCAGTCCCTACCTGGATGTACAGGTACTCGAAAGCTGCAGGGTCCCGGCGCAGCAGCTCCACTGGGTCCTTGGGGAAGAAGCTCACACGGAAGAGGCACCTCATGCCATGGTAGTGTGTTCTTTGCACAACCTATGGAAGGAGCAGAGGGGAGCAGTGAGCCCAGGAACCACTGGCTGCAGGGCACGAGATGCCCTCTCCTCTCTTCTGGTATTATATTTCATTCCTCTCGTCCATGCACCACCTTTCATCCCGGCAACGTCCCAGCCTTCCTTGGTGTGACAGCTTTGCTTGGTGCTGTAGGGTTTGTGCCACTTAGGCTAATGGTTGCTCCATTTTATCCCCATTTTATCCCTGGTTCTGTGCAGTGCCAGCTTATTGCCTCTCCTAGCCAAGGATACTCATGAGTGCTGTCTGCAGCTGCCCAGGCTGGAGCACAGAGCAGCTCCATGATGCTGTCAGTGTGGGACGGATAAAACCCTGACTGTCTCCCTCTTTGGCCACCCTTTTCACCCCTGAGCCTGCAGGACCATGCCAGAGGCAAGGAAAGGCTGTGCCACCCCACAGCACAATCCCAGCCTGTTACAGCACATCACAATTGAGATGGCCACAATACACAAATTATAATCACACAATTTCAGAAGGCTTCAGGTGTCTGCCCATACAGAGTAACACCATATCACCTCAGAAGGGTGCAAGTGTCTGCCCTTCCTGTTCTTCAGCCCAGCCTTTTATACCCTCATGTTCATGCATGGCTCTGTGTGCCCTCTGCTCCCTTTGGTGGTTGCTCAGTGCCCCTGGGCACTCCATGGCTCATTGCTGCCAATGCTGCTCACCTGCTCCTCACAGCTGTGCCCACTGGGGATGAGGCTGGGCCACAGCCCCATCCCAGTGACCCAAACTGTGCCACACACAGCCCCATCCCAGTGACACAAACTGTGTGCCACACACAGCCCCATCCCAGTGACCCAAACTGTGCCACACACAGCCCCAGTGCCAGTGACACAAACTGTGCCACACACAGCCCCATCCCAGTGACACAAACTGTGCCACACACAGCCCCATCCCAGTGACACAAACTGTGCCACACACAGCCCCATCCCAGTGACACAAACTGTGCCACACACAGCCCCAGTGACACAAACTGTGTGCCACACACAGCCCCAGTGCCAGTGACACAAACTGTGCCACACACAGCCCCATCCCAGTGACACAAACTGTGCCACACACAGCCCCAGTGACACAAACTGTGTGCCACACACAGCCCCAGTGACACAAACTGTGTGCCTACACCAGCCAAGTCCTCACTGGGGGAAGAGGAGGCTCTCTGTGCCCAGCCCCTCACCTCGGCCATCCCAACACCCTCCCACGCCCAGCAGCTTACGTGGGCCAGCGGCTGCTTGTCCTGGAGCAGCAGGAAGCGGTGGCTCTGCTCCGGGCTGGAATACTCCAGGACCAGGGCAAAGTGCTCGATGTGTCTCAGCGACAGGCGGTCCTGCAACGTCACCATCACGTCCTGCAAATGCCACAGACAGCTTGGGTGCCAGGCACTGGCTACTTCACTGGGACCTCACTGAGAGCCCACTCGCCCCTGGCAACTGGGGCCGTGCCAGGATGAGGCTGAGAGGGTCCACAAGACGGTACAGGAGAGGTGCCCAGCAGCCAGGTGGCAGCGGGAGGTGACCCGGGCTAACCCCGGGTGCTGCTGAGGGAGCTGGCCCCTGGCAGGGGGACTCGCAGGAGATCCAGCCTGGCTGGAGGGCAGGCTCACAGCAAGGAGAGAAGGCAGGAGAGGCAGAGCCAGCAAAGCCCCGTCCCTGCCAGCTGCAAAGCGTGCTGCCTGGGGAGGCAGACGGGCCATCCATCATGCCAGAGCGGCTCGCAGCCAGCCCAGCGCTGCTGTTCGTGCTCGGGAAGCAGGAGAGGAAAAATGGACTGGGCAGGTGGGAGGAGAGGGGTGTCACGGTGCTGTGGGGGGAGCAGAGGGGCTCACCTTCACAGTGGTTCGGCCATCGAACGTGAAGGATTTGATCTGCCCGTTCTCCAGGAAAACCTTCAGCACGTTGGGAATGAGGAGGAGAGCTTCTTTCTTCAACATGTCCTGGCATGTGGGGCCAGCAAAGGGGGAGGCGAGGAGGGTGGGGGGCACGGAGAGACGGAGGGAGGGTGGGGAGAGAGAGTGTCAGTGATGGAGCACTCGTGGCATCCTCTGCTGCTCTGGGCTTTTGTGCTAACAGGCACATTTCCCCAGACAACCCAGCATTCTGTCGAGCCATCAGGAAGTGCGGAGCTGAGGCAATTCAGAGCTGCCTGAGAGATTCACCTCCTCAGCTCCCAGCAGCTGCAGTGGGAACAGAGCATCTGGCTCTGTCCAGCACATCCCAGTGCCCATGCCTGGCAGCCTGTCCCGCTCCCCAGCTGGTGTCCCAGACAGGAGGTATGGCTGGGGTGGCTCAGAGCTGATCCCCCTTTCCTGACCCTCACCCCAAGCCTATCCCCCCTCAGCCCTGAACATCCCCTCTGCAGGAAGTTGGGAGAAGGCTGATTTTATTTGGTGAGAAGCATTTCAATCAGATAATTACCTAATTGATTTTCCTGAAAAATAGAACATGCTAGAAGCGCTTTACAGGGTTGTTTTTTTTTTTTTTTTCCAGTTTTGTTTTGTTGTTAATAAAACCTTTCTGCAATTAAGAGATAAAAGCACTGGGCTGGAACTCTTCAGCTTCCACAGCCATTCAGCAGTGCCCTGGTCACCCTGCCCCACACAGAGGCACTCCAAAGCTTTTGGGATCAGGCTGGAAGCCACAGATCTTCCTTAGAGCAGGCACTGGTATTGCCTGGATGCCTCCCCTGGGTGGACTCAGCTGAGACCAGGTTTCTAAGGCCAGTTTTTGGGGCTCCTTCAGAGGGACGGGGGGCGCCCACAGCAAGCCCCCCAGCAGTGACCCAACACGTTGACTGTGCCCAAGGACATCTGTCCAGTGGGGCTCCCCAGGCCAGACAGCTGCTCTCACCTGCAGAGCCCAAATCAGGGAAGAGGAGCCCTGTGGCCCCCCAGCCACCCCGCATGCTGTGGCCTTGGGGACACCTCAGGGGGTGAAGCACAGAGGAAGGCAGGGCAGGACTTACTGGGTCTGTCTCGCCGACCGTCACCTGCTCGGAAAATCGGACTTTGGCCGGGTTGGACCTTAGCTTCGCCTTCTTGGCTGCGCTGATGAAAGCAGATTTGGGGGACTGCAAAGAGAGCGCTGGGTAAATCACCTGCCTGCCCTCGGAGCCATGGTGTGGGGAAAGGCAGACACGGGGCCCAGTGTGATGACGGGGAATGGGAAGCAAACCACGAAATGGGGAGGGTGGAAAGCAAATCCCCTTGGCTGTGGTTACACAGCGCTGCAGGCAGGGCCAGAACGACGAGCAGCAGCCCCTGAAGTCACACCAGCAGCATCAGTGTGGCAGGGAGGCTGCACCCCAGTGAGCACCTGTGCCTGGCACTCCTTGTGCAGGCTGAGCTCCAGCAGATGTCAGCCAGGTCTTGCTTGGAGGCACTGGCACTGGCCGGATGAGAGAGATGAACCCTTGGATGTGGGTTTGCAGCCCCAGGGAGACGGCAGGAGCCTGGGCATCCCTGCAGGATGTTCTGGTGGCAGTGCCAGCACATACTCCAGCACAGAGACAGTCGTGCCACAGAGCCGAGTGTGCCAGCTGACGGTGCCAGCACCAGCTGAGCTGCCCGTCCTGGCTGGCGGCCATCGCGGGCCAGGAGGGAAAAAGCTTTTTTGGAGTGTGGCACACGCCCCCGCTCCTGACAGAGCAGTGCTGGGGAGCACAGGGCAGCTCTCACGCTTCTTTCCTAACATCAAAGACTCGGTGAAGCACAAACGGTGCCTCTGGCGTGACAGCTCGGTCTGCCCCAGGGCCAAGGGCGCCGAGCCCCAGCGCACCATCGCTGCCGGTGGCCGCAGCATCTCCAGCCCTCCTGCAGCCCGGCCCTCCCAGCTCCGCAGGGACTCCCGAGCCAGCAGCGACCCCTCCCTGCCACCCCTGGCACGATGGGTCAGACACGCGGGGTGTGCTCGGCAAACCGGGCGGGTTTGGGAATATTTTCTCTCCCTCCCTCCTGGTGACAAGGATGGGGAGATGGCTGCACGGGGCCGTGGCAGCTCTCAGACCCCACAGCTTGGAAGAGCCGTGGGGTGGTGGGACGTGGGTCCAACAAATCGGTTGAGCTGCCTGAGTGGTCTCCCAGGGTCTCCGGGGACCCTGCCTCGGCCTCCAAAAGGGTTTTTCACCCCTGTCCTGGCTCCCCTGGAGCTGGCCACGGCCCTGCCAGTCTCACCTGGTGGGTGTGCAGGACCGTGAGGATGATGAAGTCCTTGGCCTTCCTGTGACAGAAAGGAGAAATGAGGATGGATGGGACCTTATGGTGATGGACCTCAACATGTGCAACTGGCTACTGAGAGCACATCCCACCCTTGTCAGCCCCGTGGTGGTTGGGATCTCTGTGGGCTCCTTGGGGTGCTTGACAACGTGGCTGTGGATTCTTTCCCACTTCTTGGCCAGCTGGGAAGGGCTATGGCACCTGCTCCAAGGCTCTCCCCCTGCTCAGGCTGAGAATTCCCCACCCCAGCAGTGACCACTGGTGACGTGGGTGTGCACTGACACTGCAAGGCTTTGGTACGGGCACAGCAGCCTGGCACGAGCCCTTCCCCAGAGGCCATGAGGGACAAGTGTTGTCCTCACCTGACAAGCTCGATGAATCTCTCTCTGGGGGCTTCACTCACATCCTCATCGTTGATGGCCAAGATCTGGTCTCCTGGCAGGAGTTTATCCTCAGAGGGGCCGCCTGCCAGGAGAGAGGGTCAGGGCCAACCCAGGCATCCCAGAGCTGCGGGGTAGAGGGGAAGCAGGAGGGTCCCAAGCATCCCCAAAGCATTTGCCCACGTCTGTGGCTGTGGAGGACACCCTGCAGGCCCACCAGAGGGGACAGGAGAGGACAGGAGCCCAGGGAGGGGTCCTACCGGGGCGGGGGAAGCGCCGCTGTGTTTCCTGGCACGCTGCAGCTGCGTCCAGGACCACCCCCACACCCTACCTGCTGCCACCGACCGCACCACCACGGGCCTCTCGCTGCCAGCCACAAAGCCGAATCCGTAGAGGGGGTGGCGCTGGACCGTCACCTGTCGGAGCGTGTCCGAAGGCAGCTGCCCACATTCCATATCATCGCCACCGCGCTCCTCCGGCATCACATGGCTGCGCTGCAACCACAGGGACAGGCTGTAACGCGCCCCACCCCGCGGCCCTGCCCGCCACACCGAGCCCTCTGAGGCTGCAGGGCAGCCCCACTCCACCTGCAGCGCTCCCAGCACTCCCGGTCCCTTCCTGGGACGGCCACAGCCCCGTCCTCCCGTGCAGAGCCGTGCTGCTCAGCGCCTGCCCCTGCCACAGCACCAGAGCTCAGGCAGGGGACGTTCACGGAGATGCCACGCAAGGGTAAATCACCGTCCTCTCCCAGCACCTCTCTGTCCCGCTGCCCCAGCACTGCAGCCCATTAGATGGGAGATGTGCGTGGGGTAAACTGCTGGTGGTGTGGCTCTGGCCATTCCCCGAGGGTCAGGGGAGACGGCGGCCCTGGCACTGAGAGCTCTCCCTGCCATTCTGCAGAGCTTTAAAAGCAAACCCCAGGGCTGGCTTATTCATGCTGTGAAACACAGCTCAGCGATATCAGAGATAAGTGAAAACAAGTTTAGCCGGTCTAAAAACTAGGATTAAGGCAGGCTCAGCTGTGCTACTCCAACCAAATCTCCACCATCAGCCCAGGGACTCCTTGGAGTGGAGACAACCAGAAGATGAGAAGATCCAGCCCGGGGCAAGGTCATGTCAAAGCTGCTCTAGGCATCCGGGAGCAGCGCCAGCCATGGCTCCAGGCTGTGAGCCTGCTATGGGGGAGCGATCCCAGCACCACGGGATGGCCACGGAGCGCAGCACAGATGGCAACACGCACAGCCCAGCCAGAAAAACAAAGTGGTGAACGTGCTGTTGTTTCTGTGCTGCTCATTGCTTGTTCCTGTCCAGACTATTTAGTCTATTTAAAAAAGATCCTTCCCGGCCTTTTGACAACACACCAATTGTTCCATCTCTTATCAGTTTAGGATTTGATGCATCATCCAACTAATGCTATCTGTCTGCATTTCTGACACCCCCATCTGCTCCCAGCGCTGCGTTTGGCACCTGCTGCAGAGCCAAGAGGGACAGCACGTGGGGCTGGAGGGGACAGGAGCTCCTGGCAGCTCCACACCAGCACACACAGCTTGGGGCCTGAGGACATCACGGTCAGCAAAGACAGCCCTGTGCCGAGCCTGATCCCCAGGTAAGCACCCAAAACCCTCCGAGGGAGGATGTCATGTCTGCCATGGGAGGTCTCCTGAGCACAGGTGAGTCTGCCCAGGGTCAGGGATACAGCGCTGGCCATGGGTGAGCTGCGCTCTGTGACCATGGGATGTCACCACAGCCAGGTGACCCATTCCCAGCACCCAGCTGGGTGCGTGCTCGTGGCTTTCCCCTCCCGCAGGCAGCGGCACAGGGCTGGAGGAGAAAACGGTGAGGCCTGGGGAAGGGAACTGGTGAGGAGCAGCAGGGTCTGGGCACCCCTGAGCACGGGAAGTGCCGCGCCCATCAGCGCTCCCAGCAGGAGCAGAGCCAGCTCCAGCGCCAGGAGAGTGCAGCTGCAGGGGAACCAGCGAGACCATCTCCCCAGAGACTGCCTCTGCGCCGCCTCGTTAGCTGCTCTGCTACTCCCATGAGCATTTAAAAGAACAACAGTAACAACCACAACAAAAAGAATCACGCGATTCAACCGATTTTCTCAAACAAACGTTATCCGAGGCCATTGTGCGCAGCTGAAAAGGCGACTGAATGCAGCACCGCGTCTCCACGCGCCTGGCATGGCCAGGGAGAATGCCAGAGCTGGCTGCCACAAGACAGCAGTCACCGAGCTGCTGGCTTCCCAGGGCACACTTTCATCCCACCCATGCTGCCCGCAGCCATCGCAGCCCCCCGGCCAGCAGATGAACACGAGGATGAGCAGCAGGGCTCGAAGCACCGGGATGCCTCGGAGATGTGGCTGAGCTCAGTGCGATGGCTCCGGGGAAACACAGGCAGGGGTTTGCTCACCAAGTCACAGCAAAGTGGGTGGCGAGTCCCAGACCAGAGCTGCCCAGCTGTGTCCCGAGATCTGTCCTTCTGTGTGCAATCGGGGCGTCGGTGTCACCCTCGCTCCTCCCCACGGAACCCGCGGCTGAGCCACAGCCGGTGACCGCCCAGGACCAGGGACAGCAGCGTCTCCCGCAGCCGAAATTACCATCAGAATTGGTTAGCCGGGAAATCTTTGCAGCTTTAACAGACAAAAGGAAAAGAAAGCACACCTCACTTCAGCCACAACCAGCCTGCCCTGCCATCCAGCGTCAAAGGGAAGAGGGGAATAAAGAGATGGATACGGACAATGAGAACTCCTTTACCGGCCTCTTAAGCTGCTCCTCTCCTGATAAGACTTGGACGCTGCAGAAGCATTACCAGGAAATTAAATAAAAGAGGACGAGCGTCCTCCTAAGCAGGACTTATCCACTCCTGGAGAAGCAGTAATATGCTCAACAGCAGGTACAACATGCCTTCTCCAGGCTGTGGCTCTGAACGTCCCTCCTGCAGCAGCTCTCCCATGCCGGGCTTGGGGATTAACGTGTGCTCACCCTGGGCCAGAGCGAGAGGCCAGAGAAACCAGCAGCAGCAGCAGCAGTGGGTAAGGTAGCTCTCTCCCCAACACTGGTAATTGGCTGCACCCCAAGAGCTATCACTTCCTTGGAGCCTGATTTTTTTTGTGTTTCTTCTTTTAATTTCTGGGCAGAGAGCTGTGCTGGGCAGCAAAGCTCACGGGCAGGCTCTCGCAGCAGGGAGCTGAGGATATGAAACAACCCCTGGAGCTCAGCAGCTCTGGTGCCATCAGCAGCACCAAACCCAGCCTCACCCTGGGGCCACACTGCTTGGGGAACACCTGCCACCACCTTGGTGGGCACGGGCCAGCACTGACCCCATCCCACTGCGGGGAGCCAGTGGCTGTTTATGGCCATGTCCCCACCCTGCCTGTGTCCTTACCTGCCTGCTGCCCACCCTTAGCCCAAGAGTCTGCTCTGCATCCCCTTGTGTCCTCGGGGTCCACCATGGCACAGTGCCACCGAGGCACAGTCGCTGGAAAACAGATCAGCACAAAGTAAAAGGACGTATCAGGAGAAAGCTCTCTGTGCCCAGCAGCAGCAGGAGCCCACCGTGGATGTACCCCTGTGGGAGCACCTGGCTCTTCACGGCGTCTTGACTGATGTGGCATGAAGATATCCTGAGGCTGGGACACTCATCTGCTGACCTCTGATCTGGTCACACTCTGCCACCCAAGGTAAGAAAGACATCAGCTTGGTGCAGTCACTGCCCATCGTGATACACCCACCACCAAGGGATGTGCCTTCAGCTTCCTGAGCACCTTCAGACCTCCCTGCCATGGAACAGGCCTGAACACAGAGCCCTCATCCCCCCCAGACAGATAAAGGCAGAACAGGAGTTACTCCAAAAGCTGACGCATCCATTTTTAATTTCCTACCACAATAAATCTCTGCTCCCTCTGAGGACTGATTTTCTGCCTTTTCTCTTAATGCTGACTGGCCATCTGCCGCCAGAACAAACCAGTACCACCTGCCTGGGAGGAATGATGGTCTCCATCTACCCAGGACACTCACACCATTTCCAACTGCCTTTACACAAGTGGCACCGGGTGAAAACACTTTGTGCAGCCGAGGAAGGGCTCACAGCTCAGCTCCAGGATGGGGAGTGGGTACGGGAAGGTCTTGTCCCTTCTGCAGAGGGCCAGTTCGCAGGGGTGGGTGCCAGCTCTCCTCCCCCTTCCTCTGCTGCTGTGAACAACCCAAGAACAAACAGAGCCTGCGGAGTCCTGCCTCTCCTACTGCAAAGCCGTGCCCGGCTCCTCCATCTGCCAGGCTGCAGTTGGTGAGCGGCTTGTGAGGCATGTGGGATCCTGAGCACGTGTGGCAGCGGCAGGAAACGCCGGGGAACAGGCCAAGAAGGGTTTTTATGGGGAACATATGGCAGCTCCAGCCTCACACCCCGGTCTTCATCTCAGATGGAGCCGTGGGGCTGCCGGGGAACGTGGGGACCAACAGCGGGGACAAAAGCAGAGCAGGCAGAGCTGGCTGGCACGGGACCCACCGCGACGTGTGTCTGCTCCACCAGCCCTGCATCTGCACCCAGAGGGCATCTGGGCACCTTGGCAGATGCCACTTGGCCCACGTTTAGGTGTCAGACCCCCCCCCCAGCATGGGCAAACAGATGCTGTCTTTCCTGAGGAGCTGCTCGGCCACACGGACCCAGCCTGGTAAAGCTGTCCCTGCTCTGGCAGCGTTCAACAGCTGAGAGAAGCGAGGAGAGCTGGACTGAGGGGTGCCAGCGTGGCTGAGACCAACACTAAGGGCAGCAGAATAACCCTGGCCTTCACGGGTGAAGTCCTTCATGGACCCAGCCAGGAGAATGCAGCCTGCCTGCGGCTCTGCCATATGGCCCACGACTTTACCCCCTGTGCTCCAGCTTGGATTCGCTGTCAGTATTGGGAAGCAGTTTAAAACAGAGCTCCTCAAAGGGAGCTGGCTGTCCTGAGCTGGCAGGCGAGCCGGGAACGCTGCTGGTACAAAGGTGGGGTGCCAGATGGCACCCGTTTGAGGGCACAAGTACCCCTGGCTTTCAGCGCAGGGACAAGCAGCCAGTGAGCAGTGTCCAGCAGAGCTGCTGGAGAAGCTGATGAGCAGCCAAAGGCAGCTGTAAATAACGAAGCAGCAGCCGCAGCCTGGCTCCGGGCAGCAGCTGCAGCCTTCTGCTGCTCAGCCTGCAGCTTTTTAAATGGCCCTGGCATCGCACCTAGAGATAAACACAGGCTGAGCGGCCAGGCAGGTTGGGGGCTAGTTGGAAATCCTAGGACCTGTTATACCCTGGGGGTGGCAGAGATGGATTTATTGCCCCCTGGCAAGGACTGGAGCCAGCTCAACAAGGTGCTGGAGGCAAGAGGGGCTCAAAAATTCTCAAAGTAACGATGGCAATTACAAAAAATAGAGTATAAGCATGGCTAGCAAAGACCCCGTGTGCCACCACAACCTCCAGCCACACTCAGGTCACCAGAAGAAACAGCTTCTGCAGAGGGAGAGGCTGTCCTGAAACAAGCCCTGGGAGACACGGCCAGATGCATCACTGAGAATCTGCAGCTCAGCCTGTACCGTGCTTTCCATGGGCAAACACACACAGACATTGCCTTCCCCTGCTGGGACTGGGGATCTCCAGGCTAGAAAGGAGAAGAGGGACCACAATGGTCCCTGAAAGCATCCTGACAGCAGGCAGGGAGCTGGCACTGCATGAGAACTGGAAGGCACCTGTGGAAGGAGGTTTGACACATGAAAAGGCAGCACTTTGCCACACAGTTGATCCCAGGAGCTCCCTGCCGCAGGATGCTGGGGAGGCTGGAAATTCTACTGGGTTTGAAAAGCAATTTCCAGCTACTGAAGCCAGAGGCCTCCACATTTTCCTTGCTGTAGTTTGCCAGATCCTGGGAGAATTTACACCAAGAGCTGTCTGATCAATGTGCAGCAGGAGAGAGGACCTGAGCCCACCTCGCTGGCACAGTGCATGTGCATGGGCTGCCCGAGGTGCACGTGGCTGTGGCAGAGGTGGGACTGCAGCTGAGTGTGCCACTGGATGCCCTCGGGTCCCAGGGCAAGGACTCAGCACCTGCAGGAGTGAAGGATGCTGAGTGTGAGATGATGACAACCTCCAGATTGTTCACTCACACAGCCTGGCCGTGCCTGCACAAATTTGGGACAGGCTGGGGTGCTGTGGAAACTGTCTAAATGCCCCCCAAAGACAGTGGGTTCCCTCATCTGTTCAAGTTTCCACCACATTACAAACAGCGTTCTCCTCCAAATTGTTCCATGCTGTTACAGGAGCCATCCTCCTCCACTAAATTGTTCCAACCAGGGGCTCCCACTCAGGTAAAAAAATTCTCCTCCAATCTTCCCTATGATTTTTGGCTGTTTAAGGGATTTTTGTTCTCCCCAGCTGGAGAAGTGGATCAAAGCAAAATCCTTTAGCAATAGGGTCAGGCCCAGAAGGCTCGTGCTCCTGACTCAGCCAGCAGCAGGTAGAGGACCACGGGGCTGCTGGCAAAACTGAGCAGGGCTGGAGAGCCTGGCCTGGAGAAGAGGGACTTGAGACAGGCAGGGCTTCCCTTGCAGGGCTCTAACAAATCTGCCTGCAGTGAGAGAGGGGTGTGAAGAGGAAAGCCTGTCTCCTCTCTAGTGCATTGAGAAACATGCCCCGAGCATGGGCAGCAAAGCCACACCATGGGACAGTTTTGTTTAGGGTACCTTTCTTTACATTTGGGGATGCCCAAATGTAGGGCATCTAATCTAGGCACTAATCTAGGGCCTGGGAGAAACTGGTTTCCAGCCCCTCCTCTGCCACTATCTGCTGTGGTGATCATGGGCATGTAACCTTGGTCCTCTCCTCTGTGGTGCTCCACTGGTGCCAGCAGGCAGGAGCCCCCCCTTGTCCAGCTAAGCAAGACTCAGAGGGATTTTTGTCTTTGTGAGGACTACAGAAATACAATAGACAGACAGTCAACACTGGGATAAAATGAGATGAACACGTAAGAGGATTAATCAGAGATAAGGAGCAACAGAATAAAATTTGCAGCATTTTTCTCCATTATTTGTGTGTTGCTCAGCTGCATGATGGGGGCTTGGAGTGGGACCAGTTCCCCACCACAGCCCGGCTACTCTCTGCCTGTCCATTACTGCTTTTAACTCAGGAGAGCTCTGTGCTTTATTAACTTTGCTTTCTGCTGGCACTGGAGGCAAACACCCCTGGCCCCGTGGGCAGGAGGGGGATTACACCAGCCCCAGGTGCTCCTGCACCTCTCACGCTGGCAGGGGCAGCTTGAACCCAAAGTGAGCCTTTCCTGCCAGAGCCCCCAAGTGCAGCCAGAGTGTCCCCAGAGCTCCTCAGGGACAGGGTCTGGCTGCTGCATGGCACAGCAGCTCCTCTCCAGCAGCAGGAGAATGCCTCCCCCCACACTTGTCTGGGCACCAGGCACCCGAGGCCCACCTTGCTCCAGCAGATTTGCAGGAGGAGAAATTTATCGCTGCATATAAAGTTCAGGGGGGAGTTAAATAAGGCGGGAGATTTACACATCCTTTACATTCCATTAGCGAGCAGGCACAGCCTGCATCCCCTCCCAGGCACCAGTGAGGAAGATTCAGGGCGGCTGTCAGCCCTCCTCTCCCACAGCTGGCAGAGATGCTTGAAAATCCAATCAAGCACTTTCCTCTGGGCCTTCAGGAATCCCAGGACTTTGGCCGTGGATTTACAGTGAGCAATTTCCTCAGTGGATAACTTGGACTCCTATCTCCTCCCAGCACAGCACAGAGCAGGGCACGGGAGGGACCTGGGGGAAGGAATGCCGGAGGAGGCAGGACAGCAGGAGAGATAACGCCATCCCCAGCCCAGACGGCTGCGTGACAGCCCCTGGGTGCAGAGGGAGCCTGAGCTGGGCTCAAAGCTCACCCAGCAGCTCCAGCAACCCACAGCCCTGCCCTGCCAGCCCATCCAGGGTGAGAGCTGGCCCTGACACAGAGGTGGCAAGCACTGGAGCGTTTCTGGCACTACAGCATTGGTGAGATGGTCGCCCAAGCTGTGGCACAATGGCCCACAAGCTCGCCTGTGTGGCAGCAGGGACTGTCCCAACAAGTCCCCAGTACTGTCACCAGCCTCGGCAAGAGCTACACAGGAACCTGCATATGGGAGGTGACAAACACAGCCCCACAGAGTCCCCCTCCGCCCCTGCCTTTTCTGGGATCCCTCTCCGTGCTCCAGGGCTTAGTGAAGCTCTTGAGCTGATGCAAGATAAAGGCAAAAACATTAAAAAGAGAAAATGCACAGGAGCGGAGGAGCCTTTGTGTGTGATGCTTCCAGCCTGGGGCTCCTGGCCTTTCTAGCAGAGAGGCTTAGTTTATACCTCTTTGTATTCTCTTCATAACCAGCTCCCAGCTCTGCTGCCTGTGCCAGGGTGCTCCTGGGGGTGCAGGGCAAGGAGGGGACTCTGCAAACTGCAGAGTCCGTGTGTGCTCATGAGTGCAGTGTGTTTGCCAGGTGTATATATATTTAGAGGCACACCTGCCCACGTGGGCTCTGTTTTCAACACGTGGGTGTACAAATGCCGCACGGAAGAAGCAGCAGCAGCCTTGGAAGGTGGCACCAGTTTGTGTACAGCCCTGTGACTCCTCACCCTCAGGGCACCACAAGGTGCTCACCTGGGGAAATGCTGCAGGAATAGAACCACAGAATGGCCTGGGTTGGAAGGAACCTCAAAGCTCATCCAGGTCCAGCCCCCTGCCATGGGCAGCAGCACCTTCCACCAGACCAGGCTGCTCAGAGCTCCATCCAACCTGGCCTGGAACGCCTCCATTGATGGGGCAGCCACAGCTTCTCTGGGCAGACCATGCTAGGGCCTCCCCACTGTCACAGAGAAGAATTATTTCTTAATATCTAATCTAAACCTACTCTCAGTTTGAAAGAGCCGTGAGGACACAGAGCTGCTCCTGGCGCAGCACGATCTGACTTGCATGCCCCAAGGTCCCCGTGGGATGCACACACACATGGTCCCCCACAGGACACAAGCACCTGGCTCCGTGTGGGATGCACGCACACACTGTCCCCAGGGGAAAGCCCAAGGGACAGCTCCATGCTAGTCCCCCACTGGCACACAGCCCAGAGCTCCCAGGCAGCACCCGAGGTCACACTCACCTGGCTGTGGCAGAGAAGGGGCTGCCAGCACAGCCCGCTGGTCCCTGCGCTACCAGATAGGAGCAGAGCATCAGCAAGAGCCAGGTGCTCATTCCCCACATGCTGTGGGTGCCCACGGCTTTGCTCTGCCCGCACCCCTGCTCTGTGGGGCTGCAGCACTGCACCCACAAGGCGCTTTGAAAGCACCCGTAATGAGAGAAACGCCCCGAAAGGTTTCTAAACAAGGCCAAATAATTTATAAATATCGGTGCCACAAGCTGGCCAGCTCAGGCTGGTGCTGGTAGCAGAGTGACCGCTGGCCATGTCCTGTGTGTGCTCCCAGGAGATGCTGCTGAAGGCACAGCAGTGCTGGCGAGCGCTGCACACCGAGCGTCATCGCAGCAGACCTCAGCACTCCTGCTGCATAGGGATCTGATGATTTTCTGAGTTCCTGCTGTAGTAATGAGCTTAATCAGCTCATGCAAATCAGTTGCCATTTGAAACCAGCCTTGTCTAATGGAACCCGTTCGGTATTTGCCTCCTGGAGTTTTCACACAGATCGATCTTCCCCGTTTCAGGTGTGAAAGGCAACTGAGGCAGGGAACGGTTTCACCTTTCCCAGCACTGGACTGCAGCTTGGAGCTCAATGGCAATTTCTCAGCCTCATTTCTCATATTCTTATTGTTTCCAGAAACAAAGGGAATTAGGCTCTGAAAA
Organism: Vidua chalybeata; assembly: GCF_026979565.1. Lineage (NCBI taxonomy): Eukaryota > Metazoa > Chordata > Aves > Passeriformes > Viduidae > Vidua > Vidua chalybeata. The sequence goes on from NC_071543.1 coordinate 1,196,482, forward strand.
CCCCTGTCCTCTGGCAACGGATTATGCCCTTAGATTACTGCAGCCATTCAGAGGAGCATTTGGACAACGGAATTTACACAATTTAGCCCTTGGTGCCAGCGGGTTCAGCAGGAGAGCCCCTCCACCACGGCCTATTTTGAATAAGCAAATCAACCACGCACAGGGAGATTCATTTTGTAAAGTGCAAGCGGAAAAAGCAATGCCAGCTCCCATCCACTCCTGGCTGACATTTTATTTAACAGGTTATTCATTTGCCCCAGCGTCCTCAGCAGCAGCAACAACCACTTCTGCAACCTCCCATAACTCACTGCCAGCCCCTTTCCCAGGTGCCTCCCCCTCCTCCCCGGAGGTAATTGGCAATTATGAAGGTGTTACACAGCAAACCACCCTGTGCTGTTCAATGCCACAGCCCCAGTGCTGGCTCATGGACAGCACCATGTCCTCCAGAACCACGTGGTACCCCAAACAGACCCCAAAACTCATCCCTCAGGCTTGATCCTTCCATGGATGCAGAAGCCTGAGCCCTCTTCAAACCTTTGCTGGGGCCCCCTGAACTCCTGAGAGAGCCTGGTCTGGAGCCCAAACTGACCCATCAGACCTGCACAGACCTTCCTCAGCTCCGTGGACCCTGGACCAGGTGTTTTGGTGCTGGACCCCAATGTGTGCACAAGGCCACCAGCGAGTGAAACCCCTGGGGACACACACAGGTCTGCTCTGAGCCCCTGCCCACACCCAGGACCCCTCTTGCTGCCCATCCTACTTTTCTGTTCATCTCCAGAGCCCTGCTATGGGGCTCTGGCTGATCCACCAGGCTGGGCTCGGTGTCTCAGCCCCAGCCAGGGCAGAGACAGAGAGCAGGTCTCAGAGACTGCTCACCATGCTCCCAGACAAGGCTCAGGCAGGACAGATGCTCAGCCTAAATGAACCTAAATGAGCTTTGCCAAGGGGGAAAAGCCCTCTGGCAGAAGGTAAAGGAGGATGTCTGGAAGGGTGTCTCAGTCCTGCAGAGACGGGGACAGGGCTGCAAGGAGCTGCCTCTGGAAAGGGAGTGTGGGCTTGAGGCAGCCAGCTGCTCTGGGAAACCACAACCAGCATGGCTCTCCTCACCAACTGCACTGCACTCCTCTTTTTTTTTTTTTTTTTTTTTTTTTTTTTCCCTTCCTCTCTTTTTCTCCAATTTATCTTTTTGACACGTTCAATGATGCTTCTGCAGACTGAAAACAATAGAGACAGAGTTTCAGCCAAGGCAATTTCAGAGCTGAATCAAAGCTAAAATAACCTAGACACAGAGCAGCTGAGCAGAGACAGCTCAGTGAGGGGGGGACAGAGCTGTGCAGGCGCCCTGTCCCTCTCTGCAGCTCCCACTGCCTGGCTGGCAGAGAGGACAGCAAGTCCCACTTAGGAGCTGTGTATCTCAATCTCCCGTTTGCCTGCCACCCCTTTCTGGCCCTGATGGCGTCATTTCCCCCCTCCCATGGATGCAAGTCCCCACCCCAAAGCCAGCCCTGCAGCTGCAGCTGAGTGAGTACCTGCTTGCCCAGCACACCGGCTCCGTGCCTTGCATGGCAAGCACCAGTCCTGACCTTAGAGCCCTGCAGAGCTTCCAGGTAGAGATTTTAATTTTTTTTTCCCCCCTACAAGTGCTACTCTGCTGCTACATGAAGGAGGTGGGAAGGATGGACGGACACACACAACTGGGGAGAGAGGGAGGATGGGCTGATTCTGCCAAGGGAATACTGCACCTGGACCCGTAACAGGGAACAAGACACAATCCTCAGCATGACTCAGCCTGGAAACGCATGCTGCTTGCCAGTCCCACTGCCAGGACTGGCACGTCCCCACTGCTCATCCCACAAGGAAGCAGTCCATGGCTGCCACCCCAACACTTGCCCCAGATGTGTTTCACAGCCGGGACAGGTAAAGCCAGGCATTCCTGGTACCTGGACAGGCCGATCATGCCAAAAGCAGCCAGGCAAAACGGGGGCTGCTGCTGTGCAGGACAAGCTGTGCGTGGCTGACACGCTGCTTGGTCTCTCTCAGACCTCCTGGAAGCAGCTGTCAGAGCCTGCCTGGTTCCAGTCCCTGCCTCCCCAGACACACGGGTAATTCTGCTCCCCTGGGCGTGTGCCACGTTTGTTTCTCTCTGAGAGAGAAAGGGTTTCAGCACTGTGAGCCTCAATGGTCTTGAAGAGCATCAAAAGCAGCAGGCAGAGGTGAGAAATGGGAGGTACAGGATCACAAGCATCCCCCAGGGCTGGTCCACGGGGGCACCTTGTGCCTCAGAATTCCTGCCAGGGGACAGTGGTCCATACAGGACACTGTTCACATCCCGGGTGAAGTTCAGCAGCCTGGGAAAGGCAGCATTGTGTCCTTCTGCTCCTGCATTTTACTTGTGAAATGCCACATCCAGCTCCACGTTTAACTGTGGGGCTGGGCAGGAGCTGCCTCCAGAGCCTTCTCTGGGGCCCATGTGAGCATCTCCCAGGCGTCAGTGGCTACCCCAGTCCCAAAGAGCCTGTGCCATGCCCTTGCCTCCCGAGCCAAGGCACCGTGGCAGCCCCAGCTTGCCTGGGTGGGTGTGAAACCCTCGCTGGGGCTGGCAGGCAATGCTCTGCTCACGTCAGAGTCGTCTAAGGGAGGTGCTCGGCATCACCTCCTTGGATTAGGGGGTGTTAGACCCCCCCTCCTCTCTGCCTTTTCCCCAGCTGGCTCCATCTCTCTGAAGGATACATCCCAGTGCCAAGTGACACGGGCCTGATCATCTGAGGACATGCAAATAAACTCAGAGCCCTTCTCCCTCCTCACACACCGGGGAGAGCGTTCCCCTCGCCGCCTGTTTACAGCCAACGCCGTGGTGAGGCAGGCGGAGTGACAGCTCTGGAGATGACATGTCAGCTCTGGCTGGCCCGGGAGGACGCGTCCAACTGTCACACAGCATTAGCTGCAACACATTCCTGCACAACACCCTGCAGCCCACACTGCCACGGGGCTGTGGCACCCCTGCCTCCACTCCATCCCCTCTCTGGGCAGTCCCTGGCCAAGGGGCGCCGGCCACTGCTTTTGTCACCTGGCCCCTTGCATATCTTCTCCTGCAGCAGGCACTCATGGCCTGCTGCCACGGCCTTTGCAGACCACGGCAGGCTGATGGGACCGGGCTGAAAGAACCACCTGGCTGCCACTGAAGCACCAGGAGCTGGGGCAGGCACGGGGGAAGGACGGAGACGGAGGAGCTGTGCTACAGCCCCAGCCCACCTGACACCCACACTGCAACAGCCCTCCAGGAGCTCTCTGGTGGTGGCATGGAGAGCCTGGCACGGGGCAAAACATCTCCTCTTGTCAGTCCTGGTGAGGCTGGCCGAGTCCTGTGGGACACAGCCCTGCCTCCCCTCCCTTGCCACGTGCTACCAGCCCTGGCCTGTGCCCTGGAGCTGCTGGAGAGTGAAGCAAACAGATCTGCCTACAGCACCAGTGCTTTGCCTTCACCAAGAGACACTGAAGCAAATCAATTTTGGGGCAGGTTGAACCCTCTGCAGGGCACTGGTAGAGCCTCAGAGAAGCCTCAGAGGAGAGGTGGCCCAGTTAGCAGAGCAGCAGCAGCTCTCTCATCCAGCCTGCCTGCTCACACACCACATTCACATCCAGAGAGCATCGCAGAGCCAGGACCAACGCCGCCCGTGGTCCCCACAGCTGTCACCTCGGCACTTCTGGAGAATGACAGTTCCTAGCCACCGGTGGCAACACGTCAGATGACTTTGTCCTGAGTCACAAAAAGTGGCAGAGAGAGCTGAACTTGGCCTCAGAGCTTGCTGCCCCTTCCTCCGTTGGCTCAGATCGACGCTTCGAGGCAGCGCCTGGCTCTGGGCAGCTGTGAGGCCGGGGTTAAGCTGCTTGGGCACCAGCTGTGTTGTAAATAACACAAGAGGCAGCTGCAATTCCTGCAAGATCAGGCCAGGAACGCCTCTACGTGACACTCTCGGTTTGGCCAACAGCTCCAAACCACCTCCCAGGGATGTGGACAAGGAGCCACCAGCCCTCGCTGCCTCCTCGTCAAGTTCCAGGCACTGCTTCTCCCATTTCCTACTTCACTGTTCGGATTAAAATCCTTCTGTTGGCCTATAAAAAAAGTAATCAAAACGATAACAACATCAATCAAATGCTCTCAGCAGATGAGCCAGTTGGTCCTTCACTCCTCCCGGCTGCCAGCAGCTCATTGCCATGGGTAGACAGGAGCTGCAAGCTCCATCCTGGGGCCAGGATGGACATCCATCTGGGAGAGCTGGGGGCTGAGGCAAGGAGTGGGAAGGATTTCAGCTCCCACCTTGGGATGCTCTGGCACCCTCTCAGCACTCAGCTTGCTGGCAGGGAGCTGCATGGGTGCTGCAGAGGAACAAGAGCTCATGGACTCCCCCTGCTCAGCACAAAACCAATTACCCTTGTGGCAATTAAAAGGGAGGAGAGACAAAGCCCTGTGGCCAAGAGCATCTGCAAATCCTGACGCCAGCGCCAGTGGTGGAGGAAGGAGGAGCAGATCTCCTGGAGCCATGGCTCCGTGCCAGCCAGGGCACACACTGGGGATGGATTGCCCAGCAGCATTTTGGTAATGACAGGTGGTACCACAAATCTGCAGGACAGAGCTGAGATGCTCTCAAGTGTCTGGTAACCTTTTTACAGCCCCATCAGTCCTGCTGCCACAGACAGAGTGGTCAGGATATGTTGGAGGCTACAGGCAATACAAAGCTCAGGGTCTGGGGGCAGTCTCCAAATAATGCCCGGGTCCACGGAGGCAGAGACACGGTGTTGGTGATGGAGATGTGTTTCCCACTCCCCTCAGAGCTGTGCTGGGGGCATCACTGACACCCTGTGCAGGATGGGCAGATCAGAGACTCCTCTGCTCCCTCATGGACAGGCAGGGGCAGGGCTCTGCAGCCAAATCACACAGGGACTGAGAGACCCACCGGTGTTCTACATGGCCTTTGCTCTTCTTGACAAGCAGGTGATTCCTGGGAAAGCAGCCTGTGCTGGAGCCGGGGTAACAAAGAGCCACCTCCTCAGCAGAGGGGCCTGCAGGAGCTGTGCTTAGCACACCTGCTGCTCCAGCCTTTCCCACAGGGTCCCTCTGCTGAACAGGCGCCAGGATGGAGCAAGCGATGAGACACGGCCAGCTCAAAGTTCCCCACGTGCCGCTGGCTGGATGCCAGCAGCAGCATTCCTCCTGAGCACGGCCTCAGCCCTGCTTCAGCGGTGCTGTGAAACCCGCACAGCCAGCATCCCTGCCGGCACCTCGTTTGCAGGAATTCTGCCAGGGGCAGGGAAACACAGGCAACTCGTTAGTATCACATCAGCAGAGAGTACCTAACGGGGATCTTACCCTGCCCCCACGGGCAGCAAGGGAAGATGTTCCCTTTTTAAGGGACCTCCTCTGAAGAGCTGAAACAAAGCAAACCCCAGCATCTCCCTCTTACAGAGCCAAGGGATGGGAGCTGAGACTGGAGCATCCAGCTTCTCTCCCACAGCCTTTCTTCCTTCCAGGAGGAACCCACAGTTCTGGAAAGGCCCCCACGCCCTGGGGAATGCTCTCTTCCCTCCCCCAGCTCAGGCCTGGTTCCCCTCTGGAACTCGAGGATTCTGACTGAGGAAAGCACCTTTTAAAAGAGGAAATAAAACTCAAAAACCAGCCTTTTACTGCTGTTACCCATCGGTGGGACACACACCGTGCTTTGCTGGCTGTGATTATACAGACCCTGTGTGAACCCCCACAGCTCCCAAGGTCTCTTCCCCGTGTCCCCACCCCGGGCAGGACCAGGTGTCTCCTGCCTTCTCAGAAACGTCTCTCTCATCAGCTGGGTTATAGCAGGAACAGACCCAGGGCTCCTCTGCTCAAGTTCTCTCTACGGGCAGCGGAAAGAGGAGTCTCATGAGCGTTGCTCAAAGGTGATGTGGCAGCAGCCAGAAAAATCACCAGCTGCTCCATGCACAGAATAAAATTCCCATTAAAGGGGGAAAAAAAGCTAAGCACAAAAAACAACGAAGCACTGAAGTGCTTCACAGCATCCTCTGCCTCACCAGAAGAAAGGACCCTTGGAAATGCTCTCTGACACTGAGACCCAAGCCTGGGAGATGCTCCAGTGCAGCCTCCCCCCTTCCCACCACCCACCCTGCCCATGAGATGGCCTGGGGGGGGCTGCAATGAGAAACCTCCATGGGGTTGGGGGGGTCTGTGGAGTCTCTGAGGCAAAGTGGTGGGTGCAAAGCAGTTTGAAGCCTTCCCTACCCCTGGAAGGAATCGAAGGGGGTCTGCAGGGTGTGGGGCAAACAGTGCTGGCACATCCCAGCATCCCAGGCTGGACTGTCTGGACACAGGGCATGGACTCCCTCATATCCAAGCCCACACAGCCAGCCCCAGACCTCTCCTGTGCAGAGGAGGACCAACAGAGGAGTCACAAGGGGCTGTTAATTGGGCATTCTGCTAATGGGAAAGGGAATTAAGGGCTTCCCAGAGGCAGCACTGGGGCCTGGATTTAGCAGCACTGTTCCCTTGGGGATTGCAAAGACAATGTAAATTCCCAGGGGGTTAAACTTGGAGAGGGCATCCAGCTAGAAGGGAGAGAGGAGAGGCCAGCTCCGTAGGAGGGATGGTAATTACAGAATTACCTGCCAGCCTTTTAGGACAATGAATGACATAGAATTTTATATAGACAAATAGAGACTTAATACAGCTGGGGAAACAGTTGGGGCAGGAGCAGCCTCTGCTCTCTGGCTGCTGGCAGCACAGAAGCAAGGCACGGAGGATGGAGCAGGCAGGAGAGGAGCTGGGTTAGAAGGGCAGAGCCAGCCCGGGAACGATCGCGGTGCAGGGCACCGGGGAGTGACGCAGAGAAGGAAGAGAGGATGGCTCGGTGAGCACTGAGATCAGTGCTGCAAGGAGCCCCAGCCCCTGCTTAGCAGTCAGGTCAGGCAGCACCAACGCTGCCCGGGCGCAGGAACAGGACACGCTGTTTTCCCTCTTGCAGTCAGCGAGCACAGGGATGCTTTAACCTCTGCACCACTGCCGGGCTGCTTCCCGAATCACTGCCTGTCCCAGACCCACAGGCACGCCGGGAGCTGTGCCCAGCACACCTGGGCTTTGCAAGAGCAAGGCAGAAGTGCTGAAGCCCAGAAGAGGCTGAATGGCAGCAAACCTGAGAGCAGCCTGCAAGCCTGCAGAGAGCTGGCTGCCTGCCTCTCCCCCGGGACCGGGGGTGGCTGAGCCCTCAGAGCTGGGCATTTCCCTCGCTCGCTGCCACATCCCAGCCGGCAGCCACCCTCCCCACAGCCTTTCCAGCCTTTGCCAGTGCTGGGAAACACCAGGCTTCGCCGCTTTTTGTTCCCGTGCGGGCTGCCCGCTTCGCCCGCTCCTTGTCCCGGCTGCTTCCCGGCTCTCCTTGGCAGGGAGGGAGCTGCCAGCCTGCCCGGCCCCGAGGTCGGGGTGCCGGGCTCCCCATTCCAGCCGCTGCCACTGGGAGACATCGCCTGGGTTCCTTGGAAACGCTGCCGAGTGGGAGCTGCCACTCAGGGAGTGAGTCACGCTGCCGGGCGGGCGAGGGTGGCTCGCTGGCACGCCCGGCACTGGCTACCACTCGCCCCCCGAGAGCTGCAGTGACAGCGACGCGGGGCACAGAGCCAGGGTCTCGCCATGGAGTGGCGTCTCCTGCAGCTGGGTGAGAGCCCCACACTCCCACCCTGCTCCGCTGGGCTGGTGGCTGTAAAAGCACTGCAAAGCCATTCCCCAGGGCTGCTTTTCCATGCCGCGGCATCAGGGAGAGAAGGAGCGGCCCTGGGAAGGCAGATCCTGCAGAGATGGAGACCCTGTGTCCCACTGCACTGGGACATCTCCTCCCTCCCAGCTCGGAGACTTGGGGACTAAGGGGAAACTGAGGCACGGGGGGGGGGAGGAAAGGACTTGCAGCAGATCACTGATGGTGCAGAAGCCCAGAGGCAAAAGGCTGTTCTGGTCCTGCTCATCCCGGGGGAGGCATCCCCCAAACCACAGGGCAGCAGCCCAGCCACTCCCCTTTGGAAACCACCTCCCTGCCGGGCCTCAAAGATAGCACAAGCTCCTCAAAACCCGATGGGATGATAAGCACCTCTTCTGAAAGGGAGCAATTACCACAAAATACTGATTATGCAAATACCTTGGTTACCAAAATGATGTTCCCTGAATTCTGAGTAGGAAAGAAAAGAGCTGTGGAGAAAATTTGTTTAGCCAAGAGCTGCATCACATCTATTTATAGTGCTGAGAGGTGGAGAGGGACCTCCCTGGGCAAAGGGGCTTTAGGAGGCCACCACAGCCTGGTGACCACCACGTCAGGGACAGAGATGGTGCGTGGCATTTCCTTTTCCACCCAAAACACTTCAAGATACTCATTCTCCTTGCAAGAACAAGGAAACTGAGGCACAGAAGCAGAAGGCACTTGGCCAATGAGACCCCGAGTGCAGAGAAGAGGCTGAGGTGCTGCCAGGAACAGAGCAGGGTACCCCACTGCTGCCCAGTGCCCCACACTTGCTGCACTGGGGTGGGGCAGATCAGACTTCCCAGAGCTGGAGCAGAAATGTGGAGAGAGGCAACAACAGAGAATGGCACTGGGGGAAAAATACCTCTGTAGAACACCCAGAATGGGTTGGGACAGCAGCCACAAGGCTGGTTAGAGTAAGGCTCAAGGGGAACCTGTGAGTCTCAATTCACCAGGCAGGGGCTGTCCTGCTGCAGCACATCCTCCCTGGGATGGGGACAATGGCTCTCCCCAGGCCTGGCACCACTGGCTCGAGAGCAGCAGGGCTCCGTGTGCCACCCTGCACAGCCCTGGTGTGCTCTGCTGCTCTGGGCTTCTCCCAGCCCTATCCCCTGCCACCACGGGTGTGTTTTGCAGCCCCAAGGCCTTGAGTGCACTGCACAGCTGGTGCCAGAGCCACAGGGGTGAGTGTGGCTGCCCCACTGCTGAGAGCAGTGCCACAGGCGTGGTGCCATCCTTGGCAGGGGTCCTTGGCAGGGGACCCTGACAGCCATTTCAGCTCTGCACAAGGCAGCTTTGGGAGGATCAAGCACTGACTTGCTGGGATGGAGGGTAACACACACGACACAAGGGCCATCAGGTGGCACAGCAGGGCTGGCACCATTTCACACCTGGCCACCACCTTGTCCTCAGTGCAAGGTGGGACTAAAAGTGACAGCTGACATGACACTGCTCTGCCTTAACCATACAGCTTCCCTGTGTGGGAACAGCTGCTTCTCACCGTGCTGCTGGAGCCACTGGACCCTGCCGTGGGTCTGAGCTGCCAGCACAGCACCCCTGCCCCCAGCACCTCACCTGCCCGGCAGCAGCCACTCTCCGTGTCTCGCTGATGTCACACACGGAGGAAGGGCAGCTCATGACGCAGTCAATGCCAGCAGAGCCAGCCATGAGATGCTGCTTCCTATGCTGGTGGAGCACAGAAGCCGTAAGTCAGCGGGAATGCTCTTTGCACTGATGCCAGGCAGATTTATGACAGCACAGGCACCGCTGTGCTGGTCCCAGCGTCCCCTCCCAGGAGCGGTCCCCAGCGCGAGTGTCTCCGTGGGCAGCACCCTGCCCCTGCTCACCCACCAGTGGCAGGTGACACCCAGCACCCTACCCAGTATTCCAGGGCAGGTGGGACCCATATTTTGCCCTGCTGGAGCAGCAGAGGGGGTGCTGGGCTGAGCAGACAGACAAACCCATCTGCTCCTGACGGCCTGGCTGTCCCTGCACGCGGGATCCCGTGCTGCAAGGCAGCCCCAGTCCTGCAGGATGACCCCGTCCTCCCTCCTCTAGTCACAGCCCCTCTTTGGGCACCTTCCAGCTCAGCCTGTTTGCAAACAGCCTCGTGCAGCTCTGGCACACAGCGGGAGCACCACACATAACCTGGGTATCCCTTGCCCAGGAGTTACGTGGCTCCCCTGGCTGCTGCCCTGGTGTAGGTGGCCACCCCGGGGGCTCTGGCAGCACGTAGGAGTTCAGCCCATGCCAGAACACAGAGGAGCTGCCAAGTCACCCATTTTCCATTTCCAGGGTGAAGTGCCTGCCTGAGGACCAGGACTTTGCCCATTTGGACCGTGACAGCCATTGCCTCTTGAAATCCATCTCTGGATTTGAGTGTCCCAACGACACATCCAGCAGTTTATTCCCATGCACGGGGAGAGACGAATCTCACCCTCAGTATCCCCAAGCCCCTGCCTGGCTGCCCAGGCAGGTCTTCTCTTCCACAGAAAGCTCTTTGTGGCCTCTGCACTCCTGCAAGGTCAGTAATTGCTCACAATGATGCATCTGTCCGATTTGGTTTTGATCAGCAAAAATCCCAGTTCCTCCTTATCTCCCTTGCCATCCTGAGCTCACGCTACCTCAGAATGGACAGGAAGTTAAATTCACAAAGGTAAGAAAAGCCAGATGCCTCCTGCTTGCAGAGCCACAGCAAACAGCACAGGCACCTCACAGCTCCCCTGTGACACCAGGAATCCCACCCGCTACCAGCACAGCTCCTGACTTCTCTCAGTTAGCTCTAACTCTCTTACTCCTTCCCAAAATCAAGCATCCTGTGCTCTGCTGGGCGCAAGGGGCTTGCTGGAGGTGCCAGTTCACCCAGCAGGACTAACCTCAGTTTGTACCCACTTCCCATGCAACAAGCCTGGCCTCCACTGCTACACCCTGCTGGGCACATAGTGACCAGGTGCCAGTGCCTGGTCTCTCCTCCCTCCCCTCCAGCACCCCACAGGCTGCTCCACCACCTTCCTTCTCCCCAGAATCCCAGCTCTGCTGCTGTGACAACCCTGCATCAGCCCAAGGAGCTGCCAAGCCCGTAACGTGGAGCCCTAACGCAGGCAGGGCGGGTGGCAGATCCACTCACAGCACGGCTGGTGCTGTGAGAGCAGGCACAGCACGCTGCCACCGCATGGCTTCGCACCACGGGCTGCTTATGGAGGCTGTGCAGATCTGTCAGGGGGCACTGGAGGGCCAGCCTCCAGTGTGGACAAAGTGGACTCGTTCCCAGCTGTCTGTCACATCCCAGACACACTCACTCTGCCCAAGGAAGGGCGTCAGAGCTCAAATCCTGGTGAGCACTGCCATGGCATCTCTCCTCCCTTGGGCTCAGGTTTCTGAGAGTTCAGAAACCCTGGAAGGAGCACTGCTGGCCTCTCCCACCAGCATCAGCTGGCACAGGGAAGTGTCCCAGCATTCCTTTCCATGCTTTTGCTGATGGGGATGAAGGCAGAGATCCTGCCTGCCTCCTCCTGTGACCACAGTTTTCGGCACCTGAACCCCTCAGCTGCCCACACACCACCCATCTCCCCAGGCCAACAAGTTCCAGCCTGTATTTTCACTGCCCTCAGGACAAACAGCTCAGGCATCCAGGCAGTAAGATCCTCCTCTGTTGTATTGGAACTTTTCCAGGCACCATCATGGTCCTCTGGAGATGTTTAGGGATTTTTGTTGCCAGTCCACTTAGGGACACTCACCACTTGCATGACAAGAAGCCACTAGATCCTTCCCAGACCCTGACCAGAGTGTAGTGCTGGTATCTCTGTTTGCCCCTGGGATGGAAGACACTTGCATGGGGCTGGAGAGCAACCAGCCATGGTAGAAACCACCCAGGCCCACTCCAAGCCTTCCCCAGAGAGACTTGGGTCCAACCCCAGCAGCTGGCAGGCGGGATGTGACAGCCAAGGCAGATGTGACACTGATGGCAGCTCCTGGTCCACGTCCCACTGGCACCACATCAGCCTCCCAGGGCCCGGTGCAGCAGCAGGAGGAGCATTTCCAGCTTGTGCTTGTCAAGGAATGGAGGGAACAACCTCCAAAGTGCTCCATGTGTAGGGACAGATTGCTCCAAGTGCCCGTGGACACTGCCTTCCCCCTGCTCTCTCCACCTGAAGACAGCACTGGCTGGTAACTCCCAGCACTGAGCAGTCCATGTGGGAATGCCCCCCCATTACAGCCCGCTGGGTGCAAGCGACAGCAAAGATGAAGAGAAGGGGATGGATGCTCGAAGGTGGCTGCTGACCGTGGCGGAAGTGGGCACAAGATTCAAGGGAGCATTGAAATATTGGAAATAAAGAAAGGCAGACCAAGGAAATACGACCTGAAAGAAGCAGGAGAGAAAATGCATGGCATGGCATGGATCGAGGCTGGATATCTGCACAGGGAGCCAGACCCAGCTGATCCAGCCAGTGCCCCTCTCCCACCTGTCCCCAGGTGAGCAGAGCCTGTGACACAGCCGAGCAATGCTCAGAGAAGGCGCCCAAGCTGGATGGAGGCCCCAGACACAAGCTCTCTGGGGCAGGGACTACACCTTTGCCTCCTCTCCATCTGCCCCAGTGCCCACCTGAAGAGCTGGCAGGACAGCAGTGCCCTGCAAGCCATGGCAGCAGCAGGGGAACCAGAGCTGTGGCTGTGCCAGCCTCTCCAGCACTTGTGGCACGACTGATGGCAGGAGGACATTGGTGGCACCGCAGCAGCTGCCCTTCCCACATCTCCTTCAGCGCTGTTCCTTTCCATAACTCCAGTTAATATCACAAACCTCTACCAGGAGTCTTTTCAGGCTCCGAGTTGCTTGGAAACTGCTGCAGCAACCGACAGCTGCTGCCAGGAGGGCTCAACGCCAGCCCACTCCCCAGGGCTGCCACCACGGAACCTGGTGGAACAACCATGCTCCATTCCCTGGCACGTGCCAGGAGCCAGAGGATTCAGGGATGAGCTGGGAGCAGCTTTGACACGCGCCAGGGATGAGAGAGCCTGGAAAGGCTCGAGGCTGTGAGGCTTGGTTTAGGACTTGGAGATCCCACAGCTAAAGCTTCAAAACGTTCCCAGCCCGAGGGTAAAGGGAGAGTTTCCAGAAAAACATTCATGGAAAAACGTGCTCAGCCTCACAAGATTTATTTGGCCAAATCTGGACATTGAATTCAATCATAAAGAAGTTAGAGAGAGGGTTTTGCTTTATGGACAAAGTATTGGTGTGGGCTTAATGGTGAAGTCACTGAGACCTCCATAATACTCTATGAATAATCAGGTATCTCTTCCAATTTATAGCGTACCATAAAGTGCTGCTACAGTTTTGGAGACAGCACTTTTTTTTATACTGTAGCAATGACAAAAAGCATATTTTTCTGCAGGAATGGCAGCATAAATATATTTATCCACTGGCCAGAATTCTGTGGTATACTTTCCTCTCTAATGGCTGTACAAACATACATACATCCCAGATTTATACCCAGATTTTCCATACTTTGCTTTGAAATTTGCATAATATGCGAAAATTTCTATATAAAATGGGGAAGAGCACGGAGCTGCTCCTGCCAAACCAGCCGCTGGAATTCGGCACTTCTCCGTCTCGCGCCGCTCGTGTTTCCCCACAGTGACGGTACCCTGGGGATTCTGGAGCTGCCTTGGGGATCCCACCTTCCAGCTCAGCACTCCCAGGGAAAAGGAAAGCTGAAGGGGAGGTGGATGAGGACCCCAGTGCAGGAATCCCCAAGGGAAGAAGCGTGAGGGGAGTAGGTTCTGCCAGTGCTGGCGAAGGCATCTCCAACACCATCCCACCTGACAGCTTCCTCCATCGCCCCAGTGAAGCACTGCCTTTTCTTCTTGAAAAAATGTTGTGGAACTAGAAGTCTGATTGATATGAATATGTAACAAAGCTGCTTTATTAATAGCAGCTGCATTATCAGTTTGCTCCCTGCTATTGGCAGGAGATCTGGGACAATATGTGGTTTGAACACTAAAGAGAAATGCATCCCGCAAAGGCAGCGGCTGCGAGATAATTTCATTTCTTTTCCTGTGGAGCTGGCCAGGGTGACACAGATGCATCACATCGCTCTTCCTGTCTGGTCACGGGAGCAGGCTCTGGGGTGGCTCCACAGTGTGCATGGTGCTGAACACACCCACAGCCATCTGCAAAAGGATTTATGTTCAGCGCCCCCAGCACAGGCAGGAGACACCCCTCCAAGCCAGGGACCACCACAGCCAGCTTTAACCTCTGCAAATTGAGGTCATTTGGTGCAGAGCATCATGCAAATCTCCCTGGCACGCCTAATAAACTCCCTTTGCAGTTTGCTTTCCTTACTCCCCCTATCACCACCCTGGAGGCATTAATGAAAACAAGATTACAAAGGAGATTGGATTGGACATATATCTGGTGTGCTATTTTAGCTGTAAATTATGCCAGCTTCATAAAACCCCAACTGTTCTTTCCCGAGATCCCTGCATAGATTGGCTGGCTAAGATCAAGCAACCAGCGCTCGCTGCGGGCAGGCACTGTCTAGAAAATCGCTGAGAGGGTCCAAACAGGAGCAAGATCTTACAGTGCTACATATCCACACACATTTATACGCATGGAAACACAGGCATGACAGCCAAGAGCTTCCCGTGCCTTCCCACTGATCAGCTAAAGTGACACACCCGGGTCTTACAGGCCCCTACCCGCCAGGCTTTGGCGAGCCGACCCTGCAGCTCATCTGTGCTGTTTCAGCTGCCTGTGATAACGCTGCTGACACTTCCCTCAGCCTCAGCTAATCCCAGGAGAGGGCAGAGTGTCAGGCAGCACGGTCCAAAGCAAGGCTGGACGCCAAGTGTGGGACATGGGGCCGTGCTCTGTCACAGAGTGAGTTAGCACACGTGGCGAGGTGAGCAAGGCTGGCTGCTGTGGCAGGCACAGGGCTCCCAGCCCCAAGCTGGGCAACAGGGTTCTGCAGCAGCAGGGAAAAACTGCCCCAGCCCGAACTTTGCTACAGCAAAGCCGGCAGGAGGCTTTGCAATTCTTCTCATGAGCATCACTGTACCTTGGCTGTGCTCCACGACCCTGGAGGACAGAGCAGCCAGGGCTCCAGCGCCCTGAGCTGCTCCAGGGAGAGCAGCAGTGCTGCACAGAAGGAAGGACACAGCTCTGATCGCACCCAGCTCCAGTCCCTGGCCCTCTCCTGTCTGTCCCCACACGAGGGGCTGGCTCCACGCTATGCAGGCATGTGCAGTGCAGGCGCCTTGGCAAACAGGGCCTTGAGCAGCGAGCCACGCACGACCCGGCTGCTGCAAGCACTCTGCCACCTCCGAGGGACAAGGGCCGCTCTGAGCCCTGAGGGAACAAAGCCAGTGAAACCTCACAGCCCATGGGAACCCTCCTGCACCCACTGCCCGTTACCTGGAGGGAGACAGCTCGAGGGCAGCGGCACGCTTTGCCTTTCCTGAGCAGGCACGGCAGCCAGCTGCCTTCCCTGCCACTCTGCCATGGCTCCACCTGCTCAGAGCTCAGCCAGGAGCCACCACACTCCCCACACGTGTCGGCTCACAGCCTGCACTGCCAGCCCAGAGCTGGACACAAGGCAATGCCCTCCCTGGCAGGATGGGTGCAGCCTGTCTCATCCATCCATCCTCTCCAGCCAGTCCCTCCGGGTGATGCTACAGCAGACTGAATTTTGCACATCTATCCCAAGTCTCCCACGTGAAGGATCCCTGCAGGGTCAGTGACCTTTGAGGAGACCACACAATTTGTGGGCAGACATCTGCACGTGTTCTCCAAAGGCAGAGTCCAGAAGGCTCCCTGCAACCGCGGAGGCAAAGCAAGCTGGCAGAGGTCCTGCGTCACAGTGCCACGTGTCAGGAAGAAAGGGACGTGTCTTCAAGAGTGGTCAAACGTGAAAGGCCCATAACCAAAGACCTTGGGGTGCCTCGCCTTGCTCTCCGATGGAGAGCTGCATCTTCCTCACATGGACTGACACGTGTGTCCCTACCTGCAACAAACCATCTCTGCACGTCCCTCTGTGCCATTCACCAGCAGGAGCTGGCACAGGACTCGCCTGCGTGTGCATGTATCTATTGATACAAAATCAAGCTTCCTGGGCAATCAATAATGCTATTTAAGAGATAAGTCTTGCTATTGACTTGCTGTTGAGCCCAGCTCTTGCTTAATTTGAAAGAGAGGGAGAATGACGAGGGGGCTCAGAAGTGTTCCCAGCGTCACCAGGCATCTGTGTGCATGCTCAGGCTGTGCAGGCAGGGTGGAGGGGTCAGGGATGGAGGCATGGCAAGGCATGGCAGTGCTTTTTCCACAGGGGGAGGATCCATGCACTCTTAAGGAGAAAAGGCCCATCTGTGAATGCGTGTGAGCACTCGCAGTACCGAGCAAAAATTAAATCTGGGCGCGCTGTTCCCTCAGTGCAGCTGTGGCTGCACCAGATTTGAGGCTCCTCTACCACCCCACACCCAGCCACGGTGTTCTGATCATCTCTTCAAGTGGCATGAAAGAGCTTCTTGACTGCCAGATCCTCAAAGGTGGCTCCTGGCCATTATGTCTGTCCTGGCTGTAGAAGTCTCTGCTCTGGTACATGTAGGGCCTCTCCCAGCCCTCTCCTGGCTCTCCATTTTCAGGGAAGACAACTCCCACCATAACAGGTGAGAGCAGAGGATGAGCAGAGCTCACTCAGCCTCACAGAAGGCTGTGAAGCAGCTATCCCTCTCTTCCCTGTGGAGGACAGCCAGCCAAAAGGATTCATATCCAGCCAGACCAGAGATTTCCAGCCCTCCAAGAAGCAGGGAGCTGAACACACCCCGAGAAGGAGCCGCAGAAGAACAAAGACTCTGTTTTAGGTGGATCAAGTGGAAAAAGGTGTGTCCTTCAACAAGCCAGAGGCAGCTTTCAGCTCACAGTGCCCAAGGCCACCGCTTAGATGAGCTGTATGACTTGATGGTGCCATTTTTCCTTCCACGCTCCTAAGTGCTTCTCCCTGCCTGATGTGGATCCATGTCTCTGTCCCCTGCTTTCAAAGCTGGAGCAGCCCAACAGCACGGGCGCTGTGGATGGGGCAGAGCACACCCAAACAAGCCCTGCTCTGTCAGGGAGCAAAAGGTCCCGTTATGTCAGCTCATCTCCCTCCTCCCATTGCAGCCTCTGACATCACCCAGGGATGTCTGGCAGGGGAAGGTGGCATCAAAAAGCCTCTCAGCCCTGGGAGATTTGGGCTGTTTTCTGCCCCACGGTAGGAGAGATGCGAGCAGCCTTGCTGCCCCAGTGGTGATGGGAGGACTCCTTCTGTGGAAGACCCTCAGATGATCTGAGCCTTGCTCCAGCCAGGCTGGAGACTCCTCAAGGCAGCACCCAACTTGACCTTTATCTAAACGCTTTTTTTCATGACAAAACCACGGAGCCTGAGTGCTGGAACTGCTCTGGCCAAGGGCACAGAACTCATGGGCGTGAATCAGGAGGGAGGCTTGTTACTGATTTCAGTGGGGGGGAGGAAGGACCAGTGCTAAGGCAAAGCTGAGGGCTTGAGGCTTTGTCCTTCAGTGTCAGGGTGCAGCCACCAAGCAAACGATAAAAGCATCTTCCTGCTGTCCTGGGGCTGGCATTGGAGGTAAAATCCCAACTCTGCAGATCCAAGGGCAAGCCCCAGAGCTCTGCTCAGCCCCAGCACTGCAGGTCAGGAGCTCCGGTGGTGAACATGAAGGTGGCTGGTGCAGAGAGCATCTTCTCTCCCGACTGCTTCCCACTCAGGGACCTTTCCTGTGCCAGACAGGGCTTTATGCTTCTCAGTTCCAGTTCAAAGCTCAGGTTGCCTTGGTCTGAGGCAGAAATGAGCTCCAAGGCTCGCTACAACCTGACTGTTGTTAACTGCAAGCATATGGCTGCCCTCTGCCTTAGGAAGATTGAGGCCAACAGGTCCCTGTGCAGCCCAACACATGTTGTGGCACCTCTTCCCTTGCCCAGCCTTATCTCCAGCACTGCACCCCAGTGCTGGAGAGAAGTGCCCCCTTGCAGAGAGGGACCAGGCCTGAGCCCACTTCAGTTGCATCCCCACTGTGCTCCCCACACCTGCCGCTGTGCAAGAGGACGTGGGTTTGCATCTGCTCCACGGGTCCATCCTTAACAAGTGATCCCAATTCTCTTGAGCTGATAAATCTTCCTGGGCAGCCGAGTGAGCCGCTGGCAGCAGCACTGGCCCTTGGGGACAGCGCCGGGGACCTCACACCAGCACAAGCCACATCAGCTGGGGCTACTGCAGGGACAGTGCTTGGTGCCAGCAATGCTGAAGCCCCGGGAAGGGGCAGACACTCTCCAGCTGTGGGATACTGCTGGCTCAGTGCTATCCACGGTGGAGCACCCAACCAGCAGCACCCTGTGCCCCCCTCATGGGCTGGTCCTGCAGCAATGCTGAAGTTGTGGCTTCCAAGCGGAGCTGCAGCACAGTGGCTGTTGCCATGCCAATCAAGTGGGCAGCTGGCACGTTGAACTGTCAATCCAGGAGAGCGGCCCCGCTACCAACCCCTGCCAGGGTGTCCCAGGGGGCCGATTTCCCCCACAGGCTCCTGCAGCAGCAGCACAGAGCGCGAGGAGCTCAGCTGCTCTCAGCGCCAAGCACTCCTCCAGGCAGGCAGGCAGGCAGGCAGCCCCACAGCGGCCAGAGCCAGTCCCCACCACTGCACAGCCCTGCACTGCCACAGCCCAGCTCCAGCCAGAAGCTGCTGACACACGTGAGCAAAGGCTGGTCCCCGCTGTCCTGGGGGCTGCGAGGTGACAGCCACAGTGGAAGGAGACAGCAGCATGGCAGCAAACGCAAGTGGAAGTTCAGCGTCACGGGGGTCCTCAGCCGGCAGCCAGAGAGTGGGGGGCTGCAGGCTCAGCCGCAGGCTGATCCTCCAAGGCACGGGGACACGGCACTGCCCGGGCAGGAAATGACCACAGGGGACGTCGGAGCCAAAAAACCTCCGACTTGTTACGAAGAAAAACGGGATGCTGTTCTGTTTGCTGCTCAGGTGCAGCAGGAACTCCTCACTGCAGGACAACATGGATGCCAGCAGCTCGTGGATGGGTATGGAGGGCTGCTAAACCCGGGCAGCACCCCGCCAGGGTCTGTGCCCAGAACAGAGGCAATGCCAGCCCTCCCCTGCACTCAGCACCTGCCTCCTCCCAAAGATGAGCCACAGGCTCAGCTTCCCTTGGGCTTGTCCCAGAACCACTCTGCCCTCGAGGCAGTCTCATGCCAGCAGAGATTCTGGCACACAAGAACACACATCCCAGCCCACCCTGGTCCAAACCAGCTTTTCTCTCCTCGACCTTTCCCTTGTGGACGTGGGGAAACTGAGGCACCAGAAGGCTGAAGGTGGCACACAGCTCTCTGGTTGTCATCAGAGAAGAGGAAGGTGAGAATGTTTTCAAACTGCACTTCCTCAAGAGCAAGGCACGTCTCTCTACCAGTTCTGCTGCCGACAAGGAGGAAAGCTCATCCCATCCAAATTGCTCTAAAATAGAAAAATGAGGAAAAACAACCAAACCCAAACAAGCCTCGAGCCAGAAGCCAAGTGCGTTTATCTCCGTTCCTTCAGCTCAATCAGCCACACTTCATGATGGCAACTGCCATGATACCAGACTAACAGCAAGAACATTGTCACCCAGGAGCACGCCAAGGTGACCTGAGGGGGAAGTGGTGGAGATCCCTGCCCCGAGCCCCACTTTCTCCGCTCAGCCTTCCCTACCCAGGGCCCGCCATGGGCGAAAGCCATCTCAGGTCCGTGCGGTGCCCAGCTGCACCGATCCGATCCAGATCACGCGAGCCCCTCCAGCCGGATTCCTCCTCCCGTGCATCACGGCGCGTACCTTCCGCGGATGAGAGGGCTACCGAGGCAGCGACGGGGACACGGGGCAGGAAGGGGCTACCCCGTCACCACCCCGGCACCAGCAGAAGGCCACAGGCGCAGGAGCTGACCCTGCGGGCTGAGCCGCCAGCGGAGGACGAGACAGAGCTGTGCTCCAGCTCCTCCTCGCCAGCGATGGCTTCTGGGCACCCCGCGCCCGGGGAGCCGGGCATCCCTTGTGACACGCCGCGGGGGAAGCGGAGCGGCCGGGCACCGGGACGCGAGGAGGTGCCGGGGAGGGGGCGGCAGCTCCCGCCTCTCGCAGCGCCCTCGGCGCCGCCGGAGCATCCCGGGGCGGCCGGCGAACTCCCCGTGCGGCGCGCAGGACCGACGGGCGTCCCCGGGCACCGCTCGCCCCCGGCAAGGGCTCACCTGGGCTCCGCCGCCGCCGCTCCCTCAGGAAGCGCCGCGGGCGAGGCGGGCGCGGCGGGCGGGCAGGGCAGGGCTCCCGCAGCCCCCCGCCGCCGCCGCCCCCATGGCCCGCCGCGCTCAGCGCTCGGACGGGGCCCGCCGCCGCTGCTGCCGCCGGCCCGCAGCGCCCGTCCCCGCCATGCCGGCCCGGCCCGGCCCGGCCCGCTGCTCCCGTGCCCGCGGCGGCGGCGAGCGCGGTGCGCGGTGCGCGGCTCTGCGGGGCGAGGGCGGGCGGCGGCTCGGCGGGGCGGGGCGGGACGCGGGGCGGGCGGAGGCGGGCGGACCCCCCTGGCCGGGGGCTGCGGAGCCCTCCCGCCCCCGCCCGGGAGCGGCGGGCATCGCCCCCGAGTCCCTGCCGGCTGCGCACGGACGGGCACTCTCGGTGCGGACCGGAGGGCCGGGAGTCCGGCGGCGGTCACGGCAGGAGCCCCTCGCCCACCTCCTCACGCCCCGCGCGGTTGCGCCCCGGCCCCAGCCGCGGCAGCTCCGCGGTGTCTCCCGCCGGGTGTCCCCGCTCCAGCCCCGCGCCGCTGGAGCCGGCCCGGCGGGCAGGCACCGCAAACCCCCGCACCTCCGGGTGCCTTCCCCAGCCTGCCCGGCCGCCCGCCTGCCGCGGCAGGGGCTCCTTCCCCGGGCAGCCGCTGGCCTGCCCTGCAAGCCCCTCTGCCTGTGGCACTTCTCTTTGGATGCCGCTTGCCGTGTTGTCATCGGATCGCTAAACATCATGAAACCCCTCTGCAGTGTCCATTAGCTTTTTTGTTAATTACCTTTAGACATTATATATGATGTGCAAACATTGTCCCCTTACTCTTCATCCCTTTTTTCCAAAGGCATGGGATAGTCTGCCTGCCCGTCCATAGGTAACTCCATGGTAACCACCCTCCCAGTCTTGGCGGGGAAAAAATCAACAAAACCTCCTAAGGAAACTACATTATCAATGCATGAAAGGAGGCTTGTGTGCATTTCTTACGAATAGATTGAGAAGCAAGGGCTGGGAGGTAGGTTACCATGGAATTGAGGAATTGAAGTGCACTATTAGCTGGCTAACGTACTCAAGAAAGAATAATAAATTTGCAAGCCACAAATTCCTCCTTTGAACATATGACTGACTTCCATCATATGACTTTCCACATCTTCCCATTCTATTCTTTATCAGAGCTTCAAGCAACTCATTTGCTCTGTACTTGAAGAAGTTGGACTTGGATGTAGTTTCCTGGCTCTAAGCTTTGACAGGAATTGCAGTCACAATTGCTGCCTCCTATCTCCATGATCTCAGAGCTCATGCCAGGAGCAGGGCACCCAACCCCATTGGTAGCTCGGGATCTCCACGCTGCTCCTTCTCCAGAGCCTGTAGGGAAATCCTGCCTGGTCCTGGCAATCCCTTGCTCTCCACCTCATCAATATTTTCCAAAAGCATTGTCTGACATTTCAGTTCAGGAAATGTTCTTTACATTTATCTGCTACTGGAAAGGGCAGAGTATGTGAATTTTCCAACATTGTCCATGGCAGATCTTGATGTAAAGGGGTTCGTTTTGGTTTTATGTGATGCCCTAATGTCAGAGCTCTTTGCAGCCACAGAAGCACAGGAATCCAGCACAGCACTGGCTGCCTTTCTTCTAAAGACCTAGCATAGTCTTCATTGTATGTTCTTATGCTTTTAGCATGTCACACCTTAACACTTGTCTCACCCCAGATTTATATCCTCTCCTGTTTTCCCTGTTTGATACAGCATGCTGATTTTAAGGTTGTCAATTGACGTCTCTTTGACTTGTTTACACATCTATTTTAAAGGTGTTTGCATTTTTTGACCCTTTACAGATACAGCTATGAACTTTAAAAGAATGCTTACAGGATGAACATTGAGAAGATATAGCAAAGCTCAAATGCTTTTCTAGATTTCAATATGAGATTTTTTTCCACAAAATAAAACGCCCCTCTCTCTTCATGCCTGTACTTGAAGACAGCCCCCACAAAACATAACCTGTTCTTTGCAGAGTTTGAGGATTTGTTTGTTTGCGTCCAACTGCTTATATACACCTGTCAGATTTTCTTTCTTTATGTTGGATGCTGGTATAAAGCCTGCTTAAAGGCAGGAGGCAAGTGTCTCTGAGCAGCAGTATCATCTGCGAGAGTTTTACTCTTTCAGCTGCGTTTTTGGCAAAGTTTCCTTATTTTTTCGTAGCTTATTTGCCAGACAACTGTTCTGCAGTTGGTGTTGGGTGAGAGTTGGGAAGCAGTGGGAAACTGTAACATGAACAACTTGCTCCCTATCCTGTACGCTTCCTGTGAGGGAAACACACATTTACTTCTCTTCCCTGGGCTCCTGAATTGTTCCTTGGTGGTTATATGTTGCCCTCTTCAAATGTTTTAAGACTCCCTGCCTGCTGCAGTTAATTCAGAGACAGTCCTCCAGCATCTCCTGATCTCACAATGCCACCACCACCACACGCCTCCCTCCCATGGGTGCTGTGGGCTTGCCCTGTCTTTTGCTGCGTGTCCCCAGCTCCGTGCTGCAGGATGGGACAAAGACTGCTGGGTTTGCACTGCAGCACTTGCCACTCTTCCACGCTGCTGCTCCATGCTGGATTAGCCCCTCGAGAATCAGCTGCTTTGTTGCATTCCCCCCAGGGACTCTCGCTGTCCTGTCATGACAAGGCAAGAGTTTCACTGCAGCACTGGGAGGACCTCAGGTGAAAGTCTGCTGGGGCTTTTGATAGTCAGAAAGAGCAGCAGAATGGAGGTGAGACCTCCAAAGTACACCACAGAGCTCGTGGAAAGCAAGAAACAAGCTTCCATGGGCTCTTGATTTCTGAAGAAATGAGCAGTCACAGCCACCCCAGTGCTGGAGGCTCAGGTAAAGGAAGATGACACCAGCATGTGGCAGAGGCATCCTGGAGCCAGTCAATATGCACAGCCACGGAGCAAACCAGGGGTGCTGTGAGAACACGTGCCCTGGTACAACCCTCACTGGCCCAGGAGCAGCACCCAGGGGCAGCAGATGAAGGGAGAAGGTGGGGAGCATGGGTGTCCCACTTGTGTAAGGTGGACAGATGAGAAAGGGATCTGTGCATACCTGTTTGCTTTCTTCCACAAGAAAAGCTGAGCAGACCCCTCCCACTCTGTCCCTCACTCCAAGTCAGAGGGAGTAGGAGAAATCACGACTACCTGATGCCTGCTTGGCAGCTGTCGTGGAGCAAGGCTGGCAGCTGCCAAGCCAGATCCCTGTCGCCTGCTTAGAGCCGCACTGTCACCACAGGGCAGGTGCACACACCTCTGACCCAGCCCTGCCTGCCCAAGGCTGAAGAGTCCTCAGACTCCAAAGCACATGAGGAGCTTCTTCCCCAGGGTAGAAATGAGCTACAAGGCCTCTCAGCTGGATTTGGGGACCAACATTCAACCCCAACAGTGTCGGGAGCTGCAGCGGGGAGGAAACTCACGTCTGCTCCCAGCTCAGTGTGAAAGGCAGCATGTTGTTGGGGTGGCGGCTCAGAGTTCCTCCTGCTGGGTGCTGAGGGAAGGCTGTTGTGGAGTAAACATCCCATTAAGTCAAGAAAAAAAAAAAAAAAGAGCTTGCAAAGCCCAGTGGGGTGGGAGGCAAACAGCTCTATCAATGTTGAGAATGAGCAGTTTCTGTAATCAACAGGCTCACCAGCTGGGAGGAGAGCAGCAGCACGAGGGAGCAGAGCTGGGAGCAACGGGAAACCATTGCCTTTTCCAAAGGGTCTGTCAGCAGCAGGCAGGACAGGCTGGCACCTGCAATTATTTCAGTGGGCATCACAGAATAGCCTGAGCTGGAAGGGACCCATGAGGATCATGGAAGTCCCCCCAGACCAAGGAAAGCCATTCCCCTGTGATTTGTCTCATACTTCAGATGAGACTTTTCCCCCACTATGGAGTGTGGCAAGCACATTTCTCTCTCTCTCAGGATTTTTCATAGAGGTGCACAGAGAGAAAGAAAGAGAAAACAATTTCTATTTCTGATGCTTGCTTTTCCCATGTGGAATGTGTTTGGAGAATTGTTTCCCTGGGGTCATTGCTTGGTTGGATTCTGGTGAGGATTGTTTGAGCCTGATGGCCAATCCAACCCAAGCCAATTCAATCCAACCCACCTGTGGCTGGACTCTCAGAGAGGGTCACGAGTTGTGAGTTAGATATGGTAGTTAGAAAAAGTAGTTTTGTAGTTTTAGTATTTCCTTTAAATAGTATATTAATGTATTATAGTATAGTTATAATAAAGAAATCATTCAGCCTTCTGAACTGGAGTCAGACATCAGCATTTCTTTCCACTGGGTTCACCTGCATTTACAGTAATGGAAGGCAAGAAAAAGTGTTTCTGTCTTCCACTCAGTTGCTGATTTTCAAGAAACCTGTTGGATACCATCTTTGGGAATCTCAGATTTAAACAGATACTGGTTTTCACCCCAAAGCTGAGGGCAGGCCAGGGGGGCAAACACGCACAGGCACTCAGAGAAGTCATGCTGAGAGTATGAGCCCCCAAATGTAGGAACTCCCAAAGCCCTGGGGCAGAATAACTGCACACCTGGGGCTCCAAGCCCACCCCTGCAGGGATGCAGCACCCAGGGAACAGCCACCCTGGGACTGCTGTGGGTGCTGACCCACCCAGAGGTCCCAGCAGGATGAGGCTGGGTGCAGGAGAGGCGATGGACACTGGCTGTCTGTGCTGGCTGCAGCAGCAGAGAAGTGCCAGGGCTGGCTGGAGGGACAGGAGCTCTCCAGATAGGGAGTAGATGTGTCCATCTGCACAGAGCTGCTGGAGCTGCCAGTCATCTCACCCAGCCCCTTCCAAAAGGCAGCAGCAATGGGGAGCGGCGCTGGGAAGGCAAATGCCTTTGCTAATTGGACCTGTTGCCAGGTTTGCTTGTTTAGGTTGGTGTTGGTTTTTGTTTGTTTGTTTTTTTTTTGTTTTTTGTTTTGTTTTTTTTTTTTTTTTTTGTGGTTTCCCTTCCACCAGGCTGTGGTGGGAACCTGGGGTTAGAATCACCAAATGGTTTGGGTTGGAAGTGCCTTTTAAAATTGTCTTGCTCCAACCTGTGCCAGGGCTGCACCACCCTCACAGTAAAGAGTTTCTTCCTCATGTCTAACCTAACCCTGCCTTCCTTCTGCTTAAGGCCTTTAGCCCTTGTCCAGTCACTTCAGGCCCTTGCCCAAAGTCCTCCTCTAGCTCTCTTGGAGTCCCTTTAAGCACTGGAAGGGGCTCTAGGGTTTCCTTGGAGCCTTTTCCAGACTGGATGCCCCCATCTCCCTCATCCTCACAGGATGATCCTGCCAGGTGCTCTAACCCGTGCTGGGATGCAAGACCTGGAGGGCAATGAGTTAAATAACCTTGAAGAGCAAATTCTTTTGCCCATCCCATTCCTCCTGCCACTGACAACATTCAGATAATGAAGGTAATTTCTCCAGCAAAGCTTGCTTCAGGCCACGTGCTTCCTTGGCCCAGGACAGGCATTGGCCTCTGTTCTCTCTCTCTCATGGGGCTTGGATTTTCTGGTTCTAAAGGAATTGGAATTTAGGATTGTGCTAAAAAGGAGCTCCAGGGGTTTCTCCCCTCCTCACTCCTCCTACTCTCTCTCCCAGCTGTTCAACTAGTGGTAAAACAGAATCTTGAGGAGAGAATAAATGGCTTCAATTCAGCCATGGAAAAGAGATGGAGGCATTTGCTAGAGAGCATCTGACAGCTTGGGGAGAGCAGGCAGAGCTGGCTCTGGAGGAGCTGTGGTAATTAGGATCTGTGTTTGCAGTCACTCTCTCATTCAGCACCAGAGGTTGCCATATGGAGAGCAGCCCTGTCACTCCAACATCACAGGGCCCTCCAGCTCACACCCTCTCCCAGGATGCTGCTGCCCCGGCATCTCCACACGGCTGCCTCTTGGGAGCATGGTGGCAGCTCTGTCCTTGCCTGCTGCACCCTGGCACACCCCCAGGGCACCCCTGGGACCCGGCTGTGCTCCTCCTGCAGTGCCTCAGGTCTGACAGGAGCGAGGCTGGAGCTGAGTAACCACAGCCCCACGCTGCTCCTTCAGCAGTGATTTCCTGCAGCAGGGCAGGATTGATTCATTCCCCTTCTCCTGCACCCTGTCACTGGCGGAGCCGGCAGTGAAATTACACCTTCTGCTCCACACCTCCGCATCCCTTTACTGTCTCCTGGACAAGCTCCACTGCCTGGTGTTATTTTTAGCTCCTGGGAACTCTGATCTTTTTCTTAATGGGACACGTGTACTATGAAACGTGCACGGCAGATCACTCCAGCTGCAGGCTCGCGTGAGGAGCTGCCAGGCTGTCACCCACCCTTCCAGGCACGGGGAGGGAGCGGTGGGACCCAGCACCCCTGGCAGGGACCAGGATGGCACTGCTTTGCCCCCAGGGCTCCCTTTACACAGGGTTAGATCCCCAGCTGTGTGGGCACGCTGCTGGCCATGTCCAACATTCTCCTACTGTGTCGGTTACCTGTCATGGGAACGAGAGGGGTGGAACCACTCCGGTCCCTCCTGGAGCCTGGGGACACTGCTTTGGGGTATCAGAAACCCCTTAAGCTGAGGTACAACCCCAGCCCACCATAGGTAAGCTGGGACCCAGGACCAGGCTGCTCTTTCATAATTCTGACTAACAGCTGCTGGAGCAGCCATCAGGCTCCTGCAGCCAGGAGGGCTCTCCCTTCCAGAGACGGAGCAGCAGCTCCTCCTTTCCTACTCGGGGTAAACCAGGGATACAGCAACATTTGGGTTTCTCTCACTGGGTGCTGCTGGAGAGCTCCAAGCTGCCCGAGAGCAGAGCAGCTCCCTGGAAGTCTCTGGATGCTGAGCCGTGCCAGCGGGGTGGGAGAAAGGAATACACAAACCAGCCTATTTTTTGAACTACCTAAATTAGGAGGTGGGAGTCTAATTTTAGGCACCTGGTGCTGCCCTTCAGCGCAATGAGTTAAGGACTGCAAGTCCTTCAGCGAGCACTGCCCCTTTCCTGGTGCTGCCTGTGTGTCTGGGGCAGCCTCCTGCTGAGCTCAGCCCTCACTGCCAGCCTGGCCCATTGCAGGGGCACTGGAGCTGCTCAGACGTGCTGCAATGGACCAGGGACCCCATAAACCCTCAACAAGGACTTTACAGCCTCTTTTGAAACCGAGCCTGGCTGTGACTCAGCAGCAGGGGAAGCGAGGGCTATAAGCACCCGGTGTTGACAGCACATTCACTCTGTCGAGCATCTCCCGGGGGCTGAGACACCTCCAGCTGAGCTGTACCATGGTGCTGCTGCAGCAGAGCCAGGCACACCTCGTTAACGCTAATGAATTAAGTATCCCAACACCCAGCGAGGAGAGGACGGCAGAGCTGCTGCTGTGCTGGGGATGAAACCAGCACACAGAGATACTCAAGTGAGCTAGGGACATAGCAGGAGTGGGGATCTCCACCACCCTCTGCATCCCAGCCAGGGACAGCTGCAGATCTGGCTCCATGCCACCTGTGGCAGGTCAGACCCTTCCCATGTTTTACATTCCTCCACAATCTCCTGGAAGCAGATTTTCTGTCCATAACCCAGCAAAGTGCCAGACCTCCTGCTGCTGAGGGAGTCCTTCACCTTGTCCTGTCCCACAGCACAACCCCAGGGGCGCCTGTGGCCACCTCAGCACCTCGAGCAGCTCAAGGAGCTTGATATAATCTCTGGCAAGACAGAAAGACAAATGAGGACAGCTGGCAGATTGCTATTTGACAATTGCCCCTTGGAGGACACCTCCTCTGCAGCTCTGCCAGCCTGCTGCTCTCCTTCAGGACTTTCCAATCATTATAATAGAGTGAAACCTTATTTACTGCCCTCATCCGGCCTCCGAACGTGGCCATGGGCACAGCAGGCATCCGTCCCTCTGTACTAACAGCGGCCTTAATGGCTCTTCTGCCACAGCACAAATCAGCCCCAAATTACCGTGGGCTCTGGGGGAAGGCTGTGGGGTCGGGAGCAGAGCTGGGGAAAGGGAAGGCAGGAGGGGTGAGG
Source organism: Vidua chalybeata (assembly GCF_026979565.1). Taxonomy (NCBI): domain Eukaryota; kingdom Metazoa; phylum Chordata; class Aves; order Passeriformes; family Viduidae; genus Vidua; species Vidua chalybeata. The sequence goes on from NC_071543.1 coordinate 1,224,555, forward strand.
GTCTGGCCCTGAGAAGGGGACAGGGAGCTGGGCAGGGTGGCCGCAGGGTTGGAGTGCTGGGATGTGATGGCACGTGCATCCATGTGTTAAATGCTTCAGTTGGGGATGAAGGGCAGCTGGCAGACACCAGCAGGGATGGGGAGATGGGGACACTGCCCAGGGCTGAGCGTGCACAGACTCATCACCCACGGGGTCATCACTGGCCATTGCTTTGGGGAAGGCTTGGGCACTGTGTCCACTCTTGGGAAGCCTTGGGACGTGCTCTGTGTCTCAAGGACATGCTGGGACAGAGTGGCTCTGTGTGGCTGGGAATGCTGACTGGGCAGGACCTCACCACCAGGCAGCTGCCAGGAGGGTGGGAAACATGGCAGGCAGCACTGCCTGCACCCAGCCCCCAGGACTTTCTCCTAAAGTGGGACTCGTCGAAGCCTCTTCTCCCAGGAGATGCGGATGGAACTGCAGCAGGGCAAAGCTGGCAAGTCCCACTCTCCCATCCAGGCTCTGGTCCCGTGTGGGGCCACACTGGTGGAAGTGTGGAGGTGCCAAGAGGCTCCCGTGCGTCACCACAGCAGGAGGATGGGGATACATCCCACAGGAGCAGAACCACTGTGCCTTGCAAGAGCATCTCCAGGCTGCTGATTTCCTCTGAGGATCTCCTTGGACCAAATCTCTGGAGCTTTAGAAACGCAAGAACATTTCCCTCATCAGCAGCTCCATCAGCACCGGGGACACCAGCTCCCCATCTGTTCTGTTTGAGGCAGCCTCTCCCTTGCCATGCGCTAACCAAGGCTCCACCAGGACAGAAACTTCCCAACAGGAGTCAGGGTGGAAATATCAGTGCAGAGAAACACTGTTGCCCCTGTCAGAAGCAGCGCCTCCGGCTCAGCTAAAACTGCTGAGTGGGATAAAACCGCTCCAGAGAGGATTAGCAAATCGGTGTTCAGAGGGCAGGGACACCCTGTGGTCAAGCCCCCAGGAGGGGAGCCTCAGCCCCCTCTGCTGGGGTAAGTGATGTGCCCAGGCTCATCCCAGAGATTCGGGATTCCACCAGTGGAGCCGTCTCCGCGGGTTGCCATGGTGATGTGGAGCGCTGCCACCTCCCTTCTCTGTCCCCGTGGTGGGACAAGACGGTGCCCAGGCAGCAGATCTCCCATGGGGCAGGTTTGGGACTCTTTGTGCCTCCTGGGACACCTCTGGGGTGCATCCCCCATGCTCTGTCCCACCATCAGACACAAGCCAGGGCTCACTGCTGGCTGGCCTTGCTGGAGCTGCGGTGGAGAGGGAAGGAGATGCTGGGGTGAGCCATGTGGTTTCCCTCCATTTCCCTTCATTTCCTTTCTGTGCTTTTCTCCTCTCTTGCCCCTTCCCGGGCCTGTGGCTGGACCAGCTCCTCTCCCAGCAGATGTGCATCAGTGGTGGCAGGAGGAGGATGGGTTTTGCAGGGTGAGAGGGGGCCCGGGAGGATAAAATGCTCTGATGCACCAGAGACTGATTCCTCCCTCAGCCAGCTAACACAGATGGTTTCCTCCAGGACTCCCCCTCCTCGTGTGCTCCAAAACTCACACACGTTCTGGCCAGGTGTGAGCAGAGGAATGGAATGAGCCTTTGCATCTCCCGGGTGCTGTAGAGGGTGTCTGAGATGTGCAGCTGCCCCGAGAAGGCTGTCCTGATGCCACAGGGCTGGAGATGCCCTGGCCAAGCAGGGAGTGCAGATCCTCATTCCCCCTCCGGGCCGGGGCAGGGACAGCACACAGGCCGAGGTGACATCCTCTCCTCTCCCCTGGGAGGGGACACTGCTCCCGGCAGGGATGAATTATTCAGCAGTGGCCACTCCTCCCACCCACCTTGCTCCGCATGAGCCGCGCTCCACGGGCGCCTGAGCTGCCGCCAGGGATATCATCAGGGGAAATGGGAAAAGCGCTGGGATGGATGGAGCCGATGCAGATTGCTCCTGTAAGGACAGAGCAGCAGATGCTGCCAGCGCAGGCCGGGTTCACACCCGGTGCCCAGCCTGGTATCACCGTGGGACGTGTGTGTGCAAGAAGCCGGGCTGCCTGGGATGTCACCAGTGCCACCAGGGAGCCCTCCTGCTCAGGCTGTCCTTGCCTTGCTTTTCCCTGTCCCCACACTCAGCCTTCTCCCCATCTGGCCTGTGCTGCCCTGCTTGGGGCAGCTCATTGGCCTGTGTCTGCTCCATGTCCTCTCATCCCTGGACCCTCTCTGCTCCCTCCTCTGCCCTGAAAACCCCTTTGAGAGAACATGTGTCCCAGCATATGCCATAGCTGAGACAGCCACCATACACAGAGTGTCAGCACACAACCTCAGAAGGCTTCAACCCATACACAGCAACACCACAGCACTTCAGAAGGCTGCAAGCACCCACCCTTCTTGTTCTTCAGCCCAGCCTTTTATACCCTCATGTTCATGCATGGCTCTGTGTGCCCTCTGCTCCCTTTGGTGGTTGCTCAGTGCCCCTGGGCACTCCATGGCTCCTTGCTGCCAATGCTGCTCACCTGCTCCTCACAGCTGTGCCCACTGGGGATGAGGCTGGGCCACAGCCCCATCCCAGTGACCCAAACTGTGCCACACACAGCCCCATCCCAGTGACACAAACTGTGCCACACACAGCCCCAGTGACACAAACTGTGTGCCACACACAGCCCCAGTGACAGTGACACAAACTGTGCCACACACAGCCCCATCCCAGTGACACAAACTGTGTGCCACACACAGCCCCATCCCAGTGACACAAACTGTGCCACACACAGCCCCAGTGACACAAACTGTGTGCCACACACAGCCCCAGTGACACAAACTGTGTGCCTACACCCATGACCAAGGCCCCGTGCAAGTGGCCAAGGTGCCATCATCCTGCAGAAGCCGTACTACAAAATAGGGCAAAAAAGGTTTCGGCTCTGCAGCACACTCCCAGGCTGTGTGAGAAATGATTTCACAATTGTTCAAGATTCAATGCAAACTAGTCACTGAAGGCCAAGGGCTCTTGTAACGAAATAAAGAAAGCAAGCTTTTCTGAAATCAAGAGCTGATTCATACTGACAGGGATGGCCATCTATTTAGGGAAGCTTAAAATCTCAGAAACCACCACTTCTGTGGCATCTAGCAGGGTTATATGCTCTGCTGTAACCTGTCCCTTCAGTGAAAATAACACATTTACTGTAGTCTCCCTAGTCTTGGTGTCTAAAGAACCGTAAATCCAGGTGCAGAGAAAGTGTGGTGGTGAAAGCAGACACGATTCAGCCAGAGCCTGACACAGAGTCAGCACGGGGGGGAGCAGGGGCCAGCACCATCCTGCTCTTGGACAGGGAGCACCCAAACCCTCCCCAAGCAAACCAGAGCCTGCCCATGGCCTCCCTTACTTTAATCTGCATCGCAATGAATTAAACATGCTTTAATATCAAAAATGAAGGCTCAAGGATCGGCAGTAATAAATCCTCCACACTCATTTTCCCTATTAAGCCGGTGTGTAGCCGGGGCAAGTGCGATAATTAGAGTCACAGAGTGATTTATTTGGAGGAAGGAACTGAAGGCATTCAGATATTGGCATTCTCAGTCTTGGCACGTGTTTATTCCCCCGCTCCCTGCCTGCATGATAAATCCCTCCATGGTGCAGGGCCCTGGTGGCGCCAGGATTGTGGGGCTGGGGTGTGCAGGGAGCCTCCAGTCTTGGGTGCCCTCTGCCAGTGTGGATCAAAGGGCACCCAACAGGCTGAAAGAAAGGTTGTGCTGGGGCCCTTTGCCTGTCCCAGGAGGATTTTAGCTGTGCTCCCAAGGGCAGGGTGGCTGTAACACCAGCCAGGAAAGCCCCTCCACTGAGGCTGGCTCTGGCAGGAGAGGCCTGAGCTCCTTCAAGCACCTCTGGGACAAGAGGTCAGGAGTGTTTCTGGCTTTTCACTTCTCTGCCCCTTGCTCAGGCACTTTCAGCACGGGGACCCCCACCCTGGGCTGAGGACATCAGTGTCCCCAGCATCATCCACAGGCAGGAGTGGAGCATTTTCCTGGTCCATTTCCCAGGCTGTGGCTTCAGCACAGCAGGGCCAGCATCAAGCACCTGCATTTCAGGCATGCAGGCAGGTGGTGAGGAAGCCATGGCTACACACATGTATTTCTATTCTCAGCAGTCATTTTTGGAGTTGCTTTTAACTTTGTCCTCTCTTTTCACCTTTTTGGATAGGAGGTAGTATTTTTTTTTTCCCTCAGCGTGGCTGTGAATTCTTGTGGGTGCACTGAAGGCTGAAGAGGTCTCTTCTTGCCAGGGAAATGAGGCTGCAGGCTTTGCTCCCCAGCCATTCCAGCCCAGCAGCAGAGGTTGTGCAGTGGGATAGGTGTTCCTTGGGTGCTGGGGGGGCTTTTTCTGCTGAAAACTTGAAGATTCCCCAACAACTGGGTGAGGCTGTGGGTTTGAAAAGAGAGGGTGAGGAGACCTTCAGCTGGTTGCAAATATCTGGAAGCTTCATGCCAATAATTCCGCAGCTTAGGGGCTGCCCCATCCCTTGGCAGCCAGAAACTGCATGTGAAAGGCTTTGTAGATGCCACTGAACTTTCTCCAGGAGGCTCAATCCCCTCTGGAAATTTAGCCTTGCACTTAGAGGCTTCAAACACTTTGTCTTTTTCCTTACCCCAAGAAATAATCCATGGACACTCGGGCTCTGTGGATCACAAGCAGAAGCCCTTGCCCTGAAGGAAGTTAAGAGAAGGATTTTATCTTCTCTTAACACGAGAAAAAGGGGAACTCAGTGGCTACTCAAAGGCTGTGAAAACCCTCGTTCAATGCACCTCATAAATGCCTCAGGCTGTGCAGGCTGCCACTGCCCCAAGGGGATCAGCACTGCTGATGGCCCAGTCCCACCAGCACAAAATGCTGCTGGTTCTGATTGTCTCAGAATGTTTATTTGTTCCTTCAGGCCTCAGCCTCCAAAATCACTGGACTGCACAAGGAATTGAAGTTTTAATGTATTCTTCGAGGATTACATTTCAAGATCTCATAAACAGCCACTGAGACTTGGGGATACACACCTAGAAGCAGAGGATGAGAATCCAAGAGCTGGTATTTAAAAGTGAATTAATCTGGGATTTCGAGTCAATCCTGCTATATTTAAAAGCCTCGTTCTTGAGGGAACACTGCCACAAAAGTACTCTGTGCTCAGTGCTGGTGCTGGCACTCAGTGTGACACCCTTGGTGGGGAGCAGTGCCGGTGCCCCACTACCAGCTGCAAGGACACAACCTGCTCTAAGCACCAGGGAGCCCAAATCTTCCCAGGGGATGGGGGCTACAGCGTCCCCTGACACGACAGTGAAGGATAATAACTTGGCACAATTCCTGCCGAGGGCGAATCACTTCAAAAGTCCCTGGGGAAAAGCACAATTTAGACAAAATCTTCCCGAGTCTCCTAAAGACCCCATAGGGGAAAGGCAGGACAACCCATCCTCCTGAGCCTTGCTGCTGGAGCACCTGAAGCTGGGTGGTGTCAGGTCCTAAATGACTCGAGGAGGTTTTTTTCCCTTGCTTGAGGCAGTGGCATCCATAAAGGAGGTGCAGAGAAGCCTTGCCTTTTGGGCAGTGCCTGCACAGGTCCCTGTGAGGATGTGCTGGCTGCTGCTCAGAGCAGGGAGATGCTTTCCCTGCCCTCAGAGGATGGAGCTGGGAGAAGCCTCCCATGGCAGTCCGGTGGAAGAGACTGGGCTTCTTCCACATTTTAAAATCCTCATGAATTCCCATGAGTCCAGCAGCTGGGGCTTACTTCAGCCACAGGATGTCACAAACTGATGTTTCCAAGGCTGGCAAAGGTGGGCATAGCTCTTAAACATCCTGCCATTAAATCCCAGTCTCCTTCAGCTTGCTGTGGTAGATCCAGGGCACTTGGCACTGCTAGGAGCCCAAAGGACAGCCCTGCAGCAGCACAGAGAGAGAAGAGGAATACCTATTTTTAGCCACAGAGCATTGGGGTTTTTTTTCTGTTTTGCAGAGATGGGCTGAAAGCAGTGAGAACAGTCTATGCTACTGAACTCCCCATCTGACACCTGAAGTGCTCGCCATAAAAATAGAAACTTATCTGGGATCTGAAGGAAATGGATGGGATTGGGCCTGTCTTTCCAGCACAGGGCAGGTGAAGCCCTGGGCTGAGCAGAGGATGGGGATGGCAGGGAAGGGGCTGGGCTGCTGCATTTGGAGCAGCTGCCACATTTGGCTGGGAGCATCTCTCTGTGCCTGTTGACACGCTGAAATAAATAGAGATGCCTTTTGATGTTGCCTTTGAATTGCTACTGTCTCTTCCTTCTTGTCCCCAGGGTATTTTATCGGACTTCATAATAAAGCTGGAGCGGGGGCAGAAGGGGGAAAGTTCTTTGAGTTTATTGTAAATGAGCAGAATTTTATCATCCCTCTGCTTCCGTTTTAGATTTACCTTGTAATCTTATTTACAAGCTGAATACCAAGTGCTGGAGTAATCAGTAGGTGATCAATAACCAAGAGAGGCTCTTTAGGTGCAACCATTTAAAGCCAATGTGGTCCCTTTTGTGCAGGTGTGGAAGCTGTGTTTTGGGAGGAAAGGTGCTGCTGGGAGAGCCCAGCGTGGTCCCCTTGATGCAGATTGAACCAGAGGGCTGACAAGGCCCAGTCCTCCTCCTCCTGGGAGCCGCCAGCTTGGCCATGAACTGAATGCTCAGCACAAGCCGTGGTTTGGGGGTGGTGAAGCCATACACGGAATAAATAAATCGATAGACTCCACACCCTGGGGTAGTTATGAAGTGGGTCTGTATGTCAGCGCCCGGCACAGGTGAGATAACTCTCCAAAACTTGTGCCCCGAGCCTCACTCTGACCCACACCTTTATTCCCAAAGCTGTTCCATGTGCAATACACTGCACGACTTTTTCATGCATATTCAACCCCTGGCCCCGCCTGTCCTCGCCTCTCACAATAAATGAGTCCACGCCCTTCTGGGCACGCCTGGTTTGCTGTGGTGGTCGCACGGGGGTCTCTCGGTGGTCCTGAGGCTGAAGATTTTGGTCTTCCTCATGATTGAACTTTTGAACTTTTCCTCTCTGCGCGTGCGCTTTTGGTCCTTTGGTGCTTATCTGAGTACGTCTGTCAGTCTTGATAGGCTTGGAGACAGAGGAGCTTCTTTATCTGGGTTCTTTGCCTCTTCTGGTATTGTTCTTTATGCAAGAAGCTCAAGAAATTTGCATTTTCCTATGCCCTTTGTACCAGGCAGAGGCTTCTTAAGTAAAAGGTTAAAATTCAACAGATAACTCTACAAGCTAAATTATAAATGCTTAATTCATTTTGTTAACTTAACTGTAAAAATCTCTGTTTCAGTGGGATGCAGTCAAACCTTCCCCAGTGGACATCCCCTTTAAGGCAGGCCTTGAAGCAGGGCAGGGGGACCACAGCCACCACCTCTGCTCCTGCTCAGCCCAGTGTAAGCCAGGAGCAATGCTCTCACAGCACAGAGACCTCCTTCTGCCTGGGGAGGCAGGACCGGTCACTAGATCCACAGGAAGTTTGGGCTGGTGTGCTGGGGAACACATCAGCCCCCGTCTGCTGCTAATTAGCACGGCTGCCCTTCCTGGGATCGCTAATCTTATTGTTTCTTACTGCCCTCCCTTTTGCATTCAGCTTTGTCTTTCATTTGCCTGAAGACGCCGGCAACCCCAGTGCACTTCTAATTCAAAATAAAGAAACACACCTGAGTTTTAAAAAGGGCTGCAGGGAGGACAGAGAGAGGGCTTGCCACCTCTTTGTTACTCTGTAGTCCAGACCTGGCAAAAATCAAGTGGCTAAATTCAGATGTTACCTCTTGTGTGACCACCCTGAGCGGAGGGGCTAGGACATGGATACTTGCCCAAGCTGCCTGCCCCCTTCCAGCTCCCACACTGGCTGGGAAAGTGCCTGCTGAGTGCCAGCCTGTTGCTGCCTCACTCTCCTCTTGCTGCCTCCTCCTTACTCAGCAGCAGCATCTCCCCCAGCCCATCCATCACCCCGCATTAGCCATTAGTACAGTCACCCATTGGCGGGGCTGCAGCTCCCAAGGATTGTGTTAGCATTCCAGCCACCACAATGAATGGCCTGACATCGAAACCCTTTTGGATCACAGGGAGAAGCCAATCAATTATTTCACTCCCCTGCCTGCTGCCAGCACCCGGGCTGGAGCATGCTCTGATCCCTTAATGGCATTTTGAAACACCGTCAAGAGAATGGTGCATTTCATTTCACTCCGTGCACGGCCAGTGCCAGAAGGGCATTATCACAAACCCCTTGGTGGGACAGGCTGTCCCCTGATGCTGCCTGACTGTCCCTGCTCCCCTCCTGCTTCCTCCCAGGGATGCACAACCCACCTCCCCTGCAGCCACCTCCTGCCACGGGAAGCACTGCAGGTAGCCCAGCCTTCCAGGCAGGCAGAGGAAAAGGGAGGAACTGTGTGCAAAAAGGAAAAAAAAAAAGGCCTTAATTGGAGTGCCCTGTCTCTCAATTCACCTAAAGGCATCAAGTTCCCAGCAGCAGCGTGGCTCTTGCTCACTTCCCTTCTCTCACGTACAAATATAGCACAATAATTAGATGAGGGCTCTTTGCCCTCTCGTTGGCATCTCGTCCTGCGTGGAGCAGGGTCAGGCAGCCAGCACGGCACCAGGTGCTGGGCAGAGCATCCTCTGAGCACACAGCCTCAGCCCCAAACACCCCTCCCTGCTGGGAAAGGGGGGACACTCCCCGGTCAGCCCCAGCTCCAGGGGACACCACACAGCTGGGCTGGGCGGTGGGGAAGGCGTGCTGGCTGCTGCTGTGGGTCACTCTGCACCAAGAGGATCCCATGGTGCCTCTTCGTGTTTAAAGCACTGCGTCCCCCAGGCTCCCCAGACAATTATCCCAAAGCCATGGTCAGTGGGGTGGGATGAGTGGAAGGACAATTTCCCTGCCCACTGCCCCATGTCTGCAGTGCTGGTGAGAGCACAGCTCTTGCTGGTGGAGCCAGTGCTCGCTGCAGGAAATTTTGCAGCAGTTTCTGCTCCTGGGGCTGCATGTAAGGGGAAACAACAGGCTGGGGAATGCCGAGGCTGCTCCCAGCTCCCTTCAGCTTGCATTAAACCCAAGTTATTTCAGGACAAACAATCCCATCTCCTGGTTTATGACACTCATGTTCAGAAGTCTCGAGCCCTTTGGGATTCAGAGCAGACTCTTTGTCCCCTCACTGAGCTCTGCCCCCACCCCCCATGAAAGAGAAGCAGAGCTCCTCTCTCTCAGTCAGGGGACTCTCAGCTGCTCGCTCCTCTGTGTGGTGGCTGTGTGAGCTTTAACGTCTTTGTACACACTTGGAAGACTTTTTCACTCTATAACGATGATCAAAGTGAAGGAACTGCCAAAACTGAGCTCAACATCAAGGCAAGCAGGATGGATATGACATCTCTGTCCTCCTGGATATCACATCTCGGCTGTGGCAGCAGGGCTGGAGAGAGCATTCCAATGCTCCTGTGAGCAGCAGGATTGCAGGGCTTTTCTCTGTGCAGGTGTGGAGAAGCAGCCTGAATGGAAGGCACCAGCTAAATATAAACTCTGATTTAAGAGATAAGTGATGGTAAGTGGTTTCATTGTTTGGGAGCAAGGACCTTCAAACCATTCACTGGAAAAGACTCAACCAGGCTCAGCAGAGCCAGCAATTAAAGGTAACTAGCCCAAAGCAGTCGCAGCACAAATAAAGCGAGGAATGAAGATTGCACTCCTGTGGTGAGCTGACCCTGGCTGGATGCCAGGTGCCCACCGAGCTGCTCTATCCCTCCCCTCCTCAGCAGGAGAGGGAATGGGGAGGAGAAAATAAGATGGAAAAAAACACTCGTGGGTCAAGATGAAGGCAGTGTAACAAAGTGAAAGGCTCAAACCAGCAAATATCCTAAAGATCAAACCTCCTAAAGATCTGTGTGCCCAAGGAGATCCCCTGGCCATCTCGAGCACCCCCGCGGCAGGGCACTGTCCAGCTGCCACCAGCCTTTTCTGCCTATAGGCACCCCCATAGGGGAGGGTGATCCCCTGCCCCAGGGCGAGAGCCATCATGGTGATCATGCTCAGCCTTTTCAGCCCTGGAGTGGGCTGCAGTATTTAAACGAGGTGAACAAAGAGATTTAAGAGGCAGCACGAGGCCTCCTGGAGAGATTGAAACGAATTATCCACAGCGATGGAGAGAAGAGACAGCAGGGAAAGGGGAGGAAAGGGGAAGGGGAGGAAAGGGGAGGAAAGGGAAAAGGGAGGAAAGGAAAGGGGAGGAAAGGGGAGGAAAGGAAAGGAAAGGAAAGGAAAGGAAAGGAAAGGAAAGGAAAGGAAAGGAAAGGAAAGGAAAGGAAAGGAAAGGAAAGGAAAGGAAAGGAAAGGAAAGGAAAGGAAAGGAAAGGAAAGGAAAGGAAGGAAAGGAAAGGAAAGGAAAGGAAAGGAAAGGAAAGGAAAGGAAAGGAAAGGAAAGGAAAGGAAAGGAAAGGAAAGGAAAGGAAAGGAAAGGAAAGGAAAGGAAAGGAAAGGAAAGGAAAGGAAAGGAAAGGAAAGGAAAGGAAAGGAAAGGAAAGGAAAGGAAAGGAAAGGAAAGGAAAGGAAAGGAAAGGAAAGGAAAGGAAAGGAAAGGAAAGGAAAGGAAAGGAAAGGAAAGGAAAGGAAAGGAAAGGAAAGGAAAGGAAAGGAAAGGAAAGGAAAGGAAAGGGAAAGGCTGGCTCTGTGAGCCAGCTGGGCACTCACAGCTCAGGGGATGCTGTACACGTGTTCACTGTTCAGGGTCCCAAGGCCTGACACAAGCAGAGCACATCCCCTGAGCTCCTCTCGAAGCTGATTTGGCACCATCCACAGGCCAGGAGTCCCCACAGGTCCTGAAGTACTTTAGTGAGGAGGGCTCTCCCTTGAAACTCCTCTTTGAACCTCCAATGCCCTTTATTTGAAAGGCAGCTCTGCCATAGGGGGAGCTTCTGGTGCAGGCCAAAGAACACCTCCTGGGCTGCAGCAGGTACAAATCCCCAAGCATCCCCAGTCCCCAGCTGAGCTCTCCAGACCTCTGCCAGCCATTTTCTGCAGAAGGTAGAAGCCTTGGGCCAGGGCAAGTCAGCTTGTAGCACCTCTCCTGTTGAGGCAGGCTGAGAAAATTTGGATTGTTCAGCCTGGAGAACCTCTTCAATCTAGAGAACACCCTTGCAGTATCTAAAGGAGCTCCAAGAGAGCTGGAGAGGGACTTTTAACAAGTGCACTGAGTGATAGGAAAGGGGGAATGACAGAAGGCAGGTTTAGATTAGACAAAAGTAAAAAATGGTTTACAGTGAGGGTGAGGCCCTGGCACAGGGTGCCCAGAGAAGTTGTTGCTGCCCCATGCATGGAAATATTCAAGGCCAGGTTGGATGGGGCTTGGAGCAACCTGGGCTAGTGGAAGGTGGGGGTGGAGTGAGGTGGTCTGTGAGGTCCCTTCCAACCCAAACCATGCCATGATTTAATGCTCTAGCCTCAAGCTTCCCTGAGCTGTGGGGCTTTGCAGCCCAATTCCCTCTGTTCTCAGCCATGGTCTGCCTCCTCTCCCTTCTCTGCACTCAAGCTGCACCCTGACATCAGCAAAACGAAGTACCTGTCCAGGAGAGGAAAGCAAGATTGATTTGACTCCAAATGCTGCCAAATGCATAAAGCCAACACACTGGGAAAAAATAAGGCAGGCAATTTCATCCTAGTTGCCTTCAGCAACAATGACATTAGGTGTTATTTGATACGAGAGAAGAGCCAATATTTCCAGACTAAAGGACAATTATTGAAACCTGTGTATTTAGAGGGTCTGGAAGCTGTTCAGAACAGGAGCACTGGAAACACCTCCTGACTCAGGATTGTGTGGGCCCAACGCTCTTCTTGATGGCCTCACCCTAGTCCATTCTTCACATTTAAAGAAAACTTGGGGCAAAGTTTCCAAAAGCACTGTTAACCCGATTATTCTCCACCATCCATAACCATCAACTGGATCAGCACTAAAAGTCAAGTGCCAAAAGTTTTTGCCAACCCTGTATTTCCAGCTAGGAGCACGGGAAGAGCCCTGCTCACCTCGCTGGGCACAAGCTTAGGAGCCCCAGCCTAATAATGTAAATGTCAGTGCCTGAACCTCCAGCCAGCCTTTGTCTCTGGCACAGGAATGCATTGCTGGGGCTGTGAAATATTAAATGAGGCGTTAGAGTCAAAAGAACAAAATTACAAATCCAGAGGCTGCTTTCCAATGCCCCCCGGGCTTGGCTCCAGCTGCCTGTGGCGTAAACAGGGATGGATTTATGGCAAACCCACCCCAGCAGGGGCACCAGAGCTGGCAGGGGACGGGGGTGGCTCCTGCACATCCCCACCCCTGAGCCTCAGGCAGGGCTGCTGCTGCTCTGGCCCTGCCTGACGCCAGGGCCTGGTGATGCTCAGAGCCCCCCCAGCTCCCTCCTGCTTCAACCAGGAGGCTGTCAGGATCCAGAGTTCCCACAGAGCCTGGGGCACAGCAGGGTGATGGATGAAGGCTTCTCAGCGCCAGGCTGCTGCCTTTCCCATAAATCCACTCCATTTTGCCATGGGAATAGCCAGGAAGCCTCGGCTGGAGGCTGCCACGGGTGCTTGTGAAAAGCCCCAGTCAGTGCCTTGGTACCTCTGCTGGCACTGAAGCAACTTTGCAAAGCTGAGTTTCAGACCCCTGAGATCTGCCAGAAGTGAAATGAAGAGACATCCCAGAGAGGAGACAGGGGGACAGGGCAGGTACAGAGGGGAGAGATGCTGAGATGCTGCAGGCATGGAAATCCAGCTCCTGGTTTAGCTGGGAAATGCAGGGCTTTGATGATAATGCTGCTGGGGAGTTGTCCCAAACTGGAATGATGCTGCAGGTTGGAGATGCAGAAAGGCACGCATGGGCATGGAGAGGAAAGGACTGACAGAGCCTCGGGTGCATTACTGGAGAATGTAGGAATTAACAAGCAAAAAACCTGGGAAATTCAAATCACCAGTGCCACACAATGGGCTGAATGCATCCAGGGAGATGCGGCACCCAGGGCACTGGGAGCAGCCCTGAGGGTCACTCAGCATCTGAGGCTATTTAGGAGCTATTTTCACAATTCTCTGCAGTTATTCTGTAGGATGTTTAGCCACCACTCTGCCCCAGAGAGGCTCATCCTTTTCTCTTGACATAACCTCTCCATTTTTTTGTGGGTGAATTCAGAGTCATGAGTCCCACATCCATCAGGAGGGCAGGACTCCTGGCACATCCATGCCAAGTATTCAGCCTCAAATAGCTCACCAGGAGGGTCTGGTGGAGGCAGTGCTCACCACAGCTGGGTGAGGTCTGGTACCCTGACCAGAAAACCACCTCTCCTTCAGAAAGAGAGGGATGTTTGCAAAGTGGGGCTGAGAAATGACAGCCACAGCAGGTCCTGCCACCTTCCAACTCCACCACATCAGCCAGGATCAAAGTGCCAATATCTCTACAACATTAATTAGGCACATAGCAGATAAAGTCCATGTTTGCAAAAAATATTTGAGGCACGACTGTGTGTACCACCTAATCCCCTCACACCTGTGATTAACTATGATCCCTTGATATTTCTGGTCACTAGGGCAGAGCATTTTACCTGAAGCTGCCACTAAATTGCCATTTCACACCCTGATTCTGTCCTTTGCTTCTTCTCCTGTGCACCGCTGGGTCAATAAAACCAATGCAATAAAACCTTGCAGCGCTGGGGAGTGTGAGGGAGGGGTGTGGTGGGACAAAGGGACAAAAGGATGGATTCCCTGGGATCAGCAGTCACCAAGGATTGAGGAAGCACAGTCCCAGCAACTTGAACCCCCAGAGTTCCCTAAGAGCTCCCATCATGGCCCCAAGAAACCCCAGGACATCAGAGATGTCCCCACCTCAGAGATCCCTGCCTTGCACACCGCTCTGAGGGGTGATACCCACACCTGCAAATCTCAGGAACTCCTGCTCCCAGAGCTGCAGGGGCAGCAGCTTTGAGGCAAGTGGAGCATTTCCAAAGCACAGCACACACACCAAGTGCAAAGCCCAGGGCTCTCCGTGGCAGTCAGAGCCCTGGGCTGCTGCAGAACAGAGGCATCACAGCCTGAGCTCTGCTCACAGGAGAGCCTGTGGCTGAAAAGCTCCTTCTGAGATAGGCAGGGCTGTCTCCAGTGCACCTGTCACAGCTCTCAACTGCTGCTGCAGCACTTACATCCACCAGGGCAGCTCATATGGCTGAAGGGAGGGAGAGATTTCAGCACGCTTTTTAATGATAGTGCACACCATGAGTCAGTGATGTTAAGAGTGAGGAAAACCCAGTGATGGGTTGGATTAGATGATCTCCAGAGGTCCCTTCCTACCCTAACAATTCTGTGATTTGGTGATAGTGGCAGGATACTGAGACAGGAATCAGAAATAAATTCCAAGTAGTTTTTCTGTTTGCCCGGGTGAATTTAGCACAAGGACTGGAGAAGTTCACACTGCAGCCCCACCTCAGCCCCTCTCTGTGGGCTGCAAGCAGCCCTTGGCAGCTGTCTCACTGACTATATATTGCCCCCAATACAGGCTCCTCTTGTGCAACTGCTCCTTTTGATTTCTGCCAAGCATCTTTTAGGACTGGTCCCTTCACTTACAAAACCCTCACGGGTATTTTTGTCACCGACTCTTCAGACAAAATGATTTCTGCATAAATGGTCCCTGTTCTCTGCTTACAAGTATTGTGCTTTGACTGGAGAAAAGAAGGTCCCTGCAGCCTTGACACCTCTCCTTGAACCTGAGAGCACCATTTCTGAACAGTGCCAGACTTCCCTCAGCCTAACTAGGTCTGAGTGAGTGAAATCAGTCCTTTCCCGTGTAGCCAGATGCTGCATTGTGATGCTAGCCCAGAGAGAAAGCAAGCAGCTTAGACTGCACTGACAAAAGTCCTAATGGAATAATTAAACTCAAATAATTCAATTAACATTGCAATTGAGTAATTGCATTTGGAGCATGGCTGTAATTGAGCAATATTTGTATTGTCCCAGCCATGAGGACAGGCACAGTTGCCTTTCAGCAGGCAGAAGGAGACAGATGGTGCTAATAAAGGGCAGGAGATGGATGGGAGGTCACCAGATTAAGTGTGCTTCCTTTTTTTTGGCCAGAGAAGGAAGTCAAACCACTGCGATCCCGTTGCCTTTAAAAGCCTAAGTAACAGAAATAGAAGAGACTGCAGGATTGCAGGAGTCTGCTTTACCATTAATTACTTTTTACTGAAAGCTCCCAGCCCGCTTGGCATTGCATCAGCAAGAGGGCAGCCGTGTCCCTGCCCACAGAGCCCCTCATCTTAATCGAGTTCAGACGGCAGCAGCAAGTGGTGAGCTGAGACCTGGGGAGGAATGTCTGCTTCCCCTGGCAACCCCAACGAGCCTGCAGAGCGTCAGGCCAGGAGGCAGCAGACGAGATCTCCGTGAGATAAAGCAGAGACAGGAAAATAAACCAGCGATTTGGGGCTGCCTCACTTGTGCCCGGTGTAGCTGCATCCTGAGGTTGCACAGAAGAGAGAGCAGGAGGGGGCTGTGGGTCAGTGAGGAGGGCAGGTAAATTAGCACCCACGACACCCCCACTTGCACTGCAGCCCAGTTTGAGGAGTGTCCAAAGTGGCTGCTCCACTACCCACTAACTCTTCTTTCCCTAAAAAGCAGAAGCAGTGTTGCAGCAAATGAAAAAGCCACTGCCTCCATTTACCTGAGAGTACAGGGGCTGCAGGTGTGGGTCTTTCACAGAATCACAGAGTCACAGGGTTGGAAGAGACCTCCAAGATCATGGAGTCCAACCCAGCCCCAACACCTGAACTGAACCCTGGCACCCAGTGCCACATCCAGGCTTTGTTAAACACCCCAGGGATGGGGACTCCACCACCTCCCCAGGCAGCCATTCCAGAACTTTATCACTCTTTCCATGAAAAGCTTTTTCCTGATATCCAACCTGTATTTCCCTTGGTGCAGCTTGAGGCTGTGTCCTCTGGTTCTGTCAGTTCCTGGAGAAAGAGCCCAACCCCAGCTGAGCACAGGCACCTTTCAGGAGCTGTGAGAGTGCTGAGGTCACCCCTGAGCCTCCTTTTCCCCAGGCTGAGCACCCCCAGCTCCCTCAGCCGTTCCTCACAGGGTTTGTGTTCCCAGCCCCTCCCCAGCCTCGTTGCCTCCTCTGGATGCCCTCGAGTGTCTCAACGTCCTTCCCAAGCTGAGGGGCCAGGGCTGGACACAGCACTCGAGCTGTGCCCTCACCAGTGCTGAGCACAGGGCAAGGATGAGCTCCCTGCTCCTGCTGGCCACACCATTCCTGTGAGGCTCAGGCTGATGATCAGCCTTGGGGAACACAGGCATTGGGCTTTCAAGGATTAGTCTCAGCCAAACACCAGCTGTAGCTCACAGCTTGCCAGTATTTGGAGTTTTTCCTGGGAACTCAACTTTATCTGGTAGCCTGAGGTGCTGGGAATGGAAAAGTTAACAGCTTGGTTAACCCCTTCCAGTCTGAGAAGTCACTGCAAGCACGATGTCTGTCTTCTCTAGCTATTCTGAGCTAGGCTCTTGGCAACTTTGTTAGAGTACCACAAATCTGTCTCTCTCTTCCTTCCCCAGAGCAATTGCAGTTGGTTTTTTTAAATTTATTTCTTTTTTATTTCCAACTCCCAGAGCTTTCTAAGCAATTTAAACTTGTTTGGCAGATTTTTTTTTTTTTTTTTTAAGATAAGAGGCAGCTGGTGCCAGTATGCTGCTTGCACTCCTCTCCCCTCCCACTCTCAGCAACATCTGAGCTTGGTGGTTAATTACTATGAGACCTCTCCGCCTCTGTCAGTGTTAGCTGGAATGATGGGTTTACACCATGCATGTCAACAAGCATCTAGATGGAAAATAAACCTACTGATGCTCCCACTGTTGGGGAAAGGAGTGTGCTGATTCAGGCATCTCAATCCATGTGGATGACAGGCACATCCTGCTGTGCACCAGAGCTCTGATCACCGAGGGCCACGGCAGATCCTCCTGTGTGCACTGCAGGACAGATCCATAGAAGACAGACTTTGGTAACTCAGCTCCTTGCTCTCATTTGAGAGAAGTTGTTCACACATGCAAAGTTGACTCTGTTTAACTTTTCCCAGGCAGGAAAGGCACAGGACCATCTCCATGAGGGAGAGAGAGGGCTGCTAACACCCCAGCTTCTCTTGCAGCCCATGCCTCAGGAGGGCACTCGGCCGTGGGCATCTCCATTCCCACACTACCACTACCTCTTGCAGCAAGAGGAAGCAGAAGCAGGTCTGTTCCTTTGGGCACAGCGTCCTGCTGCAGAGCTGTGGCAGAGTGAGGCACAGAACTGAGCTGTGGCTCCTTTTCCTTGAAGGCACACGGCAGTGCAAGTCCGAGAGGGGACAGACACGTCCTTGTGACAGGAAAGGCGCGTGATGGTGACGAGTCTGCTCTGACTCATAGCCCAGGAGATGCTGTGATATTCCACCACGGGCCTGCTCTGTCCACCTCTCTGAGCACTGAGGCAGAGCTTTAGCATTCAAGTCCCTATTTACTCCAGGACCTCATTTTCCCACCACAAGAGCAATGCCAGATCAAGGGGGAGAGTTGACCTTGCTCACCATGGCAGCTCATCTTCTGGATAACATCTTACACACAAACTCATCCCCAGCTCTTTCAGAGTTTCTTCAGATGGGTTCAGGCTCTGTGTGCTTTGGTTTTATCAGGTGTTTGGCATCAGCCCCATCTCCAGCTCCCTCCAGTGAGTACCAGAACATTCTGCTTCCAGGTGACAAATTCTATGGAAAATACGCCACACTACCCAGATGGGGTTCCCCCCCCCTCCACTTTGGTAGGGCATTTAAGCAATTTTCTCTTTCTTTTTTGGTCCATATCAACTTTCTCCTGTTTCTGTGCTGCACCCTGTTCTATTACACGTTTTTGTACCAGGAAATACTATAAAACAAACTTGTACAGAAGCAGTATTTAAGCTGGTCCATGATTCTTCCAAGGAGAAGAATTTCAACAGAAAGGAATTTAGCTTGACAAATGCTACCCAAGACCTGCCCTGATCATCCTTATGCTGCACTGCACAGCTTTCATTAACTTACGAATGAATTCCTGTTGTGTCTCATGGCTTCCTTCTGATGTTATTATGCCAGCTCCCAAGGACATAAACAATTCTCTTGATTTAAGAAAGTAGTCTGAGATGCTGCTTGGCTGTGGTTTGGGGAGGGGCAACAACATTGGAAAACACATTTTATTCAAGAAAACAAAAATATTAGTTCCAAATAGAAGCAATGGTCCAATTTAAATAAACTCACTGAGCATAAACTTGGGAACTCGTGATGCAAGAGAACAGAAATGGGATTTTCTATTACTTCAGCCATTCTCTTCATTCAGCATCTGTATCACAGCAAGCAGTTAATCACCTTCAGCTCGCTTATCCAAGTACAGGTTCAAGACAACCTTGCAGAATCTTTGTAAAACTTTTCATCTGCAGGATGCTCTACCCCTGGTCCGAAGGTAGCACCTGGCTCCAGAATAAGAACAATTCTATGTCCCTCTTTTATGTATTTACCTACTGATCTTAAAGCAAAAGCTTGTGGTATTTATTTCTGTTTACTTTTGTGGGTGGGTTTTTTGTTTTTAGTTTGTTTTTGTGTGGGGATTTTTTTTTCCTTTTAATAAACATGGGCTGCTCTAAATAGGGAAAAGGACGGAAGCAAGCATGCATATGCATGTAGGCCTAAAACTAGATGTGACATTGCCTGTTCCAGGTCAGGGCACAGCAATCTGTCACCCAGGCACTGCACACACAACTCTGCTTACCCAGAAATAGGTGCTGCAAGGACAGCACAGAGACTCAGGCTGTTGGGAGCATTTGAAAGGGTTCATGAACTCCCAACACCAATTCCCCTTTCATCTGTTGTTGATAAAAGTAATTGCAATGGGCCACCTTAGTCTGATCCCCAGGGTGAGACAAGGTTCCCAGCCCAATAAATCTCCATGACCCAAGCACTCAGGCCCTCTTGGAAACCTCATAGCCATTCCAGGCACAGTCCCCTTCTCACAGCTTCTTTTGGCACAGGATTTTCAGTGCTGGTGATGTTCTAACAGAGGTACCTCATCAGCCCTAAGCTCAGGGTGGCTGGCTGCTCTGAACTTCCCTTTCAACACAGTGGTTTTAAGGAAACTTTGATAATGTCTTTCTTCTCCCACTCGTGCTTTTGCCCAGTTCACAGCACTCCCTCACTTTCAGTGTCTCAATCCACATCCACCATTTAGTTTGCCTTAACACAGCCCCTGCTCATGTGGTTTCTCACAGTGCTGCTCCTCACCATTTACCTCATCCTGGATGGGCTCCTCTGGCTCCCTCGGGCTCAGCTCAGGTGAGTGGCTGTCTATCCCAGCTGAAGTCAATCCCTCATCCCCCTCTATCTACTTGCCAGCTTGCCACAGTGCCCCCCAAGAGCATATGTGGGGATATAACCATAGGAATCTGGGTCAGGAGATCCCATCACCAGGGTTCCCAGAGCAGAAATCCCCAGGGGTGGTAAACTCTTCTTACCTGGGCCCCTGTGAGGGGTGGAACCCACCCAGAGCTCACAGTGTCATTTAACTCAAGTTTTGGTGCTTACATTTGTACAGTTCCTAATCTGCCACTGTTTGGCAAATGTCTGCCTTGCCCACATCACCTGATGAGTTAACAAAATCAGCTGTGTCCTTCTCCATTCCTTCCCTGCTCCTTTTTACACAGCTTTCTGACATGACAAGAGTTTTCCAGAAGAGGTGTATGGCTCTTTTTCTCTCTGCTTAGCAGCTGCAGGAGACAGGCTGCCAAATAGAATCAGAGAATTGTTTCAGTAAATACAACATAGCACTCTTGAAAGCGTTTGCTGGGTTGTGATACCATCAAGTTAAAGTGGCATGGTTAAAAAAAATATTGATCAGCATCAGAAGTGAATTTCCAGGCTGCTGAGATCCACAAAGGAGACACCCAATTACAGAGAGATGGTCTCTAAGGACTGTAGGTGGACAGTGGCTGTTATCGTTCTGGCAACACCCTATGATCTTCTCTTCAGAAATGAGTGTGTGGAGGCAGAGAAAAAAGATGAAAGGGAGGCCTTGAGATGAGAAAGCCCCAAATGATCAAAGATTCCTATGGATTGAGAGAAGTACTCCAAAACCAAAGGCATTCCTCTGTTGCCTGTGTCACTGTTGCCCTGGAGTGGATTTCAAAAACTTCTTTAGGTATTCATCTGGGATGTGGGGACACACATCAGGAAGCAGAGAGAAACTTTTCAGGCCCTGGGGAAAGCTGAAATTCTGAATGATTCTGACTTTTTCTGAATTGGTTCATTTCTTCATAACCAGATTCCATCGGGGACACGTGGTACTGGCTCCATGTGAAGCAAGGGCTCAAGGGGCCTCTCAATTCTGTCACTCAGGCTGCAGCAACTGCTGCTTTTGTGCCATGGTCCTTCACCAGAAGTGCCTTGACACGCTCCAGGTTGTGCCTGTGGTGCTCATGCTTGTGTCCCCTTCCCACCCACACAGACAGGGCACACATCGAGGGAGGACAAAGCTCTTCACCCAGCATTGATCTGAGTGAGGGGAAATGAATCACACACTTCACCCACATTGGGCACATCCAACAAGGGTCAGATACATCAACTGCAACCTGCCAGGAGGCTCTGGTGAGAAATGTCCTAATGTGAGAACAATCAGGGGAGATGAGGCACTTTGGAAAGGAGAGAAGAGATCAGAGTCTCCTGAAAAGAGCACAGAACAAACAATCGTGATGGAAAGGGAAAACCAGAGATGCTGTTCACCATCCTCTGATGAATTCATCACAATCTGAAAGTGAATTTTGCCCGAAGGAGAAAACAGAATGAAGAGAGACACAAAGAGAGCAAAGACAGACACCAAGAGAAAAAATCATCTCCTGTTTGTGAAGATCATAGGAAAAAAATAAACCAGCCTCCAGCATATTCCAGGCACCTTCCCTGGAGCCAGGACCAGGCAGACAATGATTGTCTGTCTGTGGCAGCAGTTCCTGAAGGGGATCCCAGAGAACAAGGAGGAATCCAGGTGCTGCAGAGCAGAGGGTAAAAGTCTACACCAACACCAGCAGGTTGAAAAGGAGCTGCTCCAGCATGAGGGAGACAGATCTGTCTGTACACGTAGGTGCAGCTTAGTCATTTTAGATAAACTTTGTCTGGAGGGAAGGATATACTGATAAAGCGGTGTTTCACACAGTGCAAGAAGTACACAAAGTTTAGATACAAACTTTAAACTGAACAGCAGAAAAATGAAGTAGTCTTAGACAAATAGAAGGGGTATATGATGATATCAACAGCAGACCTGGAGGAAGATGACAATGAGAGCCTGCAGGCTTAAGGGAAAAATCTAAATTTAACTTCTTGCACTGTCTCAGGTGTCTATATGGAGAAACTCGTCTGGGATTTCTCTTCCTCAAGCTATAGAATGAGGCAAGTATCTTGGAATATGAAGAGAGGTGAAATTCCAAGAGTGAGCCATGCCACGTATTTTAGCACACCACTATCATTCTGGGAGAAGACAGGAACAAGCCAAAATGGGATAGTGGCTTTGCAACCACAACTGGAGGACAGAATGTGTGAACAAGGTGAGATGAGAACCTGCAGTTTAGCGGGATGCTGCTGCAAACAAGCCTCTATGCCAGTTCCACATCTGCAGTATCCTCCACTTAACTGCAATATATTTAATCAAGCTGCTTCTTATGGGAACCAAATAAAGCTTGATGATGCTTAATGGCTGGGTTGTTTAACTGGGCTCATAATTTTGATTAATTAAGATGCTTGCAGGTGTTGGAGTGGCACTTTGGCAATGGTGTTGATGTTCAGAGGCAAAGGGGGTTCCCCTCCTGGAGGATTTCTGCCAGTGCTACTTCAGCACAGCAAAGCTGCCCTCAAACCTGTGCAAAAAAGTCAACTCTCGTAGCTGGCAGTAGCCTCCAGATTTCTGGGAATTTTGACAACCTGCGAGTCGTTTTGGGAGGATATATGGAAAAAATCCAAACCCCCAAGCTCAAACGTTTGCCTGGGGCAGCCTCTGTGTCCTTGATAGGATGAAAGTGAGAATGTGAGAGGCTCTCCAGGTGGTGATGGTGCTTTCAGGCAGTGGACCCCACCAGCCCAGCAAACTGCCCAGCCCCAGAGCAGCATCCCTACTTTGGTGAAAAGGGCAGTAGAGCTTATCCTGAGTGGAACACACAAATCCTGGTTGCTTATGAGTTTGTCCCCTGTGTTCCTCTATCATCACTCTGTGATTTCAGCCTCCCCCTGCCAGGATATCATCCTTTTCCTACCCAGTGTCACCAAGCTGCCAGCTCCCCCTCATGGATGACCTACAGGAGCCTGAGGTGGATGCACAGAGAGAGTGGCCAGCAGGTGCAAGAAATCACATTACAACCTCCCTCTTAAGCAGTAAAAACTTGTAGTTCCCTTTTCTATTTCTTACAGAACATACTTACCTCAGGTTTTTGTCTCCTGAATGCTGATAAAATACCCTCAGGTTAAAAAATATTTGGAGATAAATTACGATATGGATACCAGTGTGGCATACGCTCATTTCCATAAGAAACTAACACTGGAGAGAGGCACAATGAGCCAGACTCATCACTATTTTCAGTATCAAACACTGCCATTAAATTAAGCAGGACTTGATGATTTAAGGCTTAGTAAATTACTACTGCCAATTATAAAGGCAACATAACCTTGTGGTTAGAGCAGTGGAGTGGGGCTCAGAAGAGTTGTTCCCTGCCATGGATATACTGAATTCATCTGGACAAATGTTACCTTCACATGCATAGAAATACTGGTCAATCTTCCACTTTTCTTGTAACGTGTATAAGAAATGCAAAAAATAAGCAGCATATTGTCTAGGGACCACAAAGACAACCTTTTCCCAAGAAACAGCTTGTTTGGCAAGCACAGGAGGGAAAAACTGAGTCAGGAGGAATGATGTCAGCCTTTTCTCGTATATCTACATTGTCCTGCTCAGCCACAGCTTTGGAATAAGAGACATTCAGATCTAATTTATGGAAGCTTAAGCAGATACCAATTGGAGTAGCCCCTGAGTGTTATCAGCATATTTCATAGCTTGTGATGAATCATAAATAAAGTATCTGCTTTCCAGTGCATTAAGGCTGAAGCAGAAGTTGATTAGGATTATTCTGACCCAAGCAATGGTTCACTTTTCAGAGAAGTGGTTGAAATGTCCAGACATCAGCCTAATTTGTCCTGGAGTTAGAATGCAGTGTATTACAAGCATACAGTGACTACACCTTTAAACTCACTGTCAGTGTCTGCAATCCATCATGGAGTATCCATCTCCTCATTACAGGCTGCCACAAATTTACCTGCATGGGTGCTGTCTGCAGCCTAGCTGGTCAATTATTTTCCTCTGCTTCCACCCCAGAAGAATGCAGGACTCAAGCCATTTTGCTCTGAAAGTACTCACAGGCTTTTGGTTAAGTGTTCAATTAACAAGCCAGGGCCTGCTTTTCCTCTCCACTTTGACCATTGAGCAAGTACCTTAGTTTTCTGCAGGACTAACAATGTTAAATTAATATATTTGCCCAGCAGCTACTGAGAGAAACACCCTGGTTACCCAACTCTGTCTCTCCAGGTTGCACCTGGAGACCAAAGAATAGATTTGGCAGCATTTCAGCCCTTTGAGAAAAGCTTTGTTATGCAAAATTCCTTTTATCTCAACTTTTACGAAGTCTCTTAGAGCATAATGTAGAGAAGGCAGACTCAAAGATAACTGGAACTGTTCCTTAGAACCTATTATTTTATTAATCAAGAAAGATCAGAAAAAAAAGGTGGAGGGACAGCAGATGAATAGACAACACTGAACCATAAACTGTCAAGAAACTGTTCAAAAGAGCTGAGATGTTTAGCAATCCAACTATGGCTGGTTAACTTGTTCTGCCAGTGTAAAGGAGCCTCAGATGTGGATATGGATGCCTGAAGAATGATCTTCTCACCAAGAAACAGGCAAGAGAAGATTCTGAGCTAGCCCCAGTCCCAGCACTGGAGACCAAGCAAGGACATAAACACTTGCAAGTCTTGAAACCCAGACACTGTCCAGAGCCTCAGTGTGCTGCTTCTCAGCCATGACCACACAAAAGCCTTTCTCTGGCTTACAGAACTGAAATCTCCCTCTTTCTGATTCACAGGGTCTGGACCAGACTGAAGGAAGCAGAAAGTTTACCAGAGCAGTGTAAGAGCCAGACAGCATTAGCTGTTACAACCTGGGGGTGCTGTGTTCCTCCTGACTCATTTCTCCAGAGACATTCCCCTGGACTGTTCAAGGGAAACTATCTACTATTTCAGAACAAGTTGTGTTTCCAAAAGACTTCAAACTAGAACGTTAATTTTTGCAAACTATCTCTCTATCCATCAGAAAAATTTAGGAAATCCAACTTCCTTGATACTCTCAAGGTGACTTCCAAGATCTCCTCTTCAGAGAGAAAACGAGCTCTGCCCTCCTTGCTGTTCACAGGGTAGGGGAGGTGCAGCAGCAGCTTCCTATAAAAGAGGACACAGGGAATGTCAGTGTCTCAGATCAGGTGAGCAGCTGAGATGTCATTGCAAGTTACTCCTGCAATTCCTCAGTATGCCAGGGAACGTTATTCCAATAGATCTCCTTATTGTGATGGGTTGTGGGGTTCCTGCAACACCTCATGCACCTCATGGACTGGATTGAAATATTTGCATCACTTAAAAGCAGCTTGGCTTAGAAGCAACCCCAGGACTACAGAGCTGGAAGCAGTTGCTTTGAGTCTTCCTACCCATCTGTGGGAAAACATAGTTTTTCAGTATGTATAACTTGACATATTGATTGTTTCCTTCATACTGAAAAGATTTTCACTTATATTTCTGAAAGCAGCACTGGTTCAGGCTGTACCCAAGCAACCATCAGATTTATGGTGAACTTTTGATTTGCTAGGCTTGTGACTAGAGACAGCCGGGTACTGAGAAGATAATGGCAGATCTGAGTCACCAAAAAGGTAGAATTGCAAAAGGAAAAGGATGCTGAGGTTTTCCTACATCTGCAGCATTGCATTAAGCTACTTCTCTTACTGCCCACAGGTTCAGCAAGTCATTAGCCGAACAATTATTCCTCCCAATTTTCCAGTTTCAAAACTAACATTCCCAAACCTCCTTCCATTCCTGTTGCATCCTTGGGTTAAAGCCAAGCACAGGGTAACTGATGGCCTGGTTTTGGTAGAGAAAAGTGGATTTTCTATAGTTAGTCTACTGGGGACTTATTTAGGCCTTAATCCATGGCCTGCACCTCAAATTTATCTGCACAAAGCTATTCTCATATAGATCTTCCCACACTCCATTCAGTGCAGCAAGTCAGCCCAGAGAGGATTAAGGTTTCTTATAAAAACAGTCTTTGTGAAGAAGGATTTTGAGCAAAACAGACATGGGAATTATCTGGAAATCTCAGGCAGGGGAATAGCACACTGAGGGAGAGATGGAGGAAGACTGAGAAATCCAAGAGTGCATCTGTCAGTTGATTACAGGCTTGAAATAGCCCTATTAAAAAAATCAAAGGAAATCTCTTTAGAAAACCTTGTAACATTTCCATCTCTGCATTTGTGTTGGGTATGCCCATAATTTGGCTTTCAGCTATTGAAAATTTATCTGCACTTTTTTACCATCTTCGGTCATGTGTGTTTGTACAAATTAGTGCTTAGGAATACCAGACTAAGTCTTTCAAGACCTTGGACAGCTTTTTGCCAGATGTTTTGAGCCCCTGAAACCTTGTTTAAGTAGCCAAAATCTGCCCCAGAGCTTTTTACTGGACAGTATCACAGATTCAAAGCCAGCAGACTGTACACCTATGGATGGACTAGGGGCTTTTGTTTCTGTATTTATTTCTCATGAGCAATGAATAGTACAATCTTTAGCTTTCCACACAGTTAAAAGCTTGGCTAAACCCCATTTCAAGCAGGGTATTAACTGTACTTCTACCAATTGTGCTACACTTACTTTTTGGGAGTTCGAAGGTCAAGAACCTTGTCCTGGATGTCTAATGTGATGTCTGAATACTTTGTCTCTGGCAGCTTGATTTTAATCTGAAATGATGGGCAGAGGTAAAGCTGTGATTACATATGTTACCCTAAAAGCCATAAAAGAGCTCATTTTCATGAATATTTCAATGCTAGTATCAAAGAGCAACGTTTTGAGTAGGTAATTTGTATCAGAGAAAATACGACAGTGATAATGACTGCTTTCAATAGCTTAGTGATGTGTATTGATATCCTATTCTCTTCCAGTTCCTGAGCTGCTAATGTGCTTGACAGGTGTTCAACATCCAGCAAAAGCCTCAGGCTTTGTGCAGTGCAGGGACAGTTTGCTTCTGCTAGAAAGATAACACAGCAGTTCTACCTGTCCTGGAGCTCAGAAACCAGAGAGGTCTTTGATTATATAATGATGAGGCAGGATCTGATAGCTGGAACTTTAAAGGCTGTCAGCATTGTAGCATTCTGCTAGCCCACACGCCTTGTAAAAATGCAGGAAGATAAAAAAAAATCTTCTTCCCAGCCCCTCTCCTCTCTAAACTGTGTCCAAGATTAAGCATCATCTTAGAGCTATATTTTATTCCCATTAAGTTTATATGGGGCATATGTATTTGCATAGACTCCCTTGAGCACACTTGGTCCTTGAGGAGATACAAGTTCCTCAGGTTAGCAAGTGTAAATGTCATCTAAAAATGCTTGGAGAACCACGAGAAAATGCTACAGGAGGTCAAAGGCAGCAGTGGAGCTTAGTGTTTACATTCTGTCCCTGAGAAAGACAGGAAGATGGAAAAGGGCAGAGAAAGAGCACAAAGAAGGGATCAGAGCTCCAGGCTCAGCTCACCACTATATCTTCACAGCAGGCAGTGGAGGGGTCTTTCCCAGTCATCCCAAAGAAGACATCCTCTGTTCCCACGTGCTGCTTGAATGAGATCTCATACCTGCCAAAGAGAAGTCATTACCTAATAATATTGGAGCAGGAGAGCAAAGGAAACTGTGATTCTCAGAGGACTGTAAATCCTCCTCACACTGTCTCTCCTCCTTTGCAGTCTCCCTTCAAGGCTTCAATCCATCTGCACTGGGTTTCTGTTCAGAGCCATGACTCAGACAGCTGGAAGACAGGTGAAAATCATTGACTCCACCTCCCAAGGCACTCACCGTGCTGCCTCTGCTTCCCTAACCAGCCTTGGCAGGACCAGGAAATGCTTCCTAAGTGGATACCATGCTTATCAACAAGTCAAACACCACAAACTCCTTTCAAAGGGGAATGCCTTTGAAAGGGGGGATGCCACAATTACATCTGTTCTGTCTTTTAGCATATTCTTGCAGCCTGAGCATAACACTCTTGAGCTAGACTGTAGTTTTGCACTCAGCTAACATTTATTTTCTTCTCCTTCACATCTGCAAAATGCAGAATCACATATTCCCTTGCTCTTGGTAATTAATGAATGAGGAAAGGAAAGGAAAGGAAAGGAAAGGAAAGGAAAGGAAAGGAAAGGAAAGGAAAGGAAAGGAAAGGAAAGGAAAGGAAAGGAAAGGAAAGGAAAGGAAAGGAAAGGAAAGGAAAGGAAAGGAAAGGAAAGGAAAGGAAAGGAAAGGAAAGGAAAGGAAAGGAAAGGAAAGGAAAGGAAAGGAAAGGAAAGGAAAGGAAAGGAAAGGAAAGGAAAGGAAAATTTGTATTTATAACACATGCTACTCCTACTAAGTTCAGCAAAATTACTGGGGTGGATCACTTGTGTAAGCTGTTAGAAAGTCTCTCACATCTCCAGTGTGCATCTGCATATGTAATAATTCCTAAGTCAGTGACAAATGTGTCTAATAGCTCTGGATGCACCTCTGTAGCCATCTGTTTTCCTTTTAGCACATTTTCTTTGCTTCATTTGATGAACTAGTGTAAAGACTTATACTCTCTCTTCATCTGTGCAACACGGGTCAGAAGTGCTTGAGGCTGGAGAAGCACTGCAGAGGGGAAGGGTCAAAGAACAGCAGGAGAAAAGCTTCTTTGTGCCCACAATACAAAGACAGCATGTTCTGTACCTGACAGGTGACCATCTCAAGGACAACTGTGCGTGAGGGTGAATTCCAAATCATTTTCAGAAAGGCTGAGTCCTTGTTCAGGTGGGTCTCAGCTCCTGTGTTTAGCTGGGAAATTGGAAACCTCATTTTCAGAAAGGCTGAGTCCCTGTTTAGGTGGATGTCAGGTCTTTTGTTTACCTGGGAAATTTGACTTCTCCTGTCCTGACTTACATGCAGGAAAAAGTGAAGATTCTGGTGTACAATGTGCAGCTTCACGGGCTCCAGTCCATATGCTCCACTTCAGGACATGGCATTGAAAACTGATTGGAAATGCAAAAGCTGCTTTATGGACTGACCCTCAGGGCTTTCTGACCTCTGCAAACTCCAACTTACGTGCCTGAGTTCAAGAATATTTTTGCTACTGTTTTTCTATAAGCAAGAAAAGGCTCTGGTTTTAAGTTGTGCTTTGACAGACTAAGATTGAATGACAAGATTTAAGAGCTCAAAATTGCCTGCACACAGCTTTTCTTCTGCAGCACTATTTGTCTCTAAAGAGCTTAAATCTTTGAAATGCAAATATACATTGGAGTACTTTATGAATTTATGAGTACGGAAAAATGGATACATCTCAGTTGCAGCAGGAAAAAGCAGGTATTTCACACAAATGGCATATTTTAAAGTTAATAAATCGTTTTTCTGACCTACTTCCCCTCCTAATCCCACTTTATACAAGTAACTGACACTGCACATTAACTTATGTTGGAAAAACCAACACAAATTTCTATTCTGAGATCAGAAGATTTCAAGAGAGGGGTTAAAACCATTCCTCACATGTTGCTTTAGATGCAACACTGATATCTTTCCTTTCTTCTTGCATGACACAATCTTTTCAGCTGGCTGTAGATGCTTTTTAGCTCTCATTTCCATTAATGCTATGTAAAGCCCACACAGGCAGTCTCAGCTTTCTTACTCTGGCTTTTCTCTAGGGTCCCAGGTATCATCAAATTCAGATCCTTCTGGGACCTCCTCTGTATTCCAAATGGTTTTCTTGTTTTCAGATTTCACTTGAAAAGAACCTGTAAGTGAGGAGAAAAATCACACTGACACATTTTGAAATGTCTCTGTTCTTCAAGGCTTGCTGAAAACTTACAATATTTTTCAAGACTGAAAAAAAAAAAAAAAAAAAAAAAAGAAAAGCCATTTCTAAAGCCTAGAAAAGTATTTCTAGGCTTTAGAAAAATCTTTGCATTAAAAGCATTCTAGGTAATGATTACAGTCTTCTTCACCTTACTCTCTTATGAATGAGGATTTGCAGAGAGAGGATGTTTTCCTTTCACTTAAATCTTCTTTACCCAGCCTTTATTTCCTGGAAATCCTCCTTTCTGGCATATAATATCTAGCACTTCAAAATTGGTAAAGTGAAGAGGGATGAAATCCCTAATCTTTCACAAGCCCCCTGACATGAGATTTTCAGTGAGCAGAGTCATTCACAAGAGGATCACCTCCTCACATAGAAATCCAGTTCTTCACATTAATTACTGGGCACAGTCCAGACAAGGTGCTTAAGACACCTGAAAGTTTATGGGCAGAATAGTATGGTTTATGTCTGTCCTGCCTGGAACAATATTCTTTTAGTAAGCTGGTAAATGTGAAACTTGAAGATTTTAGAGTAGAATCTCTGGTTATTGTTGGATAGCGGTAAAAGCAAAAAGAATCTATTATATTTGCCACAGCTCCTTTCCTGCAAAACTCACCCTGGCCCTTGCTGGCCTTTCTTAGGGCTTTTAGTGAAAGTGCTCAATAATGTGACAACCTCCAAAAAAACTTAACATTAACTTTGCCAAGTCTTTACCAAAACTGCCTTCCTGTCTTTCCTGAGTACTTACATGGAGCTTGTGCTGCTCAGTTATGATCCCTGCAGCCCCTGACCAGGCTGTGCTCTGAACTGTTACCATCTCCACTGAAGGCTGCTCTGGCATTACCCTTTCTGCTCCTCTTCGCATGTTTTAGAGTTAAGCTTTCAGGAAAGGAATAATTTTACAGTGTAATTGTAAGAAATGTCATGCTATGCCCATCTCAAATGTCAGTGACCCCTCTTTTACTGCAGTGGTATCTCACTAGAGCTGTTACAGGCTGCTGACATGAGACTGAATGCCAAAACACACAAATACTCCTCCGTACTGGTGGTCTCTTTCTTGACTGGTCCAACACTCCCAGGAGTCATGGCACCAACAGAACAGCATGGCTGCAAAGAAAAGCAAGAGGATCTTAAATCAATTTTTATAGAGCCAAGCTCGGTTACAACCATGATGTCAATAAATACAACACATCATCTAAGGTCAAACACATCCCTGAATAGAATTGAAAGAACATTATCCCACAGTTTCACGACTGAACCACTGAGCATTCTCTTTTCTTCACTCTCACACAGCAGAAAGTGACCTTGACACACTGGGTTTAAGCAGGACTCACAGAAGCCTAGTAATACAGACAGATGTGCTTTGTGAGTTTTGGTTTCCATGGCATTTTGGCAAAATTTCCATGCTTTGACTGCCATGAAAATATTACAGGAAACCAAGGGTGCTACATGCAAGCCCCATCACAGCATTTGGATTCCTTTTTACAGTAGAGATCATGAGGCAACAACATTTTCCTCTAATTATGAATCAATTTAGTGCTAATAGGCCAATGTGAGGCATTTCTCTATATATGAAGATTCCTCGGTTCAATAAAAGTGCCTCATATGCACAGAGCATTAAATTAAATCAAAATAAAGATTTCAATTTACCCAGATTGACTCAGACTTAATTGACATCTCTCGTGGCAACTTTCCATTTCTGTCTCTGAAGTGTCATTCATTTTATTAATAAGATGTAAACAAATTCTTTTTAAAATCAGGATGTTTACTGCAGAGCTGTACAGCAATAATGCAGGGTTTAAAAGGCAGGCATTAAACAGCTGGAGGATAGTTGGGGTGTGAAGGACAACATCTGTAACCCACTGAAAGAAAACTTCAAGGGATATGCAACCCTTTTATCCCAAATATTACTTGCATTGCCACTATTGGGGCTGGTCAGCTCTTTGTTGAGGAATGATTTGGGGGAACACTCAGGCATTTGCCATTTTTGTTATCTGGTGGGTTTTTGTTTGTTTGTTTGTTTTTGTTTTGTTTTGTTTTGTTTTGTTATTCATGTCATAATAAGATCTATTCAAAATCTTGAGAGACTTGGCAAACTTTTGAGCCTTCACAGAGGCCTTCTACGTTGTTGGCACCTTTGGGGCTCCTGGGAATATTTCTTCCCAGCACACAAGCAGGCCTAGATAAAAGCAGGTGTTGCATGTTGCAGGAATAATGCATGTTCTCCAAATGCTGTGAT
Organism: Vidua chalybeata; assembly: GCF_026979565.1. Classification (NCBI taxonomy): domain Eukaryota; kingdom Metazoa; phylum Chordata; class Aves; order Passeriformes; family Viduidae; genus Vidua; species Vidua chalybeata. The sequence goes on from NC_071543.1 coordinate 1,256,012, forward strand.
TTTCATCTGCTCCTGAGAGGAACTGATATAGAAGAATACATTGAGATATTTTTCTCATTATTCATTCAGGTTATGTACCTTAGAATGATTGTTCACCTTTCCCTATTTTACAACCACCAAAATAACTATTGTACTTCAGTGATCAATTATCTCTACAGTTCTTCAGTGCCTGACATATGCAATTAATACATTCAGTTGCCTCTGGATGTCTTGGTCCTTACTCACAAGCTGAGCAGCAAATTTTCCTCATCGAATCTGGCTGTAATTGCCTTCATCTCCAGCAGAGTTCAGGGAAAAGTGGTGGGAAGTCTGAAGTATCTAAAGCTCTTTCAAGTCCATGTTCTCTTTTCCTTCAGGCTGAAAAACTAAACCTCCCTCATATGTTGTGCTCACATGTTGTCTCCTTGTTTTCCTGGGGCATCTTGCTCATTCTCAAGAGCCTGTTACTCTGAAAGTATCCTTGAGCTGTTTCAGTCAGACCAAAACCTTCTAAGGTTTTCATTCTGGTTTTACTCACTCTGGAGAAAAAGATATTTGCTTCTCCTTGATTAACAAGATAAGGCTATGGTACAATATGTAAAAGAAGCAGCGACTCCCATGGAAGGCTCACCACATCATCATCATCCTCATCCTCTTCTGGAGCATCACACAGCAGTTTGGCGAGGTTCTGCAGAGAAGAGCCCGAGAACACGCTGTCCATCTCCATCCCCACTGCTCACCTAAGCAGGAAAACAAGTGACACATGAAGCAGGAACCAAATGCGCTCGGAACAGCCTGTAGAGCACAATTTTCCTGCTGTGTGTTTGGGAAGGAAAAGTTTAGCCAAATTCCTGTATGTGTGACGACAAAATGTGTAAAATGGAACATAAAATCAAAGAATATGCTGAGATGGACGGGACCCATCAGGATCGGCGAGTCCAACTCCTGGCCCTGTGCAGGACAGCCTGAGCCCCACCGTGTGCCGGGGAGCGCTGTCCAAATGCTCTTTATGCTCCTGTCCAATGCTCTTTACACTCCTGTCCAATGCCCTTTACACTCCTGTCCAATGCTCTTTACACTCCTGTCCAAATGCTCTTTACTCTCTGTCAGCCCTGGGGCTGTGACCACTTCCTGGGGATCCTGTTCCCGACCAGCCCCTGCGGGAAGGACCACTGCAGGTACCCAGCCTAAACGTCCCCTGAGGGAGCTGGAGCCGCTCGCTCGGGCCCTGCCATCCCGAGGGAACAGCACCCAACCTTTCCCGTGTGCCCAGACGGGGCCTTTTGCTCAGCTGCCTTTAGACGCCAGCACAGCTGGAGCCTTACGAGTGACGCCGGCAGAGGCCGTGTCACAGGTCACCCGGCAGAGGCCGTGTCACAGGTCACCCGGCAGAGGCCATGTCACAGGTCACCCGGCAGAGGCCGTGTCACAGGTCACCCGGCAGGACACTTCGCAGCCTCTCTGCCCGCCCGCCGGCCTTCGCCCCGGGACAGCTCCAGGCGCAGGAGGGGGCGCAGGGAACCGCAGTGACAAAAGCTCGTCACCGCCCTGTCCCCTGTCCCATCCCGGTGTCCCCTGTCCCATCCCGGTGTCCCCTGTCCCCTGTCCCATCCCGGTGTCCCCTGTCCCGGTGTCCCCTGTCCCATCCCGGTGTCCCCTGTCCCATCCCGGTGTCCCCTGTCCCGGTGTCCCCTGTCCCATCCCGGTGTCCCCTGTCCCGGTGTCCCCTGTCCCATCCCGGTGTCCCCTGTCCCGGTGTCCCCTGTCCCCTATCCCATCCCGGTGTCCCCTGTCCCATCCCGGTGTCCCCTGTCCCGGTGTCCCCTGTCCCGGTGTCCCCTGTCCCGCACCCCGGTCCCGCAGCCGCGTCCCCCGTCCCCACAGCAACGCCAACACGCCCCGCCCCTCACGCCCCAGCAGCCAATGGGAGCCGACAGCCCGCGAGTGGCGGCCGCGCCGCCCAATGGGCGCGGAGGGCGGGAAGGCGCGGGGGCGGGCCCGGGCGGGGCGCGGTGACGCCATCGCGGCGCGCGCGGGCGCGGAGCCGCCGCCGCGCTGCCGGAGCTCGGCCCGCGCCGCCGCCGCCGCCGCGCCATGAGCCAGTTCAGCTTCGGGGCGGCCGCGCCCGGCGGCGCCTTCGGCCTGGGCGCGCCCCGAGCCGCCGCCACCACCGCGCCCACCGCCGGCTTCTCCTTCTCCGCGCCCGCCCCCGCCTCCGCCGGCTTCAGCTTCGGCGGCGCCGCGCCGGCGGCGGGCGGCGGCCAGCCCGCCGGGCTCTTCTCCTTCAGCAGGTCGGGCACGGCCGCGCAGCCCTCCGGCTTCAGCTTCGGCGCGGCCCCCGCGGCCGGCGCGGCCCCGGCGGCCGCCGCCTTCCCGCTGGGGTGAGAGCCGGGCCCGGGCGGGGCCGCGGGCGGCGGCGGGCACGGGCGGAGGGCCGGGCGGAGGGAGCGGGGTCCCGCCGGTGCCGGGCGGGGGCTCGGCGGGGCCTTCTGCCCCGAGCGAGCGAGCGAGCGAGCGAGCCTCGGCCGGCCCTTGTGCCTGGCGCTTCCAGCGCCCTGCACCCATCGCCTCGTCGGGCGAGCGCTCGGCGAGCCCCGGGCCGGCCCGGCCGCTGCTGCCCTGGGGAGCCCTGACACGCGTGGGGAAGGAGATGTTCCCGCTCCCGCTGGAACCGGGCTGGACACGCGTGCACACAGCAGCGCTGAAGCTCTGCTACCGAATAGAAACCGTCTTCTTCTTTCTGGCCCGAACCCGCCGTGCTCTGAGTGCTTTCTCGGCACTCCGGGAGGGATCTGTCGTTCAGGAAAGGCTGCGAGTTCTCGGGCGGTTCTGCAGAACTGCTGCTCTCAAAGCTTGCCAGATGGGAGCTGTGGGAAGGGAGCTCAGATGGGGACGAGCAGAAAATAAAACAGCCGTGTGTAGAGGCAGTGGAAAACGGCGAGCTGAGAGAAGAAGGAGCAGCTTCACGCACGCTGCCATAAAATGTCCTGTGGTACCTGGGTGGGTGGAGGTGAGGAAGGGAGGCTCAGCAGGAAGAGCCCTAAGGGGGATGGCAGGTGACAGCAGCCGGATGGAGCCTGTTGTCACAAGTGGCACACAAGCCTGCCCAGGTGTGCATCTCTTTGAGAGGAGCTTTGTGCTGGCAGCAAATGCTCAGGGAGAAAGCCAGCTGTGCAGCTGAGCGGATGTGTGCCTCAAGCAGAATGGCTTCCTTTCTTTTCCTTTCTTCCCCAGGGCAAACACACCAAAAGTGAACTTTGGAGCCAGCACCACCACTCCAGCCCCTGGGATCACGGGGGGCTTCTCTTTTGGTGCCCCCGTCGCAAGCAGTACGCCCTCGAGTCAGGCAGCAGCCCCGTCTGGCTTTGCCTTTGCCTCTGCTGGCAGCAGCAGCAGCAGCAGCAGCAGCACGGCTCCGTCTGGGACAACAGGAGGCTTCACCTTCTCCAGTGGCAGCACGACCCAGGCGGGAACAGCCGGCTTCAGCATCGGCACCGCGGCTCCGCAGGCGACGTCCGCAGGGCTGAGCTTCGGCACGGCCCCTGCGGCTGCTGCCAGCACCAGCACGGCCACCCCAGCAGCTGCCACCCCGGCAGCAGCACCCTTCAGCCTCGGGGGGCAGCCCACAGGTGGGTGAACAGCCCTGCAGCTTGTGCTGTGCCCAGCTGGGACATGGCACACGGTCTGTGTCACTGGGATGGGGCTGTGTGTGGCACAGTTTGGGTCACTGGGATGGGGCTGTGTGTGGCACAGTTTGTGTCACTGGGGCTGTGTGTGGCACAGTTTGTGTCACTGGGATGGGGCTGTGTGTGGCACAGTTTGGGTCACTGGGATGGGGCTGTGTGTGGCACACAGTTTGTGTCACTGGGATGGGGCTGTGTGTGGCACAGTTTGTGTCACTGGGATGGGGCTGTGTGTGGCACAGTTTGTGTCACTGGGGCTGTGTGTGGCACAGTTTGTGTCACTGGGATGGGGCTGTGTGTGGCACAGTTTGGGTCACTGGGATGGGGCTGTGGCCCAGCCTCATCCCCACTGGGCACAGCTGTGAGGAGCAGGTGAGCAGCATTGGCAGCAATGAGCCATGGAGTGCCCAGGGGCACTGAGCAACCACCAAAGGGAGCAGAGGGCACACAGAGCCATGCATGAACATGAGGGTATAAAAGGCTGGGCTGAAGAACAGGAAGGGTGGGTGCTTGCAGCCTTCTGAAGTGCTCTGCTGTTGCTGTGTATGGGTTGAAGCCTTCTGAGGTTGTGTGCTGACACTCTGTGTATGGTGGCTCTCTGGACTGTCACACAGACTGTGACACAGCCCTGGGGCAGCTGGGGGCTGGGAGCCTGTGGCATGGGGATATCTGCAGGTGCACCTGGGGCAAGGCTCTGCAGCCTCTGGCTTGTGCTGGGGCAGAGTGGAGCGAGGGGCTGGAGCCAGAGGTGTTTGTGACAGGCCTGTCCAGGGGCTGCAGTGCTGGGGAGCGAGTGCTCCTTGGCCTGGAGGAAGAAAGTCCATCTCTTCCTTTGGCTCCTGGTTCCAGTTCTGACCTTTGGGGCACCGCCTTCAACAGCAGCCACCAGTACAACCACGGCAACGCTGGCCACAAGCACCAGCCAGGCACCCACCCTGTCCTTTGGAGCCAAGCTTGGAGGTAGGAAGCTCTTCTAGACAACAGTTCCTCGAGGCTTTGGGCAGCCTGCTGTCCTCCTGGTAACAGTTGTCTGTGGGAAGCAGACAAATAGACTGGGGTGTGGGAAGGGGCCCCAAGCATTTGTTCCTGTGGCTTTGGCCTGGCAGTGGTGATCTGTGACAGCTCCAAGAGCCGTTGGACAGCGTGTCCTGAGGTTCTGATTGTGTCCCACGTGCCAGATTCTGTTCTCTGCCTGTTTGGGGAGCACAGTGGAAGGGAGGCACAATCTGAAAGGGGCACATTGTGAAAGACAGGGAGTGGAGGGAGAATAAGAGGAAAAGGAGGTGAAAACGCTGACATGCCCAAGAGCTAGGTGTGGCTGGGCAGTTTATGTCCCCCTCCCTGCAGGGTTGTTGTGCAGGGGCTGGGAGCTCAGCGTGCTCTGCTTGTTCACATGGAGCTGTTTGTCCCTGCAGTCACATCCACAGCTGCCACCACGGCCTCCACCACCAGCACCACCTCAGTGCTGGGCTCCACGGGGCCCTCCTTGTTTGCATCTGTGGCAACTTCTTCAGCCCCAGCCTCCTCCAGCACCACGGGCCTCTCACGTGAGTCTCTCCAGGCAGCTTTGTCCCTGGGGCAATAAAGGAGCAGCGTGGCTGCTGCTGCTGCAGGCGGAGGGGCAGCAGGCTGGGCACAGCTTTTCCAAGGGGCCCTGCAGTCCATGGCTTCTGCAACCTGGTAATGGTGTCTTCTCTTCACAGTGGGGGCCACTTCCACTGGTTCCACTGGGACAGCCGGTCTGGGGACACTTGGCTTTGGATTAAAAGTTCCTGCAACCACAGCTGCCACAACCAGCACTGCCACTGGTAGGAACAAGATGCTGAAAGTCACTGAAGAGAAGGGAGGCTGAATTGAGTGCTCTGGAGGGATGTAAAGGGCCATGCTGGAGTAGCAGCACAGCAGCTGTGATTTGTAAAGCCCTCAAGTAACTCAAAAGAGCACAGTCTGTCTTTCTCAGATCCCCTTCCATCTCTTTGTGAAAACACAGAAGTTCTCTCCTTCCCTGCAAAGGTGCAGGGGAGGAGCTGGGTGTGCTGGCACTTGCTGGTTCTGACAGTAAAGCAGGAGGATAGTGACAAGGCCGTGGGCTGGGGATGTTTTCATTCCCTCCTTGACAGATGGAGCATTTGCTGTTGTTCCCTCCAGAGGGATCTCCTGCAGCTCCTACAGCCATGGGCAGTGCACCCTGGAGCTGCTCTCTGCTCCTGAGGTACCAGGTGTGTCCCCTTCTGCTGCTTGACTTGAATCTCTTCCTGCAGGGACTACTTCTGCTTCCAGCTTTCCTTTGAATCTGAAGCCATTGACCACCACTGGTGCCATTGGAGCTGTGACCTCCACAGCTGCCATAACCACAACCAGCACACCCAGGTGGGTTTTTGTTCCCTCTGACCATTTCCTGCCTGGGCAGGAGCAGCTGCAGTGCTCAGGCTGGGGTCTGGAGGAGGAAGGGGAAATCAGTGAGTGTTGTGCTGTTGCTCTTTGCTCACCTCGTGTCCTGTGTGCCCCTCACTCCCTCTCAGTGCCCCCCCAGTGATGACTTACGCCCAGCTGGAGAGTTTGATCAACAAGTGGAGCCTGGAACTGGAAGACCAAGAGAAGCACTTCCTCCACCAAGCTACACAAGTCAACGCCTGGGACCGCATGCTGATAGAGAACGGAGAGAAGGTGAGGTGACCTCCAGGGGAGCCTCATTCTGCTCCCTTGGCTCCTCCACGCTCTCTGTTACACATGCAACAAGCCACCGAGTGGCACTTTCTGCTTGTCAAAGAACTAGATATCAGCTCCACCTGGGTGCTTTGCACAGCCTCTCTGTGTGTCAGTTCTGGCCTTTAGGCCTTGGACTTGGAAATTGTTCTGTGCCTTTGCTCTGCGCTGCCGAGTTCTCTTAGGGGGGATCATTCCAAGCTGAACCTCCCTTACTCCATCTTGGCTCTGTCCATCTCCATGTGGCCATCTCTTGTTTCCAGCAGAACTTGCATGCTGCTGCTTTCTCCCTCCCACCTCTCTTCTTTGGAGAGCTGCCTTCTTGGTTTTCAAGGTGTAATGAAACGTCTTCTGTTTGCAGATTACTTCCTTACACAGAGAAGTAGAGAAGGTGAAGGTTGACCAGAAGAGGTAGGAGACCTGGAGCACTTGCAATGATTTTATTTCTTCTCTGCACTCCTGCCTGGCTGTGTGACAGCTCTGCAGTGTCTGTTACACGAATGGGAAGCATTGGGCTCTTTCTCTCTGCAGACTGGATCAGGAACTGGACTTCATTCTGTCCCAGCAGAAAGAGCTGGAGGACTTGCTGTCCCCTCTGGAGGAGTCTGTGAAGGAGCAGAGCGGGACCATCTACCTGCAGCACGCCGACGAGGAGCGGGAGAGGACGTGAGGCACAAACCTGCTGGGGATGGGCCACGAGCACTGGCCTGTGCTCACAGCACTCAGCAGGAGATGGAGTTGGCATGGGTGACAGGGCTGAACAGCCAGTGGCTGCTGGCATGTGTTTAGTGCTGGTTTATGCATGGCAACTTTAGATTCTACTCCTAGTCCTCCACTCTCTTGCTTCTCTGTCTCCATGTGTACATCAAGGGAGACAGATTGCGAGTCCCTTCATGGGGCTGATGGAGCCTCTCTGGGTGCTGATCCCAGGTCTCTGCCAGCCTTGGCTGCAGATGTGGAAGCTCATTCTGGTGGCCCACAGCTGCTGTGACTGCGAGCAGGTCTTCCAAGTTGGCTTTAACCATTCTGATCTTGGTTCCTGTGTGCTCTGCAGCTACAAACTGGCTGAGAACATCGATGCTCAGCTGAAGCGCATGGCACAAGATCTGAAGGACATCATTGATCACTTGAATACTTCTGGAGGCCCAGCAGACACGAGTGACCCGGTAAATGCAAGCTTTTATTTTATATTGCTGAACAGGCAAAGGATATTGAAATAGTTCTCACTCTTCATTTGTCCCCATGTGGATATTCCACTCTTTCTTTATACTCTTTTTATATCCTCATAAAACAAGATCTGAATAACCAGCTCCTTCTGGTATCTGTTAAATTGATTTTGATGCTACTTATGGCTGTACTCAGCAGCCTTTTTTTCCATAAAAATTTCCTTTCAGTATTGCAGACTGTGTTTTTCCACATTCATTTTGAATTTTGCCACCCTAAGACTAGGGTGATGAATGTTCTGCTGGTTCCTAGGGCTAAATTAAATAAGCCAAAGTCACAGACATATCATCTAAACTCTGCAATTTTCTTGCTGGTATGGAGTAGCAAAGCAGCAGCGTTGCTGCACACACTTCCCTGGCTAGGTGGCTGCTGTCTTAGGGAAGCTGGGCAAGGGGAAACTTTGCCTTTGGCTCCTCCTGGTGTTTATGCAGCCTCAAACTGATTTGCACCTTCTCTCTCTGCTCAGCTTCAGCAGATCTGTAAAATTCTGAATGCACACATGGATTCCCTGCAGTGGATTGACCAGAACTCAGGTGAGATTTGTCCTGCAGCCTTTTGGCAATGTGAATGGGAAGCAGGAGCAAGTTGTGTGAGTGTTCATCCCTGAATTCCTGAAGATGCCTGAGGAATCCTCCTCCTCACCTTCAGTGGCACTGTCCCTTCTGACATCTGCTTGAATTCTCCTGCTGTGCCTGATTCGAGGCCTCTGCTGGGAAGTTACTCCTGACAACTGCAGTGTTTTACCCAAAAAGCCCTGCTTGAAATGCGTCAGTGCAAAGCACAGAACTTGAAAACCTTATTCATTCTGTCAAACTAATGTTAAATAGTTCAACTTCTAAAAGTGTGTGTGGTTTGCCTGTGGTGCAGGAAAGTTGGTGAGGGAATGTGTGTGTGTTGAGTGCTACCATCCCTCCCAGTCTGAAAAGAGGATGCCACATCCTGTGATTTTGAAGATGGAAGATGGAGCAGCCTGCCTTGATCTGCAGGTGGGGTGACTGGAAGAATAAGATGGGAATTTCACAGCCTCAAAAGCTTGAGATCCAGTGCACAGAGATGCACTTAGGAGTGAACACCTGACAGTGGAGTCATACTAAAACAAGACAGAAAAAAAGGAACTTTTCTACCTGGGAGAGTGCCTCCTGGTGAGGGATTCTGGAATTCTGCGCCGTTTGGATTTTACCTGGTAGCAGCCACACGGGGGCACGGCAGAATAAAGCAGCTCTCCTCTCAGGGCCCCAGAGTGCACTGCCTGGCTACAGCTGTGAAATGCTCACACCTGGTGTAACAACCTGTGTGAAAGCAGGCCTGCTGTTCTCCATGTTGGCTTAGGTCAGGGTCTGATTAGGTGTTTTCTTTCACTTCTGCTAAGCTCCACATTCTAAACATGCCCTTTTCAGGAAATCTAGTACAGCTCCTGTGCAACCTGAATTCTTTACAGAATGTGTGAGAAAATAGCTATCTGTTTGCTTTAAACTTTCCTAGAAAGGAGACCCGTTTATTCCTCTGCCATTCAGTAATGAAAACGTTGTCTTATTGGTAGTTCTTTGGGTTGTGTTTTCCTCCTGCTTTGTCCACTGTCAAATCTGAGTGACTGTCAGCAAGGAAATATTTTTCTTTTTGCAGGCAAAACTGTGCAGGGTTTGCACAGCTTTGTCAGTCTCTGTGTCAGTCTCTGGGGTGACTGGGACATTAATGCCTCGTTTCTGCCACAGCTGTGCTGCAGAGAAAGGTGGAAGAGGTGACCAAGGTTTGTGAGAGTCGCCGCAAGGAGCAGGAGCGCAGCTTTCGGATCACCTTTGATTGAGACACCCCCACGTTCAAAGGATGGACATAAAACCTCCACAGAAAACAGAGGTGTTTGGGAGCTGAGGACTGAAATGATGACCTGGCTCGGTTTCTTTTTTTCACAATAAAATGTGCTGTTTGTTCAAAGCCAGTCTTTGTGGTGTTGGACTGGATTTCACCTGCTCCTATCAGAAACTGGATGAAGTTTGCAGGAAGTGTGTGCTCTTTGTGCTTTAGCTGTGCCTGCAGACTGGTGAGATAACAGAAGTGCTGCCTTGGAGGGCTCTGCGTGGTTTTGCAGGAGGAGGCTGCAGAGGTGGCTTTTGTGAGAAGCTGCCAGAAGCTTCCACCATGTCCAGCAAAGCCAGTCCCTGGTGGCTCCAAAAGATGGACAAGTTGCTGGCCAGGGCTGGGCCAGTTAGGTATGGTGGTAATGCCTCTGTGAAACAGCTTTAAGAAGAAAGAAAAACAAATTTGTGGCTCAGTTGTAATTGCAGCCAGAGAAGAGCGGGGTGAAAACCTGTGAGGGGAACAACTCTGCAGACACCGAGGTTAGTGGAGGAGGAGGGAGGGGAAGAGGTGTTCCAGGTGCTGGGGCTGAGATTGCTCTGCAGCCTGTGGTGAGGACCATGGTGAAGCAGCTGTGCCCCTGCAGCCATGGGGATGCAGAGATCCACCTGCAGCCCATGGAGGAGCCCCATGCCTGAGCAGGGGTATGCCTGACAGGAGGCTGTGAGCCCGTGGCTGAGGTGCCCTGCTGGAGCCAGCCTGTCCTGGAAGGGCTCTGTGGCAGTGACCCACTGCACAGTCTGAGGGGGGCTGTTGCCCGTGGGATGGACTCATGTCAGAGAAGTTCACAGAGAACTGTCTCCTGTGGGAGGGGCCCCATGGTGCAGCAGGGGAATGACACCTGTCCCTGAGCACCAGGAAAACCAGGGGTGATGAACTGACCATAACCCCTATTCCCATCTCCCTCTGAACTGACCATAACCCCCATTCCCATCTCTCTGAACTGACCATAACGCCCATTCCCATCTCTCTCTGAACTGACCATAACCCCCATTCCCATCTCTCTGAACTGACCATAACCCACATTCCTATCTCTCTGAACTGACCATAACCCACATTCCCATCTCCCTCTGAACTGACCATAACCCCCATTCCCATCTCTCTGAACTGACCATAACGCCCATTCCCATCTCTCTGAACTGACCATAACCCCCATTCCCATCTCTCTGAACTGACCATAACCCCCATTCCCATCTCCCTCTGAACTGACCATAACCCCCATTCCCATCTCTCTGAACTGACCATAACGCCCATTCCCATCTCTCTCTGAACTGACCATAACCCCCATTCCCATCTCTCTGAACTGACCATAACCCCCATTCCCATCTCTCTGAACTGACCATAACGCCCATTCCTGTCTCCTTGCGCTGCTGGGGTAGGAGGGACGGGTAGGGGGAAGGTGTTTCGAAGGGCTGATTTTACTCCCCATTCTCCTGCTCTGCATTAGTTAGGAATAAACTCAATTCATATCTCTACGCTGAACCTGTTTTGCCCGTGACGACACTGGATGAGAGATCTCTTCCGGTCCGTCTCTCAACCCGTGGGCCCTGCATTGAAAGCTCTCTGTTCAGCGGCAGAGGGGAGCGGGTGTCCTTGGGGGGAGCCTGGCAGCCGTCCGGGCTCAGCCCAGCACACAAGGCAGCGCTAAGCGCCGCAGCTCCGGCTCCGCTCCGCTCCCCCCGCTCCGGCCGCTCCTTCCGGGGCGGCTCCCGGCGCACCGCGGGCGCTGCCGGGCTCGGAGCGCGGAGCGGCGGGGCCATGCGCCGGTGAGCGGGGCATCCGCGGCTCCCCGGGGCTCGCAGACTGCCCTCACGGGCCCGGCCCCCGCGCCGCTCACGGCCCGGGCCCCGCTGCCACCCCCGGCCCCCTCTGCGGGGCGGCGCCGGGCCCGGAGCGCGGCCCGGGCCGGGCCGGGCCGGGCCGGGCTGGGCTGGGCTGGGAGGATTTGGGGTCCCTCTGCTCCGGATAGAGCTCAGAGCTCCGGAGCAGGTGACCCCGGAAAGGGAAAAGCGCTGCTGAACTTCACAGTTTCTCTTCGGTGTCGCGGTTTCACTTCTTTCTTCCCTGGCTCGTTTGAAACTGGCAGTGTCTGGCTAGATGCTGATGCGAGATTATTTCGGTCAATAAAAATGACGGCGCGTGATTTTAAAGTAAAAATTAACCCCCCCCATCAATATAAAAACACCCGAAGGCTCCTTGGGGTACTTTAATGTTTTCAAAGGAATCTCGAATTTGTTGAGTTTTCTAGTAATGTTAAAGGGCGCTGTGGTCAAGTAGTTTTGGTTCCTTGTTTTTCTAAATCTCATAAAACCAGCCCAGGAGGTGGAGGAGCTGTGGCAAGGATGTGTTTTGAGCAGTGTTTCCTCTGTTGCCTTACTGCCCATGCCTGTGCTGTGGTTGTGTGCCCCAGGGTGAACAGCAGCCTGTCCAGTGATGAGCTTCTCCTGGAAGACTTGGAGACAGAAGGAGAGAGGCAGCTGAAGAGCCTCCTTCACCACCAGCTTGACACCACTGTCTCCATCGAGCAGTAAGTCCTGATGTGGCTCAGGTGTGGTTTGAGAGACCAGCCCCTTGCTGTCCCCAGTTCCTCAGTGCTGAGCTGTTTGTGCTGTTGTGCTCCTTTGGCTCACAGGTGCAAGTCAAAGCGGAGATGCTTCGCCCCTGCAGCTTTTTACAAACCTTTCGGAGAGGAGGCTGCAGGGGCTTTGACCCTGTCACAGTTCCAGGCCCTGCAGGAGAGTGACAAAGAAACCTCCTCTCTCCGGGAGCTGGGGCTCTCCGACTCGGAGATCCTGCTCTGGAAGAACCGGGATTCAGCAAGGAAGGTGGGCGTGCTCTGCTCTCACCTGAATGTGCTCGGGTTCCTCCCACCCCGTGGCTCTCTGGTAGAAAATTCCAGTCCTTTGTAAGGAAAAGAATGGCCACCCCTTGTATCCCTTGCCTTTAGCCCAGCACTATCCTACATTTCTTCTGGCCTCTTTCCTTTGGTGGAATGGTCAGTGTTAAAAGATATGGTGGAGACAGGAGTGGGTCCTTTGGAGCACAGCAGGATGTGAGGATATTCCTGCCTTTGCCTTGATCTCAAACAAATCATTTCACCTGTTTACACCTGTGTGTGAAGGATTTAAATGCCAGAAGAGAACGAGAAAATATTTCAAAGCCCCTCAACATCCTCCTTTGAGTATCCTGATACATCCCTGGATCCCACTGCTGATTTGGGATGGCTGTTTGTAGGGGGTGTTCTCCTTAGGGGCTTGCATGTCCTTCGGGGGTCCTGGGACAGCCACATGGAAACAGTGCAGAGCTGTCAGACCACTGTGTGGTCTGTGCCACCAGCACTGTGTGGTGGCAGTGCCTTGGCTCCTTCTTGGGTGCTCTTCCAGCAGGTGCTTCCCTTTCCCCCACCTTCACCCTTCCTTTTTCACATTCCAGAGACAAGAGGCTTTTGTGGTTGTCCTATGTCAGGTGCACTGGAGTGTCCTGCTCTTAATTTGCCAAACTAGAAAACGCAAAACAGGATTTGGGCTGCTCCTTGGCTTCCCTTGGTCTCCTCTTCCCGAGCGATAGCTGTGTGCAGGAGAGAGTTGTCTGTGGCAATCAGGGGTTTGCCTCTTTTCAGCTGAAGTCATTACTTGCTTTGGTGTTTAAATGCAAATCCAGCCCTGGTGTGGCCTGATTAAAGCTAGGTGCAGAGAGGAGTGGTGATAATTTAAGAATGAAAATCAATGTCGTCAGTACCAGCTGGTATATTTAGTATGAAATGTATTCTGGGATGTTCAGAAGGAATTATTTGTATGGAAAACACTGCTCTGACGGAAAATAAGGCTGACATCAGGGCATGTCTTCTACAGGTTCTGAGAGGGGAATATTTAGGGAGAAGGCCTAAGTCAGGTAGTGATATGCAGCTTTGGAGGTGGAGGCCCCGAGTGAAAGGTTCCACCATGAGTGATGAATAATGTCAGCTGAGACAGAGAGAACTTCAGATTGCCTGGGGAGCTCTTGGCAAAGTACTGAGTGCAGATTTCTGTTATTTTCAGCTGCTAAGTGGCAGCTTTTTTGAAAACAAAGTACAACAAATTATTTCCGGGAGTTGCTTTTCCGTATAAACAGCCTTTTGTGCCTCAGGGAGGCTGTGAAATGGTGAATGGAAGAAGCTGTGCAGATGTGGGGCAGAGGTACCATGGGAAACCCTGTTAGGTTGTGCTCAGTGCAGGGAGGAAGCCTGGTTTCTTGCCCGAGGCAGGAGGCTCTGCCACAGTAATTCTCAAACTGAATGTGAGACCAGAAAATCCATCCACAGCCCCTTCAAAGTGTGTTCTCTGTGTGCTGATCGAGGCGGATGGGGGAGCAGAAGTGCCCTTTCAGCAGCTGGGCTGTGTCTGCGTGCTTTGGCAGCATGAAGTGGCCCGTGCAGGGAGGTTGGTTTACCCAGGGATGCTCCTTGCTCACAGCTGAGCTCTGAGGGCTGTGCTGCCGTTCCTGTGTGGTTTCTGGAAGCTGGCTCAGTGGTGCTGGCTGGGGTTTAGTCCTCAGCACAAACCTCCCCTCGGGTGCCAAGCGGCAGCTGGGGGTCCGCTTTTCAGCAAACAAGGTTTTCAGGGTCACAGACTAAGAGCTTGGTGGAAACTTGAGCTCCTCGGGGATGCTGCAGGTGTGGGGAAGGAACTGCCAGAGGATGGTTGTGCAGTCTCTGAAGGTGGCTGTGGAAGATGGCTGGGATCAGAGGCAGCAGGGACAGAGGGAGACAGGCCGGGGAGAGGGAAGCAGCGCAGACAGGTCACGAGAAAGGAGCTGTTTCTCCACTTCCCTCAAGAACTGAGCTTGCTGCGTGGTTCTCTTTGTCCTAGCCGTGCAGTACCAGGACCTCTTGGTGCCTGGGGGATGGTTCCTAATTGCACCCGCTGCAGGGCCGGGGCTGTGCCTTTGACTGGCTCCGGCGCTGGCGTTGCTGAGCCCAGCCGTGCTTGTTTTGCAGGGCTCTGGGCTGGGGGCAGCCCCGGAGGCCACGCGGGAGCGGCTGGATGCCATCCAGGAGAAGCTGGAGGAGCGCCGGCGCATCCTGGCGCTGCCGCAGAGGTTTGCGGGCAGCAAGCAGCTGAGCCGGCGGGAGATGGAGATCGAGAAGGCCCTTTTCCAGGGAACAGACCGGCACTCCTTCCTCCGGGCCCTCTACCACCAAGGTGCTGGGCTCAGGGCTCCCCCTGCCTTGGCTCCAGCGCACAGAGCCAGCCCGTGTGGGAGCCTGTGGCAAGCACATTTCTCTCTCTCTCTCAGGATTTTTTATTGAGGTGCACAGAGAGAAATGAAAGAGAAAACAATTTCTGTTTCTGCTCCTTGTTTTTCTCTTGTGGAATGTGTTTGGAGAATTGTTTACCCAGAGTGAGTGCTTGGTTGGATCATGGTGGATTGTTTGGTCCTGACAGCCAGTCGGATCCACCTGTGTCTGGGCTCTGGAGAACAGGGTCACGAGTTGTGAGTTAGTGAGATATGAGAGGGAAAGTAGCATCTAGTATTTAGTATCCTCTTTTATATAGCATATTAATGTCTTATAACATAATTATCATAAATCATTCAGCCTTCTGAAATGGAGTTAGACATCATCATTCTTCCCATTGGGTTCGCTGACATCTACAACAGGAGCCCAACCCATTTCTGTCTGGCCCTCTGTCCCTGAAGATGTGGTTCTGCTTTGGTGCTACGTGGGAGGAGATATTTTCCTCTCTTACAGGAGCAGACAGAGAGTTGGTTCTCTGAAGGGTTTAATATAGAAGCTTTTAAAGTCTGTTTCTGGATCTCCTTGAGCTATTGCATGTAGTGCAGAGCAGCTCGGGGTGTGGGAGAGGAGCTGGGGTGATGCTTTGGTAGAGCCTCGAGGCCTGAGTTACACAAAGTGCCTGTGTGGGACTGGAGATTGTTCCTTCTCTGAGGTAACTGCAGGGGGTGAAGGAAGCAAAGGGACAGAGCAGGTAAGAGGAGGAGTGACTTGTTAAAGCCTCATCCTTGAAGGGGAATTGGATCCAGTTGAAGGCTGGGAGATGCTGCTCTCACATTTGTCCTCATTTCCATTAAAGAGGATTAAAAGAGATCATTGATCAGTCCATGTCATGGACCTTCTTTAAACCCAGGAGCTTAATCTGATGTCCTTGAAAGCCAAATGTTTCTATTCCATGTAGTGGTACAGGAAGGCAGCATGGCCCATCCTTGCTGCACATGCAGGAGGAGGAAGGTGTGTTGAAGGAGTCACTAGAAAGTGCTGAAATGTGGCTGCAGATAATCAAGTGAGGGCACCTCTGAAAAGAGCTCTGATGTAGCACAGGTGGAACTGCTACTCTCTGCAGGTTCATCCTGAGCTGGGGAACCAGCACTTGCTGGGGCTGCTCTTGTTTTAAACAACCCACAGAGGCTGGGGTGAAACAGGGTTTCTCCTTTCTGTGTCTCTTCCTGCAGTCTCTGTGTTTTCCAGGATACTGGTGATGGTTACCGTGTATCTCTCTTATGAATTAGATGACACTCAGAAGAGTGGAACCGATGGAAAGGATCCCATGGTTCATCTGGAGAGTGTTTACCAAGAGCTGCTGAGCAAGAAGTGCCCTGAAAAAGTCCAGTCTGCTACAAGTGACCCCTGCTTGTCCTCAACGCCACAGGGGGCTATAACTGGGGAGTCATCACTTCCAGACCAGGAGGAGCAAGCAGAACAGGCAGCAAGTCCAAGTGTTTGTGCAGCAGAGCCCCACCAGTCCCCTCCAAGGCCTGTGGTTATCAAAGAGCCAGTCGAGTTTGTCCCAGAAGAGGAGATCCTCAAGAACCGCCTCTCAGAGGAAGAACTCCGGAAAATCCCCAAGTTCTCATCCTACCACCCGGGGGAGCCCAGCAAGGTAAGCCGAGATGAATGAGGATTTAGCCTTGCTCAGCAGGATGCCCTGAAGCTGTGTCAGTGGGCACAGGCTCCTCTTTGCTGTTGCCTTGAAGTTGCTGGGCTGATCCTCCAGGCCAAGGGGGAGAGCAGCCTCCACTCTGAGGGGGAAAAGTGTCCTTGGGCTCTGATGGGAAGTCACCAGCCTGGCCAAGAGTTGGACTTGTGAGCCCAGCCCTCCCTTGACGGGGCTCACCCCCAGATTGGGGTGACCCCGGGTGGTGGTAAAGTCTCTCCTCCAACCTGGGCCTTCAAAGAAAGACTCAGTAGTCTTCAGTCATCTGGTCTCAAGGCAGTTTATTGCATGTTATCTCAAGGCACACACACTCCCTGGCATTCTCCCTGACTCCTTCTCCCTCTGCGTCTCTCTCCGTCTCCCTCCATCTCTCTCTGTCTCCGTCTCCATCTCTTCTGCCCAAGGGCTGGTGCCATCTTTTATATCACACATTACCTATTAAATGTTTATAGTTTTTCCCCAATGCCTATCACCTATATTGAACAGTGACTTTCCACTCTAAACCAATCTGTGAGTGCCAACATCACCAAGAACATGGAGGATAGGAAGGAGAAAAGAGGAGGACAGGGCACGCCCAAATCCCTCCATCTTAGAACCTCTGACCCCCATGTACAAAACTCAGACCCCTCTGTACAAGGCCTAAAACCCCCCTGTACAGCACTCAAAAATCCTTCCTTTCACTTTGCGACTACTTCTATTATAATATCTAAACTTTTGTGATTTATTGTTCTTCCTGCAAGGTTGGTAAATTGTTCCATGGATCAGATTCAAAGCCACAAGGGTTCCCGGGTGCCTGCCAGGGTCTCAAATGCTTCTGACCTGGACCCGGAACATCCGAGAGTGTCTGAGGGACACCTTGGGTTCTGACACACCCTGGCTCCAGCAGGTCACCTCTCAGATGTGCTCTGTTTGGGCCTGGCTGAGGCCTGCTGTCACCTTACTCACATTGTTCTGTCTGGTAGCTGGAGATTATTGTGTTTTATAAATAAATGGAATTAACTGAATAAACTGAACTGTTTTATAATAAACTGAAACTGTCAGTGCTTGATGCAGGCAAGCAGGGTGATGCCTTGAGTTCAGAGCTGCCATTCTCTGTACACCCACCTGTCCTCTAAATGCCATCATTAGCACACGGGTGTGCGGGCTCAGCTAATTCACACCTTGAGCTGCACAGCCTTGGGACGGGGCTGAAAGGTGTCTTTGCATGGCAAAGGCTGGCTGACCCTCTGTGTCTGTTACAGGTGCTGTATTTGAAGAACCTGGGCCCCCGAGTGACAGTGAAAGACCTGGTGTCCCTGTTTGCTCGCTTCCAGAAGAACAGCCCACTGATCCAGTTCCGCCTCCTGAGCGGCCGCATGAGGGGTCAGGCCTTCATCACCTTCCCTGGTGAGTTGCTGCCCCGTGCCTCCCACTTCTTCCCTGACTCCCAAAGGTGTCACATCCTCCTGCTGCAGGGCACTGTGCTGCTGCCAAGCCTGCTTTCCGAGGAGAAGCAGGGGAATTCACCCCCTTCTCTTCCTGTTGTGCCATGCTCCCTTCCCTGGCTTGGAAGATTTACCAGAGCAGGAGGGATGTGCTCTGCCACGTGCAGTGTTCATTCAGCACGGCAGCCTGGCTGCACTAGAGCAGGCTGAGTGGCCAGCAGATGGGAACACCCATGGGATAACCGTGTCCCTGTGGTGTGTCCTGTGCCCGCTGTGTCCTCTCATTGCAGACATGGAGTCAGCCCAGAGCGCCCTGCAGCTGCTGAACGGGTATAAGCTGCAGGGGAGGCCCCTGGTGATCGCCTTTGGGAAAAGCAGGAAGCATTTGCCAGAGGCTGACTCTGCCAGCCCCAGCTCCTCTGCTGCAGAGAACCCTCCTGCCACGTGAGGGAGGGAGAACCAGCAGCCTTGTGGAGAAATCTCTGCTGGAACCTGGGACAGCGCAGGACTGCTGGGAGCCAACGTGCAGGTCCAGCAATCTCAGAGTGGGGAAAGGAGAGCTGGGCAGTGCTGAACACTGTTGTGGTAAGGAGGGAGGGAAGAGGCCAGGTAAATAAATGCACTTATTGTGGATTTAAGTACTTATTGTGGCTTTAGGTATTTCCTTAATGTGTACTCATTGATGTTTATAGTCCACAAGGCTTCTAGAGCCAAGTGTGCTGCATTCTGCTGCTCCAGGACTGTCCACACTCCTGTCCTGGGAGCCTCCCAGCCCAGCGGGTGTCCCTGGAGACAGAGACTGCCCTGAGCCCTCCAAAGCAGTGTTTGTGTACCTCACCAGCCTACAGGCAGAGCTAAATCACAGAGACCACATTTCTCCACAAACTTCAGGCAGTTTCTCAGCTTCTCCTGTCCAACACAAACATCACCCTTGGAACAAACAACACATTTTATTGCAAGAAAAGAAACAAAGCCAGGTGATCGTTTCAGATCTCAAACACCTCTACAGTATGTGGAGGTTTTACATTCCTCCCTAGAACGTGGGGGTGTCTCAATCAAAGGTGATCCGAAAGCTGCGCTCCTGCTCCTTGCGGCGACTCTCACAAACCTTGGTCACCTCTTCCACCTTTCTCTGCAGCACAGCTGTGGCAGAAACGAGGCATTAATGTCCCAGTCACCCCAGAACACAACCCTGCAGAGTTTTGCTTGCAGGACAAAGCAAAACATTCAAGCAGGGCATTTTTGGTAAAACACTGCAGTTGTCAGGAGTAACTTCCCAGCAGAGGCCTCGAATCAGGCACAGCAGGAGAATTCAAGCAGATGTCAGAAGGGACAGTGCCACTGAAGGTGAGGAGGAGGATTCCTTGGGCATCTTCAGGAATTCAGGGATGAACACTCACACACTTGCTCCTGCTTCCCATTCACATTGCCAAAAGGCTGCAGGACAAATCTCACCTGAGTTCTGGTCAATCCACTGCAGAGAATCCATGTGTGCATTCAGAATTTTACAGATCTGCTGGAGCTGAGCAGAGAGAGAAGGTGCAAATCAGTTGTGAGGCTGCATAAACACCAGGAGGAGCCAAAGACAAAGTTTCTCCTTGCCCAGCTTCCCTAAGACAGCAGCCACTTAGCCAGGGAAGTGTGTGCAGCAACGCTGCTGCTTTGCTACTCCATACCAGCAAAAAAATTGCAGAGTTTAGATGATATGTCTGTGACTTTGGCTTATTTAATTTAGCCCTAGGAACCAGCAGAACATTCATCATCTTAGTCTTAGGGTGGCAAAATTCAAAATGAATGTGGAAAAACACAGTCTGCAATAGTGAAAGGAAATTTTTACGGAAAAAAAGGCTGCTGAGTACAGCCATAAGGAGCATCATAATAAATTTAATATAAATAATAAAAAATAAAAATAAAAACTTGCACATACCGGGTCACTCGTGTCTGCTGGGCCCCTTGATGTGTTCAGGTGCTCAGTGATGTCCTTCAGATCTTGTGCCATGCGCTTCAGCTGAGCATCGATGTTCTCAGCCAGTTTGTAGCTGCAGAGCACACAGGAACCAAGATCAGAATGGTTAAAGCCAACTTGGAAGACCTGCTCGCAGTCACAGCAGCTGTGGGCCACCAGAATGAGCTTCCACATCTGCAGCCAAGGCTGGCAGAGACCTGGGATCAGCACCCAGAGAGGCTCCATCAGCCCCATGAAGGGACTCCCAATCTGTCTCCCTTGATGTACACATGGAGACAGAGAAGCAAGAGAGTGGAGGACTAGGAGTAGAATCTAAAGTTGCCATGCATAAACCAGCACTAAACACATGCCAGCAGCCACTGGCTGTTCAGCCCTGTCACCCATGCCAACTCCATCTCCTGCTGAGTGCTGTGAGCACAGGCCAGTGCTCGTGGCCCATCCCCAGCAGGTTTGTGCCTCACGTCCTCTCCCGCTCCTCGTCGGCGTGCTGCAGGTAGATGGTCCCGCTCTGCTCCTTCACAGACTCCTCCAGAGGGGACAGCAAGTCCTCCAGCTCTTTCTGCTGGGACAGAATGAAGTCCAGTTCCTGATCCAGTCTGCAGAGAGAAAGAGCCCAATGCTTCCCATTCGTGTAACAGACACTGCAGAGCTGTCACACAGCCAGGCAGGAGTGCAGAGAAGAAATAAAATCATTGCAAGTGCTCCAGGTCTCCTACCTCTTCTGGTCAACCTTCACCTTCTCTACTTCTCTGTGTAAGGAAGTAATCTGCAAACAGAAGACGTTTCATTACACCTTGAAAACCAAGAAGGCAGCTCTCCAAAGAAGAGAGGTGGGAGGGAGAAAGCAGCAGCATGCAAGTTCTGCTGGAAACAAGAGATGGCCACATGGAGATGGACAGAGCCAAGATGGAGTAAGGGAGGTTCAGCTTGGAATGATCCCCCCTAAGAGAACTCGGCAGCGCAGAGCAAAGGCACAGAACAATTTCCAAGTCCAAGGCCTAAAGGCCAGAACTGACACACAGAGAGGCTGTGCAAAGCACCCAGGTGGAGCTGACATCTAGTTCTTTGACAAGCAGAAAGTGCCACTCGGTGGCTTGTTGCATGTGTAACAGAGAGCGTGGAGGAGCCAAGGGAGCAGAATGAGGCTCCCCTGGAGGTCACCTCACCTTCTCTCCGTTCTCTATCAGCATGCGGTCCCAGGCGTTGACTTGTGTAGCTTGGTGGAGGAAGTGCTTCTCTTGGTCTTCCAGTTCCAGGCTCCACTTGTTGATCAAACTCTCCAGCTGGGCGTAAGTCATCACTGGGGGGGCACTGAGAGGGAGTGAGGGGCACACAGGACACGAGGTGAGCAAAGAGCAACAGCACAACACTCACTGATTTCCCCTTCCTCCTCCAGACCCCAGCCTGAGCACTGCAGCTGCTCCTGCCCAGGCAGGAAATGGTCAGAGGGAACAAAAACCCACCTGGGTGTGCTGGTTGTGGTTATGGCAGCTGTGGAGGTCACAGCTCCAATGGCACCAGTGGTGGTCAATGGCTTCAGATTCAAAGGAAAGCTGGAAGCAGAAGTAGTCCCTGCAGGAAGAGATTCAAGTCAAGCAGCAGAAGGGGACACACCTGGTACCTCAGGAGCAGAGAGCAGCTCCAGGGTGCACTGCCCATGGCTGTAGGAGCTGCAGGAGATCCCTCTGGAGGGAACAACAGCAAATGCTCCATCTGCCAAGGAGGGAATGAAAACATCCCCAGCCCACGGCCTTGTCACTATCCTCCTGCTTTACTGTCAGAACCAGCAAGTGCCAGCACACCCAGCTCCTCCCCTGCACCTTTGCAGGGAAGGAGAGAACTTCTGTGTTTTCACAAAGAGATGGAAGAGGATCTGAGAAAGACAGACTGTGCTCTTTTGAGTTACTTGAGGGCTTTACAAATCACAGCTGCTGTGCTGCTACTCCAGCATGGCCCTTTACATCCCTCCAGAGCACTCAATTCAGCCTCCCTTCTCTTCAGTGGCTTTCAGCATCTTGTTCCTACCAGTGGCAGTGCTGGTTGTGGCAGCTGTGGTTGCAGGAACTTTTAATCCAAAGCCAAGTGTCCCCAGACCGGCTGTCCCAGTGGAACCAGTGGAAGTGGCCCCCACTGTGAAGAGAAGACACCATTACCAGGTTGCAGAAGCCATGGACTGCAGGGCCCCTTGGAAAAGCTGTGCCCAGCCTGCTGCCCCTCCGCCTGCAGCAGCAGCAGCCACGCTGCTCCTTTATTGCCCCAGGGACAAAGCTGCCTGGAGAGACTCACGTGAGAGGCCCGTGGTGCTGGAGGAGGCTGGGGCTGAAGAAGTTGCCACAGATGCAAACAAGGAGGGCCCCGTGGAGCCCAGCACTGAGGTGGTGCTGGTGGTGGAGGCCGTGGTGGCAGCTGTGGATGTGACTGCAGGGACAAACAGCTCCATGTGAACAAGCAGAGCACGCTGAGCTCCCAGCCCCTGCACAACAACCCTGCAGGGAGGGGGACATAAACTGCCCAGCCACACCTAGCTCTTGGGCATGTCAGCGTTTTCACCTCCTTTTCCTCTTATTCTCCCTCCACTCCCTGTCTTTCACAATGTGCCCCTTTCAGATTGTGCCTCCCTTCCACTGTGCTCCCCAAACAGGCAGAGAACAGGATCTGGCACGTGGGACACAATCAGAACCTCAGGACACGCTGTCCAACGGCTCTTGGAGCTGTCACAGATCACCACTGCCAGGCCAAAGCCACAGGAACAAATGCTTGGGGCCCCTTCCCACACCCCAGTCTATTTGTCTGCTTCCAACAGACAACTGTTACCAGGAGGACAGCAGGCTGCCCAAAGCCTCGAGGAACTGTTGTCTAGAAGAGCTTCCTACCTCCAAGCTTGGCTCCAAAGGACAGGGTGGGTGCCTGGCTGGTGCTTGTGGCCAGCGTTGCCGTGGTTGTACTGGTGGCTGCTGTTGAAGGCGGTGCCCCAAAGGTCAGACCTGGAACCAGGAGCCAAAGGAAAACATGGACTTTCTTCCTCCAGGCCAAGGAGCACTCGCTCCCCAGCACTGCAGCCCCTGGACAGGCCTGTCACAAACACCTCTGGCTCCAGCCCCTCGCTCCACTCTGCCCCAGCACAAGCCAGAGGCTGCAGACCCTTGCCCCAGGTGCACCTGCAGATATCCCCATGCCACAGGCTCCCAGCCCCCAGCTGCCCCAGGGCTGTGTCACAGTCTGTGTGACAGTCCAGAGAGCCACCATACACAGAGTGTCAGCACACAACCTCAGAAGGCTTCAACCCATACACAGCAACAGCAGAGCACTTCAGAAGGCTGCAAGCACCCACCCTTCCTGTTCTTCAGCCCAGCCTTTTATACCCTCATGTTCATGCATGGCTCTGTGTGCCCTCTGCTCCCTTTGGTGGTTGCTCAGTGCCCCTGGGCACTCCATGGCTCATTGCTGCCAATGCTGCTCACCTGCTCCTCACAGCTGTGCCCACTGGGGATGAGGCTGGGCCACAGCCCCATCCCAGTGACCCAAACTGTGCCACACACAGCCCCATCCCAGTGACCCAAACTGTGCCACACACAGCCCCATCCCAGTGACACAAACTGTGCCACACACAGCCCCAGTGACACAAACTGTGCCACACACAGCCCCATCCCAGTGACACAAACTGTGCCACACACAGCCCCATCCCAGTGACACAAACTGTGCCACACACAGCCCCATCCCAGTGACACAAACTGTGCCACACACAGCCCCATCCCAGTGACACAAACTGTGCCACACACAGCCCCAGTGACACAAACTGTGCCACACACAGCCCCATCCCAGTGACACAGACCGTGTGCCATGTCCCAGCTGGGCACAGCACAAGCTGCAGGGCTGTTCACCCACCTGTGGGCTGCCCCCCGAGGCTGAAGGGTGCTGCTGCCGGGGTGGCAGCTGCTGGGGTGGCCGTGCTGGTGCTGGCAGCAGCCGCAGGGGCCGTGCCGAAGCTCAGCCCTGCGGACGTCGCCTGCGGAGCCGCGGTGCCGATGCTGAAGCCGGCTGTTCCCGCCTGGGTCGTGCTGCCACTGGAGAAGGTGAAGCCTCCTGTTGTCCCAGACGGAGCCGTGCTGCTGCTGCTGCTGCTGCTGCTGCCAGCAGAGGCAAAGGCAAAGCCAGACGGGGCTGCTGCCTGACTCGAGGGCGTACTGCTTGCGACGGGGGCACCAAAAGAGAAGCCCCCCGTGATCCCAGGGGCTGGAGTGGTGGTGCTGGCTCCAAAGTTCACTTTTGGTGTGTTTGCCCTGGGGAAGAAAGGAAAAGAAAGGAAGCCATTCTGCTTGAGGCACACATCCGCTCAGCTGCACAGCTGGCTTTCTCCCTGAGCATTTGCTGCCAGCACAAAGCTCCTCTCAAAGAGATGCACACCTGGGCAGGCTTGTGTGCCACTTGTGACAACAGGCTCCATCCGGCTGCTGTCACCTGCCATCCCCCTTAGGGCTCTTCCTGCTGAGCCTCCCTTCCTCACCTCCACCCACCCAGGTACCACAGGACATTTTATGGCAGCGTGCGTGAAGCTGCTCCTTCTTCTCTCAGCTCGCCGTTTTCCACTGCCTCTACACACGGCTGTTTTATTTTCTGCTCGTCCCCATCTGAGCTCCCTTCCCACAGCTCCCATCTGGCAAGCTTTGAGAGCAGCAGTTCTGCAGAACCGCCCGAGAACTCGCAGCCTTTCCTGAACGACAGATCCCTCCCGGAGTGCCGAGAAAGCACTCAGAGCACGGCGGGTTCGGGCCAGAAAGAAGAAGACGGTTTCTATTCGGTAGCAGAGCTTCAGCGCTGCTGTGTGCACGCGTGTCCAGCCCGGTTCCAGCGGGAGCGGGAACATCTCCTTCCCCACGCGTGTCAGGGCTCCCCAGGGCAGCAGCGGCCGGGCCGGCCCGGGGCTCGCCGAGCGCTCGCCCGACGAGGCGATGGGTGCAGGGCGCTGGAAGCGCCAGGCACAAGGGCCGGCCGAGGCTCGCTCGCTCGCTCGCTCGCTCGGGGCAGAAGGCCCCGCCGAGCCCCCGCCCGGCACCGGCGGGACCCCGCTCCCTCCGCCCGGCCCTCCGCCCGTGCCCGCCGCCGCCCGCGGCCCCGCCCGGGCCCGGCTCTCACCCCAGCGGGAAGGCGGCGGCCGCCGGGGCCGCGCCGGCCGCGGGGGCCGCGCCGAAGCTGAAGCCGGAGGGCTGCGCGGCCGTGCCCGACCTGCTGAAGGAGAAGAGCCCGGCGGGCTGGCCGCCGCCCGCCGCCGGCGCGGCGCCGCCGAAGCTGAAGCCGGCGGAGGCGGGGGCGGGCGCGGAGAAGGAGAAGCCGGCGGTGGGCGCGGTGGTGGCGGCGGCTCGGGGCGCGCCCAGGCCGAAGGCGCCGCCGGGCGCGGCCGCCCCGAAGCTGAACTGGCTCATGGCGCGGCGGCGGCGGCGGCGCGGGCCGAGCTCCGGCAGCGCGGCGGCGGCTCCGCGCCCGCGCGCGCCGCGATGGCGTCACCGCGCCCCGCCCGGGCCCGCCCCCGCGCCTTCCCGCCCTCCGCGCCCATTGGGCGGCGCGGCCGCCACTCGCGGGCCCTCGGCTCCCATTGGCTGCTGGGGCGTGAGGGGCGGGGCGTGTTGGCGTTGCTGTGGGGACGGGGGACGCGGCTGCGGGACCGGGGTGCGGGACAGGGGACACCGGGACAGGGGACACCGGGACAGGGGACACCGGGATGGGACAGGGGACACCGGGATAGGGGACACCGGGATGGGACAGGGGACACCGGGCCGGGACAGGGGACACCGGGATAGGGGACACCGGGATGGGACAGGGGACACCGGGCTGGGACAGGGGACACCGGGATGGGACAGGGGACACCGGGACAGGGGACACCGGGATGGGACAGGGGACAGGGGACACCGGGATGGGATAGGGGACACCGGGCTGGGACAGGGGACACCGGAACAGGGGACACCGGGACAGGGGACACCGGGATGGGACAGGGGACAGGGGACACCGGGATGGGACAGGGGACACCGGGCTGGGACAGGGGACACCGGGCTGGGACAGGGGACAGGGGACACTGGGCCGGGACAGGGGACACCGGGATAGGACAGGGGACACCGGGATGGGACAGGGGACACCGGGCCGGGACAGGGGACACCGGGACAGGGACACCGGGACAGGGGACACCGGGCCGGGACAGGGGAGAGGGGACACCGGGCTGGGACAGGGGACACCGGGACAGGGGACACCGGGACAGGGGACACCGGGATGGGACAGGGGACACCGGGCCGGGACAGGGGACACCGGGACAGGGGACACCGGGACAGGGGACACCGGGATGGGACAGGGGACAGGGGACACCGGGATGGGACAGGGGACACCGGGCTGGGACAGGGGACACCGGGCTGGGACAGGGGACAGGGGACACTGGGCCGGGACAGGGGACACCGGGATAGGACAGGGGACACCGGGATGGGACAGGGGACACCGGGCCGGGACAGGGGACACCGGGACAGGGGACACCGGGACAGGGGACACCGGGCCGGGACAGGGGAGAGGGGACACCGGGCTGGGACAGGGGACACCGGGACAGGGGACACCGGGACAGGGGACACCGGGATGGGACAGGGGACACCGGGCCGGGACAGGGGACACCGGGACAGGGGACACCGGGACAGGGGACACCGGGATGGGACAGGGGACACCGGGCCGCGGCGCGGGACAGGAACACGTACCTGCCAATACCGGTCTCGTTCAAACAGGCGATATGAAACTGGGAACTTTTTTCAGTGCCTGCTTTCTTTGATCACTGCCTGGGCTCTTTTTTCCAGTTTAGAATAACAGCCTTTCATTCCAGAGGAATCTGTCCTTTTAAATTAGATAATTTCGAGAGAATTGAGCGGGTTTTAGCTAAATGTGCTGATTGACTTGCATTCCAGTGGCAAAACTTCTGAGAAAAAAATGAATTTCTTGTTGAGAACTCTTGACCTGTTGCAGAACAAGAAGCTTTACTTCCTTACCAAAAATTTCAGGTCAAATGCTGAGCGGAAATAACTGCTAGAGTTTGGACAATTATCTGGATATTACTGAAGGAAAATTATTTCCTCTGATCAACAAATTCCAGGGTGCAACCAGTTCATATGGCTCAATGGCTGTTAGCTGTTGAAGTTCAGCATTCCATAAAACCTGATAAGATAGCTTTATCATTAAGTAGAAAGGAAACCAGCTGGCTCTGGGGGCCAAGAAGTAAGTTTTTATAACCTAGAAACCAGATAATAAAGGCACTTTTCGACAGAGAAGGAAGCAATATCAATGTTAGCCACATTGTCTGAAGATGGAGACCTAAGAATGTGTTGGAAAGTTCAGTGACAGCACCTGTGCAGTACTTGTGGCTGCCAGAAAAATGATAGTTCCCTTTCTCTTTTAAACCCCTACATGCCGGATTTTTACCTTGTGCTTCAGGACACCAAGACGAATGGTGCCCGGAGAGAACTTCTCCTAACACTGTTTCCTTGTAACTCCTGCCTGTGCTGGTGCCTTCCCTTGGAATCGGCTGTTCCTAGTGGTCTGTGCTGCACACGGGGTGAAGCTGCATTTCCCTGTGCACTCCTCTGGGATCACCCCACCTTCTCAGGTGCCCTTGGGGCAGAGATACCAGGCTCTGCAGGTAGAACCAGTGCTGAGGACTGTGCTCCATTGAGGCTGGAGGTATCAGTAAGGTCAAGTTGACCTGCATTCCATATCAGAATCACTCCCGTGGAGAAAAAAAAAGACAGGTTATTGTCACAGGGACTCATTTCTGAGGGGAACAGAAGGCCCAGTGTATGGACACTGGAAACAAGGACAGGTTACACAGGAACATGAGGGAGATGCTGTTCAGCATTTCAAGGAGAAAATTCATGTGGCCAGAGCTTGATTAGTGTTCGAGCTTGCCAGCACTGTGAAAGACAGCAAAAAGGACTTGTTAAAACATGTTAACAGCAAAAGGAGGATCAGAGATCACATCGGTGCGCACTTGATGAGGTCAGACACCTCACAAGCAGGGACATGGGCAAAGCAGAGGTGTTTGATGCCTTCTTCACCTCTGTCATTGACATCAGGGACGGGCCCTGGCACCCCTGGAGCTCCGTGCTGGAGGGCTGTGATTAGGGCAGGATAAACTCCCTGAACGTGTCTGAGGCTCGCTGCTCCCGCTGGATGTACATAAATCTACGGGGCTCAGTGGGGTTCATCCCAGGGTACTGAAAATGCTGGGGCTGTCATCACAGGATCTCTCTCCATTATTTTTCAAGTCTTGGGAGACTGGAGAGGTCCTTGCACACGGGAAGCTGGCCAAAGTTCTAGTTTTCAAGAGGGGCAAGAAGGAAGACCCTGGTAATTACAGTCCTGTCAGTCTCACTTCAGCGCCTGGTGAAAGAGAGTTATTTTTCTGGGCATTACTGAAAAACACTTGAGAGACAACACAGTCTTTTGGCTTCCAGCAAGGAGCAGGTTTCTGGCTGAGAAAATTTCCCTGGATAAGTCTCTCATTCTTTTTAAGTTTTGGGATGGGGGGGAGGGTGAGAGCTGAGTTTATTTATATATGCTTGCGTGTTTGTGTTTCCAACTGCTCTCTTTCGCGCTCCAGGAGCCCTTGCTGCCCGTGTCCTGGCAGGAGGAGGTGACCTGCTCCCACACGGTGGCACTGCTGACCTGGCTGTGTCACGCACGTGTCCCCACTGCCTGCCCAAGGAACAGCCCAGTGGACCTTGGCATCTCGCAGAACCCCAGAATCGTGGCCCTCTGCAGCTGGTTGGTGAACCACAGAGCGATCTGAGTCACCGTCTGCTCCTCCTTGCAGGATTTTGGGGAAGGGGAAAGGCGCTGGGTTACAGCAGCACTGAACACATGGTGTGGTGAGAGCAGTCCTGCTCATCCCTCGCTGGCTCAGGGCGGTCATGGGGCCAAACACCTCCTGCTGCTCCTGTTTTCCCTGCTTCAGCTCCCCCCCAGACCCCTCTCGTTTCTCCTCACTGCTGCCAT
This sequence comes from Vidua chalybeata, assembly GCF_026979565.1. Lineage (NCBI taxonomy): Eukaryota > Metazoa > Chordata > Aves > Passeriformes > Viduidae > Vidua > Vidua chalybeata. The sequence goes on from NC_071543.1 coordinate 1,284,789, forward strand.
GCTGAACCACTTTTTCCAAACATAAGCTCCACCAATGCCTTTGCCCCCAAAGCCTGTTCATCTCTCCTAACACCCCTGTAGCTCCTCCACATTCTTTTTTCCTCCTATGCTTTTCTTTGTGCCCACACTCCTTCCCTCTTTGCCCAGTGCTGCATTTGAGGCCTGGGCCAGAACACAGACTTGCAGTGGGGTGGCCTTTCCTTTCCTGAAGTCAGGCTTTGGATTGTTTCATAAATGGGTCAGGAATCCAGGGCTCCGTCAGGTGCAAGGTCTGGTTGTGTTTGTGGACAAACAGCTGTGGTCTTGCAGGACCAGCATGGCTCTTCTGTGGCCATGCTGGACTCTCCTTGTGGCTAACACCCTGCCTGGCTCAGGCTGAGCTTGATTTTGGTCCTTCCACGCCGTGAGGCACTCGGGCATCTATCTGATCAGCCCACGCAGCTGCTAAACTGGGTCCCTGCCTGTGTTTTCCTCCTGAGCGTGACTGTCTGTTTGTTAAATAATGTAGCGACACGAGGTTCCTTGAACTCAATTTCTCTTCCCGTGTAGCCATGGGAACAGCCGGTGGGGTGGTGCCACTGCAAGGCTGAGCCCCGCTCCTTCAATCTTCCATCACTGCTGTCCTGCCTGGCAGCTTCGCTTCTTTAGGCTTGTCTTCTTAGAGTCCTCTTCAGCCAGCAGCCTGGCTGTACTTTAAACCTGGGAAATGTCGAGGATGATGGGGAGTTTGGAGGAAGATGAGAGGTTTGGAAGCAGCCAGATGTGACAAAGGGGAGAGGTTGCACCCAAAAGATGCTGCAACTCCCTGTGCTGCCTGCAGTATATGGCTTGTGGAAAGAAAATAAGGGCAAGTGCAAGTAGTTCAGTGTTGTTCAAGCCTGTGCTGGTTTTCAGTGCAGAAGCATCTTGAAACCCGACTTCCTCCTTTATACCTAAAAATGAGTGGCTCAATAAAGGGGCTGAGGAGAGCCCACCCTTACAGTCACACATTCCCCGTCCCTTCTGCAGTACATTCTCTCACCCAGGCCGTGGATATGGAGGAGAGGGTGTGTGTGTGGCCAGCCCAGCATCACTCCTTTGTCTCAAACACTACATTTTACCTGGAAAGGCATGAGAACATGTGACAGAAACCAGTGCTTAGGTGATATCACCACAGGTGTGCCGTGTGCGTTGCCCGAGAGTCAGAGTTGAGCAACAGAGTGATGTGGACAGAGATCCCCCATCCTGCATGGTGAGGGTTGTGTCACATCGTTTCCCCCAGGGCTGCGCTTACACCTTACCACAGAAGGGACTTTCTCTGTCGCTATTGCAGGCAGAAAAGACATGTCCATACACCTGTGGGGTTTTTGCAGTCTGTAGGACCTGTGTCTGTGTCTACCATTCCTGATCTGCTTGGTTGAATCTTGTTTCATTTCCAGGTCATCTTCTGAGATTTCAGAGTTGTTTCTGTGACCTCTCTTGACATTTTCAGATTGTGTTGTTTAATGTGGGAGCACTTGAGATCAAAGGTATCTCCCTTATCTCCCTCCATTCATGGTTTGAAAGTAGCATTTCTTACCTTCATTCATTGTTTGGTGTTTTGCTTCTGACATCTCTCCAGCAGGTCCTCAAGCCACAGGCCTACACCCTAATCACATTCAATTTTCAATAGAGATGTTGAGGAGATTGAATCTGTACCAGGATATTGCAATGAGCCAAAGTTTTACTTTAGCAGTGTTTGGGATGCTTGCACCAGTTTTTATGGTTGCATGAAATATATTTTCTGAAGTACAAAATAGCCAATGGTCTTGGGAGCATCCATGTTTCTGACCATTCTGGGGAAGTTTTATCCCAAAAGCCAATCATCCTTTGAAGCATCTACCCTGGGTGGGTGAAAAGACAGACCTTTATTTTCTTCTCCGAAGCTGCTTCTAAAGCAGGAAATGTCCACACCTCCTTCAGACTTGATCTCAGTGTTCTTCACGGCACATATGCGTAATCTTAGCTGCTGCTGCTGCTCCTCCTCTTTGCATCTTTTTTTATTCCCTCCCATTTAAGTAGCTCTGTGATCTGAACTTTATCCCTAACATACTTGACCTTATTTTTCAGCAGATTATTCACAGACATCCTCAGAGTTTTTCATGGCGTGTGTCAAGCCCTTGGGCTAAAAGCTGTCTCCTGGTTTATTCCTGCCACCCAGGGAAAGGAGAACATGTTTGAGTGATTGTCATGGTTTAACCCCAGCCAGCAACTCAGCCCCACGCAGCCACTCCCTCCCTCCCCACCAGTGGCATGGGGGAGAGAACTGGAAAAGTAAAAGTGAGAAAACCCGTGGGTTGAGATAAAGACAGTTTAATAACTAAAGCAAAGTCGTGTATGCAAGCAAAGCTAAGCAGGGAATCCATCCACTGCCTCCCTTGGCAGGCAGGTGTTCCAGGAAGGCAGGGCTCCATCACTGCAACAGTGACTCGGGAGGACAAACTCAGAATGTCCCCCCTTCCTCCTTCTCCCCCAGCTTTATGTGCTGAGGGTGATGCCAAAGGTCTGGGGTATCCCTGGGGCCAGCTGGGATCAGCTGTCCTGGCTGTGCCCCCCCAGCTCCTCACTGGTGAGGGTGAGGAGCAGGACAGGCCCTGGCTGTGTGCAATCCCTGCTCAGGGATAACTCAAACATCCCTGGGTTATCAACCCTGTTTCCAGCACAAAACCAACCCCAGCCCCACAGCAGCTGCTCTGAAGGAAATTCAGTCTGCCCAGCCAAGCCCAGCACAGCGATGTACAGAAAACAGACATGCAGGAGTTAGTGAGAGGAACGGGCTTTGCTGAATGAGGAGGTGGTGAGCAAAGGCCAGCTTTGATGCAAGCATCCATCAGCAGAGATCCGTGAGCCTATGGAAGTGTTCAGCAGCCTGTGAACAGTTAGCAGGCTTCATATTCTCACCTCTCTGTGTCTGACATCAGCAGCAAGATAAAAATATATGCTCCTTACAGCAACACATGGGTCTTTTGGCATTTCTTGAGCTGATTTGTTTTCCCCAGTGCGAGGAAATAACACACAAAGTAGTTCTGTGATGGAGCATTTCCTAAATGGATGTAGCTTGGCAAACTGCAGCTATTAGTTTTCCTTAGATAAGCTGGTATCAGAGTAGCTGGGTTTGAAACCTGGCACTTCTCTTCTGCATCTTTCAAAGCTCTCTCAAGGATGCCTGTGCCAGGAGTTGCTGCCAGAATAGTTTGGGGGCATTAAGTTGCGTAGTGGAGATAAACACATACTGGAGGTGAGGAGGTCAGAAAGGCATCTTCAGAGATAAGGATGTTTGGCAAAGCCTTCTCCTCCCAGAGCTCCCCGTGCCCACTGTGCCAGCACCATGCTGTGCCCCATGAAGTCCTGGGGCTGCAGCCAGCAGCCCTGGCAAGGCTTGGGGGGGACCCAGCCTGTCCTGCCCTTGGACCCAGCACTGCATGGGGGTGTGCAGGAGCAGGCAGGGGTGCAAGGAGCCAGGGAAGAGCAGTGGTGTGTTTCCCCTCAGCTCACTCTGCTGAAGGCACTGTGGCTCTCTTCATCCCGTCACTGAGCTGGGAGCTTTATCCTGCATTTCCTGGGCAGCCTCAGCTTTGCAAAGATCTTCCACGGGAAAGGGCAGCTGCACTCAGGCACAGCTGAGGTAAACTTGTCTCCTCACATAGCACTGGGCTGCCTTTGCACCGTGTTTTGCACTGCTTATTCCCTTTTATTCCCCGTGAGGATTTTACTCAGTACTGAAGTTGGGTGGATTAGCTGCATCTACCTGTGACCTGTGAGGTAAAACATACCAGTTTTCAGCTGCAGAATCCCAAGGCAGAAATCAGCCCCTCGGCACGCTGGTCACCCTTAGCACAGCAGGGCCTCCCTGAGCTTTGGGAAGGAGGCCACAACCCACAGCAAGACCCTTGCTTGTGAGCAGGCCCTGGAGTGTCAGCTGCAGGGACAGGTCTGCCCAGGCAGGTGGAAATTTTTTATGTGCTAGCAGGATCCTGCAGCTCCCTGGGCTGGGCGATGGGGACTTTGTCCTGGGAGCCGCTTCCAGGGGCTTTGCCTTGCAACAGGGAGATCCTTCCCCTTGCCGAGGATGTCCCTGGACCCGGAGCCTGCTCTCCTTGCCTTGAAACAAGGAGCTAATTATTTTTATCCCTGATATCCCTCCCCTGCCACCTCCCCGGGCAGCATGGAGGTGGAGCGAGCCTTGCCCCGGCCAGCAGCCAGGCCTGGGCTGAAACACCCTGCCAGTTCACAATCTGGAAACATTAAAATAAAGGTGTTTGGGAAGGGCAGAAGGCTGAGGAGGGGGCTTTCAGTCGTGGGAGGACTCAGTGGGAGCCCTCAGTGCTCTGTGAGATGTGTGAGATGTGTGCCTGGCTTCTGTGGCAGCTGGGGAAGAACCAGAGACAAAGAGCAGTGCCCTCACTCCTGTAAAAGTGTACTGGAATCGTTCAAAGGGCACATCAGCATCACAGCGGTGGTTCCAGGGACAGCTGAGGTCTGCCCTTAGCTCTCTAATGCCTGCAGAGTCTCTGGGCTTTTCTATGCTCTGAAAAATACTGAAGGCTGAAATTGTGCCTGGCACTTCAAAAGGAAAGGGCTAAAATTTGGGTAATGAAAATGCACCTGTTGGAGAAATCTTGGGAGCACCTGACAGGTAGAGCTGGTGCTGTGGGACTTTGCTCCAGTGACCTGAGAAACCTAAAGAGACAGCTTTTCTGGGAAAGCAAGTTCGAGGCAATCATGCTGCTTCTGACGTGAGTCTTGTCCTGCTTTCAGCCTTTTTTAGAAGGCTGGACATCCCAGAAATAGAGGGTGTTGTAAGTTCTGGGAAAAAAGACACCTGACTTGGGGAGAGATTAGTTTGCCAGTGTGGGAAAAACTTCATCCAAAGCACACCCTGAAATCCTGAGCAGAGATAAAAGGCAAGCAACCCCAAAGCTGGTGAAGCCCTTCTGGTTTCTCTGCTTATGGGGAGATCTGTTTCTTCCAGACTTGTGGTGCTTGGCAGAGAGCCTGGAGGGGCTCAGCTGGGCCTGGGGTCTGAGCATCTTCTAGGTATGAGGCTTTGTTAGCAGCTGCCAAAATGCTGGTGCCCTCAGGCATGGAGGTGACAGAATGGCAGGGATTGCTTGGGATGACTCTCTAGACCTGCTAAGGTGGTTGCAGCTCTGTTTGTCCGTGTAAAGGTGTTTGGGATCCTCTGGTCTTCCTGTCTTCTGTCCAGCATGGTGCTGTGGAGCCATCACAATTTATCTGCAATTCTCTAAACCAGTTCTCCAAAGCAGATTTTGGCTGATTTTGGAGATGGAGTAGGTTTTCCCAATGTTTCTGTAAAATCCGTGGAAGACCTTATGTTTGTACCACTATAAAAGTATGTCTTGCTCACTGAATTGGTGCGGGTTTGCTACAAAGCCTTTTTTTTGCTGCTACAGATTGCATGTACATGAGGTGTGCTGAGATCACTAACGTGAAGCTCCTCCACTAGAGATTAGACTCAAATTATTAAGGAACAATCTGATTGTGATGTTAATGCAATGCCTGGAAGATCAAACCTCCGTGTCCTCTCCACGGCTATCAGCTTTCCTGAGATAAACGCCGTTTATAACCCTCCTGATAGATTTCTGAGCTGTTGTTCAAACAGGAAGGTGCTTTCTAGCAATCTCCCTCGGTGCACCCAAAGGCCTCTGTCCCCTGCAGTGTCGTGGAGTTCATTCTGCCCTCATATCTTTCCTTCAAGACCAGAAGATCCTTTAATGTGCCTTTAAACAGATCTCATCTAGGAGGCTGTGGAAAGCCGTGAGTTTGTGCACCAGTTTTTCCCCTGATAGAAGGTTGTTGTTCCAAAGAGGAGCTTGTTTCTCACCTCCAGTGCAAGGTCTCCCAGCAGGACCAGGAGAGCTGGGCACCGACAGCCCGTGTTGTCTGCCCTGACTGCAGACAGGGCCATCCCCACGGCTCCAGGAGAGCAGGGGGGCTTTGGAGGTGAACTGTGAGTGCAATTGCCAGCTGAGCACCTCAGATACCCAGAGGTGAAGCCACGAGCCTCTTTCCTGGGCTCAGGGGCATGGCTGGGGCAGGGAGTGCCTCTCCCATTCCTGCTGGTGCCTGACTTGAGCCCAGCCTGGCAGCCAGGATTTGGGGTGTCTGGGAGCAGCCCCTTTTGTTGCGTATCCTCTGCTGCTCCTGCAAAGGCTGCTGCAAAGCCATGGGCAATCTTCCATATCAGCCCTGGCTTGCTGAGGGGCAGGAGGCTCTGACACGGCGTGGGAGGCAGCTGGGAGTGTGCTCTGGCTGGGGAGAGGGTGGAGGAATGTGCTGCTCCTTTCCAAGTGTCTTGGCCCGTCAGGAACCTGGCCTGAATTTCCTTCCCCCTCCCATCTCTCCTATCTGAGCAATTCCTGGGGTCTGTGGGCAGAAACGGGCCCTCCCAGCACGTGGCCTGGTACTCCCCAGAGAGCTTGCATGGGTTATTGGCTGCTGCCTCAGGCCAGCTGTGCTAGGCAGAGATGAGCAGCGGGTTGGGAATGCCAGAAGGAGCTCTGCTTGCCGGAGGGCTCCAGGGAGGCAGGAGGTGTGTGATCCTGGTGGGTCTGTGCCCTTTTTTACCTGGGCACTGCTTGCACCTTGGGCAGTGCTTGGTGGGCAAGGGCTGGATGCAGGGCCCGTGGAGATGGGCCGTGTTGCTGCCTCTTTGGAAGAAGAAGTTGTGACCTTCTGCACGTTTCTCGTGACCAGCTGATGAGGTTGCAGTCCCTGATCCCAGGTTGGGGTGTACTGAGTGTTTATAGTGCTTCTATCACTTTTGAAGATAAGGGCACGTTAGTATTTTATTGCCCTGTTCCTTCCATTGAGGCATCATCCAGAGGGAGAAGAGGAGAGAAGGACTCATTTCCTTATGACAGGGGATTAGTCACTGCAGCCTGGCCCTCCAGCGAGGGCTGCAAGGCTCCCCACTCCACCACACCGGCCTGCAAGGCAAGGGCTTGAGATGGAGAGAGCCCTTCCCCACCCAGCCCTCTTCCCACCCCTGCTTCCCCCATCTCGCCCTGAACTTGGCTGTGCTCCCTGTGCCTTTCCTGCAGGGAATCCTGGAGCACCCTCAGCTTTTGCCACTGAGCTGGTGAGGGGCAAGAGGCCATCTGAGGAGCTGGCTCTGTGCTGTGCTGGCAGGGCTCCATCCCTTCCCTCACGCTCACCCTCAGCAGAGCTGCCCCCGGGACAGTCTGGGCTCCTGTTCCCTCTGTCCCTAGCCTGGGTGACATCCAGGCTGCCCTCAAGAACCTGGTTTATCAATGATGGGGAGCCTGGCTATTGCGTGATGCAGAGATAACCACTGCCACCACAGCTGTGCACCCAGTGTCCTCCCCTCCCCTTCCCCATCCTCCTTCCCAAGTGGAACCTGTGTCAACCTGCCTTGCCCTGTAGCCAAGTTTCACAACTTTGGGTGCATTCACGTTGAAGGCCAGGAAAGCTGGAGGGGAGAAACGTTCCTCTCCCTGAACCCACCCACTGCTTAATGCAGGGGCTCCCCTGTGGCAGGGCTGGTGGCCCAGGGGCCCGGGGAACTGGTCCCTGTTCCAGTGTGATGGGTGTTCCTGTGCCCCAGCTCTGAGCTCTGCCTGCCTCTGCCTGTGCCAGCAGCCTTTCTCCTTCTGGGGGAAGCTTCCCTTCTGCTCCTTGAATTAAAGCATTAATAAGCCCAGCACCAATCAAGCTCTGAGCGTTTCAAATGCCCCTTTGTTTAATTAGCACAGCCTCTGCCCGCAGACAGCGGTGGGAGGCGAGGGGCAAGGACCCAGTGCCCAGGAATTCCTCCTCTTTAAGGTGTGGCATTTTGTGCCAGCTATTTTCTCTCCCACTCTCTCCACCAGCTGCCCAGAATAAAAACCATTTATGGCCAAAGGACCCTCAGAACTTGCAGCATCTCCTGGGGGGGCTGCACCAGCAGGTTAAGCCTCTTGCGTGCCCCAGGGCACTCTTTACCCCCGGGGCAGGAATAAATAACTCAGCTGGTTCACGCTGTGCTTTGTGCTTTGTCCCTTGGCCATGGAAATGGGGCCACTGGCCTTTGCCTCGAGGTCCACCTTGGTCCCCTTCAGCGAGTGTCACCCTGGGGACGGGTCCCCGTGTAGCTCCTTGCTCTCTGAGGAGGGGAGAAAGCATGACCCAGCGTTATCAGGAGCGTGTTAACCCCACAGCAAACATGATTTCACTGGTGCAAGGGTGACGGTGGTGACGTTCGAGTGGAGGACATGGTCCCTTCCTCTCCTAATCTAAATTGCTTTATGAGGGGCCAGCAGGTAGACCAAGGCCTCCTGCTCCCTGGGGGACAGGGTGGTCTCTGGGTGGCCCTGTGCCGTGCCACAGCCGAGCCGGGGTTCTCTCACGTGGGGCACTGGTACAGCAGATGGATTAAAATGTTCTTGCTCCCTGGTGGGCTGTGGGGCTGGGCTGCCTGCACCTCCTGTCCTGCCATGGCCTGGCACGTGCCAGCATCCCCCAGTGCCACCAGCAGCCTGCGTGGATGTCCTGCTGCTGTTCCCCTGCAGGGCTGCAGCCACGCAGCCTGTCCCTCCACACACTTGGCTCCTGCCTGCCCATCCCTTGCAGCTTTCCAGTGTCTCACTGGTGGCATTTTTCTCCCCAGACAGACCCTTCAAGGACCTTGGGGCTCAGGACCTGCCTGTGAGGCCTCTCTGCAGCTGAGCTGGGCTGCTCAGACTCCACCATTAGCTGCGAGCTGCCTCTGCTCCTTGGGACCATGTTTGCCCCAGGAGTGCCAGTGCTCACTGGGATGGGGATGTGGGAATGCCAGGGCTGCCCACCACCTGGGGACCTGGGTGTGCCACACACAGGGGCAATGAATCCCCCTGTGGGCATCCCAGTCTTATCACACCTGCACTCCTGGAAGCAAGAAGGGCTGGGGGGACAGAGGGAAGGTGCTGCCTGCTATTATCCCACAGGGAGCTCTGCATGTCCCTGCTGGCACCCTGGCAGTAGTGGTGCGTGGCAACCTCCCAGCGTGGTGCCCAGGGACAAACTGTGCCAGGGAGTGGCCCTCCTCCCCCTCAGCAGTGCTCCCACCGACCTGGGCTCCCGGGTGACAAAGCCATCAGCTGTGGGGTGGGGAAGGCCGGCCAGAACAAGCGCCAGGGGCACCTTTCACATCTTGGCCCCCTCCACAGCCCCCTGTTTGCCCCTCGGTGCCACAGAAAAGCTCGGATACAGTCTGGCTAGAAAGACGTATTTATTGCGACATCGGTTTGCAACCAGCACTCAACCGCCCCCAGCAGCGACTGCAGACCCACGCACATGCCCTTGACCCTGCTGTGATGCCTCCATGGCCAGCGGGCCGCTCCCTGGGGCCACAAGCCCACTCCCCTTTCCAGGCAGGTTCATTGGGGCTGCAGGCTGGGGTCCCGCCGTGCCAGGAGCTGCCTGCGAGCTGGCAGCACGGAGTAAAGAACAGAAGCCGGATTCAGAGTCTGTCATCAGCGTAAGCCACCAGCTGGGATCTCCAAGCAGTCACAAGGCTCTCAGAATCCCGGGGAGAGAGCGGGGTCAACCCCCCCAAGCACATGAGAGGGCTGAGCACGGGCGATGCCGCCGTGCCCTCTGCTCTTACCGCGTTCCCTTGGTGCCAGCCCGGACGCTCTGGGGAGCCGGGAGAGGCGCCAGCCTGGTTCCCCCCTGCAGCCACTACACGTATCCTGTCAGGTTGTAGGAATTGACTTCACTCTTGGTCTTCTGCACCTGGCTGACAGAGGGCTGGGGGCTCTTGCTCGCCAGCAGCTGGGGCTGGTAGGCGCTGGAGTAGGCGGTCGTGGTGTCCCGGGCAGGGCAGGAGGTGCAGAGGATGAAGCCGCCGACGAGGGAGAGCAGGGAGGAGATGATGCCGAGGTAAAGAGCCTCCCCGAGCTCGAACTTCATGCTGTCGGGGATGACGGGGTTGTGGAAATCCCGCAGCACCACGTGGATGTTCCACACCAGCGGGATGAAGCAGAGCAGCCCCCCGAGGACGAAGACAGCGCCGCCCGCCACCGCCAGCCGGTCCTTGCCCGGCGAGCCCTGGCTGAAGACGGTGCACCTCATGCCCACGACAGAGAGCAGGCAGGCGAGGGAGGACACGGCGCAGGAGCTCACCATGAGGGCTTGGGCCGCCTGGATGTCGGCGGGCAGGTTGAGCAGGGAGCTGTAGATGTCGCACTGGGTGATGCCCGTGCTGTACGTGGCGCACTCCATCCACAGCCCCTTGGTGAAGCTGATGGCTGTCACGATGCTGGAGCCGATGTAGGAGCTGGTCTTCCAGCTGGGCAGCAGCGTGGCCGTCAGCGTGCCGATGTAGCCCAGGAAGGCCACGGTGTAGCCCAGCAGCTGGAGCCCCATGGACACCATGGTGGGGGCTGGCTGTCACCTCTGTCGCCTAGCCAAGGCTCGCGGCTTGTCGCCCAGGTCCCTCCCGTGTGCTCACGTTCCCATGGCCCTGCGAGAGGCTCCGCTCGCAGCGCTGCAGCTCCACCCCGCTGCCGGGGGTGCTGGTTTTGTGCGGGGTGGGAGCCGCGGGGAGGTTACCTGCGGGAGTGGAAAGCAATCCCTCCCCGATTAACGATTGACCCAAGCCCGTGGAGGAGCGCCAGGCGCCCTTTCACCTCCGCTATCTCCCCAGCCAGGCTCCAGAGGCAGAGCAGCGCTGCCCAGGAAGGACGCCAAAGCCCTCCCCTGCACTGACGCCGCGGGCAGGATGGAGAGCCGGCTGCTGCTGTGGGGAAAAGTGCCCACTGCCTTCCTCGAGGTACCTTGTCTTCTGTGATGCCTCGAGCTGAGGAAGCCGAAAAGCTATGGCTGCACCATCTTATTTGGGACCCGCTGGAGGTGACTTCAGGTGGTAAACCCAAAGCTCCCCCGGCTGAGCAAAGGGGATGGCACCTCATACCCATCTGCGTGGGGCTCACCCAAGGCATCTGCAGTCACCCACGACCCACCCCGAGCTGCCGAGGCTCCTCTGGGACAAAGGGACACGGCCACCTGAGATTGAACCATGGATATCAGCCTTTCTGTGCTGCTGGGGACAAGGATGGAGAGGGATGCGTGTGACAGTGACTCCTGCATCCCCAGGAGAGCCTGGAGGCCCACAGAGGGCAGAATTACATCGGGCTGGCATCTCCTTTGGGATGCTTCGCCAGCCGAGCAGAGTGACCTGTCCTGTGGAGGGGTGAGCAGTTCGGGGCGCAGCTCATGCTGGGATTTTGTGTCAGTGCCACCTTCTGCCCACAGCCCTGTACACTGACGGGGGGGTTGGCAGAGGTGGTGGAGAGGGTTGGTTTGTTTTCCCTCTGCTTTGTTTAAAAATTCCTCCTTCTGTGGTGCCTTGCGAAACCGGGCTGAGCCCTGGCACCGCGGCCAGTGGCCTCCCTCTCCCTGGGAACGCTCCTGGCTGAGCGTGCTGCCACCACCCAGGGCCTCCCCCTGCTCCTGTTCCCCCCGCTGCCACCTCAAATGCTTGGCACCAAAGTTTCCCAGCCTTCCGTCTCCTCTCCTGTGCTCTAACCAAGACCTCCCACAGTGTCTCAGCTGCTGGAAAAGAAACACCTGGGGTGCTCGGGGTGCTCGGGGTGCTCGGGGTGCTCAGGGTGCAGAAAGGCGAGGGAGGGAGCCCTGTGGTACTTACGGAGGGGGCTGGAGGTGCAGGGTGGGGCCCAGGGTGGCTGCAGCCGGGGGTCACTCAGGACTGGAGGCTCGGGGCAGGGTGAGCAGCCAGGGCCCCAGCCCAGGGGATCAGGGGCTGCAGTTGTTCAGCTACAGCTTTGCACAATCCACCTGCAAATCTCCTGGGTCAGAGGCTTATTGCAGATCAGAATTAAACCCTTTGGGTGTCGGGAAGGTCTGGGGAGGTGGGATGCCTCGCTTTGCTGGTTGTCTGTGAATTATTGGGGTAGGTTCACCTAACGGGTTCAGGTTTGAGGCTTGCTGTCATCCTTCTGAACGGCCTTAGTGGCTGGCAGGTGACTGTGCCACCATCCATGTGTCCACTCTGGGCTGTGCTGCCTGTATTGGGGTTCGAGGGGCAGTGAAACACCAGCAGGTTGAGCTCCCCACTCCTCAGAGCCAGCCTGAACTTTTGGTTTACTCTTCCTGGCCCTGCTTGTCCTCCACGGGGTTTGTTGTTGTAAGACTACTGGCCCAAATGAGGAGCAAATGGGGAAGGTAATGAGAGCCGTGCTGGCCCCGTGCCCCCTCCTGCTCACCGGCTGCCACAGATGGAGAGGGGCAGGGAGGGCCTCTGGTGACAAATTGTGCTCGGAGCTGAGCTGGGTCCGGCCAGCGTTTGGACAGCGGTGTTTGGGTGCTGATAGCAGAGCTACATCAGGGACCATTTGCTATTTTCTTTCCTTGTCCCAAACTGAAACTCTCCCAGGAGCAGGAGGCGACTGGTCTGGCAGTGGCGCTTTTCTTCGAGTGCTTGGGCAGGGGCAGTGGGCAGGGATGGGATGAATGGCCCTGCTGGGGCCAGGGGCTGCATCAGCCTTGCACCCTCACATCGAGGAACTTTTCTGTACCTCCTGGGGTGGCCCACATCTCAAAAACTCAAAGGAGAAGGCAGGGAACACTGGCAAATGCTTGCTCTCCCATCTGTGGAAACGGGATCTGGCAGCTCCCTGGGGTGATGGGCCATGGATGCCTGAGCAAGACCATTGCCCTGATAGTGCCTGGGGTCCATCCCTGCCGCGTGTCCTCCCTCCCTGTCCGCTCTTGAGCCTCTCTCGAGCCATCAGCTGCCTCCTGGTGGCTCTGTGCTTGCCACCGCTGTAGCCCGTCAGTGTCCTCATCACGGCCTTTGTGCCGTGCCCAACACAAGCCCACCACACTGTGCCCACGGCATGCCCAACACTCAGTCCCATCCCACGGCCATTGCACTGTCCCAATCCCGCACCCATCATGCTGCCCCACCGTTCCCCATCCCTTTCCCATCTCCCCTGCCTCCCTTATGCAAATGGCTACAAAGAGCACTTAATCATCCTTGTTAATTGTCTCTACCCTCCCCTGTTCCCCCCCGGGGATTTTCTCACAAATGGTGTCCAAATTTTCCCTTTTGTGTTTTGCTTTTCCACCAGAGATCGCAGCCCCTCCGCCCCCAGCCTCCCCCCGGCCCTCTGTTTACACAACTGGGACAAATTTCACACTGCCGTCCCCACAGCGCCAGCCCCTCGCTCCCCTGCCCCAAAGAATTTGTGAGTCACGGCCGAGGCTGAGCTATAAATGTGTCCCCACCGAGGGTCGGCAGTGTCAGAAGGGACAGCGTCTCCTGCCACCATGCAAGCTGCTGCCTGTCGCCTGACTGCCCACGGGCTCCCAGTGCCGGTGGCCAGTGCCTGCCCACCGCCGGGGCTGGAGCGAGGGGCAAGGTACTGGGGGCAGTGAGGCAGGCAGGGGCTGGGGAAGGTGGGATGGGGAAGCTCCAGCTGGGTTTGGGTGAAGGCTGCGGTGCTGGGGACAGCTCTGATCCCAGCGGCCATGGGTGGGACAGAGGGTGCTGGCACTGGGGCAGGGCTGGTGGGGCGGGTGAGGCGAGCAGGGCAAAGGGGAGCGGGCCAGGGTGAGCGGCTGTGGCGCTGAAGCTGCTCTCTCTCTCTCCTAGAGCCCTTCCTCTCTGGAGACCGTGGCTGCCCCGGGCCCAGGAGGGACCCGCGACGCGGCGGGAGGAGATGGACGCTGTGAGTTCGGCACTCCCCACTGCGCCTGTCCCCACGGCCGTCAGGTCCCTGCTGGGGAAAGCCAGCCTCTCGCCCCGGAGGCTCACTTTGTCCCACGGCTGTGCCGTGCCCGCCTCCCCTGGAGCATCCCCGGGGCAGGGCCGAGCCGGGCCCGAGGGGACACGGCCCCAGCGGCCCTGCAAGGGCCGCCCGCTCCCAGGCCGGGCCGGGCGGGCATTCCTCACGGCCTTAGTGGGATGCCTGGGCACCAGCTCTGGAGCACGGGGGAGAGATTACGCTGGCAAAAAGCCTGTCAGGAGGGTGTGGGGGTAGATGCCAGCTTCCCCCTGCGGCGGTGTGAGCGCCTCAGCTCCGGGCCGGGGGACGGGGGGGTTGCTGGCTGCGTGGCACCCCGGTGCCAGCCCGTGCGGGGACGGGCAGCGGGAGCCCGGTACCACCCGGCTGTGTCTCCCCAGGCTCGGGCAGCGGAGGGGGACGGCGGTCCCAGCAAAGCGCTGGCGTTCTTCCAGCACCCGGTCAGGTACGTGCCCTGGCCCCGGGGCCCCGGGCGGGCGCGGCGGGCGCGGCGGGCGGGGGCTCACCCCGGCTCTCCCCACACAGGCTCCTCTGGCCCAAGTCCAAGGCCTTTGACCACCTGTACAGCGTGGGGGAGAAGCTGCTGGAGAACTTCCCGGTGCAGGCCACCCTCTTCTTTTATGAGGACTCGGGCAGCGAGGAGGAGGAGGAGGAGGACGAGGAAGAAGAAGAGAGGGATGATGAAGAGGAGGAAGCGACAGGGGACGTGACCGCGGGGCACCCGCGGAATGCTGGCAGCCCCGGCCTCAGCAGGCCGGCGTGAGGCAACAGGCAGGGGAAGGCAGACAGCGCTGCGTGCGGCAGCGGGGCCAGACCCGCCGGAGCTCCGGCCGACTCCCGGGGCCGCCCCCGGGCCGCGCCCGCGCTCCGCGGGACCGCGGCGGGGCTCAGAACTACGACTCCCGGCCGCCACCGCGGCACCGCCCGGCCGCCGCAGCCCGCTCTGATTGGCTGTCGGTCCATCCCGAGCAGCGGGAGGAGCGCGTGGCCCCGCCCTGCAGCCCCGTTGCAAGAGGGAGGCGGTGCGCGCGGGCGGCGGAGGCGCGCGATTGGCCGAGGGGCGGGCGGGGGCGTGGCGGGGGCGGGGCCTCCCCTCCCCGGCCCGTCGGCGGGCGGGAGCGGCTGCGGCGGGCGCGGGGCCGCCATGAGGTACCGGCGGGGCCGGGGTGCGGCGGCGGGGCCGGGGGCAGGAAAGCGGAGCTGTGGGGCCGCGGCCGCGGGGCCGCAGCGGGACGGAAGGGGCTGGTGCCGCGGAGGGGGGAGCCCTGGGACTGGCGCGGCGGGACTGGGCGCGTGGCGAACGGCAGAGCGGCAGAGACGAGGAGGACGTGTCGGTGGGGCGGAGGGTGGGGCTGGAAAGATCCCGCACAGCCGGGGAGGTGGGCGGGGGACCCCGCTGTGGGGTGACAGGGGACACGGCGGTCCCTGTTGTAGGGTGACAGGTGAGGAGGGGGACCCCGCTTGGGGTGACAGGTGAGGAAGGGGACCCCGCTGTGGGGTGACAGGTGAGGAGGGGGACCCCGCTGTGGGGTGACAGGTGAGGAGGGGGACCCCGCTTGGGGTGACAGGTGAAGAAGGGGACCCCGCTGTGGGGTGACAGGTGAGGAGGGGGACCCCGCTTGGGGTGACAGGTAGGCGGGGGGGCTCTGCCGTGGGGTGGCAGGTAAGCTGGGGGTCCCTGTTGTGGGGTCACAGGTGAGCTGGGTGTCTCGGCTGTGGGGTGACACTTAGGCTTGAGGGCTCTGCCGTGGGGTGGCACTGAAGGCTGAGGGGGCACTGGAAAGCCCCTGCACACCTGGGCAGGTGGGCTGGGGGTCCCTGCCGTGGGGTGGCTCTGGAAGCTGAGCGCAGCGGGTGTCATTTGGAGTTGGGTTTGGGCACACAGGGGCCGGGCTGGGGCTGCCGGGGCAGCGTGAGGACCAGCCAGGGAGCAGGGTGCGGTGTGGAGGCTGCTTTGGGAGGGCGAGGCTTTCTGCCCTCTCAAGCGTAGCCGGTGTAGCCTCTTCTCCTCGCCGTGGCTCTTGGCACGGAAAAGCCCCAGCATTGCTGGGATCCAGCGGAGCCGCTGGCACGGCGGCTACGTGATGCCGGCACAGTCGGCATCCTCCCTGCGCGCCGTGGCGCGTCACTGGGCGCTGTGGGTGCCCCCGACCCGTGCCTGTGCCACCCTCAGCCTGTCGAGGCGGTGCCACCTCCCAGAGCGGACCCCCGGGTCCCCTCGGGGTCCGCGGGGAGCCGGCTCCACGCGCGCTCCGTGTTTTCCCGGCACGATTTCCTCCTCTGGCAGCAGTGACGGGAGCGGGGGCGGAGATGGGGGGAGCCTGGGGGAGACACAAATGTGCGACTGCAGCATCCTCACTCCCATGGCTGCATCCCTCGCGCCTCCTCACGGTTGCCTTAGCAACCTCCTATCGATGGGGTATTTATAGAGGATGGGAAGCCGGAGGGGGGGGGGGATCGGGAATGGGTGGGCGTCTGCTAGGTCAGCCTCCAGCTTCAGGCTTCTCTCAGCTTGCGTGGGGGCAGGAGGGATGCTGCTCCCCTTGGCGTCGGCGTGTGCACTGCTCCAGCTTTTCCTGCTCGCTGGAGCCAGGGGAGGCGGCCAGGAATTTGCATGTGGAAATAAAAATCAGCATCTTGGGACGTCTGCCCTTCTCACCCGCCTTGCTCGGGCTGGGGGGCTTGTGTGCACCTCCCTGATTGTGGCACTGGGTGCATTGACACAGATACGTGGAAGAAAGGAAAAGAGTGTAAATGAAATCAAACAGCATTAAATTTGTTGCCTGATGTGTGACGTGAGAATATCCTTCTTTCTGTGTCTTTGTTCTCCTGTCCATCAGAGGGGGAGAATGCCCGTAACAAGGAGGGTTTGTGTGGAAACTGTGGCATGCTCTCTGTGCTGTGCTTTCTTTTATCCTGGGGCTTTGGGTCTCTTTGTAAAAACTGATGACAGCAGAAGTGGGTCAGGTGGTCCCTGCTCAGAGCCTGTGGGGGAATTCATGGATCCAGAGGCCTCTCACATCCCCCAGAAGGGCTCAGAGAAGCAGGATTGGGCTCTGGGGCACTGGAGGCAGCAGACCCCTCCCGTGTGCTTCTGGTGCTCTGCTGCTTTCCCTCGCTCTTGCTTCAACTCCAGACTGAGGTTTGCAGTCTGAGCTTCCCAAACTGTTGGGAAGAAGCTGCTTTCTCTCTCTGGACACAGCTCCAGGCTTGCATGCCCTCTTGCCCCTTTATGGTGTAGGAGCCTTGGAAAGCACAGCAAACCTGATGTTGGCAAGGAGAGGTGCTCCATTTACTGGAAGGTGGCTGTTGTGAGGTGTGCTGGTGTGCAGCATCAGCCCTTCTGTGTGCCTGCCTTTTATGTGAAAGGAGAACTGTGTTTCCAGCCCTGCTGGCCCTGTGAGCAGCTCTGTGCTGTCCCTCACCTCCCTCCAGCAGAGCAGATCCAAGTGCTTTTGGAATAACTGGATATCTAAAGTCCTGAGGCCAGCGTGTGGTTTAGTTCCTGCTGTTTCTCACCTTGCTTGCTCCTTCATCTGCAGTAAATCCCTGCAGGAGCTGGGCAGTCCTGTCCCCTCTGTCTCCTGACAGAGGTGCCACAGGAAGTGTCACACACAGCAATAGTCAGCCCAGGGCAGTCTGATCCATGGGGCATTGAGCACAGGGAGAAGACAAAGCATGACAAACAAGCAGATATCCTCTGCTTCTGCAGAGCTTTGTTTAACTTCTGTTTTGTTTAGTTTAGTTTTGCTTTTGAAGCACAAAGAGTGCTTGTCCAGCTGGAGAGCTGTTGTCCTGGCTGTGCAGGGAGCTCTGTCACTCTTGCTGCTGCCCTTAGCTTGGCCCAACAACCAGATTGTGGGTAGGAGTTGCAGAAGTGAGAACTGGCACGTCTGTGAAGTTGCTCTAAAATAAGATGATTGCTTCACCTGTATCCATCAATCTCTTGTGGAAGGGAAGAGCACCAGGCTGCTCCCAGCAGTCTCTGACATGCGGGTCATCTCGTCTGCTGGTGAGAAATGGGGTCTATCCTTCATCCAGTTCTTCTCTTCCTGCTTGGCTGGTCTGCAAGGGCCCTGCTTCTCCCTGGGAGCTGAGGGTGCCCTGAGCCCCTCCAGCCCCTCCAGGCAGGTGAAGAGCAGGGAGGCAGCTGGAATCCTTGGCTCTCTGCAGAGGCACTGCTGGGCTGGGATCTGTCGTGGGTCCAGCGCTCAGCACCGTGCTTTCTGCGTGAATCTGAGCCTGGGTAACGGAGCTTTGTGCTTTGAAACTGGCTTGGAAATTTAAGCTGTCAGTGACTCTCCTGTTTTCTTCCCTGCAGGTAGGCAGGAGCCCCCCTTGGCCGAGTGAGGCAGCATGGCAAGTAAGTGCTCCCCAGGCAAGACGGAGAGGTGCTGGTGGTGTTGGAGGAGAGAAGGGGGATGTTTGACAGCCTCCTCTCAAGAAAGGGGTGCCTGTGCATTTTGGGGGGTGTTATGCTCTGTGGGGAGCAGCTGCCATCGGCTGTGGGCCCTGGGTGAGGTCTGAGGTCCGGCCTGACTTGTGCTTCTCTCTCCCCTCTGCAAGGTGGGAGTCGAGAGGAGGTGCTGAAGGTCTGACCTCTCCGGGACTACCCGGAGGCTGCAGCCTTTCTGTCTCTGTGTGGTGCTTGCTGTGCAGGACGGGCCTCCCCAGGGCTCTCTGGGCTGCCCGTCTGCGCTGACATCTCTCATCAGCAGTGCTCCTCGTGCCCATGGCTGGCACCCTGCCAGTGCCCACCCTGGGGGCCCCTGTGGGGCCGGTGGCACCGGGGCTCTGTGTTCTGTGGAAGCTGCCGAGCTCAGCCCCACCCCGAGCTCGCTGTGGCACACCCAGAGCAGTGCTGGGCCAGCACTAAAGATGGGCTGAGCCTGGCGAGGCTGCAGACAGCTGTGTGCTCTGTCCAGAGCTGGGCTCAAGCCTCCCTCCTGGCTCTCGTGGGCAGCCTGCACGGAGGCTGCGTGCCCCGCTGTGATGGGAGCGTAAGGAGGACGGCAGTAGTGAAGGGCAGATGGAGAGATCTGTCTGGGATCTCGGGATTTGCTCGGAGTGTCACCAGAGCCAGCTGTGAAGGTGGAGGCAGTAGCCACGCTGGGGAGGAGGAGGACCCCAGGGATGACAGGTATGCCTTCTTTCTTTATCCGTGCTGTGCTCGGTGCGGGAGGGAGCAGAGATCTTCGGGCAGTGTTTTTAAAAGGCTGCTTTAAACTTGAGTTAATGAGGAGGGTGCCCAGCTGGCTCCCTGTCTTCTTCCACTGCTGCCTTTTCTCCTTCCCAGAGCTCAGGTGCTGGCTCACCAGCATGTCCTGCTGGTGGAAGGTGTCCCCTGTGGTGGCAGTGTCCCCTTCACGGTGACCCCGATGTGCAGGGGGGGATGTGGTGATGGGCAGGTTCTCCACCACACGCTCCCTGCCATCCCTGGCTGTCCCTCTGCAGGCACAGCCACAGTCCTTCCCCAGAGAAGCAGCCCCAGGGTGTCCCCCCCAAGCAGGGCAGCTGAGACATGGGGTGGTGTCCACCAGGGGCCAGCAGCACCCCAGGAAACCCAGCAGGGATGAGGTGAACCCAGCCCTTGCTCCTGCTTCCCCTGCCTAAAAGCTCTGATCTTTCCTGAGCACCGGTTCTCCAGCTGGTGTGGGGAGGCTTGGAGAGGCACAGGGGATCAGCACTGAGGCTGCTGGGCATGGGCAGGTCCCCTCAGCCCCGTGGTTTGGGGACAGGACCTGCTTGGCTATGTGCTCTTCATGCCAGCTGGGGATCCAGTAGAGATGAGAGGCTCGTTTCCTGAGGGCCAGTGGTTCTCCTGCTCTGGTCCCGAGCCACGTGGGAGCTCTCTGCACTTTCAAGGGGAGGGAGCAGTGACTCAATTTCTGCTCTCCTGCCATTTCTATGTCCCTGAGGGAAATTGCATGTGGGGAAAAACACACACCTCTGCCACAGCATGCTTGCAGTTGGGACAGTGCTTTTGATACCTGCCTGCCTGTGTGTCTGTTTTTATTTCCTACCTTAGTGGCCAGCTCAGCATGGCAAAGCAGGGAAGGGGTCCAGTGACTGCTTTCTGCAGGGATGGAAAACCCTGACAGTGAGATCTGCAGCCGAGCCTGTTGCTCTAAGATGTGCTGAGGAAGTTGAAATCCGAGTCTCAGGCTCAAGTGCCAAGGAGGGGAGAGTTTATACCACGGCCTGATCAAGGTGGGAGGCAAAGGAGGTGAGGCCAGACTTCTCCAGCAAAGTACAGGACATTTGCAGAATGAATGTTGTCTTTGTAAAATTTCATCTCCTTCTGGAAAGGCTCAAGACAAGGTCAGCCTGCCAGCCTGTTCCTCTCCAGCCAGGATAGCCCTCCTCAACTGTGAAAGCCAAGGCAAGCTGATCCCTGCCCTTCTGCAAGATGCCTTCTGTGCCTCTTGAAAAAGCTTTTTCGGTTGTCCTTGTAAAAAAAAAAAAAAAAATGGTTTGCATAATAAAGTCGATTCTGAGGGAAGATCTGTGACTCACATCATTCATGCTGCTCTTCATTCACACCTCAGTGGTTCAGCCCTCTGCAAACTCTCAGAGAAGCAAGGCATTAATAAATCACGAGGGGGAAATGCACCTACACAGCACAAAAGCAGCTCAGTGCCTCCAAGCCCAGGCTGGTGTAGCACCGTAGTAGTTGTTTATTACACCATGATCTTGTCCCTGTTGATATTTCCAAATACTCACAAATACCTTGCTGTATTTGTTTCAGCAGCAGGATACATGGAAGGTAAAGCAGAAGGAAACTTGCCTTTCTCCCTGGCAAAAGGCTCCTAAGGAAAGAAGTTGGTGGCTTTACACTGACTGTTTTGCTTGTGGAGCCAGCATTTTGTTAGCACCAAGCTGGTCAGCTGGGAGATTCTGTCCCCCTGCCTCCTTTGATGCTGCTGCTGTGTGAATGGGTTCACCTTGTTGATCCAGTGGAAGACTGAGCCTGAGGGTGAAGGAGGTAAATAGGTTCCTGTGGATCACCCAGCTGAACTGATTCATCTTCCCAAGGGAAGCAGCAGGATTTTGTGGCTTGGTGGGAAGAGCTGGAACCAGCCTACAGATGAGTGTGTTGATCAGCGTTGTGGAAACACTCATTCATGAAATGCGTGTTTGGATCCTGGAAGGATCATGTTTTGTGTGAAGTTTCTGTTCTCTGAGCAAACAGCTTCTTTGCCTCCTGTGCTGCTGCAGGTCCTGGCAGGTGCTTGCCTCCTGCAGCCATGGAGGTGTCCCTCCTGCAGGATATCAGGAGAGGCTTTGATGTCTCCCGTGCAGGGAGGAAGGTGCTGTTCCTGCTCCATCTGGCTTCAGGACTGCATGTGCTGTGGGAAGACTTGAGGAGTCTCCCAGGCTTTGGGAGCAGAGGAAAGTTTGTGAGGCCTCTGCATCAAAACACAGTGGGGATGAGAATGCGATGCTGTGTGAGGAGAGGTTGCTCAGGCCCCTGACTCGCATCCCCCTGTGCTGTCCCCGTGTTTTGGGGATGTTTGCCCTTGTTGTCCTGGGCCTGGGAGAAGACAGGGTGGTTTCTCTGGGGCCTGAACAGAGTCCTCGATGCCACCTGAGCTTGCATGACCCCTGAGCAGCTGGCAGCAGGGACACCAGCTTCCAGCAGGCTGTTGTGTTGAACTGTGGGCTGTGAGTCCCTCTTGGTGCTGGCCCCGTGTCCTGGCAGAGCTCTGTGTCCCAGCCCTGTGGGGTCTTGCTCTCTCAGTGGGATCTCCCTTGCCCTGCAGCAAAGGGGCAGAAAGATAAAATCCATCAGGGGCAGAAGGTTGGAAACAAATACTTTTGGAGCCTTTTGTCTCTTCCTCAGTTGCCCTGTGTGGCTGCAACTGCTGTTTCTGATGTCTCTAGCACCTCAGCCCTGGCAGGAGGGCTCCCGGTGCCATATGTCTCTGGGCAGACCCCAAGAGTCCGTCCTGTGCCACTCTGGCTGTCCTACCTGCTGTCCTACGTGATTGTAGCCCTGGGTTTTCGGTGTTGGGGATGCATGTGGCATCAGGGAGCTGGGTCGGAAAGCTTGGCTGGGCAGAGGTCAGGTATGGGGCTGTCCCTGCTCAGAATGTCTCTGCCTTGTGTGTTGCAGTGTTCTTGGGAGCCAGGAATGCCCACTCGCTCCTGAAACGCTTTCCCAGAGCCAATGGCTTCCTGGAGGAGATCCGGCAGGGCACCATCGAGCGGGAGTGCATCGAGGAGGTCTGCAGCTATGAGGAGGTCAAGGAGGTGTTTGAGAACAAGGAGAAGACGGTGCGTTTGTCCTGCGCTGCTCCCCACTGCATGTGGGAGGGGAGCACTTCAGCAGGCTGGAGACAGAAGGAAAGCACCGGGGGAACAGCCTCTCCTGTTCCCTTTGTCCTCTTCTGGCTGCAGGCAGCGTGTTGTGGCTTCACTTCTCAGCATGGCTTTCCCTTCCCAGGCAATGGCCTCACCTTGCTTTTGCCAGGACTCCCTGCCCACAGCTGCAGGTTGAGCTGGCGCTCCCACGGCACGTGTGGCAAATCTGTGCTGTTGTCCATGATTCTCTAGGCTGGGCTTGGTGTGGAATAAATTTTTCCCTGCTTGCTGTGGGATATTGAGGGATGTTCCCGGGTCCTTCTGCGTTGGTTCCCACAGCACCTCAGGGGTGGGGGACATCCACAGTGCTGCCCCTTTTGTGGGCCTGGGGAGGGCGGTGATTATTGCTGGTGGTGGCTGGGGTCCTTCTCCCACCTGCAGCACGTGATGGTTGTTTCTCTGTTCCCGTCGCAGATGGAGTTCTGGAAAGGCTACACCAGCTCTGTGTACTCTGTCAAGGACCCCGGGCACAGCACGGAGCGCTCTGACGCTATGTACGTGGTGGTGCCCCTCTTGGGAGTGGCTCTTCTCATAGTCATCGCCCTCTTCATCATCTGGAGGTGCCAGCTGCAAAAGGCCACCCGCCACCGCCCTTCCTACGCCCAGAACCGTTACCTGGCCAGCCGGACGGGCCGCAGCCTCCCCAGGGTCATGGTGTACCGGGAGCGGTCGCAGAGCCAAGGGGAGACCCAGTACCAGCGGGAAGCCAGCAGCCGGGGGGCTGGGGATGCCAGAGCCGGGGGCACCCCCCAGCCAGAGGGCACCCTGTGCCCGCCAGAGCATTCTGTCTCCGTCCTCTCCAGACTGTCCAGTGCCACGCCCCCGCCTTCCTACGAGGAGGTGACGGGCCACCCGGAGAGCAGCAGCGGCGAGGAGACCAGCGTCTCCTACAATGACCCTCCGCCCAAGTACGAAGAGATCGTGGCCACGGCCCCTGCCGCGGCCAAATAGCGGGTCTGCCTCCCTCCTGCCTCGTCACACACTCACACTCACCCAGCCACCCTCCCCTCGCCATGCCTGGGACCCCCTTCAGGTGTTCGTCAGGCCCCCGTCTCACCTGTACAATCTGGTGCCATCACACAATAGCCTTACCCTCCTAACCAAAAATAGCTGTCCCCAGGTGGGGTGAGGCAGGGCTGTGGCATGGCTCTGGAGCCAGCCAGCCATCTCCTGCCCCTCACTCCCCACTCACGTAAGTGCTGTAGCAGCCAGGGCCGAGCAGCAGCTTGTTCCTGGCTCAGTGTGGGGGGTCACCCCGTGGTGCATTTGATTTCCTCACTTCCCCCTCAAACAGACATGACATTTCCCACGATTAGAGCAGCCTTGCTGCCTCCCTGGGCTGCTGCTCAGCCTCACCCCATGTCCTCCCTGGGCCCTGTTCTACTGCTCAGGGCTCTGATTAGGTGACGGAGATGCAGGATTGGTGTGGCAAATTTTTGTCCATCCCTGCAGTTGGTGGGGCCAGCTCTGTGGGGAGATGGTGCCTCCCCCATGCGGATTTGTTGCCGAGTGGGAGTGGGGAGCCCGGTCCACACGGTGGTGTTTGTAGTGATATTTGCTGTGTGAAGACCAGGGAGGAGCAGCTAGAAGGCGCTCTCTGATCTCCTAGATCTCTTTGGAAAGGGAGAGAGGGCTTGTGGTGGTCTTGTACTTGAGGTAAGTGACTTTGGAGTAGCAGGGCCTTTTCCTGATGCTCTCTGCTTTCCCCCTGTGGGTGCTGAGCAGCTGGAGGTCTGGCTGCTGCAGAGCTGGCCAAGGGGGTCCTCTCTGACCCGGACCCAAATGTGGTCTCGTGGCTTTAAGTGATGGGGATTCAGCTCTCTCCTGGAGCGTGGTCTGTCTGGTGTCTGCCCCAGAGGCGAGAGAGAGCCTGCAGACAGGCCAAACCTCCCCTCTCCCTACCCTAAACCTCTCTGCCCTGCCTGGCTCCTCTCTCTGGGGCTCTTTGTCTTCCAGAGCAGGTACAGTGGAATGCGAGACCCCACTCTCCTCCTGAGCTCTCGGGTGGGCTGAGTGTTTGGTGTCCAGGGCTGTGGCATGGAACTCCTGCTGACAGGAGCCACAAGACCACAGACCGTGCCTTGACAGTCAGGAGCAGGGCCAAGCCTGCTCAGGTGGTTGTGTTGCCAGGGCAGGGCAGAGCCAGGTGCTTTGCTGTGGGATCAGTGTCCCCTTTCCCTGGGCAGCTGCCTGTAGGGTCCAGGCAACGGGGCTGTCCTTCCCCAGTCATGTCTGATGGATTAATACAAGGGTTGTCCTCCAACCCCCCCCAGAAGCAGCCCAGAAGCTCCCAGCACTGCCAGCACCCGGTGTTCACCCAGCACCAGCCTCTCCACCAGCACCAAAAGGCTATTGTTCATCCATCAGTGGCCTGCATCCCGCCCGGCCCCAGTGATGCCCTCGCAGCTGGTGCCCTCAGCCCAGAGCTGAGGCCTGCCCAGCGTGGCTGCTCTCGGGGCAGGACATGCTGGCACCTCGCCTGTCCCCTGCCCAGCCTTAGCAGGTCGGGGTTATGGGGAGAACTGACAGTGAGTGTCAGGGCCAGAGCTAGAGAGCACCGGAGGGAAACACAAGGGTGCTCCGCATCCTCTGTCTTTGATGCTCGGTCATTATCCCTGCAGTTTGTATTCTGTAAGACTTGGTATATTTCTGTGCAAAAACGAAAAGGGATTTATTAAAAAACCCTCACGGTCTGAGTGGCACAGGGTGGCTTTTTCCCCCAGAGGGTGTTGTGGGGGACAGTGACACCAATAACCCCTGCCACGGCTGCTGGACCCATCCCAGTGAGGATGGGAGTGTCTGGGAGTGAAGCCCACACATCCACCTGGAGCCCTGAACTTCACCTGGCCATGTGGGGTACCCTCTGAGAAACCTGAGCAGGTGTCCCGCGAGCCCCGAGCTGCCGGCAGGTGAGATGCAGAGAGGTTTTCTGAGGGGATTGAGGTGCATAGCTTGTCCTGCCGTCCTCCGTGCGCTCCTAAACCCCTTAGATAATCCCCTTTAAATAGCAAGACTAGGGCAGCGGGGGATTTATTTTAAGTCCTTTCAAACCCAGATTTTACGGTCAGGTCTCGGGCCCTGTCCCCATTCAGAAGTGTTTAAAACTGCCGTTAATCCCAAAGGGATCATTTATCGCTGCGGAGGGCAGAGATTAGCTCCGGCACAGGGCGGCCCCGGGGCTGTGCCGGCCCGGGGGCTGCGGGGAGCGGGCTTTGCCCGGGGATGGGGACACGGGGACGGTCCTGGCGACAGCGATCCCTGTGTCCTGACACGCGGCTGAGCAGGGCTGCGGACAGGAGGGCTCCCGGCGGAGGTGGCACCAGGACGAGTGGCAACGTGTTAATCACCGGCTGCGGCTTTAAGCGAGGAGGGACCGGCTGGACACCGGGGGCAGGGCTGGATACCGGGGGCAGGGCTGGATACCGGGGGCTGGGCTGGATACCGGGGGCAGGGCTGGACACCGGGGGCTGGGCTCATTACCGGGGGCCGGGCTCATTACCGGGGGCCGGGCTGGATACCGGGGGCTGGGCTCATTACCGGGGGCCGGGCTCATTACCGGGGGCCGGGCTGCCCCCGCCGGCACCGCCCCGTCCCGGCAGCAGGCGCGGCTGTTTACAGGTCCGACGAGTTGCGTCGGTCTGCGATAAGAAGTAAGTGTCCCTGCCCGGCCCCGCAGTGTCCCCCCCGTCCGTTCGCGCGGCCGCGCCGGGGCTCTGCGGGCGGCGGGAGCCGCTGCGGGGGCCGGGATGTCCCCGCCGGGGTCCCCTCCCATGTGTCCCCTCAGCCGCCGCGGTGCCTCGGGCTCACCCCGAGGCGGGTGAGAAGCCCCTTCCCTGCCGGTGCCCCTCTCTGCCGGGCCAGGGTGAATCCCCGAGCCGCGGGGCAGAGCTGGGCGCAAGCCCACCGCTCCCAGCAGCTCCCCAGCCCGACGGGCGAACGGGGAGCGCTGGACCAGGCTGCTCCCCTTCGTTTGGGCTGTCCTGGGCTGGAGAGGGAGGTTGTGGCGTTTCCCTCCCCGGGGCAGGTTTTCCTGGCTTGCAGGACTTAAAGCTACTCTGGTTTAGTGAGCCGGAAATTCCCTGTCACTGCAAATCCAAGGAGAAGTGCCAAAGCAGAGGCTGAGCCTCTCCAGGCGAGTGGGGGGTGCTTGGCAAGAGCTCGAAAAAGCCCTAAAGAAAGTTAAAGGAGGAAATCCAGCCACTTAAGCATTTTGTTCTTATGAATTTTGACAGCTGATTTTTTTTTTCCCCTTTCTTAATAGCTTAGTCTCAGAGCCTGCTTCTCACCCCCTCCCATCCCTCTGTTCCTTGGGAGCTGCAGTGGTTTCACAGGTGATTAGAAAATGAACAGATCTGCCCTCTCCAGATTTACTGTTGTTAATATATGCTGCTTTCCCAGAGAACAGGCTGGGAACGCAGCACAGGACATTGGCTCCTCTGAAGCACCACAAACGTGGAGGAGAAACCTGGAGCTCTCCGTGGCTGTGTACCCTGGCTGGGGATCTGGTGCAGATTTCTCCTGTGGGACTGACGCATTTTGGGACCATCCCAGGAATGACTGTCCTGTTTCTGAGTAGGGAGCGCCTGCAAAAATCCACTTTCTTTGGGCTTTTGGGAGAAGCAGGAGTGTGTGTGTGTGATGAGCCCCATGGGTTGGGGCTGGGCAGGGTGGTGGGGATGGTGTGGGGCCTCCAGGACAGACCCAGTGCAAGGACAGGGATGCAGGGGCTGCAAGGCTGCAAGCAGGGAATCTCCGCTGCTGATGCTGGGCAAATCCCTGTGTAATTAAAAGGTTTTTAATGACAGAGGAGGAGGCAGCAGCACGAGGTGAGTGATCACTGGAAGTGCTGGTTATGGCAGGTGCAGAGCTGGTTCTGCCACCCTCCTGTACCTGGAGTGCCAAGGCCTGGCAGCTGCAGGGGACAGGTCCCCTGATCCTTCCCCAGGGATTTCCTTCTGCTCCTCTGCCCTGGGTGAAATCCTAAAGGGTTGCAGGGGGCTTGGGAAGGTGAGGGGGGTCCAAAGTGCCCTGAGGAGCAGCAGTGAGGGGTGTGGTGGGCAGCCCTGGCTGCTGCTGGCCCCTCTTACAGAGGAGATTGTTTTCTAGAAGCAAAGAAGGACCTTTTTGGGCACAGTGAGAGCAAAAGGTGCCAGCAGGGAGGCTGCTGTGCATGCATGCTTGGAGTGCCTGGGCAGCCCTGGGATTAGGCTGGGGTCTTCCAGCCTCAGCACCTCTTCCTTGTTGGGATTTTCTCCTCAACTGCAGCTTTTTGGGAAAGAATAAAGGGTGCATATGCTGGGAGCCAGGAACGTGACTTTTGGGGCTCCCCTCCCAAAAGTGTACATTGATTGCCCTCTGCTTGTGTGGCTCGGTGAAAGTCTTGGGACACTGTGGCCCCAGAGCACGTCTCAAAACCCTGGGACTTGGCAAAAGGGAAACTGAGGCACAGGGCCACTGTGTGTCCTGAGAGCTGCAAAGCCCCAAATCATGTCCATGTGCCATTGTAGGAAATGGATTTATAGAAAAATTTTAAAGCTCACTGTGATAGCACCTACTGTTAAAAAAACCAAAAAAAAGACCAAGAGAAAACATAGAGAAAAAAAGATTTACCCATCATACAAGAAACACAGTGTATTGTAATTAAGAAATAGTTAACTTCTGATTATAGTAGCATAAATTATAACATCTCTATTGTCTCACCCTTCACATGAGACTAAAAATAGAATGAAAGCTTTTAAAATGCCTCTCAGTTGCCCCATCTCTAAGTAAAAAATAAATAAATAAATAAATAAATAAATAAATATAATCTGACATCCCATGTCCTGGTCCTGCTATCAGCTGCTCCCAGGAGCAGTGAGAACTGAGGGCTGGGTCCCTCCTTGGTGCTGCTCCCCATCTGGAAGAACGCTGAGCTGGGGCTCTGCTCCAAGCTGAGGAAGGGGATGTCTGGTTTTCCTTCCCCTCTGCTCAGGGCAAAGGCCATGCTTGGCTGGTTGTGGGTTGCCCGAGGAGTGCTGGATCATGGGGGGAACAGGGTATGGCCCTGGGGATACTGCAGTGAACATGTGTGGAGAGAAACTGAGCACCAAAGCCTTTCCTGTGGTAACCTGGAAGCCCATCCCCCAAAAAGTCTGTTTTGCTTTTAGTAAACCTCATTTTTTCCTCAAAGGTGTATATGAACACAAAAGTGTGATCCCAGCCCTCCAAAAAATGTTACTTCTGGATGGAAAAGAATTTTTTCACTAGTTTTTAGGGTACACTGAACTGTGTGCTGAGCCCCATCCTTGCTATCAGGTGAGGCCGTGTGTGCTGAGCTCATACACAACTCCCAGGACACCTGCAGCCCTGTCCCCGTCAGCTGGCACTGGGGGACATCCCCTTCTCCCAGACAGCTCCTGTCTTTTGGGTTGTTTCTGCCTGTCTGTTAGCTGTCTTACAGCATGCTGTGTTGTCCCTGTGCAGGTGCAAGAAGAGCTGCCCCTGTTGTCACTTTTGGAAGTGCTGCTCCTGTTGCCACTTTGCAGCTTTCTTTCCCTGTGTGTGAAGCCCCAGGACATCTGAGGACATCTGCACAGACGTGTGTTGCAGCAGACCTCTCGTTAGGGGTAGAAATGAGCCAAGACACAGACTCTCATTTAACAGCATGAAAAGGGTCCCAGTTTATTCTCCTTCACAGCTTAGCCATCCTGACTGACTACAGCAAACTCCTGCTCTTGGCTTCTCTGACAGACTGACTGCTGGAGTATGACTGCAAGAACTTCCTTGCTGCCTCTGACTACAGGCTTTTACCTGGCTCCACTCTGACTGCAGGCTCCAACTCCACCAGACCCTTCTGATCTCACAACAGATCTGCAGCAGCAACTCTCTTCTTTGTTTTGTTCTTCTTTGTGTCTCTCTGGATTGTTCTGTCTTCCTCTGGGCTCCTCTAGGTCTTCTTCCTCTATGCTCTCCCTGACCAGTCAACCCACCCTTTTTATCACCCTTCTCTTTATTAGTCACAGCTGTGACCCATTCAGGGCAAGGCTGTTCTTCTTCTTTGGTAATTAGCACAGCTGTGACTTGCCAGGGGTGAAGTCCCTCGTAATCCCTTCTTCTTCACCTCCAGATGTGGCCTCTTTGGGGACTGGACCTGAACCGGGTCCGCTGTGACCCGCTCTTCACAGAAGCCATCAACCAAAGGATGCAGGTTCCCAACAGGCTGAAGGTGGCAGAGAGCTGCAGCCCTGGGGACAGGAAGACAGTGACAGAGGATGTCCCTGCGTCCTTTCGGATGCACATCCCTGAGAGGATTTCTCTGGCAGGTAAAGCCCTGGGTTGTCTTTAGGGGTGGGGCACAGAATCCTAGGGAGTGGAACCCCTTTATAACCCCCCACTTTTGTTTGCTTTGCTGGAGGAGAGGATGGGGGCAGATAATGCAGGCACTTCTCTTCAGGAATGTAGGGCAGGATGGTGGATGGCTTGGGAAGAGGTGGGCAAAGGTTACCAACAGAAGTCTGGAGGGGCTTTAATTCCAACAGGTGAGGAGCAAAATGTGGAGGCGTCTCCCTCCATGTCTCTTGCAGTTCCCTCTTGGCCTGTGGTAGGGTCCCTGCTTTGGGATGCAGGACGCTTGGCCTTGTCTTTGCCAAACAGCTCTGAAGCCTTGCTGTCCTGAAGCAGTGGCTCTGCCTCTCTGGGCTGTCCAAAAACCCCCAGGCATAGTGTTCCCCTGGCACTAAACACAGGCTTGACTCTCCACAGGGTGCATCTCTCTTCCCTCTGCTGAGGCCATTCCGGTTGGCTTAATTCTTCCCTCTCTCCTTTCTGTAGAGATGTCAGACACCAGTTTGAGGCCAGTGCTGTTGACCCAGCCAAGGAAGGTCCCCTCTGTTGTGGTGCACGTGTCCCCAGACCCCTCTGGGGACCTCCCTTTCCCGCCCTCAGCCAGCAGAGCCAGCGCCCAGCGACGCAAGCGATCGGTACCGGACGGGCAGGAGCGGGGTGCCTGGGGTGGGGAATGGGAGCAGCCCCAAATTTGGGGTTCTCCAGATAGCTCCTATCACCCCAGGCGAGGATTCATCTTCCAGGAGGTCCTAGGAGTGAGGGGGTAGGGATGGTGAGGGGTAGGGATGGTGGGATCTCTTTCTGACCCAGAACCAGTGCACACCTCTGTGCTGGCACCTCGATCCAGCCACATCTCCTGCTGCATTCTGTGGGCAGCAGGTAGGCTAAGGTAGGTGCAGTCCCACCACTGGCTGCTGCTGCTACTTTTTAAGTCCTTTTTCAGCATGTTTTTTCTTCTTGAAGTGTGAGGCAGAGCTGGTTCATCACAGCAGTGTAAAGGGTTCTGGGGTCAGAGCCAAAAGCAGATTTTAGCCTTGTGTGAGACTCTTTCAAAGAGAGGTCCCAGGCATGGGCAGGCAGAGACTTGATTTGGCTGCTGGAGTGCTTTAACCTCCCTGAAATTTGAGAGCCGATCCTGGACGGGTTCGGCTCGGGGTTTTTGATCTGGCTAGAGTTCAGACCAGCAGGCTCGTGCTGGGGACCCTCTGCCTGCTCTGAGCACGTCTCCCCACCTGCAGCAGCATCAGGCCACCAGGCTGGGGCTGCTCTGGAGCTCCCACTGCTGAGTGCTGTCCCCGTGCTGACGGGCCCCTGGCCCTGCAGCCCACACAGGGCACCGGGCTGGGCTCAGCTCTGTGCTAACGTGCTTGTGTTTGATTCCCACAGGGCCATCACAGCAGCAGGTCACGGAGGGACAGGACCCCGAGTGACAGTGCCCAGCTGGCCTTGCACAGCCCAGGACAGCGCCGTGAGGGGTGAGCACGGGCCCAGGGTCACCCAGGGCGGGTGGGGAGCAGCATCTCCCCTCCCTGGGCTCTTCTGAAGCTCTCTGGTGTGGGTGTCCTGGGAGGGGCATGGGGGATCCAAATCAGAGCAATGCAGTGCCTGGCAAGTCCTGCTCATCCGTGAGAGGAACGTGGTCTTTGGTGCCAGAGATGTTTGTGCTGGGCTACTTTGAAGGCAGCTGTGTTGTTCCCCAGGCCTCTGCTCGTGGCCTCGGGCTCCAGAGTCTCTGCAGTGGGGAAATTGTCTCTGAGCTAGTCCTGGAGCAGGAACTACTGTCCCACTTGAAGTCCAGAGCTGCCCTGGGTGGCAGGAGAGCAGCATGGCACACAGCCATGCTTGGCTTTGGAGGTATCAGGTGGCTGCCCCTGGGCCTGGGGGCTGCTGGAGGGGGTTCTCCCTCTCTGATGCCATCGGGGTGCCAGTGGCATTGCCCAGAGATGCTTGGAGCTGCTGAAGGGATGAGGGGCAGTGCCTAGTGCCAGGCTGTGCCCTGCAGTGCGAGACCAGGGAGTAACAGGCGTGATTCTGTGTGCACCCAGGCCGGACTCGTGTCCCCTGCCTGCTCCCCGAGCCCCACTCCCCCTCCTCACGGAGGCAGGCAGGATCTACTCCATGCAGAACATCTTCCAGACCATGTACCTCCTGGGCCAGGTGCTCTTCCACCGCGTCCAGGACTCTCTGCGAGACGCGGCGCCGTCCAGGTGACCTGTCCCGAGCCAGCTCTGTCACTCTGCAAGGGCTGGGCTGTGCCTTGCTGGGGCATGAGCCAGGCACGAGCTCTGTAAGCTCTGGGCTGCAGGATGGTCCTGCATGGCTGCCTTGGACTGCCTTTCTCGCCTGTCCTGTGTGCCAGCTCTGCGTGCCAGGCCCTGGTGCACCTCACTAACCCAGCCAGGCTTGAGTCTGCTGCTCAGCCTAACACCAGTCCCCTGGGCAGCCTGAGTGGCCCAGCGCTGCTGTGGCATTGCTGGGGGGTCGCTGCTAAGCAAGGACTAATTTTTCTGTGTTCTTTCGCGGCTTGTTGGAGAGGGGTGCGTGAAGGGGATCAAAATCCAGAGCAGATGGCCTGACCCAGGTGCTGTCCCTGAGACAGCCTCTCCTGCAGGCTCCCAGCACCTCTGGCTGCGTCTTGGTCACTCTTAATGAGCCTTTCCATGAAGTGGCTGCACTCATCCCACAGCCAGTGCCCCTGGCCGGGGTGTGCTGTCCCTCTGTGCTCCCTGGAGGAGCTGTGCAGTGGCCTCAGTCCCTCCAGATGTGCTGGAGGAACCATCTCCACACCCTTATCTGTGCCACTGCAGTAAATTCTCTTTGCTCAAAGACATCCTTGCAGCCTTAAGGTGTCCCCACTGCTCTAAGGCTGCTGAGCACCTGGAGGAACATCTAAATGCTCCTCATTCACCTTGAGCAAAGGCTCCAGGCTGAAAGGGAGGAGAACCAGCATCCATCACCACATCCATCATCGGTGGCACATCCTGCTTCCCTCCCCAGCTGCCTGCTGCTTGCCGAGGATCCAAAGTGATGTCTCTGCTCTTAAAAACTGGAGGCTGAGGCCGTCTTCAAACATAATTTTCATTTCTTAATGACCAAGAGATCTAGTTAGTGGCTACTAAAGACCTTCTCCCTCCTCCCTCCAGCAGTGGAGGACATTCAGGCCATGGCAGCCTGCAGAGCTGCTGTGATGCAGTGGGGTGACTGGGGCTTCTCCCAGGCCTTGATTCTCCTTTTGAAACCAGCCACCCTCAAACACCTCTTTTAGTACTTCACATCCCTTCAGATGCAGACGTCCCTTCCATATGACAGCTTTGTACCCCTGTGCAACAATAAAAAAGCCAAAAAGACTGTGCTGACTTGTTTGTCCTGAAATTTTAGTGAAGTCTGGTCTCAGACAGAGCCTGGAATATCTGGCTGACAGTGACCTCTTGAAGGGTATGAGTCACCAGAAGGCAATTTCTAGTCTCTACTTTAAAGGGTGGCTGCCTGTATCAACTGGGATTTTGAGTGAAAAGCTGCAGGATGTGTCCTTTTTTCATGGTTCTCTACTGGGGAAAATTGCATTTTCTTTCTGTTGTGACTGTCATTTTACACTGCAGCTACATTTTGTGGAGTTATTATCTCACAAATGGAGTTTCAGACAGGGATTCAGTGAATCTCCACAAGCTCTTATGGCTTGTCTTCAGCGAGATCAGCATGTTGCAAACAGGGATAAACACCCTCTCCTCCCCAGGGTCTCCAAGGAGGGGGGTTAGGAGCTTGTTAACCCCTAGGGGATCAGCGAGTGCCTGTGTGAGTTATTGGTGTGAACAGGAGAGTTTTGGTTGTAGAATAACTGACTTTGGGTAGCCTGTGGTGACAGGAATTTGTATTTTTCTCACTGTGGATCTACTTTATTTTGTGACTCAGTGGTGTGGACCCTGCAGTGAGGCTGTGCCTCCAGGCACTGCCCTGGACATCAGTGGTCTGTTGCTGCCTCTGCCAGTGCAGCAGCTCATTCCACTGGGGGCCCCTGCGTTTCCAGGGAGGCAAGAAAGTGGTGAACATTTGGGTTGCTTATGTTTCAAATTGCAGGTAAAATTTGCTACAAGAGCAAAAAAAAAAAAGATAGCTCCCTCCAGCTGATGGTGTAAAGGGGATCACCCCTCCATTTCAGCATTGTCCTGTGACACCTGCTTACCTGGCTGCCTCTAATCCAGCCCTCAGTGAATTCCTGGCACTACAGATGCTTAGTACATATGTCTTCTCTCTGTTGCACCTCAAAAGCAACACAAGCACGTGTTTCCTGTCTTGGCATGTGCTGTCTGTCTGTCTGTCCTGCTCCCTTTGGGTGCCTGCTGCAGGGTACCATGTGCATGCTGGGGGTTAAGGAGAGATGAGTGGATGCTCTGCGGGTGCTGTTTGCTTTCTGCTGGTGCAGCACGGCCTGGGGACGCACTCCCTGCATGGCTCAGCTCCCCGTGGCAGCGCTGCATTTCTGGGGGGTCAGCTGCACCCCACGAGCAGTTCTGGCCCACCTGCATCTCTGCTTTCCTTTCCCAGCTCCCAGGAGCCCATCCCGGCTGCAGAGAGCGCCTTGGAGGAGGCCGGGGTGACGGAGGTGGCAGCAATGAGAAGGCAGGTGAGACGGGGGTGAGGTGTCACCAGATGACACAAGGAAAAACGACGCACCACAGCCTTGGTCATGATGAAGAGACTCATTTATTTCCTCTGACTCCAATCTTTTATAGTTCTCAAAAGGTGCCAGTGGATTGGAGGGTGAACGTGCCACCTCTCCAAGGACACTGGACAAACTACCTGTGCATCAAATTTCTCCGCCTCTATGAAAGAATGCAAAACAATAGGTTGTTTACAGAAAGTTGTGTGGGAAAGTTCTCTACAAGAATGTAAACTCAGAAGGCTTTAGAAAACTCTTGATAACCAGGGCGACAGTGAGGGGCTCCAAATGTTTGCTGGGAAAACCACAGGGGATGGGCGAGGAGGCTGCAGGGGGCAGTTGCTCAGTCCTGGTGGGCTGGTGCTGGCAGACTGGTCCTGCCTTAAGGAGAGGATTTACCTGTGTGCTGATCCATCGAGCTCCTGCCCCGAGGGGCTGCAGGACCCAGCCAGACCCCTCTGGTGGCAGTGAGAGGGGCTCAGATGCTCTCTGGTGGGAAGAATCTTTCCCTGAAGCATCTGCTGCAGAGCTGAGGTGCTGCTGCCACTCCTCCCACGCAAAGGTAGCAGCTGCTTTAGACAAGGAGGGCCTGAAGGAGCAGCAGCTCCCGTCTGTGCATCCCTTGCTGTCCCGTGCCTCTGGGGTGCTGACAGTGCCCCACTGCTTCCCTTGCAGCTGGCCAGGATCTCGGGGAGGCTGCGTGTGCTGGAGGAGCAGTGCCACGCCTGGAGACAGAAGGAGGCCCTGGTGTACTCCGTGATGATCTCTGCCTGCCTCATCAACACGTGGCTCTGGCTCAGGAGATGACGGCCTGTGCCCAACCTCCCCTGCTCACCCTGGCAGGGACAGGAGCATTTCTCGTGTACTTGCCAGCAGTGAAACTTTTTTCTTGGCTAGGACTGCTTTTTGCACTGTGGGCCCTCAGGAATCTGTGTCCTCCAGGCCTTGGTGGCAGTGAAGGTGTGAGAAGCTGCTGTCAAGAGCTGAGGTCTCCTAAGAGCTGGGTGGCTGGCACAGGAGGTGTCTGTTCTGTGCAGCTGCCCTCAGGCTGCCAGAGGAGATGCAAACCTGAGGAGCTGGGTGTGTGTGGGTGTGGGCTCCTGTTACAGTCACAGCCTCTGCTGGGCCTGGTCCCCTGGCCACGTCCCACCTTGGAGATCTCAACTCTGACCCCACAAAAGTTCTCAGCCAGCTGCTGTGGTCTGTTCCTCACCTTCTGTAGAGTGACTGGGTGTTTCTAAACTTCTGCTGGGTTTTCTTTTCTTCCTTGTGCAGCTGCTGTTTGCTGGGCCTCCTGTGCCAGAGCCCCTCTTCCAGGAGTGGAGCTGGAGGGGCCAGGAGCTCCCATCCCTGCAGCCACAGCTGGTTTGCAGATGTTCAGATCCAAAGTGACTGCAAGAGCCTTGCTGACGTCTGGCCTTATCCAGGGGCTTGGCTCTTTCCCAGAGAGGTTTACGTGGGAAACCTCCCCATGGTGACTCTCTGGATTATAAAACCTCACATGAACAGTGATAGCACCGAACAGGTCATGGAAAATAGATATTTGTTAGGCTCCCCGTGGCAGAGGGGAGTTGGAGGAGTGTCTCTCCCAGGTCTTGCTGCCAAGCTGCAACTTCAGTGATGATGCAAGAACATGGGTGAGGGAAATTCCTCACCCAGATGCTCTTTAGCTGTGAACAAGCTCAGTTTAACAGTTTTTTTCTGTTTGTTTCCTTCTCCAGAGTTTAGTAACACTTGATTCTGAGGTGACTTTGAGATGTTTTTGGTGGTTCATCCAGCACATCTGCTAGAGTTGTGCATGCAGGCCCTGGGGGCAGGTTTTGGCAAGGCTTAACAGGACCTCTCTGTGTCACCTATACCTAATTATAGCTGGATCTGCATGTCATCCAGATGTCCCAATAGCTTATTTACAGACATCAGTGCTCGGGTGTTTTCTGCTTGACACCGCATCAAGCGTCCGTGACTGGAAATCTGGCAGCTGCACAGTGACTAATAAATAACTGTCCCAAAGTAAT
This sequence comes from Vidua chalybeata, assembly GCF_026979565.1. Taxonomy (NCBI): domain Eukaryota; kingdom Metazoa; phylum Chordata; class Aves; order Passeriformes; family Viduidae; genus Vidua; species Vidua chalybeata. Next base: position 1,320,935 of record NC_071543.1, read on the forward strand.
TGCAGGCCTGAACCTGAGGCTGATTGCTGAGCTGAGGAGAGTGCTGGGATTTACTGCAGACCGGAGCCAGGGTGGTGTGCTGGGCTCGCTGTGCTGTGCTGGCTGCATGTGCAGGATGGGTGGCTCCTGTGGCTTGTGGTCAGGGCTGTGGTCAGGGTCACCAGAGCACCTTGCACACCTGTTATGTATAAGGGGGTGTGAGTCGGGCCAGGAAATGAGGTAAATTGTCTCTTTTCTCTCCTTTGAGAGGTGTTAATGTGTTTTGGAAGAAGCTGGTGTTTGGGGTTTATTTTAGGGTGAGAAGGGATGACTTTGGGAAGGCACACCACCTTCAAATTGTGGCTTGAAGGTGTTTGGAGGAGAGGTGGTCCAAGTGGACCTCATGGTTCTCATGGGCTGGTTGTGGGAGATACGACTTCTATGTAAGGCATAAATGCTGGTGTAAATCTGGGAACACTGACCTCAAAATGCATATTTTAATAAACTCTGTGTGTTCTGGACATGTTTCTTCTCTGTGGAGTCTGATCCTGATGTCCCAGTAAGTGGGAACAGGTGAGGTTTATTCCCTTGGCAGCAGGACTGTGACTGCTCGTGAGTGTCTCAGCCCCAGCTGCCCTGGCTGAGGGAGAACCTTGAGTAGAAAAGCTTCTGGTTAATGCTGTCCCTGTTGGAGTGTGATGCTTTTATTTCCTTTTTTCTCTTCCTTGCCTCCTCCTGCTGGCTGCTTTGTCCCAAGGCAGCAGATGTGGCAGGGCTGGGTGTCCCCAAGGGCCACTGCCACGACGACGTGCACGGCAAATAAAGTGTTTGGTGCACAGTGATGCTCGAGGGAGCAGCTCCTGGAGTTCCCGTGTTCCTTTTGGAGGCAGCTGCAGGCAGGAAGCAAAAGGAGAGTTGGAAGGGGGGGCACGTTGCTGCCAGTGCTCCTGGTGCGCTGTCACCTGGAGTCTGTGATGTGGGGACAAGAGCAGGGTGACATCCTGTGCTGCTGGGTGCTCGCCCAGGAGCCACAGCCCCAGCCAAGGCTGAGAAATTCTGTTTGTTCCTTTGGACTCCCTGCTGCGTGGGTGCTCAGTGAGATCAGAACAAGTGGAATTTAAAGCTTTGAAGGGGAAAGTAAAAGGTAAACCTTTGATAGCAAAGATAAAAGAGACTCCCGGTGCTTTCAGATCAGCCCTGCACAAGGTGCAGGACTCCGTGTGCCTGCTGGGGATGGATCCAGCCTCAGCCACTGCAAATGGTTACATCCTGGAGGGAGAGGAGAAAAACTGACCTCTTCCTTATTGCCTTGGGGATGCAGATTTTTTGCTAACTCGGCATTAGAATGACTTCTTGAGCAAAATAAGAGGGCAGAAATTGATGAAAGGTGCATTTCATGATCACCTTCAAACTCTGCAGCTCTCTTTGATGGGACTCCAGAGCAGCACTTTTGGTCCTCTGCTCTGCCAGCAGAAGAGGTAAGTGGATGTGAGGGTGTTAAAATACGTCTACTTTTTCCAATTTTCCATCCTAGCTGTAGCTGTGGCACAGCCTCTGAAGCAGGAAATAATCACCATCTTTGCTCTTCCCCAGGGCAGGGGCTGGGAGGGGAGCGGGAGCAGAGCCCTGGGAGCAGTCCAGGTGCATTCCCTGCTGTGGCAGGACCTGAGCCCCGCTGGGGCTGCTGGCTGTGCCTGTCCCTGCGTGCACAGTGACCCTTCACCGAGGGCACTCGGCTCACTGCACACACGGCAGCTCTGCACGGCTGTGATCTCCAGCTGGGCATTGTCTGGGGCCCCTCCAGCCCGCGAGGAGGTGACGGGTGCGGGGAGAAGAACACGTGCATAGGGAAACGGAGCATCCCCGAGCAACACATCTCCCTCCTCCCCCTTCATCCCCAGACAGAACGCTGGCTGCTGCCAGCTCCTCTGAGCGCGCCTTGCCGCTCAGGGCACCGGGGCCGCTCAGGGCCGGCCGTGCGGGGCGGTGACGGACACGGTGCGCGCTGTCCCCGCTGCCACCGCCGCGCCTCTGCTTCTGCCCCGCTCCGCGTTTGAAAAGCCGGAGCGCTCCGGAGGCAGCCCGGGAAGCTCCTGGGGCAGGGGTGCTCCCCTGCCGGCCCTGCCAGCCCGCCCGAGGCAGCGCTCCAGGCTTCGGGGGACGCCGGGCTCGTAAGTGGACGCTGGTGGCTACTCCGGTGGCACCAGGGAGGTGTGGAAAGGAGGGGCAGGCAGGGCAAGGCAGGAGTGGGGTGGGAAAGGAAAGGAAAGGAAGGGAAAGGAAAAGGAAAGGGAAAGGAAAGGGAAAGGACAAGGGAAAGGACAAGGGAAAGGACAAGGGAAAGGAAAGGAAAGGAAAGGAAAGGAAAGGAAAGGAAAGGAAAGGAAAAGGAAAGGAAAGGAAAGGAAAGGAAAAGGAAAGGAAAGGAAAGGAAAGGAAAGGAAAGGAAAGGAAAGGAAAGGCAAAGGAAAGGACAAGGCAAAGGAAAGGACAAGGCAAAGGAAAGGACAAGGCAAAGGACAGAGAAGCAACCCAAAGCAAGGCAAAGGAGGAGGAGGCAATCAAGGCAAGGCAAGGGAGGGGTAGGAAGGACAAGGCAAGTAAAGACAAGGCAAGGGAGGGGAAAGCAAGCAGAGTAAAGGAGGGGTTGGACTGAGAAAGGCAAGGCAAGGGAGGGGCAGGCAGGGCAGGGAAAGGCAGGGAAAAGGAGGAGTGCACAAGGCAAGGAATGGGAAGGGGAGGGGCAGGCAAGGCCAGGCAACAGAAGGCAAAGAGAGCAGGAAAGGCAAAGGAGAGGTAGGCAAAACCAGGGAAGAGAAGGAAAAAGAGGTGTTCCTCTGGCAATGAATGAGGAGCCTGAACGATGAGGAGAGCATCTTTCACGGCTCCAGGCAGCTGTGGGATCTCTTGGAGAGAACAAAATGCCCTGCAGGGCTCCTCCTGGAAAACATGGTGTGGATCCATGGTGTTGGACCCTCTCTTCCCACGCTGTGCTGGATCCCTGTGTTCAAACCGTGTCATGTGTCCTGCATGTGTTTTCTTGTGGCTGTCCTGTGCTTTTTGCAGGTCCCTGGCGCAGGGTGTGTGCCCCTGGTCCCCTCACCCCGAGGATGCCAGCCAAGAGCAATGGTGTGCACAGCTCCCCAGGCAACCACGAGCCCGGGGGTGACACGGAGGGGACAGGGCTCAGCACCAGGTCAGGCTGCTCCCTGCTTTGCTTGAGGGAGGCCCTGCTGGGGCAGGGCAGGGAAAGGCCTGGCATGGGCAGGGCTGTGGTGCCCAGTCTCTGCTGCCAGCTTCCTCCAGTGTGCCTGGCAGTGGCAGTGCCATGGTGGCACAGAGTGGATGTGATCCCCCTTTTTCCCCACTGCAGGACCAGTTCAACCCAGGATGGCACCAGCTCAGAGCTGCAGAGAGGAGCCAGCCTGCACGGGGGGGAGCAGAGAGCTGACCACGCTTTCCGAGGCCAGGGAGCCTTGGCCAGGTACTTGTGTGTGCCCCTGGCATGGCGTGAGCCCTTTGTGCCTGGCCTTAGCACTGGGGCCTTCTGTGGGGTGAGGATCCCCTTCTGCTGGATGGAATTCATGGGATGCGGGGATGAGCATCTGTAAATGCTGCTCTTTGTGCCTCAGTGCCCGTGCAGAGGGTTTTGGTAGGGGATGGCTTCACCCCCACTGGGCTCAGAGGCTCCTTTCCCTGCAGGCAGCCTCCCTGTGCCTCAGTGACCCACAGATTCCTCCTATTCCTGTGGGAGGGACAGCAGGACTGGGGTAGAACTTGTGGAACTCTGTCAGGGTGGTTTCTATTGCTTGTGTAGTTTTGGTCCCACTAAAAAGGTAAAAAAGAAAGCTTGAGAGGGAGCTGCAAGAGTTTTCTTCCCAGCTGCAGCTCCCCTGATGACTGTGAGGCTGTTGCTTTGCCCTTGCTCCGTTCAGAACTCTGGCTGTGCCTGTCTCCCCTGTCCAGGATGGTCCGGCTGGTGCTGGTGCTCAGGGACTGGGCCAACAAGAGCCTGCACGAGGAGCAGCAGAGGCCAGACCCCTTCCTGGAGCGTTTTCAAGGCCCCGAGCTCCTGACAGTGGCTGCAGGCGCTGGCGACGAGCTTGAGGATGAGGAGACTGAGAAGTTAAACAAAAAGTAGGGTCCCTTTCCTGTGGCCCCAGCCGTCCTCGGCTGGGGATCAGCTGTGCGTGGAGCTCGGGGGCTCCCAGTGGGGATGGGAAAGAAGGAAGAGGGGTGGAGTGGTGGGAAGGGTCCCTCCTGCCCTCTCCAGCCCCTCTCTTGGCAGCCAGCCTGGCTCTGCTGGGCTGTTTTGCTGACACACAGGACCTGGGGACTGTCCCTGTGGAAAAGACCCTCAGCCATGGGGTCTTCTCCCTCCTGGTCCACGCCCTGGTGGGAAACACATCAGACCTCCCCAGTTTCATACCAGTCCCACGCCGGGGTTGTTTCTGGAGCCAGCCCCAGGTCTGTAATAAGATGCAGCTGGAGCTTGTGCATATGAGGGGCTGGACACAAGCCGAGGGATGCAGGACTCCACACAGCAATCGCTGCATCCCACCCAGGAGCCACAAAACTGGGATTTGCCACTCTCATTCATCACCTACAGGATGAAGGGAGTGTGTTTGCTGCCTGTGCCCCCACAAAGAGCAGCTTTCTGAAAAGGCTCTTTCAAATCCAGCCCTTTCATCTCCTCAGCTCACACTCCTGGTGAGAAGCAATAACCTGGCTTTTCTTTTGCTGGCTAATTAGAGGGCAAAGCTCACAGACTACTCTGGACCCTACCATGATACATGGTAATTAAAACACCAAGAAATAATTGTTTTCTGTCGGAGAAGAATAATCTGAGCTTTGCATCTGGGTCTTTGCTAGTAATGGAAGAAAATGCTGTTCTGTCCTGTGAGGTTGAGGGGAGCTTGTTCACGACTAGAAGGAACTGAAGCGTGCTGTGAAAGGGCTGCTCGGTGCCAGTGGGTTCTGGGGATACAGTGGGAACTTCTGGGGTTTTCTAGGGCCTCAGCTCCACAGGTAAGAAGAGCCTCAAGTCTGGTAATCCCACACGTGAGCTGCTGCTCAAGGCTCCATGGCTCCAAAGCCTTTGGGAAGAGGCAGATGATTATTCCCTCTTCCTGGGTTATCAGAGCCCTGTTTTTCCAGCCCTGGCCCTGCTGTCAGTGTTACATCAGTGATTCTGGCCCCCTGTCACGGCAGCACTGGTGATTTAAAGCTGGAATTACCAACATCATTAACAGCATTACTGAGGTTGTCGATGGTTGTGGGTGCTGGCTGCAGGGGAGTCAGAGCTTCCCCTGTGGCACTGCTGTATGTCCTAGGGAGCAGAGTCCCTTTCTCAAAAAACAAACGTTCAAGCTGCACTTTCTGGTTAAAAATAAGCCCTTTTAATGGCAGGCTGGATCACCACTTGTCTGTGGGTGCACAGAGGGTGAACATGAGGGACTGGGGCTGGCTTTGAGCCGAGTGCCAGTCCCCAGACTCTGGGCACTGCCTGTACTCCAGGGAAAGGAGACTTCCAAGCAGGGCTTCTGCCTTTGAAGCTGCCAGAAGTAATGGGGTGGACATGGGGAATCTGTTGGCAAGTGGGTTGTTTGTTTTTTTTTTTTTTTTTTTCTATCACTGGAGGGAGTTTTGTATGTTCAAAAGCTGGGAGGGAGGGAAGGAGGGAGAGAATGTTTTCCCCACCAGGCTGCTATAAGCCTATCAGCCAGCCACGGAGTTTCTCTTCCCCAGCTTCTCCAGTGAATCTGGCAACTGGAGCACACACTTCTTATCTCAGAGTCCCAAGGCGAGCAGGATCAAACACTTGGGAGCAGTTCAAAGGCTGGAGCCCGGGCTGTGCAGACTGCAGGAGGCACAGGAGGTGCCAGCTGCCCCGGGGCCACTGCTCTGGGGCTTGGGCAGCCCCTCCTGGTGCTGCCGCTGATCTGCAGCACGCTCTCCTTCCTGCTTCAATTACTCTTCTCTTCAGATCTGCCTGGCACCGGTCCCTTCCTCGCCTGGGAGGAGCAATGTCGTGAACATCACGAGAACTTTTCTGATCCCCCTTTTCCAACATCTGTTCCTGACTCTGCCACTGGGGCGCTGCGTCACGTGGGCCACCTGCTTTGCCTTACCATCCCTCAGTTTCCTCTTCTGCTGCATTCTCGGCTCAGTTTTAGGGATAAAGGAACTTGAACAGTGCTGGGATTTGGCACTGCTGGGATTGGTCTTGGCTGACAGGCTGGCACCCAAGCTGCAGCTCTGCTGGAGGCACTGTGGTGCAAGGGATGAAGGACGCGGCTCACGTGGTTTGTTCCAACCCTGGTTTCCACATACACTGCCAGCTCTGGCTCTTCTCTCTGCTTCCAGGAGGAAATGGCTCTTCTTTGTGCTGGACCCTGCAGGGGACTGGTATTACCACTGGCTGGCTGTGATTGCAGTTCCTGTCCTCTATAACTGGTGCCTGCTCGTAGCCAGGTGAGCTGGGAGGTTGTAGGGGTCCTGCCTCCTCTGACCCTCCTGATCACCTGGTTCTTGTGGCTCAACCAGCATCAATCTGACACTGGTGGTGCTGGGGCTGGGGGGCATGAAATGAAAGAGACCCTCCCCCATCACTGCGAATTCTGGCCCACCGGGAAAGGGCCATGGTTTCAGGGTCCTTTGGAAGGTGGTGTCACGATGTTGCTTTACCTCCATCAAGGGAGGGCAGATTTTTCAGAGCAGGGAGTTTAAGTTCCTAGAAGAGGAGCGCCCCGTGGCCAAGCTCTGTTGCAGAGTTGGGCGCCTCAGGATCAGCCTGCATTCAGCAGTAATAGTTAGAGAAGATGTGGGGATTTCTGGTCTCACACCCCGTTTGATGACCTTCCTCCAGGGCTTGCTTCACTGACCTGCAAAAGACCTATTTTGTGCTGTGGCTGGTGTTAGATTACATCTCAGATGCCCTCTACCTCGGGGACACAGTGATCCGCCTGCACACAGGTGAGCAGGAGCAGCATCCTGGCTTTCCTTTAATCCCTTACCAGTGGAGATGGGCTGCAAGGGACAGGCCTAATCCACAGTTCCATTAGAAGGAGGGGTTTGCCTACCTTGGCGTTCACCAGTATGAAGCAGTCTCTAGAGAAAGAACCTAATTAGGAGATCTGAGAAATGAAGCAAGTTTCAATATGAAAGATTAATCATCCCAGCTTTCAACTTCACCTTTGAATAATTGTACAAAATTACCTGCATTACTATTAGTATTCGGGCATAGTTGAAGGTCTGTATCTCTGATTTTGCATCAGTTCAGCTAATGAATTATCTGCATGGAAAAATGGTAGAATTTAATGTTCTCGGAAGGCAGCGCTTGGCCGTACGTTTTCTGTCAGTACTGCAATAATTCATGATCTGGAGGATGGAAACCTTTGGGTTCCTTTTTCTTCATGGCAACAGACGAAATCCCTGAGTTATATCTTTGGGTGGCTTTTGCCAGATGAAGGCTTTGAGCCTTCATAACAAACTGAGTAGGGCAGGAACTGGTAATATTTGGGTGACCCTGTGCATTTATGCACACAAATCCATAGCATACCACAGGCTATTGCTCAGGCACTCACAAAACCTGCAGAAAAGTCAGACTTTAACCAAGATAATTCTGTAATTTGCTTCTCTTTAGGATTCTTGGAACAGGGCCTCCTGGTTAAGGACCTGAAGAAGTTACGGCGTAACTACATCCACACGCTCCAGTTCAAGCTGGATGTTCTCTCCACCCTGCCCACAGACCTGGCCTATTTTTGGGTGGGACTGCACTGCCCTGAGCTGCGTTTCAACAGGCTGCTGCGCTTCTCCCGCATGTTTGAGTTCTTTGACAGGACTGAGACCAGAACCAGCCACCCCAACATCTTCCGCATCAGCAACTTGGTTCTTTACATCCTGGTCATCATCCACTGGAACGCCTGCATTTATTATGCCATCTCCAAGGCCATAGGCTTCGGGGAGGACAGCTGGGTCTATCCCAATGTCACAGACCCTGAGTACGGGTATCTGACCCGGGAGTACGTCTACTGTCTTTACTGGTCTACGCTGACTCTGACCACCATTGGGGAGACCCCTCCGCCCGTGCGGGATGAAGAGTACCTCTTCGTGATCTTTGACTTCCTCATCGGCGTCCTCATCTTCGCCACCATCGTGGGGAACGTGGGGTCCATGATATCCAACATGAACGCCACCAGGGCGGAGTTCCAGGCCAAAATCGACGCCGTCAAACACTACATGCAGTTCCGCAAGGTGAGCAAAGACTTGGAAACCAAAGTCATCAAGTGGTTCGACTACCTGTGGACCAACAAGAAGGCAGTAGACGAACGGGAGGTCCTCAAGAACCTCCCTGATAAGTTAAGGGCAGAGATTGCCATCAACGTGCACCTGGAGACACTGAAGAAGGTGAGGATTTTCCAGAATTGCGAGGCAGGGCTGCTGGTGGAGCTGGTGCTGAAGCTTCGCCCTCAGGTGTTCAGCCCGGGGGATTACGTGTGCCGCAAAGGGGACATCGGGAAGGAGATGTACATCATCAAGGAGGGCAAGCTGGCCGTGGTGGCGGATGACGGGATGACACAGTATGCTTTGCTCACTGCAGGGGGCTGCTTTGGTGAGATCAGCATCCTCAACATCAAAGGGAGCAAAATGGGCAACAGGCGCACAGCCAACATCCGCAGCCTGGGCTACTCTGATCTCTTCTGCCTGTCTAAGGAAGATCTCATGGAGGCAGTCACAGAGTATCCCGATGCCAAAAGGATCTTGGAGGAGCGCGGCCGGGAGATCCTAATCAAGGAAGGGCTGCTGGATGAGTCAGCTGCAGAGGAAAGCACAGAAGGGAAGAGCATGGAGGAGAGGCTGGACAGGGTGGCCTCGAACCTGGACGTGCTGCACACCCGCTTTGGCCAGCTCCTGACTGAGTACAGTGATGCCCAGATGAAGCTCAAGCGGCGCATCACTGCTCTGGAGTCCAAGATGAGGCAGGAGGAACTGGAGGATTTCTTCTCTGATAGCTCAGACAGTCTGTTTGAGGATGAGGAGAAAGCTTCACCTGGTGGGATGCAGTGAGGGGGAACAGAGTCAGCCGGATGATGTCTGACCTGGTGCTGAGGCAGTGTTGGCTGTTTCACAAGGCAGACCCTGTGGCTGCCTTGCCAGGGCCTCTTCTCAGGTCCTTAGCACTGCTGCTGGCACTGCCTTCATGGCAGCCCCTGAGGTGGCTCCAAATCAGGGGATTGTCTCGGCTCCTCCTCTGACCTGTCACTTTTTCATTGCCTTTTGGGTTCAGCCTTTCTAACTCGCTTCAGGTAATCAGTCCTCAGTGAGTGTCTGCAAACACTGCCAACCCAGTCTGCACCCAGAAACTCTTTACCCACAAGATCCCCAAACTCAGCTAAGACAGACCAAACTGTGCCTCTGACATCTGTAGATGGGCAGGCCTGCCTGGGTCACTGTCACTGTCCTGCTCACCACCCTTGCTGAGGCTGGGCACGGAGCTGGCAGGGCCTGCAGCCGCTGCCTCCTGCCAGCCTCTCTCTCCTGCTGTTTGGTGCTGTCAGGGGGCACCTGGTGCAGGTGGCTTGGTGCCCTGAGCACTGCACCTTCCTGGGGACAGCGTTCCCAAGCCCTCCTGCTGTGGAAGCAGTGTGCTTGCCATTTGGGCTGTGGATGCCTTGGATGACGAGTGCAATGCAGAGGTGCAGTGCTTCGAGCAGGAGTCCGACGGAGAGCGTCTCTCTCCTCTCTCTAATGGCAGCCAGATGTGCCAGGACGGGTTTGACTGAAAGACATGTTTTTAAGGAACAAAGCCATGGTGGGAGCCAACTGTGCCCATATTTGCTTGGCTGTGGGTAGCTCAGAGGGAGTGCAGAACACATTTATTTTCTTAGGCAGGGGGTTTTCTTGTACTCGGTGGGAGTTTTGGGGCTTTGCAGGCTGCAGAGGCCCCCGCCTTCCAGAGGAGAGATGAGTGGCAGAGCCACAGGGACACGTGTGAGGGTGGAAACGTGGCACCACTGCAAGAGCCAGCAAAGCACTGCCAGGCTCTGCTGCAGCCGTGGGGGCTCCATGGTGTGAGTGTGGAGCGGGGGACAGTGCAGGAACAGCGCCCAAACCCCTGCAAGCAGCAGCAGCACCAGTGCAAGCAGCAGTGTCACCCATGCCTCAGGGCACAGGGCAGGTGCTGGGACTGGAGGATGACACCTCACTTCTTGGGTCTGGGCCTGTGCACCCGTGGGGTGGGCTTGGGCTGGTTTCCAAGCACGGAAATATTTGGGGAGAAGGGAATTCATGTTCTGGGTCAAACTGAGCCAAGAGTTTGGCTGAAATGATGGGAGGACACACAGGGAAATATCAATCCAGAAGGGTCCACAGTGGAAAACTGAGGGTATTTCCTTTGTTCTTTCTTTCCCTCCAATCCAAAACTGCCTCTCTGCATTTCATAGGAACATTTTCCATTTAAAAATAATCGCCTTGCTTTTTGGGATTGTGGGAGTAGGAATGGTTACATTATCAAAATTAGAAATTGGGGTAAGAATAAAAGTTTTTCATCATTAAACTGTAGCTCTTCTGTTTTCCTTTTATGATCAAGATGCTCTTGGCTGAAGTCAGCGTGGTTGCAGTTCTGCTACTCCTTATACTGCCACGAGCCGCAGCTCCTAGATTCCCCCTTTCCTGGGAGCATTGGTCATGGATTTGCAGCTGGCTCTTTGCAGAGCCTGCCCTGAAGAACCGCCCTTTACCCCGCACCGCCCCTTCTCCTCCTGCACCTCCCGTTCTCCTCCCGCACCTCCCGTTCTCCTCCTGCACCTCCCGTTCTCCCCGCACCGCCCGTTCCCTCCCGCACCTCCCGTTCTCCTCCTGCACCTCCCGTTCCCTCCCGCACCTCCCGTTCTCCTCCTGCACCTCCCGTTCTCCTCCCGCACCTCCCGTTCTCCTCCTGCACCTCCCGTTCTCCTCCCGCACCTCCCGTTCTCCTCCTGCACCTCCCGTTCCCTCCTGCACCTCCCGTTCTCCCTCCCGCACCTCCCGTTCTCCCTCCCGCACCGCCCATTCTTCTCCTGCACCTCCCGTTCCCTCCTGCACCTCCCGTTCTCCCTCCCGCACCTCCCGTTCTCCTCCTGCACCTCCCGTTCTCCCTGCACCTCTCGTTCTCCCCCCCCGCACTGCCCGTTCCCCGTTCCCGTTTCCCGTTCCTGTTCCCCATTCCCCGTTTCTGTTCCCCATCCCCCGTTCCCCGTTCCCGTTCCCCGTTCCCCGTTCCCGTTCCCCGTTCCCCGTTCCCGTTCCCCGTTCCCCGTTCCCGTTCCCCGTTCCCGTTCCCCGTTCCCGTTCCCCGTTCCCGTTCTCGTTCCCCGTTCCCGTTCCCGTTCTCCGTTCCCCGTTCCCGTTCCCGTTCCCCGTTCCCCGTTCCCGTTCCCCGTTCCCCGTTCCCCGTTCCCGTTCCCGTTCCCGTTCCCCGTTCTCGTTCCCCGTTCCCGTTCTCGTTCCCCGTTCCCGTTCCCGTTCCCCGTTCCCCGTTCCCGTTCCCGTTCCCCGTTCCCCGTTCCCGTTCCCCGTTCCCCGTTCCCCGTTCCCGTTCCCGTTCCCCGTTCCCCGTTCCCCGTTCCCGTTCCCGTTCCCCGTTCCCGTTCCCCGTTCCCGTTCCCGTTCCCCGTTCCCCGTTCCCCGTTCCCGTTCCCGTTCCCCGTTCCCGTTCCCCGTTCCCCGTTCCCGTTCCCCGTTCCCGTTCCCGTTCCCCGTTCCCCGTTCCCGTTCCCGTTCCCCAGCCCGGCGCTGCGGGGCGGCTGCGGGTGCTGCGGGCGGGCGGCAGAGGGCGCTGTGGGCCGCGGAACCGCCGCGCCCGCGCGGGACCCTCCGGGCCGGAGCCTCCGTGAGAGAGAGGGGACCCCAAAGAGAGAGGGGACCCCAAAGAGAGAGAGGGGACCCCAATGAGAGAGAGGACCCCAATGAGAGAGGGGACCCCAGTGAGAGAGAGGGGACCCCAGTGAGAGAGGGGACCCCAAAGAGAGAGGGGACCCCAATGAGAGAGGGGACCCCAAAGAGAGAGGGGACCCCAGTGAGAGAGGGGACCCCAATGAGAGAGAGGGGACCCCAAAGAGAGAGGGGACCCCAAAGAGAGAGGGGACCCCAGTGAGAGAGAGGGGACCCCAATGAGAGAGGGGACCCCAATGAGAGAGAGGGGACCCCAGTGAGAGAGAGGGGACCCCAAAGAGAGAGGGGACCCCAATGAGAGAGAGGGGACCCCAGTGAGAGAGAGGGGACCCCAGTGAGAGGGGGAAACCCCCCAGTGAGAGAGAGGGGACCCCAATGAGAGAGAGGGGACCCCAATGAGAGAGAGGGGACCCCCATGAGAGAGGGGACCCCAAAGAGAGAGGGGACCCCAAAGAGAGAGGGGACCCCAATGAGAGAGAGGGGACCCCAGTGAGAGAGGGGACCCCAGTGAGACAGAGGGGACCCCAGTGAGAGAGAGGGGACCCCAGTGAGAGAGAGGGGACCCTCAGTGCGCCATCCCCGGGCGGGCAGGGGGACTGTGTGCGGGAGACTCTGTGCGGGACCGTCCTCGCAGGAGCATCTTTGCGGCCGGGACGCTCCGTGGGGGCGAGGGGACCGTCCGGGCAGGACCCTCCTTGCGAGCGGGCGGGACCCTGCATGCGGGACCCTCGGTGCGGGCTCGCAGCCCCTCGGCGCGGAGAGCCGAGCCTTTGGCAACGCCACCACGAGTGTTTCTCGCTCCCCTTCCCCCGCCCAGCGCCTCGTGGGTGCCCCTGCCCGGCCCCAGCGCAGCTCCTGCCGCGGGTCGGGAGCTGCTGGCGGCTGAGCGGGGTCCGAGGGAGCTCTGCTTTACTCCCGGGGATGGGCAGAAAAACCAATCAAGGCTCCTCCCTCCCCCAGGTTTAATCCGAGATAATAATGCACTCGGGAAATTTTAAGCCTTCAGACAAATGACCCCAGGGGATGGCTTTGTGAATTCAGAGCAGATCCCGCTTGTTTCCTCGAGGCGGCAAGCCAGGAAATCATGGATTGATGAACCGCTTGACGGCTTGCTAATGAAATTAGCAGCAGCTCCATGATTTTTTTCAGTGAGCAGGACAGGCAGATGTTGGAGGGAAGCACACAGTGGCACAGCTGCACTTGCAGGCTGCCTAAATTCCCAGCAGAGAGGACATGGGGCTCAGCAGATCCAGCTTTGGCTGCTGCCCATTTTACAGGTGGTTTCCCTAAGGCTCTGCTGGAGATGGGGAGCAGAGAGCTGCCAAAGGCATCCAGGAGGAAATCCCCACTGCAAGGGTCTGCTCAGCGCCCTGCAGAGATGTGCCCATGTGCCACAAAGCACTGAGCTACCTTGTCTACATATTATTAATAATTTCCTTCTTTCAGCTCTCTCCAAAGATAGCTTCTGTTGTACGGGGGGTTTTCTCGGCTGTGTGTTGTGGAAGGGAGACATCAAATATGGAGCAAACATACTGACTTTGGGAGAGGCCATGCCAGGGGGAAACACGTACTTCACCAGGCAGCCACCCCTCAGGCCAGGGAAGCCCCCTGACATCTGCAGCAGATGTTTTCAGCTATTGAAGGATGCCTTTTCAGAGCTGATCCGCCTGTACCAGAGCTGCAGGAAAAGGCCTGGGATGCTCAGGGCAATCAGCCATGACTACATTGTGCCACACCGGGTTTCCCTCCCCTGTGAGCATCGCTTCCAGGAATGAAATCATCGGCACTGGATGATACCCAGAAACAGCTCTCATCGACCTCTGGGAAGTGCAAGTACCCATTTCACAGCGGGGGAAAATGGAGAGAGCCTGGCAGGACACCACGGTGATACCTGCTGCCTCCCGGCTGCCTGCTTTTTGTTTTTCTTACGGTGTTCATGAAGAGGCCGTTCTGGTGACAGTGAGCGAGCCCCAGAAGAACCTCTGCCTAGGCTGTGGGCACGGGGCTGCAGCACAGGAGAGCAGCTGGCTTTGCCCATTCTCCAGAGCTAAGTTAGCTCAGCAAGCTGCAAACAAGGCTCGTTGAGCTTGGAGCAGTGGATTTAGGGATTGCAGACAGGCTCTGAGCCCAGGGTCTGGCATGAAGCCTGAAGCACAACAAGCCCAACCTGGTGGGATCTGTGTGCCAGGGGGACGGTGTGAAGTGCAGGGGCAAGCTCCCATCTTGCTCTGTTGTCCTGACCACCACTGAGTCTCTCCTATAGGCTGGTTTGTGGCAAGCACATTTCTCTCTCTCTCTCAGGACTTTTTATTGAGGTGCACAGAGAGAAATGAAAGAGAAAACAATTTCTATTTCTGCTCCTTGTTTTTCTCTTGTGGAATGTGTTTGGAGAATTGTGTACCCAGAGTGAGTGCTTGGTTGGACCATGGTGGATTGTTTGGGGCTGATGGCCAATCAGATCCACCTGTGTCTGGACTCTGGCGAACAGGGTCACGAGTTGTGGGTGAGTTAGATATGAGAGTTAGAGAAAGTAGCATGTAGTATTTAGTATCCTCTTTTATATAGCATATTAATGTATTATAACATAATTATCATAAAGAAATCATTCAGCCTTCTGAAATGGAGTTAGACATCATCATTCTTCCCACTGGGTTCACCGACATCTGCAACACTGGTTGGATACAAATCTCTTGAAAATCAGGAAAGTTTGGAGACAACTCCAAACCCTCCAGCATGGGCCTCTTTCAGAGCTTCCTAGACAGCTTTTCTTCCCCCAGCTCCTGCCTCCTCTGCACCCAGGGGAACCAGGACTGCTGCTGGTGCTGGTGCTGCTATCCCAGGAGTGAGGCACTGAATGCAGAGGGCTGCTGCAAGCGAGATTCCACCCCTTCTCAAGGGGCTGGCACGTGGAGGTGGTGTGGGTGGTCACCAGCCTCCCAGGCAGCTGTTTCCTGGAGGGGGAAACATCTTGCTCAGGCTCCTTTGGATTCAGGAGCTCTGAAATCAAAGCACTGCCTGCTTCTCCTGCAGGTATGAGTGAGGTTCCAAAGGAAGGGCTCTGCACTCAGCTTGTTCTCATGGTCCACGGGGGGTGCTGGATGTGCCCTGTCCTGGGGCTGCTCTTGGGAAGTGGCTGGAGAAGGCAGCAGCCACTGCCAGGGCCCTGGTGGTGCTGCAATCTGTGTTTTCTTTGCAGTGAGCATTGAAGGACCTTTCTGAGGTGTGGTCCCCCCTTTGGAGGGCAGGGCTGGTGCTGAGTGCTCAGCACGTCCCAGTTTTGTGCTGTGCAGCTGAAACCCTCTATCACCCCATGCTCATGTGTGGCCCCAGCGTGGCGTGGGGACTGCCACCACCCCCACGAGCCCATCTCCCAGCCGTGAGCCGCAGAACCGAAGTGGATGAAGGCTGCACCCCTCCTGTGGGTGGCAGGAGGCTGCAGACCTGCACACCGTGCAGGTGCAGGTCCCTGAGCTCCTGTGCTGACTGCTGGCTCACTCCCCTCCTTCTCTCCTGTTCAAAATACCAGGATGCTGCCTCCTTCCTGGGTAAACAAGCAGAAGTACCTGTTCCTCCCTGAAGCCAAGCGTGTGTTGCCATGACAGCAGCTCAGGGTGATGGGTGAGCAGGAGGTGAAGCCACCTCCCTTGGAGGGATGGAATGGAAGATGCTGGGATGCCTTCCCAGCAGCCCATCTCCCCCTGACCCACCAGTCTGGGGCTTCTGAGAGTCAAGGCTTCCTTGCCCCATCGTGGGGCTCTCCCTGGTGGTCTCCTCAGCCCAGCCCTGCATATTCCTAAACGTTGCCTTTTGGTCTCAGCCACATGTCACATTTCATCTCCTGGACTGGAGAGTGGAGGGGAAATACAGGAGAAGATTTAGGTTTATCCTTCTTGGAGCCAGATAAAGTCTGTCACAGGGAGCGAATCCCTCTGCCTGCTCGCCTGGATGGATTACCTGCAGTTGTAGCAGGATCTTTGCTCTCCTCCAGCGCTGTGATGCCCAGGTGTGGAGTGGGATGGGGGCAGGGCAGCTGTGAAGTGGCCACTGGCCCTCTCTGTGCCTGGCTGTGCCCTGGGAAGGGCTGCCTGGCGAGGCAGGATGGCCTGCAATGGCTTGGGCGAGCGGGCTGCTCGCTGGGGAATGCAGGAGAGGAAGCAGAGCGGGAGGAGCCTGAGCTGTGCCCGCAGTCCCCAGAGAGCTCAGAGGAGCACTGGTAACACCACGGGCAGAGGATGGACATCCCCCAGGGTCTGTGCCTGCCACAGTGCTCTGTATCGTGCTGGGCAGCGACAGCAGGGGCGCGACCTTCCCCCTGTGAGCTCTGCTATTCCCAGTTATCGCTTGGTCCGGCCCAGGAACAGGTAACAACGACACGGGACACGGGGTAAAACTGGATGGATTCATTAAGTCCACGACCTGGGACCCCAAGACAAAGCCCAGGGCTTCTGCAGAGGTTTTTATAGGGGGAGTGGTATAGGGCAACCAAGCAATGAGGGCATGGCAGGGGAGGAATCTAGGGCAGGACTAACATTCTATAAACCTGTCAGGGAGAGAGGGCAGGGGGATAATGCAAAGCAACAAATGGGGTATCGAATACTACAAGATAGACAAGGAACACTCTGGAAAAAGGGGTGAGGATAGGGAGGATTGACAGCTTGGGAGGAAGGAAGATAGGGAAGGGCTTGGGGAGATTGGTAACTTGGGAGGGGAGGAGATTAGGGAGGAGAATAGTGGGCAAACACAAACTTAAAGCCAAAACCACACCACAGCACATGCCCACGATTGTCACCAGATGACACAAGGAAAAATGACGCGCCACAGCCTTGGTCACGATGAAGAGACTAATTTATTTCCTCTGACTCCAATCTTTTATAGTTCTCAAAAGGTGCCAGTGGATTGGAGGGTGAACGTGCCACCTCTCCAACGACACTGGACAAACTACCTGTACATCAAATTTCTCCACCTCTATGAAAGAATGCAAAACAATAGGTTGTTTACAGAAAGTTGTGTGGGAAAGTTCTCTACAAGAATGTAAACTCAGAAGGCTTTAGAAAACTCTTGAAAATCAGGGTGACACACGATAGGGGTGCAAACCTCACTGAGAGGCTGCCAGGGCAGTTTTAACGATGGGAAGGTACTTTGTCACTTCTCTGAGAAGCTTTTTGAGTGTATTCAGTGCAGAAGTCCTTTCCTACAGGCTCCTCTTTGCTTCTAAGTCCCCGGGTGGGGATGATGCCCTTGGGGACTCTGCTCCCTTCATACCATGGTGGCATCTGTTTGCTGTGGGAGGTCAGAGGGACAGGGAGCAAGCTTTCAGTCAGAGTTTCTGGCTCTTTGATGATCCCATGAGGACAGCTGTTGGTAACTATGCCACACGGAGGGATGGGGAGATGATGGGATGGGTAATGCAGAGCAAGAAGAGAGTGACAGTTTCTTACCTCAGGAGTGGCTGTGGATGCTTCTGTGCCTGTTCCCAGCTCTGTCTCTGCACAGCACTGTCTGGATGCTCCTCACTTGGCTTGTCCCTTAAGATGCAAATTTTTTACTCTTGTGGGAAGTGAGGATTCAGCAGCCACCTTCCCCTCCAGACAGAACCACACTGGCCAGGCTTAGGCAACCCCAGCTCCTGTCTTGTCATGAGCATCTTCCTCTTCATAGAACTGTAAAATGGCCTGGGTTGACCTTAAAGATTATCTGGTTCCAGCCCTGCTGTTGTATACAGGGACACTTTCCCTTAGACCAGGGTGCTCAGAGCTCCATCCAGCCTGGACTTGAGCACTTCCAGGGATGGGGCATCCACAACTTCTCTGGTGCCAGTGCCTCACCACCCTCACATAAAAAAAAAATCTTACTAATAACTAATCTAAACCTACTCTCAGTTTGAATCCATTCCCATCAACTCTCTGCTAAGAGACACCTGGCCACAGCAGACACCTGAGACCCTGGTGCTGGCCCCATCTTTCCCACTCCCATTCCCACGGGAGTGACAGACACTGACTTTGGCTTTAAAAACCATCTTGTGCAGTGGTGTGCAGAGCAGGTGAGCTGGAAGCTGTCTGGATTTTCTGGCCCCAGGCACGCTGTGAGTCCTGCACGTACCTGAGTCACAAAGATCTCCCGTGTGTTGTTCTCCTGATGTGAAGGTCAGAGGGTTCTGCAAGCGGTGACCTTTGAGAGCCTCGCTGCAGAAACACATCCTGACTGTGTTTTCCCCCCATTTCTGGGTGGCTGCCTGCCTGCTGTCAGCCAGCCTTAAAAATACATGGGGCAAAGTCAAACAAGGATTCACATGGAGCTGAGGGAATGGGAATCTTGGAGATTTCTCTAGTAAGGAAAAGACCCAGTGTCTTGGGGATGGTGCCTTGTAGGAAAGGGTTGTTAGAGCAAAGGAGTTTTCCCCATGCAGGAAATGCCAGGGACAAAGAACACACCTGACTGCAGCACTGCAGTCCTGCTGGCCCCTGTTCTCTTCCAGCCTCCTCATCCCTCCTTCCTGCCCTGACTTGGTGCGGGTGGTTTTGAATGCCACATGAATCGATACTTTTAATTAGCTGCCATTCCTCGTTTCTGCTTTATTGCTCGGCTAAGCAAATTAAAAGTGAGCATGCTGTGGTGAGCTGTTACCTTGGGTGGGCCGTGGGCACAGGCTGTTTCTCGCCCCTGGAAGCCTGAGATGCTGCCAGTCACTGGGACAGGGTGTCAGAGGAGTGGCAAGGGAGGGTGTGCAGGGGAGATGGAGAAATGCCTGGCTTATTTGGAAGATGGAGAAATGCCTGGCTTATTTGGAAGATGGAGAAACGCCTGGCTTGTTTAAACTGCTGGGGGAAGCTGGATGAAGTCTCTGCTTGAGATGAGGGACCTGGGGCTGACCAGCTCTGTGCTGGTTGGCCAGTGTGCTCTGTATCTTCATGGTGGGAAAACCCTCTGGACTGAGAAGGTAAAGCTGTCATGGGCACACAGAGGGGCTCTGCCAGGGCTGAGCAGCCCCAAATTGGGGCAGAATCACATCTGTCCCCAGAAGCAGCCTGGGGAAGGCTGCAGGAGGTGAAGCAGACAGGGATGGACCCTGCACCAGGCTGGTGTGGGGCTGAGCTTTCCCTTGCAGTCAGATACCCTGAACTCATCCCCCCCGGCAGGCAGGGCAGGACAGAGATGTTAGCCCTGCTGGTGTTGCCTACCAAAAGCCAAGCACACTGTCTTATGCCAAGCCCAACATTTATTGTTTGTCTAATTACAAGTTTTAACAATATAACCAAAAGTGCAATGAGCAGTTGTTGTTATTAGCAGTCCAGTTAAAATGCTACTAGCACTGACAGCCTATTGATTGTGCAATCAATACCTAACAAATGCCTCCAGCAGTGCTGCACTCAGAGCTGCTGTGCAGCTCGGAGCCAGGATTTCCCCCGTGCCCCTGGCACTGGGCTCCCCCAGCTACCTTGGGGTCCAGAAGGGACAAGAGGCCATCACCCTCCTCAGCTCTTTGCCAGGAGCACTGTGCCATTCACCATGGGGGCTTCTTCTTCCTCTTGGAATCCACTTGGGACAGGTTTTATGTGTTTCTCAACAGGCTTTATGCTCATCTCACTCTTCACTGGTCCTCAAGTTCATGTGGCATCTGGCTAAACCTGTTACTCTGCACATCCACGGGACAGCTCCTGCCCCCTGAGGTGGGGGGAGGATTCCTGAGGGGAATTCTGCTGAGAATTCCCTCAGGGGAATTCTGCTCAGCTCAGAGTGTGCATTGCCATCCCTGAGATGTGGGGGGTCCCACACCATCTCTGCCCACACCTTCAAGACTCAGGCTCATAACCCCACCTCTGCAGCTCGTTCCGGGGCTTAGGGGGTTCACCCCACCTCAGCTTTTAAATCATTTATTTATATCATTGTCAGAGTCCAGGACATCCCTCTGGCTGCCCTGGCTGTCTCCAGACCCTGGCAGGGGGCTCGGAGACCTTGGCACGAAGTCAAAAACACCTGTGGCTTTGATTTTAGCCCGTGGGAAAAGCTGCCAACTCTGTGTGAGGAATTACAGCCACAAGGGTTTGAGTAGTGTGGTAGGTGAATTAACAAAGGGTGAAAAAGTAGAATTTTGGGACTTTTTTAGAATGGGGTTCAAGGGGACAAGATGGAGGGATCTGGGTGTGTCCTCACCTTCTTCTCTTTCTTCTTGCCCTCCATGTCTTGGTGTGACTTTTCTATTGGTTTAAGGTAGAGACACACTGTCCAACATAGATGATATATATTGGCATGTTATTGTAAACATAATATACATAATTTTTGATATAAAATGTAAACACTGCCCGAGGCAGCACACAGAATGCCACGGCCTCGTTGCTAGACAGAGCTCAGCAGGTCAGAGAAAGCATGTTATAGATAAGGAAATATAAACAACCTTGAGAAGCTGATCCTATGCATTCTGACTCCTTCTTTGGCTGCACGGGCTGGGAGAACAAGGACTTTTACAATCTTGGGGTCATCCCGACACACAGACCCCGAGATATCATGATTTTGAACTATATGGTGCTGAACTCCACAGTGAGGCCATTGTCCCTCCCACCTGGTCTCTGCTCCCCGGGTCCAGGTCGCTGTCCTGAGGTATCCAGAGCCATCCTTCACACCCTCAGTGAAATAAATCTGGTTTGCTGCGAGCCCAGGCATGGCTCACACACTTCATGCCGTGTGCTGACACAACTCTTCTTGGAGCTGATGCTGCCACCTGCTTGGTTTTTGGTCATCCAGCTGCAGCCCCTGCTCAGGTGCTGCCCTCCAGAAGGACTGGCAGGAGCAGAACAAGTTTCTTGTGGAGTCTCTTCACCATTCTCAGGGCTGGAGGAGGACCCCACACCCTGTGACAGGGTCTCCTCCAGCTCTGCAGCCAGCAGGTGACACAGAGACATGACCTGCTCCAGACAAGGCTTTGCCATCTCCTGATGCTTTCCCCTTCCTGCTCACCTGGGACACAGAGAGTCCGACTCCTCTTCAAGCTGCTGTGATCCCTGTGTAGCTCACCTTTACCTGGATGCTCCTAAATTTGGGGCTGTTCTGTTGTACCCTCTTACCTAATGTCAGCTTTGAGCTTTCCTGCTGTGGCAGCCTGCATTTCCCTGGCAGTAATGTGCATTGTAGGAGTTCTCCTGTGCCAAGTTCTGCCTCGTGCTGGTGCTCCCTGGTTTCTGATAGTGTGCTAGCCTTGAAGGAAAAACTCCATTAGGGGAATTAAAAATGTTGAATGTAAAACCTTGAATGTAGCTGGGAGGCAAAATGTGGTCTGACAGATCCTCTGGCTTGTCAGAGCCTCTGACTGATGGGCGCCAGTGGGCTGCTGTCTGTAAGAATGACCTTTAGGGAAAGACAAATTGAGACAAAATGTCTCATGAAAAAAACAACCAAACCAGCAGTTTATGGAAATCTTTCTACTGCAAAGCAATGGCAAAGGTTCCTGTAAGCTGGCCTTGCCTTGATTGCTTTCTGTCAGACACAGAGAGCTTGTGCTTCTGGGAGAGCTCAGACTGACAGACCTGTTTGCATGGGGGCTGTTTTTCCATTTCCCTTCTCCAGCCTCAGTCCTGGACCAGGAGGATGGTGGTGCTCTGCTGCTGGCACACCTCAGGCTGAGCTGTTTCCTACCTGCTCACCAGCACAGGTCGTGCTGTCTCCTGAGCCCAGAAAATGTCTCAGCTGCCAGCTCCAAAGCCAGCTGTGGCCTGGACTGGGGAGTGCCCAGCTGCTGATGGAGCTCTGTGCACTGACCCACTGGACTCATCCTCTGGCTCCAGCTCAGGATGCTCTGCCCTGCCTTCTGCCACGGCAGCTCATGGCTTTGCTGTGCAGTGAGTGAGCTGTATTGATGCTGTTAACATTCTCTTAAATTCAGAGGAATTACCAGATGAATATTTGATGAGGCTAATTAAGGCTGAGTACCTTCCCTTCCCTTCCCTTCCCTTCCTTCCCTTCCCTTCCCTTCCCTTCCCTTCCCTTCCCTTCCCTTCCCTTCCCTTCCCTTCCCTTCCCTTCCTTCCCTTCCCTTCCCTTCCCTTCCCTTCCCTTCCCTTCCCTCCCTTCCCTTCCCTTCCCTTCCCTTCCCTTCCCTTCCCTTCCCTTCCCTTCCCTTCCCTTCCCTTCCCTTCCCTTCCCTTCCCTTCCCTTCCCTTCCCTTCCCTTCCCTTCCCTTCCCTTCCCTTCCCTTCCCTTCCCTTTCCCCCATAACTCCCCCAGGACTGTCCCTGTGTCTCCTGGTGGTCACAAACCAGCTGTGGCCCATGCTGGAGCCGCTTTTTGGCCAAACAAGTCATCCTGAGAAACCCCTGCCAGCACAAGGAGCGGGAGGGGAGGTGTCCATCCCTGCTCCCTCTGCTCTGTTCTCACTGCAGCTTTCTCCTGGGCCTGCTCTGAAGGCACAGATCCCTGTGCTCCTGGTTCTGCACGGCGCTCCAGCTGCTGGCTGCTGCAGCAGTGGGGCCAGACAAGAGCCGGAAGGATTTCCCCACCCTGGGGGAGCTGCACTTGTACAGCAAGGCTGGAGGTGACTTATGGCAGCATTTAACACAGCCTGAGCTGGGCAGCAGGAGAGGGAAGAGCTGCTGGGAGCACTTCACTGAAGGTGAGGTGTGTCTGTGTTGGAATCTGAACGCGAGGAGCTCTCAGAACTTTGGGCCTGTAAGCCAAAGCTTGGAATTAAACACAGGATTTGATCTAAAACCCAGGAAAAGGCTTCCAAACTGAGGTGCAAGGAGCGAGAATGTGGATTTATAGTTTAAAGCAGAGACGCCTTAAGCAAAGCAAAGGAAAGTTGAGAGTTTTAGAGTTTAAGATATAGAAAAAATAAAAGTTACAGAGGTAAACAATGAGATTAGAATGCAGCACTGTGGGTTTGTGTGTCATAACATGATTGGCTAAGAAAGCCCACACTGTAGCATGGGTCCACAAGATGAAATATTTAAGGATTAGGTCAAAACCATAAATATCCTTGTTGGCAGTGTTTTATTGGTCAATAACTCCTTAAAAGGTCTTGTAACTGAGGGTCTTGTGACTTTCTGAGCCATGCAGTGAAGATGTGAGCTGAACTCACCCTTCCTGCCTTTGCAGAAGATAAGAAAATAAACCCCACCATCAAAAAACCTCAGAGGTCCTGTCTCTAACTCATTCAAAACTCCTTCAAAAACCCCCATATGAGTGGGAAAGTGAGACTCCTGAGGCCGTGGAGTCCTTCCACTCCAGCACATGGCAACACTGGAGGTGCCAACAGAATGGCAGCAGTGCAAAAACGAGCTGTGTGCTGGCTGAGGAGGAGGAGAGTCTGCACGGAGTCAGGCAGGATCTGCCTCCTCTCACCTGTGCTGCTGCTGGAGGTGGGACAGGGAGGCATGGAAGGAGGGGTCTGCTGAGTGCCCGCTGCTGTGGCCTGGCTGCAGCATCCCTGCAGGACCGGGGTTGAGCCCAGGCACCAGCAGCCATCCTGGCTCTGTTTTTTGTGCCTGGGAGCCAGTCAGAGAGCACCAAGCAGGGCTGGGGGGAGGCTCCTGCTTGGGAAGTGCAAGCATGCACCTTCAAATGCCACCAGCTTGCAAAGAGCTTGGGAGTAATTTGAACTACTGCTTTTAAAGCTCTGGACTGCAGTTTTACCCAGAGCCAGAGCATCCCATCCCTTTTTCCTTTTCTTCCCCAGAACCCAACAGGACTTCTTAAACAAGGACGTGCCCTTGCAGCCTCGCTGTTATGGTCCTTTTTCTGTAAAAACAATTTCCATTTGAATTGCTGGCACTACAACGTGGAGACAATTTTTACTGGGGGCATGAATCTTCTTCAGTGTCTGTCTGCCATGGATGGCTGTTCCCTCATCTCTCTTGTTTGTGGCTTTGTCAGAAGGACAAAAACTGGTTTTTGCATCAGTGTCTTTGCGTGTTGCTTGCCCAAGCAGGGGCAATGTGGTGGTTCAGGCAGGGAAATGGAGAGAGCAGCTTTTCTGCCCCTCAGCTGCTTTGGGCCATGAGGTTCAGCCCGGAGATTTCTGGAGAATATCCGACAGGGCAGTCTTCAGTGCACACCCCCAGGCTTTGCTGGAGATGGTTGCCCTGAGGTGTACCTGTTCCCACTGAGAGGGGGGTGAGGTTTGGCAGCTCCCTTGGCCATATTTTCATGGAGCTGCCTGTTCCCCCCTCAGCCTTTCTCGCTGCCCCACGTTGTACTCTTGGCGAGTTCAGGATTTGGGGATTCCCTGAGATTTTCCGAGGCCTCAGTCTTGTTCAGACTGAGGCACTGGGCTCTCAGCTGGTTGTCCAGGTGGTTCCACACTCTGTGTGTCCCTGCTTGGAGGGCAGGGTGCTTTTTAGTTACAAACCATCCTTAGGAAAGCCGGGTTTCCCTTTGTCAGGGTCTCAGCCCTGCCAAGCCCTGGGGAGGGGTGTCTGGACAGTCTGGGCATCTGTCAGCTTAAACCCTCTGAAAAGTGGCTGTCTGCTGAGTAGGGAGGGACTTTATTTCCCTGCTCTGAGACAGAAAATCCTTCTCCTTCACCTTGTTCTGCTTGCCACAGCATGGCACACATTAAGGATAATGAGTTAACCAGCCAGGGTAAGTGATAGGGTTTTGTTCTTGGCCTCTCTTTTCTCCAGGTCACCTTTGGAGACATGAAAGGTGAAAACAAAACCAGAGTAGCTCTGAGGGCACACCTTCATCCTCCCCCTTTTCTCAGTCTATTTTTTCCTCCATTCCCCTGCCTTTCCCTGCTCCTTGCCCTGCCGTGATCCAGCACGTGGAGCGCTGAGGCCGCTGACACGGATGCCCTTATCTCCAAGGGTATGGCTGCTGTTTGGGATTCAGAGGCAGCTTTAGGACAGAGTTCTGACTAATCTCCTCAGATAAGGTGTGTCACAGCAGGATTGCAGGGCAGAAGGTCTGACACCACAGCTCTGGTGCTTGGTTTATATTTAACTCCCTCCCAGGGGCGGTCGAGGGGATGTTCCAGCCCTGCCAAAGGGGGTTGCTTCTGGACAGAAAGCAGCTCTGTCTGCTCATCTCCCAGCTGGGTGGGCACTGCAGGCTGCCCAGCAGGTCCCTGCCTCATGGCCCTCCTCACCAGGGAAGGGGAAATGTGGAAAAAAGGGGCTGAAATGAGCTGCACATTGTAAAGCAGGACAGGCGTCCTGCAGTAAATCGAGTGACAGGCAGGAATGAGCACAAAAGAACGAGATGGATAGATAGGAATGAGGGATCAATAAACTGAGCCTAAAGATAGAAAGAGAGATGCACTGAGAGCTGTTGACAGAGAAATAGATGTTGGAGCCAGAAAGATCCTCGAATAAGAGAAACATCAAATGAGAGAAGGGTCATTTTAAGTGCACTTCTCTGCTGGGCCAGGATTAGCCCACACAATAAGTTTTAATGCTTCTTTTTTCCTCTCCTTAGTTTAAAGCTCTGGAGGGGTGGGATAGGAGCAGCTCCACTCATGCCAGTGGGTTCAGACCTGCATGGTAGAGTCAGTTCACTGAATATTTTGGAATAATCCTTTCTCAGGCACCACCACAGCCAGGCAAAGGCTGCTTGCAGCAATTCCATGGACCCAGGCTGCAAAACTTCTGCTTGTACAGTCTCTCGATCCAATCTATGTGCTCTGTATCGTACATTGGATTTAAATCAACTTAGCTATAATTGAGACCAGCTTTTCTCTGGACCCTGCCACTGTCATCTAAAAGGAGTGGCAGTTTTGGGAAAGGAAAAAGGTGTTAAACAAGCAGCATTGGG
This sequence comes from Vidua chalybeata, assembly GCF_026979565.1. NCBI lineage: Eukaryota > Metazoa > Chordata > Aves > Passeriformes > Viduidae > Vidua > Vidua chalybeata. The sequence continues at coordinate 1,346,588 of NC_071543.1, forward strand.
ATGCTGAGGTACAGAGTGTCCTGGAGGACCCAGCCTGACAGAGGGAAGTTAAAGGGAGGGGATTTTGGTGGGGTAAGGAGTGTCAGTGTCCAAGTATTGATCCCTGGCAGCTTGACTTGTTGCACTAGGCTTGGATTTGGACTGTTTTTCACCAATCTGATGACCAGTGAGTTTGTTACAGAGTCCCTGCGGTGTCCTGTAATACCTGTCCTCATGGGATCCTGCTCTCCAGGTTCCCAGCACAGCTCTCTGCCTAAAAGCCTGCTGAGTTTGAGGAAGCCTCATACTCTGGAGTTGCTTTACTTCTTAAGGGCTGGTCTGAGCAATGAGCAAAAGACTTCAGCAGCTTCATTGCAGCTGGTGATTTCCTCTTGTTTTATTAATTAGGCAAGCTATTCCCATCTCCCTCCTTCTTTGCAGACATTGGATTAAAACCTGTGAAGCCACTCAAGGCAGAGGAGCCCACCCCTTCTCTGCATGGTCCTGGGAGGCCCAGGCAGAGTGGGCATCTCCCTCTGGGGTCAGCGTCCCTGCAGCCCTGCAGCCCAGCTGGCATCCCCAAAAAGCAAGGAGGACTGGCAGGGGCTCATCCTGCCCAAACCTGACCTCAAAACAGAGGGGCCAGACACGAACCCAGAGCCTGAGGGGAGTGATTGATCTGAGGATGGCTCAGATCCCACCCCAGCAAAGGTTTCTCTGCTCAGTGTAAGAGCAGGGGATGGGAAGAGCTGCAAGGGGGGGGTGAGCTGGGCTCCCCGGAGCTGCCTCCCTCCCCTGCCACCTCCAGCTCATCCCTGCACAGCCCTTCCCGAGGGAAGTGTCTGTGCCCAGGGCACTTTGTCCGACAGCGTGGCAGCGATCGGGAGCTGGAGCCATCCATCAGCCCCAATGCATATTTAATGCCCCAGTGGTGAGCAGGGCTGCAGTGGTGTTTGCTGACAGGCGAGCTGGGGAGCTCTGCCACGGCCCTTCACAGCCCTGCATTAATTATGACAGGATAAATAATTCACAGGGCTAATAACAAAGGCTTGTTTTTAATGGTTATGGAAATCCCAGCTTGCTCCTGGAAGCGGGGTGAGACAGCAATGTCTGGCTCTGCTTCTGAGCCAGGAGGACAGCAGAGCACAGGGGTGTGCTGAGGCTGCTGTGTGCTGACATTCTGGGGGGATCTGTACCCCTTGCTGGCCCGTGCACAGCCCAGGGACGTAAGGACTCCTCCCAGCACCTGCCAAGTGGGTGTGGAAAGCCTGGGGGATGAGAGGATGAAGCACCAGCTCCTCCTGTGGGCCCGGGCAGCTGTTTTCCTGCTGCTCACGTTGAGGAGCAGTTTGGCAGTCACCTTCTTCCCCAGTGCCTTGGTTTGAACAGACAGGTGTCTGCTAAGGAAGGCAGGAGCCTTCCTTGAAATGGAAAATGTAAACCCCCTCCCTCCTAGTTATTGTAATTTTGAAATTAAGGGCCTCTCAGGCCCCTTAATGGGGATGGGAATAACAGTTCTTTACTTGGAAAAAAAAAAAAAAAAAAAAAAAAAAGCAATAGTGCAAACAAACAAACAAAAAAACACAAAAAAACCAAACCAAAACAAAACAAAAAAACCCACCAAAACAAAAAAACAAAAACAAAACCAAAAACAACCCCCCCCAAAAAAAAAAAAAAAAAAAAAAAAACAACAAAACCCCCAAAAAACCTCCAAAACCAAACCCTGCCAGAGTCAGAGCAGGCCCTGGCAGCCTGTGGGTCAGGGTGGTGGCAGCAGTGCCATTCCATGGGGGCTCAGCCCTCCTGCAGTGCCAGCTGTGCTTCTGCTGGAGCAGGATCCTGGACAAGGCTGGAGTTTTCCTCTGGAGCTCCAGGGCTGCTGGAGATGGGCCTGGGCTCCCTCTGGGAATGCAGTGGGGCAGAAAGCTGCTCCTGTGGGAATGCAGTGGGGCAGAAAGCTGCTCCTCTGGGAATGCAGTGGGGCAGAAAGCTGCTCCTGTGGGAATGCAGTGGGGCAGAAAGCTGCTCCTCTGGGAATGCAGTGGGGCAGAAAGCTGCTCCTCTGGGGATGCACTGGGCAAAGGCTGCTGTGGTGTCCCAGAATCTCAGATTATATCCAGGTAGGAATGCTTGGCTCCTCTCCTGGGCAGAGCCTCTCCCCATGGGATGATGGAATTTTCTCAGCCATGCAGGGACACTCACTGGCCATGGACAGGAGATAATTAATAATTAATGGCCCATGAACAGAAGAGATCTCCTGGAGGGAGGATTGGCTGTGGGAGAGATAAAGAAAACTGCCCAAGGAACAGCAGAGAACTGCCCCAGCTCTGACAGATGGAACAGAATACACACCCCCAGCTAAACCTGAGACACCCAGGGCTCAGGCTGGGGCTGAACATCTCCTCCTCTCCTCCACAACCCTGCTCCTGCTCCCCCTCCCTTCTCCCACTTGGTGCCTTGTCTAATCCTGCAGGAAGGGTGAGGAGCCTGAGCTCTGCAAGGCCATTGATCCTACAGGAATCTCCTCTGGGAGAGGCAGCTCCTGCTTGGCCCCTGCCTGCATCTCCTCTGCCTACCCTTCAGGCCGTTCATTTCTCCCTTCCCTCTCCCCAAACTTGCTCTTTCACTTCCTCAGACATAAATATGGATGTTTTCATCTGCCACTATCGTCCTTCAGCTTAAATAGCTTTCCCCTCCTCCCTGGTGTTTGGCCTCCAGGTGTATTTATAGAGAAAAAAAAAATCACATCACTGCCAGTTTGCTTTATCAAGCCTGAGCAAGCTCTGTTCTTCTACAAAGCTTTTATGCCATGTGTCCTCCATTCACCAGCTCACTCAGGTGCCCTTCTCTGCTCCTTTTGAACCCTCCTGAATGTGCACAACCTTCTGATGAATGATCCTGGGCGAATAATTTTACTTTTCTTGCCTGAGTTTCCCTACCTACAGAGACCCCATCCTGTGGCATGGGGTGAGTTAGGTGCTATAGGAGGTACAGGAGATTTCTCCTTCCCAGCCCAGCTCCTTGACGTGGGCTCATTTCAGTATTCTGTGCATTTACATCTCAACAGAAACACCAACAGCAGAGATGTGGGACCACCAGTCCTGTCCCAGACCACTGCAGGCAGCTCAGAATAGCTGAGCAATCCAAATGAGCATCCAGAGCGGGCTGGATGGGGATAACTCACCCACACATCACCAAACATGTCCTGACAGGAGCCTAAAACCAGGGGGCTTTAGGCAAAAATGGCAAAAATGTTTTCCAGTGAAAACAGCAGCAGCTGGGGGCTTGGGTGGTGCCACCATCTGTTGAGGCTGGAGGGGGTTCCTGAGTGTCTAAGAAGACATTTGGACCCCATAGACATTTTTCTCCTCAGGTGTTCTGTCACCTCAGGGTTTCTCAAAGCTTTCCTGGACTCATTGACTTAGATAATTTTCTTCCTTGGCCCTTCCCCATGGATGAGCCCTTGCTGGGCAGTGGAAACAGCTGCTCCCAACCCAGGCTCCTGAGCCTGAGCCCTGCAGGTTGTGCTCCTCATTCCCCTCCCAGTGGGCTCCAAGCTGGGCTGTGCAGCTCCACCTGCTCCTCCTGGCCCCAGACCAGCTCCAAAGCCACCAGCACGAGGTCACAGATGAGACACTGGGAGGGGTCACAAACCTGCCCTGCAGGGAGCTCTGCTGGCACCTTCCCTCCAGCCTCATTCTGCCCATTTCAGGACTCACTTTTGGCTGGTTTTGGGTCCTCCCACTCCCCACATGTTCCTGCTTTGGTCACCATCTCCCAGGGAGGACCAGCACAAAGACCAGAGAGGGGAAACTACCTTACCCCTTTGCCTTTCTCTTTCAGGACAAGTACCACACTAGCCTGGGAGGATAAACCCAGTGTGGTTTAGCCCTTTTTCTTCTGTGTCTATGCTGTTGATCATCCTTTCTTCCTGCTCCTACCTTGCAGACCCATCTACTGAGATGGCACAAGGAACAGAGTGCATGTAAAAATGGATAAACAAACACCCTCGGACTGTGCCTTCCAAGACAAGAGGCATTTCAGAGGAGCCCAGCACAGCCTCGAGCACTGACTCTGTTGACACAGGAGGATGCAGCAGATTTCACGTGCAAAAGTGGCTGTTTCAAGAGAGGAGTGCAGCACAGCTCAGAAGTGCTTATGTCTGAGGAGCTGCTGTTTACACAGGGGAATAGCACGCTCACCTTGCTGTTAGAGCACAAAACAAATGTTTGCCCAGGTAAGCGCAGGTGCCCAGCTCAGGTTTGGCTCTGGGTGTGTAGCTGTGGAGCACACACACGGGGAGGCACTGTCTGAGCAGGTTCATTGTCCTGCTCTGGGTGTCTGAGAGCAAACCAGCAGCTGGAGAGCTGCTCCCAGTCTCTCCCTGGGCACCCGCTGTGCCGACGGGGCAGGGTGAGGGGCTGGCTCTGTTCACAGCCGAGGCTGGGCTGGGGTGTCGGAGTCCAGGACATCGCTCTGCCTGTCTCGAGACCCTGGCAGGGGGCTCGGAGACCCTGGCATGAAGTCAAAAACACCTGTGGCTTCGATTCTAGCCTGCGGAAAACTGTCAATTTTATATGAGGAATTACAGGCCACAAGGGTTTGACTAGTGTGATATTTGAACTAACAGAGGGTGGAAAAGTAGAATTTGGGGATTTTTAGAATGGGGTTCAAGGGGGTACAAGATGGAGGAATCTGGGCGTGCCCTAGCCTTTTCTTCCTTCTTCTTGTCCTCCATGTCTCGGTGTGATGGTGACACTTTTCTGTTGGTCTAGGATAGGGACACACTGTCCAACACAGATTTTAGGTATTGGTACGGGAACTATAAACATGGTACACGTCATTTTGAGTATATAAAGTGGGAGCTGCCAAGGCTGAGCAGAGATGGCCATGGCTGCCTTGCTGAGAGGAGCTCGGCAGGTCAGACAGAGAATGTTAGAGCGAAGAAGAAATAAACAACCTTGGAAAAGCAATTGGATGCATTCCAGACCTCTTCTTTGGCTTTGGGCTAGGGAGAAAAAGGACTTTTACAATCTTGGGGTCATCAAGACTTCACAGAGACACCGACCCCCAGACTGGGGGAGGCAGGACTTAAACCCCTTTCTCAGGAATTAAAAGTGCACACTGCTGAAAAACTGCTTTTCATACTCTTCTTAGACAAATTCTCTTTCCCTCTTTTATTCTTGTTCCAGGAGGACTCGGTGAAGAAAAGCCCTGATGGATTTCCTCTCCACTCCTGTTTAATCAAATGAACACATTTTCACACACCAAATTCCCATCATATTTTTCCCAAGCCTTTGGAGAACGTCTTGGGGCCATCGCCTGGATTTAATCACTGTTGTTCTGTGGGAATGTGGCAGCTTGGTCCTCTTTGTTTTCAGCACAGCTGAGACATGGCCACAGGTGCTCTGATGGTTAAAAAAAGACACATCCCTGTCTTCCCTACCTGCTCCTACATATTGCTGTTCAGATCCTGCTCTTGCCATGGCAGAGAGCAGCTCTGTGGTGACTGAGACCTTCTCCCGTGGTACTGGGGGGGAAAAGAGGGAGAGACTGGAAAGTGGGGTGGCTCCTGGTGGGCTGGTGGATGTGTGGGGTGAGGACAGGATCCGCAGCAGTGGGGATGTGGGCTGGGGAGATGCTCCACTGCTGAGGAAGGGGCCCGTGTTGGGTGTGCTGTGACAGGGTGGACAGAGTCCCCACTGCGTTACAGCCACTGTTTGAATGTCAGAGCAAGCATTTCTAGAGATTAGGTATTAGGAAATGTTGTTCCCTGTGAGGGTGGGGAGACCCTGGCACAGGGTGCCCAGAGCAGCTGTGGCTGTCCCTGGATCCCTGGAAGTGTCCAAGGCCAGGCTGGACAGGGCTTGGAGGAAGCTGGGATAGGGGGAAGTGTCCCTGCCCATGGCAGGGGGATGAAATGAGATGATCTTTAAGGTCCCTTCCAACCCAAACCACTCTGTGATTCTATGATTTTAGGCTGCTAACAGGAAGGGAATCAGCTCTTTTCTGTCACGGGAGATAACAAAAGGTACCAAACAGCTCCATCAGACCTGGATGGTGTCACAAGGCATCTCCTTGGTCCTAAATGTGGCAACCACTGAGGTTCTTTGGGAAGCAGCACCTTCCAGGGGCTGAAAGCCCCACTTCACTCTGCCAGAAGCCTCTCTCCTTCGTGGCAATGCCTGGGAGGCACGTGGGCAGGCAGGTCAGTGTGTGTGGGCTTTTATTGCAGCACACACTGGGAGCTGTGGGGATCAGCCTCTTGCCAGACTGCTCTGAGGAGGGCTGCTGCTGTGCTTCCTGTGCTGGAGCCCGTGGGCTGCCGAGGAGGAGGCGAACCAAAATATTTATACCATAAAATGTGCACTTTTTTTCGAGCTGAAGCTTGGGCAGCATCCCAGCGCGTCCATATGGGCTCGTAGACATTGCTTACCTGATTTCTTTCTCTCTTGGGGACAGATGATGAGGCTGCTTGGTTACAGAGGGGGAGGCAGGCAGCTCCCGTGGCCTCCATCTGTGGGTACGGGGGCTGCAGTGCCTGTGACTGCTCTTCCCGTGTCCCCTGTGCCCTCGTGTCCCTGGCTGGAGCCTTCCCTGCCCGTGGGAGGTGGCAGTGACCCATCTCCCCAGGCTCGGGGAGAGGCCCCTGGGTTCTCCCTGCTGCTGGCTGAGTTCACATTCCCCGAGCCCTCGCTGTGAAAGCTCAAGCCGCTGGGCATAGCTGCTGGTGTGAGAGCTGTGCAAGGAGCAGAGGGCTGGGCTGGAGAGCAGGGCACGTGCGAGGGCAGGCAGAGCAGTGTGTGTGCCCCCAGCACGGGCTCTGAGCGTGGGCAGAGGTTCTGTACACCTGGTGATGCCTCAGGTTTTAGCTTTTATGTTTTTCAGATTCTGTGCTGCTTAATGCGTGGGTCTGGTTGGTGAGCTCTCTGCACAGAGCAGGGAGACAAAACAATTCCTTCTCCAGCTGGGGACCAAGGACAAATGATCCAAACCTCAGGCCCAAGAGCACAAACAACGTGGACTGAAGAGAGAAAAACAAGGATGGGACTGCACGAGCTAAAGCTGTAATTGGACAATGAACTCCAAGATGCAAATGGAGCAGAACTGATCAAAGTGTGAGACCCCGTGAGCGGTCGTGCATTTTTGTGGCCATTTTGAGTTGTGCTGCTCAAGGTGGATCCATTGAGGCCTCTTAATAAATCCCTGCTTTATTCTTTAACTCTGCCTAATCTCTGTTCCAGGTCAGCCTTCACAAGGCATCACTGGTGCTGGGAAGGAAAGCACCTTCTCAGCATCTGGGGTGCTGCTGTGGGGCCGTGTCCTCTTTCCCATGCCTGGGACAAGGGGCACTGCAGCAGCTGGGCTGGAAATGCAGTGTCATTAATAAAAGCTGAGGGAGAATGGGTGTGTGGCTCTGCTGGTGTGTGCCACCGGGCAGGGCCAGCGTGAGCCCCTGGGACCTGAGCCTTTCGGTGCATCCTGCACCTGCAGCAGGCTGGCAGCATCCTGACCCTCCCTGGCTTTGGGACCGATGCTGGACCTCTTTGCAGTGCCTCTGGTGTTATTTAATCTTCCTCCCTCCTGTCTGAGGCGTGGCTCAGCCCTGTCTGGCCCTGGGAGCACAGGCAGGAGGCAGTCCCTGTCCCACGGGGCGGCTGGCGGCGCGGGGGGCTCAGTTTGTGATTACACCGTGCAGCAGTGGTGTTAAATCTTCCAGCCTGTCCACTGGAGACGCTCCCTCTCATCCCCTCTCTGACAAGATTTAGGATGGTCACGGATAACTGGCTGTCATTATGGCAGTGCTCATAAATCCTTCTGTTCTCCCCTTTTGGGCGGGCTCCTGCTGTCCCCCACGCAGTGGCCACTCTCCAGCTCCAGCACTGGTGATGTCCCCCTGCTGCCCTCGTCCCGTGGTCCCTGCACGTCCCTGCTGCCCCCACTTCCACGTGCCACTGACTGTTGTGCCCGTGGCATCTCATCCCTCCTGTTTCTCCTGCAGCAGGGTCAAAGTCCCGGTGCTGGCTGGGCAGTTCTCCCTCTTGTTGCTCCTATGGCTTCCATCGCTCCCCAGCCTTCCACCTGGAAAGCTCCTTCCTGTCCAAAGCTCAGGGAGTCCCTGGTCCCACAGCTCCCATCCTGCCAGGGCTGTTCAGCCAGGCAGGGCACGATTCAGCCCTTCCTCACGCCCTGGGGTTTTGAATGACATCTGTTACTTTCTTTTCATTCCCAGCTCACTTTTGACATGTTTTTGGCTCTGGCTGCCCAGCAGTATTGATTAGACTTTTTATGGAGTGAGTGTTCTCTCTGCCTTTAGTTCTCATGCAAGACACATTTCTGTGGTACAAGAGGTAGGCAATTAAAACAAAGTGAGAAAGAGAGAAAGAAAAAGAGAAGGAAAGAAAGGAAGGAAAGGAAGGAAAGGAAGGGAAGGAAGGGAAGGAAGGGAGGAAAGGGAGGAAAGGGAGGAAAGGGAGGAAAGGGAGGAAAGGGAGGAAGGAAAGGAAGGAAAGGAAGGAAAGGAAGGAAAGGAAGGAAGGAAAGGAAGGAAAGGAAGGAAAGGAAAGGAAAGGAAGGAAAGGAAGGAAAGGAAGGAAAGGAAGGAAGGAAGGAGGAAGGAAGGAAGGAAGGAAGGAAGGAAGGAAGGAAGGAAGGAAGGAAGGAAGAAGGAAGGAAGGAAGGAAGGAAGGAAGGAAGAAAGAAAGAAAGAAGAAAGAAAGAAAGAAAGAAAGAAGAAAGAAAGAAAGAAAGAAGAAGAAAGAAAGAAAGAAAGAAAGAAAGAAAGAAAGAAAGAAAGAAAGAAAGAAAGAAAGAAAGAAAGAAAGAAGAAAGAAAGAAAGAAAGAAAGAAAGAAAGAAAGAAAGAAAGAAAGAAAGAAAGAAAGAAAGAAAGAAAGAAAGAAAGAAAGAAAGAAAGAAAGAAAGGGCCTCCATATAAAACCAGACCTCATGTCCTGCTTCTCTAATTGCCTGTGAGCAGAAATAGCCAAGAAAAATTCTTCAGGGCTTCTTATTTCGTTTTTAAGAGCATGGCTTTTTGAAGACCTCTGGCCTGAAACACAGGCTGATAAAGGTTTCTTTGGGGTATATAGAGAAGACCACAACGGTTTCACCATCCCTTGAGAGCATGGTAACCCCACTCCTTTCTTTTCTCTAGGAAGGGAGTAGTATGGGTTAGTGATGGGAATCTTACTGCCACAGGCACTGACTGTGTGCAGAGTATTACAGATTTGTGTAGGGAAAGACTGGTTTCAGTTCCTGGACCCTGGGAATTAAAGATAGCAGTGAAACCCCTGCAGCCCTTCCAAGAGCCTCCATGTGCTGCTCCATCCACGGAGAGGGTGTGAAGGAGGCACTGAAGGGGTAGAATTGAAAGACATGACTGTAGAAAACAGCAGAAAACAGCCAGAGCTTTATGAAAGCAGCCGGGGCCGACTGGCACCGGCTGCTCCCTACAGACCACAGGGGCTCAGGGGTCACCGTGGGAGGAGATGAGGTGGAACAGCCACAAATCAAAGAGATGGTTTCAAAGGGAGACCAGTAGGGGAAATGCAGATTTCTAGGGCCAATACTTCGGGATACTGCCCTGGGAGCGAGACCAGCCTTGGCAGAAAGTGTGGGTGCCCAAAATGCAACTGAGGAGGGGCCTGTGAAGGCTCCTGAGCATCAGATTTGGTGTCTCCAGGTGAGGAAATCCCAGGAGCTGCTGTGGGGCAGACCTCCCTCCCTGGCCTCGAAGGGAAACAGAGTCTCATCCACTGGGCTCACAGCCACTCCTGCTCAAATGTTTGCATTTGGGGTCTGGACACCTGCCAGCCAAATCAGCTCTCTGTAGTGGCCAAACAGCCCCAGGAGATGGAGCTGGGCTGGCTCACCATCTGTCTGAGCTGGTGGCAGGGCTCTGTGCCAGCCCCAAAGGGAGCTGAGCGTCGTGCCTGCACTGGGCACCGGGGCTCTGTCCCCCCATCGGCTGTGCCAGCCCACGGGGCAGCAGGGACACCCAGTCCCACCACCTGCAGCACGGGCAGAGAGGCCACAGCCCCTGGCAGTGCTGCTGTCCCCGGCCCTGGCCAGCTGGGCAGGGGGCTGGTGAGGATGCCAGGCTGCAAATGGAGAGGAGTCCTGCGTTCCGTGGGTGCCAGTTTGGAAGGAAAGCACTGATCCCGGGCCAGTTTTCCAGTCCATTTGGTTTCTCTGTGCCTCGATGGGGACATTAAATAGCAGCCATCATGTGCTGAGCTTGGGCCTCTCGTGCCTGTGCGGAGAGGCTGGTGATGAGCAGCTCTCAGGCACGGACACAGGGATGACCATTAGCAGACCTGACTGTGGCTGTAGAGAGGAGTCTCCCTGCAGGACAAAGGGGGCCACTGTTCCCTGCAGGAGCTCGTGGTCCAGTCCTTCCCCAGCCATGGGCTTGAGGCAGAGGATTTGATTAGTGGACTGCAGCAGTCAGGGAATGAAAAGCGTCTGCAGCCAGGCTGTGCCTTGCTGAGCTCCAGGTGGGCCCAGCCCTGTGGCTCACATCCCCAGGGTGCAGGGGAGCAGCCCAGGGACAGCAGAGCGAGGACTGCACGTGTCTGCTCCGTCCCAGGCCAGCCCCAGCATCTGTCTGCTCCAGCAACTGAACCTTAAACAAGGTATGTTTTCCCCCTACACTTGCCTGTTCATTGACTAGATTTCAAATAAGATCACCACAGGTCTTAAGCAGAGATTCCTAAATTAATCTCCTGAACATAATCATCAGAGAAAGGCTTGTTTCTGCAAGGCTGTACCTTACACTCGTTAGGAGGTGAGTGGCAGCAGCTGTCACTGAATAATCGTTCTCATTAACTCATCTTTGTACCTTTTGTTTGCCTGATGAAACCCTCTCTCCAAAACACAGCCTCGAGGGCTGCTCAAAACCAAAGCAGGCAAACAAGGAGAGACAGGGCCAGGGAGGCTGGAAACTCATCCACCTCCTCCTCCTCCCATAGAGACAATTTAGAGGGAGAACATGCCCCAGCTCCTGCTCCCTGCTGGGCCTGGGAGGAGGGACCGTGCCGGCTGCACCAGCTCCTGGGGCATGGCCCAGGGCACCGTGTTTGCCATCCCTTCATCCTTCCCCCTGCTGCCAGTGGCCCCAGCAGGGACCTCATTAGCACAGCCCCTGCACTGGCCTCGCTGCCAGGCCCGGGTGAAAAACTTGCCTGCATCACCTGGGGCTGCTTTCTTAACAAAACTCCTGTAAATCTAATGTGAGCTTCATTTGCAGGATATGCTGTTTTGTGATAATTTCTGCAATCCCAGAACCCAAAGCCACTGGAAGGGCACTCTCAGCCTCTGGTCCCAGCTGTGGGTCAGCAGCTCAGGGTTGTAGCCTTGTCTCTGGTACTGGTTTCAGTGGTATAAATGATGTGGGATGCCAAGGCCCCTCCTGCACACTGCAGAGACCATGCTTAGAGATGCCACCAAGTGAGCAACCACGAGAAAATAACTTTACGTCGAGGATTTCAGGCTCAGATTTCAAAGTTATTTCCTAAATCCAGGTTTTATCACACTCAGTGGGCACTGGGATCTGACAGGCATCTGGGATGTCTCCCTGCCCCCGTGTCTCCACTTCAGAACAGCCCTCCTTTGCCTCCTGCCATCCCCAAATTGCGAGGTTCTCCAAGTCCAGTGTGCAAAGGAGAGAAGTGCATTGATGCCTTAAAGAACCTAGAAATTAAACATCCGACTTTCAAGATAATATTAGCATAGGAAGTAATATAAAATTTGGTCTTTATTGGTGGCCTCAAGGGGCAGATATGAAAATGTCCACAAAATGCCTGCCCCCTCACAGAGTGAATACAGTTTTATAAGTTTAGCAAATTAGCATAATTGACAAAAATCACCAATTAAGAGCACAAGTGGTGATGCAATTCCACCCCCTCCAGTTCAAGCCCGTTCTAAGTCCTCCCCCCTCAGATGGGACTAGACTTTGTAGATGAAAATAGGGGCTCTGGAATGTGTTTTGTCTTTCTGCTTAGGGAAAAGGTAGGGAAAAGTACTGGTAAAACTAGCCACGGATAGAACAAGAGGCTACAGAACTGAAAATATATGTGTAAAGAATACGGAGAATATATTAAAAAAGAAAAAAGAAAAAGGGGGAAAATCATTAGGCATCAGCATGTGGTCTACATCCATCTCTGCCTGCAAAGAGAGAAATATTCAAAAAAGCAGATGCAGAGAGAGACCAGGGCAGGAGAGAGGAGTCCTTGCCCTGAGGAAGGCACCAGGGCTCCGGGCAGCGCAGGGAAGGTGAGCAAGTGATGCAATGCTCAAGGATGAAGGAGATAAGAGAGATAAGAGAGCAAAGGGCTGTGGGGACAGCACTGGGCCAGAAGCTGTGGGGTGCTGGTGGCTGTCCCTCTCTGCCAGTCCTCAGCTGTTCAGAGAAGCAAGATCTCTGGGAGCCCAGCGTGGCCTGGAGAGCTGCCTGCCTCGTGCTCTTGGCTCAGCACCTCTCCAGGACACTGAGCAGTTGTGACTTTTATTTGAGCAATGGGCTGGTGCTGACAAGGAGCATACGGCCAGGGCCACGACAGCAGCAGGAGCCATAGATTATCCCTAATTGCCAGCAACAGATGAAGCTGACCTTCAGAGAGCACGGCCATGAATCTTCACACAACGCAGGGTGCATTTACTGTCCGCTGCCTTTAAAGCTCCACCAAGCCTCTGCTGCTCTTGCAAGAGGAGAAGAAGGGCCAGAAGGATCTGCTGTGCAAAGCCCTGATTTACAGGTGTCTCCCAGCCTCAGGTCAGGAGCACACCTGAGCTTTCAGTGCGTTTCGCCTTGCAAACTGTTCACTGCTAGTGGGCAAGAGGGAGAGCACACAGATGGACGTGGAACAGCAATGTTTTCTGTAGCCTTCTCTGGAGAAAGTAAATCTGCTCTGTCAGACCAGGAACATCATTAAAGAGTGCTATGGGAACCTGGGGTTTTTCATGGTGTTGGTGCCTTTATAACTCAGCTTGGGGGAAGGCAGAAGAGCTTCCAAAAAGGCATGAGAAGCTGAACAGGAAGGTCTGGGTTGTCAAGGTTGTTTGCCCTACAAACCTTGCAGTGTTCCATCACTGAGGCAGCAGGGACCAGCTGAGCTGGAAGCAAATGCCACTTCCAGAGTGACCTGAAGGATCCCAAAGCTCTTGCTGACTTTGAAACAGGGTCCTGTGCTCCTGCCAGGACAGAGGGAGATGGCACAGCATCTGCCTTTCCCTAACCTCACCCTCGATGTGGCTGGGAGTGCTGGGCAAAGCTGCCTGTCCCTGAGGCTCCAGGGCTCAAGCTGTATGGAGAGGGACAAGAAATCAAATCTGTAGGGCCTCTCTGCGTGCTTTCCACTTCTGCAGTGCCAGTAGCCACCGAGCACAGGTTGCTGATTTGGGAGGATTCGTGTCAGCTGCTCGGTCACTCTGAATCAGCAAGGCCGTGTTGATATGTACCCACTGCAGCCTGGCCCCTCCTGCAGGCTCTTCCTTGTGCTCAGTACCAGCTGAGAACCAAGATACAAATAAAAAAGAGATGGAAAGACCATCCAAATGAAATTGCTTTGCCGCCTGAGAGCAGCTCTGTGAGTATCAGCCAGTTTCTTTGTGGGCAAAGCCAGCAGCCCGGCCAGGGCTTGTTTGGCTAGCTCAGCATTCCCAGGGAAGAGCCAGGGTGTTCGTGGCACTTAGAACCTGGGAGAGGCATCTCACAGGGCTGCCAGGGCCACGACAGGGGGTGACAAGAGGGGACAGTGTGTGGACAGGGGACGAACCAGCATCTTGGGTGCAGTTTGAGCACGACAGTCTCTCTGGGAGCTGTGTGTGCGAGTGGCTCCCTCACTCCTGCACTGCTGTGTCTTGGTGTTCAGCTCTCCTCTCTGCTCTTTCTTGGGGCAGGAACAGATCCCTTGGAGTAAGAGAGAGAAGCTCTGGCCCCGCTGTGTCAGTGCACTGACAAAACACATCTCCTGAGGAGGGGAGGCAAGGTTTCCAGAGCACTGCTGGCTCTGCTCGTGGGCAGAGCCAGCTTCTGCCTGGCAGCTCCATCGTTTGCCAGCTGCACAGGGTTGGGGAGCGAGAGGAGATGGGGAGTGACAGGACCCTCTGGGAGCTCTCTGCAGAAAGAAGGCAACCACAGACAGGCAAGGAAACCTTGGGGTGATCTGCGGTGCTGCAGGGTCTCCTTATGGCAGGAGGCCAGCTCTCCAGTCTGTCTCACCTTGGGCTGCCCCACAGATTACCTCAAGACACGTGGAAATGGTAGGGGGTGATTTCAGTGGCCACTGAAGCCGTGTTTCAACTGATGTGCCCTGTGGACTTGCCTGCTCACTCCTGCATGCCCAGGGTGGCCGTTCCCACTGCAGCTCAGCAGGGCCCAAAGCTGAGATCCTTTCCAGGATCTTTGCTGCAGCAGGCTGGCTGCTGGGCTGCCCTCCTGCCCTTCCCGAGCCGATCCTCCTCCCTGGCTCAGCACCCCTCGCAGCCCTTCCCATCCTGAGCCAGGCTGGGGCAGCTCAGGGCGGGCAGGACTGCAGGGTCTGCAGGATCCAAGGGCTAAACCCTCCCTGGCTTTTGAAACCCAGCTCCGTGGCACCAGACCCCTTTCCCCCACCCCTGTGCTGTGCTGCACAGTGGATTGTGAACCGAGGATGATCACAACCCCCCTTGAGAGCACCTTCAAAAGGCCTGACCAAGTCTTGGGTTCTTCTGCAAATTACCCCATCCCAGAAGTTTCAGCAGTAGCTGCTGCTTATGTATTTTTTTTCCCCAAGCTTTCCATGGATTTATACAATCTTCCTGTTATAAATATGAATTCAGCTGGAGACTTCTGGGTTAAATCTTTCAAGTGGTTGTTGTTTTACTTCTTCCACCTGGGATTTCTGGAAGAATGCAGTACTTACCACACATTTAAATTACAAGGAAGTGCAGGAAACTTTGCAATCTTTTCTACCTCTGTTTCATTAACCTCTTTGCTCTCTGAAGGACTGGCAGCCTCATAAGAGAGCAGATTTTTCCAATACAGGGTCCTGGTGCCATGCCTGTGAGGAAGCCCCACCAAAATTCAGAGGCTGACTGCTTTTACATTTAATGGCCTAAATATTTATAATTTTTTTTATTAATATTGGTGGGCCTAGCCACTTTTCCATTCATTTCTTCCACTTTCAATTGACCCTTGTTTTTTTTTTCCTCCCTGATCTTGCTAAGGAGCTGCCGAGTTCAACACAGACAAGAAACTACTGGAGAGGGTCAAAACTTGTACTTCAGGCTTTCCTGAAGAGTCTCCCTGCCAAGCAAGGCCAGCAGAGGAGGGCTGGGAGGGAGGGTGCAGCATGTCTGAGTGAGAGGTTTCTGTTTTGGTGGGGCTGGAAGTCCACAGAAGGTGACGACCGGCTGGGAGTTTCTCTGTATCTTCAATTATCTGCCGTCTTTTTCAAAACACATATAAAATACCAAACTCGGCCGTCTTGGCTGAAACAATTGGCCCTGGAAGCAGTAATTAATTCTCAATCACCTGCAGCATGCCATGAGCCTCAGGACTGCTTCCATTGTTGGGGGGAGGATGAGCCAGCCCCAAGCACAGCTGCTGTGCCCTGATGGATTTGGGAAGATCAGGCTTCACAGCAGAGTTAAAAGGGAAATATTGATAACCCAAACTATTCTGGGGAAGCAGAATGGGTGCAGCCACTCCCTCCCCGTGCCGTGGAGCTTCTCCAGGGTTGGCAAGGGGGGTGATGCCCAGGCTCTGAGATCGCTCCGGGCTGGGAAAGTGCAAAGTTTGGCTTCTCCCACTCGTGCCCACTGCTCTGTTCCTCACACGTGTGGGATGGCTCTGCTGCTGCCTGTCCCAGGGGCTCACCCACGCACAGCTTGGCACGCACTCTCCGAGACAGAGGAAAGGATGGAGGAGCAGGGGGAGGTGAGAGGAGGGGAGCTTGAGAAGTTTTCCAATTCGCAAAATTATTCTGAAGCTAAAAAATGGAAAGCTAAAATCCCCCACTGGGAAACCCCTTGGAGGATATCAGAAAACGAGGCTGAGTAGTTTCTTTGGATCCTGTGGAATTTAACACAGATTTGTCATCTAGCTGTCAAACCCACTAGAAATGTCTCACTCTCTCTTAATAGTTTCATAGATTTTAGAGATTTTCCAGCTCAAAAGACCATTCCATTCCTCTCTTCTTGCATAAAATTGGCTATTCCTGTATTAAGCCTGTCCGCCCTGGTCAAACATAAGCTTATCTTTCCAAAAAACCTCCACTGAGACTGAAACACTTCCAGGCACAGAGAATCCACCGTGTACCTGGTGAATTCTTGCAGAGGCTAATTGCTCCCACAATTAACCATGTCTTTCTGAACATATCCAGCCTTCCAGCTGTTGCCTTTGATCCTGCAGGGGTTGTCTTGGGTTAAAGAGCTCTTAATCATGAGGTTCCCCCTCTGGGGGACGTGTTCACCTCAGCTGCTCTTAGTCTGTGGCCTGCTGACCTGTGGGGCTTTCCTCAAGGCTGCAGCAAGCAACCTGGGAGCAGCTGGTGTGCCAGGAGGCTTCAGCCAATTGTACACGGGTCACCACCAGAAAAACAGCAGAGGAGAGAGCTGACACTGCTGCTTTCTGGGTGTTTGGAGAATTAAAAGTGGGCTGCAGGTCTTGCAGTGAGTGCACTGGTGTGGCAAGGCGTGGGAGCAGTGGGGAGCTGCTGGTGGAGGTGCTGCAGTGCTCCTCTGAGCCAAAGCTCATAACTAAGGGCCAATAAAACCTTCCCTGTGCTGCCACGGCTTCTCCAGGGGGGTTGTTACAGCTGCATCCCAGGAAGCTGATTTAGAAGTGTTATTGGGACTGGGACGTTTTTATGAGGCGCTGCTTTCACACCCCACTGCTTGGGAAGCCCCAGCTGCCTTAATTAAAGACCTGGAGGAACCCAGCTACAGCCACTGGGCTAACCAGCATCCATGACCCAGCTCCCACAGAGGGATGGAGGCTGGTCTGGGAGCCCCTGTGTGCCCAGCTCTGCCCTGAGGGGCCCAAGGGCAGGGCTGGTGCCTGTGGAGGAGAAGAAGAACACGTTTGTAGTGCAGAATTATTTTTCAGGCCTCATCTTCTCCAAGGCCCTGGAGCGTTGCGCTGGTTCTCCCTGGGGATAATCTGTCAGGAGACAAATCTCTCTCCTGGCCTGCGCTGCACAGCAATTGTCCTTGGAGAATAAGTGGTTTGGATGGATGACTCCAGCAAAAGTGAGACCCAGCAGTAAATGAATTCAGCTATGGGCTGGAGTGGAGATGCTCAGCCTTTTGTTTGATCCAGCAGCTGTATTTCCTCCAGATTAAAACATATTCCACTCTCGGCCATGCCTCAACCTGTTCTGCCAGTAGAATGCTGGAACTCAGAGAAATCTGAGCATGGCCTATAATTAATACATGATAACTAAATCTAACTAAATTTAGCTAAATTTAATTAAATTTCTTGAGACAAGCAGCCCAGACAGCCATGTCCCATGAACAGCTGGTGACAGAAATTTGTGTTTTTCAGAAGGAGAATCAAACCTAATTGGTCATTTCTGATGGAGGACTTCCCAAATTGCACAATTTCCAAATGCTCTTTAGTCATTAACCCTGATTACTGGATCTAAGTACACAAAATTTACATTTGCAACTGCGAGAGCAGGAAATCTCAATGTTTAAATAAATATATAGATATGCCAATTTTACCAGCTCTTCTTCTCCCCACTGAAAGCTGCATGATCTGAAAGGCACAAAGTCCAAAAGGCTTGATGTATGTGACATGATGGTTTCTAACTCCCAAGCACGTGTGAGCTGCAGAGCTTGGCTTCAGTAACGAAGCATCTTCTTTTAGTTTATTAAGAGCAGGTTAGAGGTGAAGTGATAATGGTCTGGAAGTGCCTGCATGCAGGGGCAGCTTCGGAGAGGCTCTTTAATCTCTCAGACAAGAGCACCGTGAGAGTCAGCCAGGAAAAGAGGTTAAAGGTAAGGCATGCAGTGTGACTTTAATTACCCAGAGGAGCAGCTCCCCAAGGGTGGTGTGCTGCTTTCAGCCACACTGATTTGGGAGGAGTGATGCAGTGTAGGGAGCGCTGGACTCTTGGTCTGGATGGGTGGAGACGAGAGATCTCTGAAGTCAGGTCTTGGAATATGGAATATATTGTTTATTGCAAAGGGTGTGGGGCCCTGCTTGGAGCTGCCAGCTCGTGGCAGGCTCCAGGGAGAGGGCAGGGAGAGGTAGGGCAAGAGAGAGAGAGAGAGAGGTAGCAGGGGTGGGTGAGGATGCCAAGAGAGCGTCCGGCCCCCGGGCACACCTTATCAGGGGCTTTGGAGTGGGCGCAGAACAAGACTTGGGCCAGTGGGATCACAGATGCCTGATGCTTCAGGGGAGGGTCGCAGGTGTGGGATGAACCACACCTTTTGAGGGGTGAGACAGAGCATTCCATGTGACCCTTGGACCTGTCTGTAGGTAGAGGGCATTGTTTAATCAAAGGGGGGATTGCCTACAGCTGGCTGTGCTAATGTTTTCTAGTTGTTTAGTGACCAAGGTTTGGTATCTCAAAACTTGTTCTCATCTCAATCTCGCTTATAGTTTCTGTATTTTCCAAATCTTTTGCCAGGCAATCCTATTTATAAGGCTTTCCTATTTCCTCTTCCCCAACACCGCAGGACCAGGGCTGGGATCCTGCAGGGAGCCCCAGGAAGCAGCTCCGGGTGCTTGCCCCCAGTGAGCCATCAGGGCAGAGCAGCGTGTTTATCTGGGAGCTCATCTCCATTCCCAGGCTTCCAGGTGGCACTGGCACACTGGATATTTGCCCCAGGGTTCTGGACAACGTCTTTATTTTCAGTTTGCCGAGTGATGTGTGGTTCACAACGTTTCCTGGGAATTTATGATAGCCCGGGAAGAGCTGGTGAGTCAGGAGGCAGGCAGTCATTAATTCCCAGTAATGCCTCAGACTGAGTTCATTACCGTTATCAGAAGATGAAATGATGTGAAAAGTAGATTTATTTCTTTTTCTGAGGCTGATGCAGTTTGCTTTTGGAAGACAGTGCGCTCTGGGGAAAAGCAGTGCCAGTGCATTGGCAAGAGAGGAGCCTGAATCCTCTTGCAGCAGTTTGTTCAACACAGAAATGTTTGCTGTGAGTTTGAAAGAAGAGGTTGTATCAAGGTCACTCTGCTGAGACTCAGCTTTGCAATCCCTGTGAAAGGAGAGCTCTTGCTCTTGCTGTCCTCGGAGATCTTCTACTCCCCTCCTCACGGAAAGGGCAGGGCTCGCAAGCTCTGGCAGGAGGAATAAAAGGCTTTCAGAATGGGCACTCTTACAAAGTGTCCTGCTATAAAGAACCCTGTAAAGAAACTGAATCCATTCCAGAAAGTGTCTCTCTCTTTCTCACATGCTCCCTCCAGGTCCAGCCCTGGCCTCTGCTTTGTTGCCAGGAGGGGACTTTGTGGTTGCAGAGGTGATTCAGGTCTGTTCTTCCAGCACCAGACCCTCAGGGTGCCGAGGAGGAAATGGAGAACTAATCCATTTGAAAATCTTTTAGCAGCTTACATTAACATGAATCTGGCAGTTGCCATAAAACCTTCAGGAGCTGTCCTCACTGAGTGCTTCCCTCCTCTTTTTTAACCTCACAGGGAGGATGTGTGGACAGTGAGAGCAGGGCTGTGTCCCACTGCCCTCCCGACCCAAGCAGGACTGGCAGCACTGTTCAATTCCTCTGCTCCCTGTGCTGTCCCACTGGGCTCAGGAAGTCAGTCTTGGGTTGAATTTCATTCCATTCCAGCAGCCTAGTGCAGGCAGAGTACATCATGGTCACCTCACATTTCCTAATTGGTGCTCTTGGATGCCACAAGCAGCCCGGGATGGACTGAGCTCGGGATAGCAGTGGTGTTGTTCTTACGGTGACAGGGGCCCTGGATTTATTCAAGCACTGAAGGAGACACAAAAGCACCCATCCATGCTGCAGGCTGAGCAAATAAAGAAACTGATTGCTGGAGAGTTTTATGAGGATAATAAACAACATCATAATAAATGGCCATGAATATTTCATGGCGGGTGTAGTGCTGATACGATGTGCCATAGAGGAGTGATGGGGTTTTTCAACACTGGGATGCAAATGGGGAATGCGGTCTATATTTTGCAGGTTTCTCCCCAGACACGCTGTGTTTTCTGAAAATCAGATTGACTGGGAGCGTTTGATATGAGAAACAACTTCAGGGCTCTGGTTAGAGTCAAAGAAAAGCACAGGCAGTATCAGAGGATTGTCGGTGCTAAAGATGAAAAAATCCCACGCAGATCAAGCAGCCCCTAAACATCAGGGGAAGGTAGGGAGGAGTTACCAAAGGCAAATCACGCTCTGTGCTATCCTTGGAGCTGGGAGCTGAGCTCCCCACCCAGTAAGAGCAGCCCCTCTGCACTGGGGACAGCACAGCCTCTGGGAGAGGCGATCAAAGTGAGGGGCCAGGTGCTCCTTCCTCACTCACTGCTTGGGGCCAGAGGTTTGAGCTTGCCAGGGGCAAAGAATCCCCTTTCTGGAGGGCACCAGGGGTTTGAGCTTGCCAGGGGCACAGTGAAAGGATCTCCTTTCTGGGGGGGGACCAGTGATTTTTGAGTTCCAAACTTGCACACGAGGGGTATTTTTGATGGAAACCTTTGTCCAAAGGCATGCACAGACACCTCTGTGAACTGATGCCTCCCACCTGAGCAGGTTCCTCTGCAGGGACACTCAGCCGTGGTCACTGGGCAGGACTCAGTGTGTCAGCCCCACACTTTGTCCCGCAGCCAGAGGAACCTGGGTTTACTGGGGTTTGTTTCCTGCTCTCTGCTGGCAGATGTTTGTGCCTGAGCAGGCCCAGGGCACAGCGCTGGCACTCTGAACATCTGTGTGCCATCACACACAGGAACACGCTCAGGGGAGTGCACGCAAGTGCTGGCAGCTGCCAAGGCCAAGTACCAGTCTGTGCCTGGATAAGACAGCAGTGGCAGCACTGAGAGCCCCCTGCTTTCTTCCTGCATCTCCCTCAGCCTTTGCTGATACACCCTGGCCTGCTGCTCTTCACAGGCACCTTTAATACTTGTCCTGCCTCCTTCTCTTTTAATTAACTCCGTCAGGTCCCCAGCCATCTCTTAAAATGCAATGCACGTTGCATATTCACAGGTTTGGATGGTGCAGGGACAGTTTCTAACAAGCCACCTGCCTCCTGTCCTGTTTGGCACAGGTGGCAGGGCCAGGGTGTGAAGGGAGAGGTGGGACTAGAGGAAAGCAGCCTTTGCAGGTGCCTGGCTGGGCAGAGGAACAGGTATGGAGCTGGAGGAGACAGCCTGCAGGCCCGGGCTCAGATCCATCAGCCATGGGATAAACTTGGCTGTTTTCACCCATTGCTGCAGCTCTCTGCTTCTGTTTTCCCATTTCCAAGGCAGAGCGAGGAGCACACCCATCCTCCTGTGTGTGAAACATTGCTGAGGAGGACCTGCACCTCAAAACAGTAAGATCCAACAAATTTCCAGCTGCAAATTTCCAAAGCTGCTTTGTCATC
Source organism: Vidua chalybeata (assembly GCF_026979565.1). Lineage (NCBI taxonomy): Eukaryota > Metazoa > Chordata > Aves > Passeriformes > Viduidae > Vidua > Vidua chalybeata. The sequence goes on from NC_071543.1 coordinate 1,368,104, forward strand.
CAGCATGGGCTGGGAACCATCCCTCCTGACACCCGTGTCCTTCTGGGGACACCAGAACAGACATCCCACCTGGGACTATTTCTCCCATCTGCTTCACAAGTTGCCAGTGAACCCCAGAGTGTTTCCTCTGGGTTTCTCACTCGGTTCCTCCTCGAGGTGCTGCTGAGCTGGTGGCACCAGTGGCACTTACCCTGGTTCCTTGTTCCCAGAATGGCTGCTCTATGGTTTTGCCCTCCATGCTGCACTGGGATGATCCAGGGCCTTGTTACTTCCAGGCTTTTCAAGGGCTTGTCCCAATTTCCTGATCCCTGCAACCAAGATCTGTTCCAACCACCTGGGTTAGGACTCAGCACCACACACAGATGTGGAAGCTGCTCTGCAGAGCCCTGTTTGCACCAACACAATGATGAATAAACAGGCCACAGCCCCCAGATACGTTTGGCCAGCTGGCGTCTCAGTGGAGGTGGGCCCATCAAATGGAAAGTGCTTTTTCAAAAAATAATAAAAAAAAAAAAAGGAAAAAAGGGAAAAAATTAGAAAATTTAAAAAAAAAATGCCCTTGTTTTAAAGTCTGCACATGAGTGCAGTGCTGTGAGCTAACGTCTCCCAAAATAGGTGTTGTCAGCTGATGAAAACTCTTCCACAAAGATGTTAAGATCACTTTCTGGATCAGAAGTATTTCTTCTTGGAGAGTGCTGATGAGATTGTGCCTTGATCAGCCAAAGTGGGGCTGATTTGAATGTGCTTTACTACAAAGCAGTCATTACATTTCTCCGCAGGATTCAAACAAACATTTCCTCCATATTTCAGCTGTGCTGAACTGGCTTTGCAAGGACCCCTCCAGGCATTTGCTCAGGAACTGGTGAAATTACCCTGCCTAATGGCCTCCAGAAGTTGAGTTACCCAAGCGTAAACGGTGCCACGGAGATCCCAGGAGCTGTGTGAAGCAAATGGCACATTGGCTTCAGTGTCAGTCTCAAGGTAGCAGCTCAAGCGTAAAGTGGGGATGGAAGAGGACTTAACATGCTCACACACACCTTGTTGTTTTGTTTTGGGCTCTTTTTGTCCATTAATTTGACATGCTTCTCCTGGAAAGTGCGTGGATGGGAGAAGCAGCTTTGCCCATTTGTTCCATCTGCTCTGCTGACACCTCGGGCAGGAGCTGCCTTCAGCAAGTGCCATCCTGAGTGACCAAGGGCAATGCACGGGCACCAGCAGTGTGTGCAAGCGTGGAGACCCCTGCAGCAGCCTGCAGCAGAAGAGCCTCAGGCTCCTTGCTTGCTGCAGGCAGGAGCAGGAATCAGCACTGCAGCCGGGAAGGATGACTCTCACTTAACTGCTCTGTGAGGTGTTTCCTTCTTGTGAAACCCGGTGGGATTAAACCCACGGATATTGCCCTTACAAAAGCCCATCAGCTGGACTGGCAGGGCCTGGCTGTGCCTCTCCTCCAAGCAGGGGGAAGAGCTGCCGTGGGGCTGGGTGTGCCTCAGGTCTCCTCTGCCAAGGTTGAGTTTAGCTGCCATCGAGTGTAGTCATGATGTCAGTGGGCAACGTCAGTGCTCTCGGGAGGAGGTGTGTATCAGTCTCACTGCTGAGAGCTTTTATTTGTCACGCTGCCAGTCACCTGAGCAGATGTGGCGCACGTGAAGGAGGGAGCGTGATGAAGTGTCATTAGAGCAAGGTCTGGCTGATTGGGAGCTCCATCACCAAACATCTGTATCTTGCTGCTGCTGCATTGGTTTACTCAAATCACCCTGAGTTATTGCAGACCTCTGAGATTTACCCTCTGGATGTTTGCTGTAGCCAGATGGAAAAGCACGCATTTTTTACTTGTCCTGTGTGGAGCACTAATGAAGTTCTTCCCTTCTAAAAGCATTTTAAGACAAAATAATTAACAGGCAGGGAAACCTCCACCGGTGTGGAACCTGGTGGAGCTGTTTTCCACTTCCCCTGGACTCTTCCTCTCTCTCATGCCATTTCTTCTGCTTTCCTTGCAGTTTATGAGCTGGTAAATCACATTCCAGTCCTGCTTTGCTCTGCACCTAAGCAGTGGTGTGATCCTGTGGAATAAATGTGTGTGGTGAGAATGCCTTTAGCAAAGCACACCCTGTGTGCCCCCAGCCTTGAGACCACTCAGCTCATGGGTTTATTATTTATCCTGGTGAGCTGTCCTCAGAGCTGAGAACCTGGCTTCATGCATGTCCCTGAATTACCGCACCAAAGCTGTGAAAGGACCTGAGTTTCAGCACTGACTGGTATGAATAGGTCTGCCTGCAGCTAAAAATAGAAAGCACAGGGCAGGCTTCCAGGCAGAGCTGTAGTAAATTCTAATACGAGGTGGCTCAGCAGCAGTTCCACAGGAACTGCTCCCTCCCAGGAAGGCTGTGGCATGGGCTCAAGCCAATACTAGCCGACAGAGTTTCCTTATGGGAAGCAGCCTGTGAGCTGCAAAGACCAATACTGAGTTTCAAAGCTTTCTTTTCCCTTGCCCATGCTCTGCAGGAATGACTCCATGCCTCAGTTTCCCCTCTGTAGGGAATTCTGGGTGCTGCAGGAGATGCGTTTTAGCTGCAGTCTTGTGGCTCTCTCTGCAGCAGTGAAGCTGCAGCACCAGGGCAGATGTGCAGGGCAGCCCTGTGAGCCTGTTCTGCTCCACTGCCGCCCTTTGTGCTCTTATTCCCCCTCCTCCCCTGCTCTCCGGGCCGGCAGGAAGGCGCACTTTCTCCGCTCTTGTGCCCGGGTACTGCTCCGTGGCCTTGGTGGCAATCAAGTGTTTCCTCCCTCGCAGGACCGTGGCTTTTGGAACTCTGTACATCTCCCTCATGACGGGAAGTTATTTCTCTGTTCATTAGGGCTTATCTGCTGTGAAAATCTGCTCCCCCAGCGTCCTCGTGCCATCAGTCATGACAATGGCTCATCACAGCCGCGCTGTCGCAGTGAGCGGCTCATTGTCCCCGTGCTGGAGCATATGGTCTCCTGCCTTACTGCCGCCCCACACACGGGCTCCTGCACGAGGAGCAGCTGTGGAAAGGCTTCGTGGAGCTCCCGAGGGTCAGCCAAGTGTGCCGTCCATGAGGAAGAGCGCTCGGCCCCGGAGCAGCGGCGCAGAAACGCCCCCGGGCTGCAGGACAGGGCTCAGGGAGGGCTCGGCTGCTGCTGGGCTCAGCTGTGTTTGTACGAGATGAAAGGGCTGCGATCTTTTCGTCCTGGGCAGAACACAGCTCCTGCACCCAGCCGAGCGAGCCCTTGGTGCAGGGCTTGGCTGGGGGCACTGTCAGGGTGGGCGATCTCCCGGGGCTGTTGCACTGACCACAGAGTCCCACAGGGCTGGGACCCTCACCTGCAAAGTGCTGAGCTCTCCCAGGGGGTGAGAAATCCACGCTGGAGAGGGAAAGCGTGGGATGGGGCTGTGCGAGGTTCTTTGGGATCCTGGATCCACCCCTGTGGAATAGCATGAACGGGGCTTTGGGAGCAGGCACCCATCCCTGGAGACCTGGGTCCCACAGAGGTTGGGCGGATCAAATCCTGGATTTCCAGGGCTATTCCTGGTGTTGGGATGGGGAATGGGGCTCTGGGAAGCAGGGACATTGCCTCCCATCCCCACGGATACCTCTGGATGCAGGAGCATCCCCTCCCATCCCTCTGAAGCCCGCAAGCAGCCCCATCCCCCTGGATAAAACATTCCAGGGCAGCTTCGGGATGAGCCAGGCCGGGAGCTGCACCATTCCTGCAGAATTCGTGGAGAGGCCTGGAGGAGTTTTCTGTGTCCCATCATTTATTCATCATCCCTAAAAACACCCGGGACAACGCCAGGACACCGGGATGGTGCCAGAGGGGGATGTGGGAATGTGGGAATGACATTATGGATGCTGCAGGGGACAGCAAGACTTGACTCGAGAATTTCCACGAGGAATTCGGGCTGGGTCAGAGCTTTGCTCATCCCCTACAAGTGACTCTGGAGTAGGTCCCCTCATCCCAAACCCATCCCACAGATCCTGGAAGAGGGAGGTAAATGCTCCAGCCCCGTTTCCCGGTAAAAAACCCCACCAGGAATAAATCCCGAGGCCAAAATCTCTCCCAGCTCTCCCACCCCTATGGATGAAGAGTGGGAATTCTCCGGGAATGCCCGCAGGGCACGGGGACGACTCGGCCGGGCCATGCCACTCTCCTGAGTGTCCCCAGCTCCTCCTGCAGCTGCGCAGGGCCATTGTCACCCTCCTGTGCCCACCAGCGGCGGTGCCAATCACCGCAATTAACACCCGCAGGCTAATTAATCTCTGGATTCCGCCTGCCGGTCCCTGACCGGCTCTGCCCCTCTGCTTTTCATGCAAATGAACTCGTTATGGTGCCCTCATTAGCCAGGCGCAATTCCAGGGAAATCGGGCACGGGCCGATCCCAAAGCGCCCGGGTGGAGTTGGCACATCCGCTGTTCTGAATGCACCGCCTGGATTTTGGGGAATTCCTGGGAAGATCAGGGGGGAAATGTCCGAGAAAGCCTCGCTGGCCAAAATCGGCTCAGGGAGTGACACTGGTGCCACCGCAGCCGAGCAGGACATGGGACAAACGGGACAATTCCCGGCTGCAGGGGTAGGGAATCACCCTCGGAAGGGATGAGACCCAGCTGGATCCCGTTATCCCGAGTGCAATCCCCAGCTGGATCCCGTTATCCCGGCGGGGAATCCCCAGCTGGATCCCGTTACCCCGAGTGCAATCCCCAGCTGGATCCCGTTATCCCGGCGGGGAATCCCCCCGGGATGCTCCCATAAAAAGCTCCCGAGCAGCCCCTTTGCCATGCGCTGCTTTTCCTGGGGTCAGGATGGGGCTTGGGAGCCGCTTTGGGGTCGCTCTGCTCTGCTGGGTGTTGGCTTCGGCCGCATCCTCTGATCCCTGGGGTTTTCCCTCGCGGAATTCCGGGACGTGGCGGCTGCGGGGCGATTCCTCCAGGTCGCAGCCCTGGGCGCGGGTGGATCTGTCGCAGCTGCGGGCGCTGTCCCCGCGCCCCGCGGTGGCCGTGCGCTGCCAGGAGGGGCAGCTGGCGGTCACCGTGCGCAGGGACCTCTTTGGCACCGGGCGCCCGGTGCGGGCAGCGGAGCTGAGCCTGGGCACGGCCTCCTGCCCGCCCCTGTCCCCAAACGCCGCCCAGACCTTTGTTACCTTCGTGGCCGCGCTGCACGAGTGTGGCAGCACCCTGCAGGTGAGTGGCACCGGGGTGAGGGTGTCACCCCTAAAGGTGCCCTGGTGCAGGTGCTGGCGGGTTTGGGGTGAGGAGTGCCCGGAGCAGGGGGGAATTTGGGGCGTGGATAGCCTGGATGAGGCACGCACTCAGTACTGGGTTTGGGACTGGATGCAGGAATTTATGGGATAATGGGTCCTGAGGCGCTGTGCCTGTGTCCTGGAGGCGCTGACCTGTTTCAAGCCGGTGCTTTCAAAGCTCCGTGGTGTCCTGTAGGATCGGGAATGTGGCTCTTGTGTCCCGGCACAGTCCCTGCTGGTGCCGAGTTTCTTTTCCTGGTTTTTCCCCTCTCCCAAACTCTCCTTCCAGGTGACCCCAGACTCCCTGATCTACAGAACCACTCTGTTCTACACACCCACCCGTTCTGGCAACCCCCTTATCGTGAGGGCCACCCCAGCCGAGGTCCCCATTGAGTGTCACTACCCCAGGTGAGTGGTGGGGGCTGTCCCCGTGCTGCCACGGCCCTGACGTGCCGGTGCCCACCCCAGGTAATTCCCATTGCTTCCCTTTAGGAGGAGCAACGTGAGCAGCGGTGCCGTGCACCCCACGTGGGCCCCGTTCCGCTCCACGGTGGCGGCGGAGGAGCGGCTCCGGTTCTCCCTGCGCCTCATGGATGGTGGGTGCAGCCCTGGTGGCCTCGTGTCCCTCAGCTCCCCCTTTCTCCTGGCTCCTGGGAGCCCCAATGGAGCCAAATCCACCCCCCACGGCGGTTACAGCACATTTAAGAGGTCCCACGCTCCTGGGAAGTCCCCAAAGTGACCCCATTCCCTGGGATCTGCATTCCAGACGAGTGGAGCAGGGAGAGGCTCTCCAATGGTTTCCAGCTTGGGGACAGCCTCCGCTTCCAGGCCGATGTCACCTCGGAGGGCCACGTGCCCCTGCGGCTCTTCGTGGATCAGTGCGTGGCCACCGTGACCCCCGACAGGAGCTCGTCCCCCCGCTACGCCTTCATCGACCTGGGCGGGTAAGGCCGGGCTCTGGGGCTGCCTGGAGAATCCCAGGCTCCTGTGGAGGATCCCGGATGATTCCCAGCCCTTCTCCAGGTGCCTGGTGGACAGCAGGGCAGAGGACACCGGCTCAGCCTTCGTGTCCCCGCGGCCCCGGCCGGAGTCGCTGCGGTTCCTGGTGGACGCCTTCAAATTTGCCGGAGACGCCGGGAATTTGGTGAGGTGTTGTTTCCATCCCTCCTCCTTTCTCTGTTTATCTATGGAAAAAAGCCCTAAAATCTCCAAGATTAACGGATTTTCCTTGACTTCCCCTGCCAGCTCTATATCAGCTGCCACCTGCGGGTGTCCCCGGCGGCTGAAGCCCCGAATTCCCGGAATAAAGCCTGTTCCTTCAGCAAAGCCAGCGGCCTGTGAGTGTCCCTGCTGTGGGGAGGGGACCCGCCCCCGCCCGCAGCAGGGGGTCACAGGTGACTCTGTTCCAGGTGGGCACCTTTGGAGGGCACTGCGGCCATCTGCAGCTGCTGTGACACCGGCAGCTGTCCCTCTCCTGGAGGAGATTCCCGGGAATTCCGCGCTCCGGCCGCACGGATGGGCAGGCGCGTGAGGAGGGACAGCCCCGGCCGGAGAGGTGTGTCCCAAAGGTGTCCGAGAGCCCCTCGGGCCGGGGGAGGGGGTGTTGGCACAGTTTAAGGACAATCCTAGCTCTTCTCCGGTGTCCTTAGGGAGGGATTTTTAAAAGGAAAGAGGGGAATTTTGGGGGGATATTGGGAAGAAATTCTGTGTGGATGGGGGAGGTCCTGGCACTGTTGTTCAACCCTGGAAGTGTCCCAGGCCACCTGGGATAGTGGGAGGTGTCCCTGCCCATGGCACTGGATGGGCTTTGAGGTCCCTTCTATCCCAAACCATTCCATGATTCTACCCTGATCGTGTCCTTGCATTTTAAACCCCTGGCATTCTGTTCCTCTGGTGTCCATCTTCCTGTCATTCCCAAATTCCAGCCCAAGCAGGAATTCCCTCTCCTGGGAGCTCATTCCCATCTTTTTCCAGGTGAGCCCTCGGGGCCGACTGAAGCCGATGTCTCTGTGGGACCCCTCCTGATCCTGGAGCCTGCTCAAGGATTAACAAGCCCCTCTGGAAGTCTGGGATCAGCTGGGAACACCCCCCGAGGTAGGGGTCTTTGTGTGGTTGTGTCTCCAGGCATCACCCAGGGGTTGCTCCCACTGTGAATTCCCAGGGATTTTCTGGAACAATCCCCCAGAGCTGCCCTATGGGCTCCTTCCCCAAGATGCCCAAGGATTGGGTGGAGGCTGGGAACCAGTGAATGAGTGCTCAGAGGGTTTTGTCCCTTCCAGGTGCTGCTGGCGGAATTCCCGTGGTGATCCAGGGGCTCCTGCTGACGGCAGCCACCCTGCTGAGCCTGACTGCCCTGGGAATGCTCCTGTGGCTGTGCCGGAAAAGGCTCTGTCCTGCGGGAATGTCCCAGTGATCCCAATAAAGAGAAGAAGCATCTGTCACCTCCTGGTGTTCTCTGTGGGGTGGGAGGGGCTCAGGCAGCTTTGGATGGGAATCCATCCTCTGGGAAAGAGGTGGGACTGGGGATGTAGAGCTGCTGCCACCTGGAAGTGATTCCCAAACCTCCATGCATTGGATTTGGGAGGTACAGGTGGATTTTCCAAAGGTTGTATCCATGGAAAGGAATCCTAAATGAGGTGTGGCTCCTATTTTAGGGATTTATTGGTGTTCTGAGGTTCTAAATGAGTTCCTGATTTTAGAATTCCTGTTTTCCCTTTCTTATCCATTGGGATGGGGGAATTCTGCTCCAAGATCCCTTGAAGGATGCAAGGGCAGCTGGAATTCTGGGATTTTGATTGGTTTAGGTGCTGAGCTTGGCTTCTTTGCAGGGGAAAACCTCAGGGATGGGAAAGGGCTGGAGGTGCTTCTGCTTTGCAGGGGCTGGATGGGAATGAATTCCATTGTTTTTATGGAGTGTGAGAGCCCTGGGATGAACACAGCAATGGGATTGCTTTCCTTGGGCCATGGTTGGAGCTGGGGACTCTTCCTGGGAAGATGCCAGACCTGGGGATCCCATTCCAGGACAGATGCTGTGGGTTCTGGGGATGTGTGGGGGGAGGAAAGGACAGCCCTACCTGGGATGGGTGCCCTCCACACCTCTGCACTCCTCTTCCCTGGCTTGATTTGTCTCCAGAGAGCTTCTGGGGACATCCTGGACTGTTGCTGCCAGTGTAAAGACAAGCCTGGCTGGGTAAGCACAAAATCCTCCTGTCTTTTGGTGGTGTGGTCATGGTCCAGCTTTTGAGGCCATCTCTGCTGCATGCAGGTGGAAGGCAGGACTGAGATTTGCACACCTAAATCTGCTGATGAGAGCTCCATAAAGTAACCACCAGCTCAGATCCACCTGAGTGATCTCTGGCTCTTCACCTGTGACAAAATTGCCACAGTCAATAGGTGGCAGATTCAATTACTGGCATGGAATAAGATCCTCTCCAAGACTTTTTGAGGATTGAGCATCCAAAAATTGGCATAATTGGAGTAAAGATAGAGGAACAGTTAAAAACTGCATGAGAGAGAAACTTGGAAAATGGTAAAGAAAAGGGAATAATGTGCAAGATGTTGTAAATGTGTTTGGAAGCAGCGTGTCGTTGTAAGGAATACAAAGAAAAGGAAATGAGAATGTTACAAGATGAGTTTGAACAAAGAAAGTGACAAAAAGAGCTGTTATCTCTGTGAATAGAACAATTGCAGAAACAACTGGGGTGGGGGAAGGAAAAAGAGTAGCAGACAAATTAGAATTTATGATCTGATGTATTAGTTCCTATAAAGATCCATTAGTTAATTGCATCCCCAGAAGACTGGGATGGAGATACATGGAAGGGGGGACCCTGACTGGGAATTTAGGGATGAGAGGAGTAGTGAGGAGAGTGAATTAGGTGAATTGTGGTTTAAGGTGGCCCCTCTTATGAAAACTGAAGTGTCCCTTGGGCCCCAAGGGGGTGTAAGCAAAGAAATATCACCAGAACCATTCTGTGGGACCCTCTTCAACTGGATAATTTGCAAGAAAAATATGGCCAGGAGGCTGGCAAGAGTGGGACTGGGTATTTGTGGTGTCTCTGACTAGGAGAGATCATATGAAACCCCAAGTGAAAAGCCCAGAGGTGGCTTTTGGGAACCAGGGGTGTTTTTTTACTAGGGAAGCAGATTCTAACAATGAATCACATTCCCTCACACAGCCCTTGAACAGCTTACTGTGCAAGGGAATAGATCCCTGGGAATGAGACATGGTGCTATCCCTGTGTGTTCACTGAGCAACTTTTAACCTCTCTCAGCTCCCACAGACCCCCAGGCCTTGAAGGTGACACCTCTGCTCTTTTAAAACTCTACCCCATTATGGAAAGAGACCAACCAGAAGACAACAGTGGAGCTAAACACATTAATGTTGGGTGAATGCACCTAGCTGCTCATGAGGAGGGGTGATCAGTTTGGAGTCTTCCCCACTGAGACTTGTCTGTTTCCCTTTCCAGGACCCACACTGGGTTATACCAAAATCCCCAAACCCGTTTGAGCCACATCTAGTTTATCCATCAACAAGCCTGGTGTATGGAGTGAAAACCCTCAGGTCTTTTATTTGTACAAATCAGTATGGTAATGGTTGTAATCATGTTTAAGCCTTGAGTGCATTGCTTTTGCAAATTTTGCATTGAAAAAGCAAGCTGTAATTGTACAAATTCAGGAGTCCCACCCATTAACATGGATTTGGCAGAGGGAAATGTAAGCACAGTATGTGAAAGACAACCCCCCAAAAATGAAGTGGAAATTTACTTGCTTAGTTTTCAATGTGGTTCCATTGAAAAGGGGTAGAGATCTAACCAGGCTGGTAGCTGTTCAATGACTGCTAAATAAGAAGATGACACAGGAAGAGAAATAGTATCAGACATAATTTATCTGTTGATCTTGGAGATATAATTTAATTTAAATTAGAATTGTTTATATCAATGCAGCAAAAACTATCTTAACTCCCACAATGTATCCTACAACCTCTTAGACCTGTTGCAATCTTAACTCCACAGATGTCTGACATTGAGCCCAATGGTATTAAAAACACAGGCTAGCAACAAGTGATCCTTAATCCATTATGAAGCCTCATTATGTCACTGCATGTTAATATCTCTGCACTTAAACCTACCTGCTGATCATTCCTAAATACATCTGCACAGGGATGCTCACAGGCTTGCACAGGTGAGCCCTCCCCTCTCTAAAATGAGCCAGGAGAGGTGTGACTGGCATCCCAGGAACAGGATTAGGTGTGACTGGCATCCCAGGAACAGGATTAGGAGTATCTAATAAGCAGCACGCATGCTGAAGTTCTGGCAAATAAATTAAGCTTGGCAACAAGTGATTTGTATGAGGAAGAACACCTGTTAAAATCTCCTTTGTTGGCATTAGGAGCTGGTCAATGTGTCCTGGCTGGTATGTTGTCTAAATAGCAAAGAATTACTGGAAAGGACCCCCACCTACCTGTAAGTGCACTTGGCATCATCCAGAATAATGTTTCCATAGCTCTCAGCTGTATCCAAGCTCAGTTGCAGGTGCAATCCGCTCCAGCAAAAAGGGAAGGTGATGAGGGCATCTTACCCACTGAGTTTCAACAGGTAATTTGGGTACATAATTTCAACTCAAAAAGTATTTTAAAAATACTTATTTTAATTCAAAAAGCATTTCCTGTCTTGGTGGTATCTACTAAATTTTACTTATGACCACACCAGAAGTAGGGCCACAGCTTTTTGTCTTATCTCTGCAATGTTTAATGGCTGAAATTGATTATTTTAGAGGCGTTTTCCAGCCTAAATCATTCTATAGACCCCATCATTGCATTGGGACTGAATCAACATGGAATTGTACTCTGTTAGAACCTGGAGTATGGGCCCAGCAAAATGGGAGCAAATGGCAAATTGTCACTGCTGCCACATGTGCTGTGCAGAAACAACAAGGATTTATTTGTGAATGTAATACTGTTAAGAGCCAAGACACTTGTCTTGACGCTGAACAAAATATTTGTCATTTTGAAATACATCCCAGAGTGACCTCTGAGGCTGTACTTGGATGTGTTGGGAATGGATGTGTTTGCATGAGAGCCCTTTGTGCTTCTCTATTTATAGAGGACATGCACAATCCCTCGAATACCTGCATCTGTAATTGTATTCAAGTTATGGGATGCATCTGTAACTATGCAGCCACAACCCAACATGTCACAGCAAAAGTGAAGAAAGATGAAAAACATCACTGGTGAGAAAATCCGCTCAGGTGGCCACCAACAGCCACCAGAGCTATGAATTAAATGTTCCACTTAACTAGTCTTGTTAATCATTGTAGTTTTGTGTTCATTATCCTTTTGTTTACATGCCAAATTACAGCTTATATCAAAGTACAAGAGCAATGAGTGGATGTGTGGGTATTAAGGGATCAGCAAATCTGATATCTTATTTATCAGCCTATTACCCACTCAGTAAATTAACTTCCAGCTCAGATCTGCCTCAGTGATCCCTGACTCTTCTCCTGCAACACAGGGTGTGATATTCTTTGAGTTGAAGGTGCACTGTGGGATTTTAAGTCATCTTTTCTCCTGTTCTGCTCCATTTTTCCTCCCCTTGCTGAGACTCTCCATCCTCTGTTGGTTCATCTCAGTTTCCAGCTTGCCGTGAGTGGGATGGGGGTGGATTTGTTTTCAGTGGCTTTAGGGTCAGTTGTGGAAACTCAGGGCACTGGGAATATTTCTGTCTGCTCTGGGCTGTCCTGACCCCCAGGGGGGAACACTGGCTTTGACCCTCGTTCATGGAGAAAACTTCCAAAGCCTTAAGGTAAACCAGAAGCTACAAAAATGTGAAATAGGTTGTAGAGTAGTGTAGTATGTTATATGAGTGAGAAATTTAGGTTTTAGGATTTTTAGTATGTTATAGATGGGTTCAAGATGGAGGGTACAGGGCATTGTCTCAAGTTAATTTTTCTTTCTCTTTCTTCTTGGGTTTAGGTGGTATCGTGTAATTGGGTGGGGAAATCTGCATTGTGGGTCTTTAGGGGTCAGTTATTGGGTTAGAGAGGGAAATATTTTAGGTGTCACTTCTTAACTGGGTAGCTTAGTTTTTGATTAGACTTAAAAGGCCTTGTAACAAGAGATTGTTGGCCATTTTTGTGCTGTTTTTCCTGCACGCAGAGTCTGGTGCAGACAGTGCTGAAGTTTTGGGAAGATAACAATAAACAGAAGCTGAAGACCAAAAAAGTCCAATGTGTCCCTCGTTCCTGACACAGAGCTGCTCCAGGAGGGTCTCCCCTGCCAGGGGAGCCCCGGGCAGTTGCCCAACTTTGGGGCCCACAAACTCACAGTCAGTGCTAGCTGACATCAGGCTGAGAGGGGACACTGAGACATCCCCAACACCAAATCCGTGCAGGAATTGGCATCACACTCGCTCTGCCTGGTGCCTTCTAGGTCTGGAATGGGGGGAGTAAGAGGGATGGGCTGTGAGGTGGAGAGCCACCTCCAGATGTGCTGGAGGTAGGGATGCTGCAGTTATTGTTGTTTGTAGGTGGGTTAGGACATGAGCTGGTAGTGCAGAGCACAAAAGAGAGCCCAGACCCACCTGGGTCTGCTGCAGGAGGTGCTGCATCTTTAATGTGTTTGTACCCAAATTTCTACTAACTCTTTACAGAAGAACAACCCTGATCTCACAAACATTAATGAACTTTAAGTCCCTCAGTCCTTCTGGTGGCACAGAAGACTTCTGCCTGTGTTGCAAGTTCAAAGAAAAGCTGCCATTCTGGGGCTTAAAAGTGGCATCTAAGGGACAGTCATGAAGCATTTAGGGACAAAAGCAAGCTTTAAACAGCTGCAAAGATAGCCAAGGGCTGGGAGCTGAGTCCTACTGCCTGTGTGTGCACATCAGCAGTGGACTGGACAGTGGCCAGGCTTGTTTGCCTCTCTGATGATACCAGATGACTTCTTGGCCCACTGCATCATCTGGAGAAAAACAGCTGAACAAATGGAGATGTGCAGGTGATCTGCAGTTCAGGGACTTGTTTTCTCTCTCGTGGGCTTTGGCATTTATTTTATTTTGTTTTTCACTGCTGAGCTCTGAGGGGATTTGGATATTTGACTCTCCCCAGCCTGCTGGCCTTGGCAGGAAGGTTTTAACTTCTCAGCACTGAATAAGGTAACTGTGAGAGTGTGAATGATTCAGCCAGCTCGGATGGGGAGCTGATTTATTACTCAGTAGAGCCATTGAGGAGCTGGAAATGGGATGTGATTTGTACTCGGGGCCAGTGCTGGCTTCCTGGGATGAATTCTGCTCAAACCATCACCTGTGAGTGCAGCTTTACAGCCTCTGGGATCCCACTGCTGCTCCCCCCATTTTCTTCTGCCTGCCCACACAGGATTAGCCAGCCCAGATATAATCTCCTCATCCCTACTGAACTGCTGAGAAATCCTGCGCCAGCTGTTTTTGGGGGGGGGGGGGGGGGGATAAAAAGGCAACTCTTTTCTGATTTACAGAATTTAGGGAGGAAATGTGGGGTGGGAGGAACCGGGGAGAATAATTGGGCAATTCCCGGCATCCTCGATGGCAGCTCTTAAGCATTACGGGGACTCAGCAGCACCCTTATCGCAGCACGTTCTGGGAGATTAACCGTCTGCTCAGCTGGCAATTAGAGCTGGGAAATGGGAAGCTGCCACTTAGCCCTGACTTTGTAGCGGCTGTTCGCACTTCTCCGAGCCCGGCCCCAGGCACTGGAGGGAGGGATGGGAGGATTATTGTGCGCTGCCTTTCCCACGCTGGGAGAGAGGCTCGTGGACAGGGTGGCTGCGAGGGAATAAAGGCTCTGCTCTGTTTTCTGTCGTAGTTTTTCTGTCGAACTGGAAAGCCTAAGCTGCTCCCTGGTCCCCTATTTCATCCTGTTCTAACTTTCCCTCCATCTTTCTTTGCAACTTTGGGAAACTTTGCTTGCTGATGCCATCTGTGAACGCAGCAGTGCTGTGTGTTGATGTGCCAGCTTCATTTGCACGGGAAAAATGCTGAGCTGAGAGAGAGATTCGTCTCTGCCTGGGCCACGGACCTCCTGTGAGATCCTGCTCAGGTCAGCAGGGTGCATTTTTGGGTGTCTTTGCTACTGCAGAGGTTAACGAACATTCCTACATCTCGTGCTGTGTTGCATCACAGAACTTGAATGATGAAATATCCTTTAGCCCCAGCTGCTTTGGTGACTGCTGCTGCTCTGTGCAGACACGCTGGCCCAACCGGGAGGGTGGCAAGCCCTCATCTCTGGCCTCCACAGAGCTCTATGGGGTTTAGTGCTGCCCCAAGGCAGTACAGGGATGCTTGCCCAGCTCCTCTGTTGTGGTTTGGAGTTTCAAATAATGACAAGGTAAGGAAAGGACTGCAATAGGGAGGCACAGACAGGTCCCTGCTGGTCCCTTCAGCCCTGCTTCCATCCCCCAGGCCCAGGCTGGTGAGTCTGTGCTGGGGGTTGAGCAGCCACCCCTGTCCTGCCAAGCAGGTCCCCTGCTCCTGGGGACAGCCACCTGCTTTTCCATGGCTGTAACCCTGCTGCTGGAAAGGACTCTTGTTGGTTTTCCCAGCTTTGCGGAGATGGGGCAACTGAGAGGTGTTTTAAAAGATTTTATTCCATTATCAGTCTCGATGAAGGGTAAAACATAAGAGATGTAAACCTTGATGCCATTCCATCAGAAGCCAACCTATTTCCTGGTTACAATACCTTATAAATGCTTTTCAGCTTATTAGCTTTTGCTGCGCAATGCTGCTAATACTTCTAACAGCACTCACCTGTATTTTTACCCCACGTGTTCCTGCTACAATGCATCTTTCACAGTTCTAATTCTCCAAAATAGCTGGTCTTTCTGCAAGGCCATATTTTGAAACTTGTTGAAACTTGTTTCTAGTTCAATCTCTCTCTCAACAATGTCATCTCTATTCCTAAGTCAGCACACCTTATCTCAGTGTTTGCATACATATGTACAAAACTATGTAGACTTTCTATCAGATTTTAGAAATCCCTCGTAAACCCATTTCTCACAGGCTGTGGCAGCTGCCTGCCGTGGCTGTGCTGGCCACAGGAATGCCTGGCACCACAGATGAAGTGGGTGCCACCAGGTGCCTCTGTCCTGCGGGCTCAGCAGCAACCTCACGCTTTGGAATTAATTTCAGGATTTTTTTATTTCCCTTGCCGATTTATCTCTCGAGTTTTCTAGGCCAGCTGTCCTCCTTTATTATCCTCACGCTACCTATTTATCTCGCCTGTCCCCTCTCCTCCCCGCTTCCCTCCCTTTGCTTCGCCTGGCCGTGGCTGAGCTCCTGCCCGCCAGCAAAAACAAGCCATGGTGGCGGAGCGTGACAGCTCCCGCTGGAGCCACATCATCCCGACAGCCGGGCCGACTCAGCAGAGTCCCCTCGCTGTCCCCTCACCCAGCCCGGTGCGCCACAAAGGTGCCCCAGCGCCTCGGACAGCGCTCGCTGTCCCCCGCGCCTGGAAGTGCGGGGAGGAAGGCGGTGACATCCCCGCCACCTGTGTGCTGGGCTCAGCTCTGTCCCCACCCCCTGCTGCCACCCGCCCTCCTCTGACACCCCCAGGGCAGTGCTGGCCCCGGCAGACACTGCAGAGCATCCTCCCTGAATGTCCCTGCTTGTGGTCACTGCGCCTCTACGCGTGGCTGTGGTGGGGACACAGTGAAACATAAACTTTAAGGGATTTAGAGATTTTAGAGGAGCTAAGATTTTAGTTAGAGATAAGCCTTACTGGAGTTAATTAAAATAAATGAGTAGGCCTTGATGAAGTTAAAAGTTAGTAGTTAACTAATAATTGATTGCTTGTCAACACAATGTTTAGTTAGCTGGGTTTATAATGAGGAATATAGAAACTGACAAACAGCTTTTAGGAACATGAGACAATTGTGGGCCTCCTCTGTTCTGAAACCAATTGAAGACAGGGAATGGGAGTTCTACCAAGGTTCATTTGTCATATTTGCATTGAAAAGGTAGAAAGGTCAGAATGAGGAAGACTTCATTTACTTCCTCATTTTGGGACCCCTCCCCATGAAAGGGACCACCGACCCATTTCAAGGAACAAACTGCGCATGCTTAATAGCTTTGGGAATGATTAGCATAGGAAGCAAGGAATGGGATGTACTAAATGATGAATATGTATTTGTGTTTTGGGTATTCAATTCTGGTGTGGATAAAAGGACTCTGTAATCATTGGAAAGGTGCAGTGTGTATTTGGGAGCTGTCCCGCACGCTGCCCAGCGCCGCAATGAACATACACTGTCTAACTTTAAACTGTTTAGAGAGTTTTTGTCCGTCACAGTTGGATATCGGTGCTAGATCAATATCCATATTTCTTTAATAAGTCAACAGCAACCTGTTTGCTCCAAACATGAATAATTATAATAATAAAAACAATAGTAATAACATTCTGCGGTTTTGTCTTCTCTTCTGGGCACCGTCTGTTCAGAGAGATGGGTGGGATGGAGGAGATGAAAGTCCTGGCCAGGAGTGGCTGTGGATACAAGGCAGAGCCCAGGGGCTGATATATGGACAACCAACAGCAACAACAAAAAAACCCAAAAAGCCAAACCAAACCAACCAAAAAACCCACCCAAAAACTCCCCTAAAAACCCCAACAACAAAAAACCCAAACCCAGCCAAAAATAATAATTAAAAAAAAACCCCAAAAAACCAAGAAAAGCCCCAAACCACCAAAAACTCAGTCTCTTGCAGCTGCAGGTATTACAAACACAGCCTTTGCAGCACCCTGCTTTAACTTAGCCCTTGCTTCCCCTTCTGCTGCCCTCCAGCCTCTGTGCCCAAACCAGATGGAGCCTTCAGTCAGAGGAGGACAATGGAAGTAGGTGTAGGAAACCCTGCACCAAAATACCCTGAGTATAATTTTATTCCCTCTTATCCCACATGCCAGCTCTATCCCACAGCAAGCTCTCATCTGAAATCAGACATGCTGAGCAGAAATAGCCTGATGCTTCAGAGATGTGCCTTCAGAGCCTGGAGAGAAGCTAACCCTTCGTTGCCCACAGCTGTAGGACACAGATGTGCCTCAGCCTGGCCTTTTCCAGAGCCACGTTGTGCCTGTTTCAGAGCTTCTGGGGAGCTGCAGGCTTGCATGTGTATTGTGTGCCAAGACAGCAGCACACACAGGTGCCAGGGAAGGGCCAGAGGGCTGATGTAGGTGACATGTTGTGGTACAGCTGAGTTACAAGCTCCAGGCCTCTGGGGCAGGGCTGTGCAAAGCCACGGCCCTGCCTCCAAACGTGCAGAACATCACCAAGCCCTCTGGCAAGGGGAGCAGGAAGGAAATTGAGATTGAACTGTACTTTCCCAGTCACACTGACTCCTTCTCCATCATGCTGGCACTGTCAAACCATGTCACGATCCTCCTGACAAGCTTTTGGGGTAAAGGCAAGGAAAAGCAAGGAGTCAAATTTCTTTTAACTTCTGGAAGCAACAGGAAGGTGGCAGAGCCTTTGATGCCTTGCTCAGCTTAGCAGGCAGAGATGTTCCAAATGGCTCTGACTCAGCACAGCTGGAGAGCTTTATGAGCCACACGTGGAGTGCTCAGCGTGCCCTCAATGGACAGCACAAAGGGCTGTGGGCAGTGTCCCACCTGCCTGGAGGCTTAGAGAGGTACAGGAGGCTTAATCAGCATGAATCCCACTGTGGGGGAAAAAAGTCAACAAAAGCTGTTTGGCAAAGGCCCTGCCTGTTGGTTTGAAAATGTGGATGCCTGCCTTGGATGTGCAGGGAGGGCATGGGAACTCCTGAAGCATTTGGAGATATGAATTGTCCACCAAGAAAAGGACAGTCCAAGCCAAAAAAGATCTGGAGAGGAAGCCATCCTTGTTCTGCTGTGCTTAAATCTGCTGGGCTGGTAGAAGTAGAGAACAGGGTAACTGTGCTCCTACCTCCCAAAATAGAAGTAATTTTGGGGTCTGGAGGGAGAGAGAAAGAGAGCTGGCGAGGCATTTCTGACAAGGAATAACCTTAAGCTGAAGGAGGGTAGATTTAGATCAGATATTGGGAAGGAAGTCTTCCCTGTGTGAGTGGTGAGGCCCTGGCACAGGGTGCCCAGAGAAGCTGCAGCTGCCCCTGGATCCCTGGAAGTGTCCAAGGCCAGGTTGGATGGGGCTTGGAGCAGCCTGGGACAGTGGGAAGTGTCCCTGCCCATGGCAGAGAAGTTGGACCAAATGGTCTTTAAGGTTCCTTCCAACTCAAACCATTCTGTGATTCTCTAAATCCTTAGGTTAGGCTGTGCAATTGCAGTGAACCATTATCCAGTGCTCTTGTAGGACCTGATCTTATCTGGGATGCTCCACAGGAGAGACAAAAGCTCAGGAGAAAAAAGTCAATGGAAAGTGTCTCAAGCAATGCAGAGAGCAGGACCTGCATCTTTTTATTGATGGAAGAAGGTGCCTCCATCTCTGTCCTCAGGGTCTAATTCCATCTCCAGAAAATAGGCTGAGTGCACCAATAAAACATCATTTTTAGGACCCTTGCATGTGATGGCCTGGTAAAATTGCTATTTTTAAGACAGCCAAATTTTGGAGAGAGAGACAGCAAATTTTACATTAGGAAGGGACTGCAGAGGCTGTGGCTGCCTGCACTGTTTGATGTTATTGTGCTGGGCTCGGGGCTGAAAGGGGCTGGCAACCTCTAGAAGGATTAGAGGGAACATGGACAACCCTGAATTTGGATTAAAGATGTTTAAAAGTCTCTTGTATCAGCAAGCTCTTTTCTCCGGGAGAGATTAGGAGTGCAGTTTCTCACGACAGTTCTGTTAATCTGGTCTCCATGGAAACAGGATGATGTTAGTGGTGGCACACTCCCCTAAATGGCTTCTCAGCACCAGTGTTAAGGGGGAGACTGCCTTTGGTTTGTCACCCAGATCTGGTTCGTTTGGCCCCCGTCAGTCCCTGACAGCTGCTGCTGGGGGATTTTTTTTGCTGCTGGTGGGACCTGCCCCAGTGCCCCCACGCTGCAGAGATTTTACTGGAGACTTCACAGGCTCAAGCCTCCACACCGAGCCCAACCAGCCCGGAAAAAGCCACACAGACTTTCACACAATCCCGTTTTTGCTGTGCTCCTGGGCAGGGGCGGGCTGTGGCTGTTTTGCAAAAGTCTCCCACCCTCCTACACTGCCCAGGGTGACCGAGTGACCTCCTTATGGTGAGGGGAGGTCTCTGGGGTCTGCTGCAGTGACCACTCTTGGACCCATACATGGACAAGGCATTGTGCAAGAAGTTGGGAAATTTGCCATGTTTTAAAGCAAGCCCAGCCTTGCAATGCCCAGCCAGCAGGAAACACTGAGGCAGAGCTGTTGCAGCTTTGCTCTGTGCCTGACTGTGCAGGGGACAGAAGAAAAGCCTGTCCCAGGGATTTGCCTCCAAATGCAACCTGGACATGCTAATGTGGCCATCCAGGCTGGGGGTGAAACGGTGGGTGGCTTGTAAACGTTCCCTGCATCTTTCTAAATCCCTTTTCATCCTGAGTCACACGCAGAAGAGCGTGGGAGAGCGTGAGTAGGCAGAGGGAGAGGGGTGGTGGGGCTGCATGAATTTGGATATGCACATCAGCTATCAAACACAGTGCAAAATTGCTGTGAAAGCAATGAAAAAAGATACATTTCGTGTCACAGTATTCAGAGGATGAGCTACTGCTGTTACTGCTTTCTGTGTTAGTGGAGTTAAGTGGGACTTGCTTGTTGAGATTAGCAGGGAGTCTTCTGCACCTCTTCTCTTCCTAACTCTTTGCTCTTTCTCTCCCCACTGCTCCACAGCTGCATTTCCCAGTGGATCTCAGCCAGGTGTGTGGGACTGCTGCTGCCTCTAGTCCTTTCAGATCAGTCATGGGTTTGGCTAAAGAAAGTTGAAACAAAGAAAACAAAACCTAAATGACCTTTATGTCTGTCTGACTCCAGCTCACGCTTCAAAAACATTTTATGCCATCAGCTAATTCCACCCAGACGGGAACTGTGTATTTAGAAACATCATTAAACTGAGGAATTGAGGCAGAGACTTTATCAGTGGTCCTGTTGGCCTCACTGTGAGCTCAGCCCTAAATCAGACCTCAGGGATTTTCATCCCAGAAACTCCACAGCAATCCCAGGTTCCCTCGCAGAGCAGCTCACTGGCTCTCCTGGGGCCACCTGGATTTGCACCAGAGCAAGTCCCTGGCTGTTCCCTGTAAATCCCATTGCTTTTTCAGCCTATGTGACAGTTTTCACAGAAAACAAGTCTAGTCCAAAGAGCCACTTCAGATTTAATCTGTGAATGATGACTTGAATTAAAAACCAGCTACAGCAGTGCAGCTAACACCAGGAAGGCTATGAAAGCCCTGGTCTGGCTGCGAGAGACTGGGCTCTGCACACCTGCCAGGGGTCCCTTTCCCAGCCAGAGAGCCTAGGGAGGGGTCCTGCAGCCTCATGTATCATTTAAAGAGTCATTCTATTCCAGAAAGCAGGCAGCAGCTCCCGTGTGGGCTATACCTCAGCAGTCATAATTTGTCCCAGTTTATAAATAAGATGCTTTTCCTGGACTGCCAGGTCCCAGTGACATCTACAAGGCAAGCTGTGATCTCTGTGGCCTGTGAATCATCTCTGATAATGGAGATCCTGCTGCCTGGCTCCTACTTTTGTCAGCTGTACAGAGTTTGTGGATGCACCCAGAGAGAGCTCCCTGGCACTATGGCAAAGGAAATGATTTTTTCCCTCTGGAGCAGAGCCCCGGTGGAGATCACCTGGGAGGGATGCTCTTAAGGACAGAACAAGCTGGTACTGTTGACTTTTGCTTTCCCTGAGAGGCATTCCTACCTCCCTGACCCAGCCTGGGGAAGATTCAGCGCCTTCCTTCCTCTCACCTCACATTCATGCCTTTTCCTAGCACCAAGGCCACATTAAGTCTGAATTTTCCCCTCTCTTGCCCTTGGAACTGTTCAATGCCTGGCCCATGTGCAATAGCCTCCAGCAATAAGGGGAAAACTTGGGGTCTCAGCATCTACTTCTGCTTCTCCCTCTGGAGCATCAGCATCCTGGCCTCCGTCCCTGGAATCAGTTCAGAACTCAGATAAATCTGCTCCGTGCACCACTGTCCTCTTTACTGTGGCCACAGGAGTATTGCCCTTTGTCAAAGTGAAGATGGCACCAAAAGCTGTGGGGATTAGAATGGACATGAGCTACACCCGGGAGGGTGAGAGCCTTTGCTGGGAGCAGCTCTCAGGTGATGGTGCTGGAGGCACTGCCTGGTGGGTGAAGTGTCTTGGGTGCCCTGCCTGCCTCCACCCGTCTGGCACAGCTGGCAGGGTGCTGTTCCCACGCTCTGCATCTCCTTTGCAGCCAGGATAACAACACCTTGTGGGGGGTGAGGGTGGATGTTCTTTGGCATTTGTCATGGAATTGCCTGCAAGCACCCTGGGGAGGCCTATAGATAAGTGAGGGGCTGTGATTCAGCAGCCACTGGAGGAGAAGCAGCTGCCACCGTGTCCATTTCACCATCACTTCAAAAGCCTCGAGTCTTTATTTGATTTGTGTTTTTGCATTACATTTGCAAGAGCCCCCTCCACAAGCGGAGCAGGGGAAGGTGACCTGCTGGGAGGGTGGGCAGGATGGTGTGGAAGGAGCCCTGTGGTAACAGTGCAGCCCCTGGGAGTGATTGCAGGCTCCAGCACGGCACCCTCCCTCCTTATAGATGTGCACCTGCTTTTATGTTTCTCTCCCCTTCTGTTTGCTCTGGTGGGTTTTCCTGATGCCTGTTATTGCTGGGCAGAGAGAGGCAGTAAAAGAGATTGCTCAGGCCAGGCTTGTGGAGAAACAAGCAGGTGTCTGGCTGTGTTATCAAGGTAACAACACTTTTGCATCTCAGTGATGGGACTAAAATGAGACTGAGTGATCATTGCAAAAAGCACAACTGTGTTCACCTCGAGGCTCTGAGCAGCAAAATTGCAGCTTGGATTTAGGTTCGGGTTGCTGAGCTTAACTTTACTCATTTAATTTGCCCAGTGCTTTGGGACTTTATTGGCAGTCATGGTTGTGTGGGGCTGTGTGGGGCTGCACCTCCTGGGACATGCTGAGGTGAAGGTCCTTTCCTGTGTGTATATGAACTTCTGGATGAAACGACAGGATTCTGTTTTCTGCAGGAATTCTGTGGTCTGCCCTCTGCCCAGAGAGCCTCACTGGAGGCCTTGGCTCTGTGTCTGTTTGGGAGGGAGGGTGTTTGTCTGTCCCTGGTGTCAGGGTGGGTTGAAATGTGCTGAGCAGGGTTGTGCATTTCCACACTGATGTTTTGTGGCAGGGGGAATCAGCTGGCACACAGGGTGGTGAACAGTGACCACAGCAGCATGTCTGCCCTAGAATATCCTGCTGGCTCCATGTGGACTGAGCTCCACCGCTGGCTCAAAGCCACCTGACTGTCAGTTCTGTGAAGTCTCTGCAGCTCGGTGAGTGACAACCCCCTCTGTGCCCTGGGTGTGAATGTGGAAACAGCCACAGAGGCGCCACAGGCTTCTTCTGAAGCACAGCCAGGGTGGAGAGAGGATCCCTCAGCCAGCTCACTCTGCAGCTCTCCCTGTTTCTAATGAAGCCTCGTTCCTGATGACCACTCAGCCCCTTCTGCTTTCAAGTCAACAAATTAAAAAAAAAAAAAAAAAAAAAAAAGGAAAGTAAGAAGCAAAGAGGAGGAAAAAAAGACAGAATGATATCTTTTTGTTCACTCTCCCTCTCCTCCTTCATTCCTTCGAGCCATTTTTAACCCAAGCTAATTCAGCTGGAAATATTAATAACCCCATAAGGAAGCCACCTCCTTGTAATGAAGTGTAAAGGTCACTTCTGCTCAAATCGCACAACTCTTTCATTTTGTTCTCTGCAAGGAACAGCTCCTCTCTTTAATTATTCAGTTTGCTTTTATACTGCAGCCGCTGCTCTCTCGTCTCTAATCTCTGACACCTCCCCATTACGCAAGTCCCCAGGAGGCCGGGCGGTGTCACCTGCTGGGTCACCCCCAGGGCCTGGAGGTTGTGAGCAGCAGCTGGGGTCTGCCCGGTGCGGGGGGAGGCTGGATGTGGAGAAGAAGAGCTGACTCTTGGGTTTCAGTGTTGATTCTTTGATGGTGTGAGTTGGCTGGTGTTTCTTCAGAGTGTGGGCATTGCAAAATATGTTAATTTTTGGTGGAGTTGAGTCCTCGTGCATGAGGTGCCAGTTGATGGGAAGGATAGGAGAGGGGCTGGAGGGGGGTTGGGGCATTCCTGCCCTCCTGCTTTACCTGACGGGTGGATGGAGGTGTGAGGCTGTGGGATGGGAAGTGACCTCTGCGTGGCCACTCCTCACTGAGGAAGGTAATTGCTTGTGAAGCCCTAAGACAAAGCAAAACCTCTCAGATCAGTGTAATGTCCTCCGTTCTCAGACGTCTCTTGGGCCATGATGTCCACAGCCAGGGAGAAGAGAGGGACAAATCACAGCATCCTGCTGCAAATGTGAGCACTCTGGGACAGCCCGTGGGAGTCACCAGCACAGAAATGGGCAATGGATTTGGGGGAAGCCATCCTCTAGGGATGAATTTGGGGTCACATGGATGTTCTCCCCGGAGAGATGACCAAGAGGAAACAGGGCAATAGGCCCACGCTGGTCAGCCTGGAGAAGGGAAGCCTGAAGGGAGACTAAAGCGGCTCCAAAAGAGCTTGAGAGGGAATTTGGACAAGGATTTTAGTGATGGGACAAGGGGTAATGGCTTTAAACTGAAGTAGGGTAGGTTTAGATTAGATTTGAGGAAGAAATTGCTCCCTGTGGGGGTGGGCAGGCCCTGGCAGAGGGTGTCCAGAGAAGCTGTGGCTGCCCCATCCCTGGAAATGTTCAAGGCTAGGTTGGATGGGGCTTGGAGCAACCTGGTCTGGTGAAAAGTGCCCCTGTCCATGCCAGAGGGGTTGGACTAGATCATCTTTAAGGTCCCTCCCAGCCCAAATAATTCTGTGATTCTATGATTTCAGTGGCTGAGGTGATTATTGCCCTAATTATTACTTATTTATGTAACATCATAAATAATTAATAACCGTAATTAATTGTATGGACCCAAGAGAGCAGAAACAACTTTTGTGGTGGCTGTAACCCCTCCCTCCCTCGAGCACTGCTCACTCCAGAACCTCTCTGTAGTTTTATCTCCCTGAATGTTTAAATGACTTGAGCAATTTGGGGTTTCCTCTGTTCCCCACGGGCTCCTCACTCTCTGCTCTAATGATAACACCACAGCAGCTGTTAATGCCCACAAACAAACACGGGTCCTCAGCAGCTGCAAGGAGTTAAGGTTTATATAATCATGTGAAGATTTGCGAGCTGAAAAGCCTTTCTCTGTGCACTGCATTAATCATTTAAAAGGAGCCTGACTGATGATTTTGGCATGTGTGTGTGGTTGTTTCCTTTTTCCCCCTGTGGAGTCCAGCTGCTGCTGGCTATACGTGGTGTGCTCAGCACCAACCAAACCACTGCCAAAGCCACCGGGGGCTCTGAAAACTCCTGTTCACGTTCATCTGGTGATTCGTTCGTGCAGGACATGGGCTGTGCTGGCAGTGAACAAACAGATCCAGCCTCTGATGAGGATGTGCAGAGGTTTTGCTTAATGGTAAGAGGTGTTCTGTGGTAGAAAAAGGCTCACACTGAAAGAACAGGGTTAGTTTTTTTTGGTTTGTTTTTTTTTTTTTTTTTTTTTTTTTTTGACATTGGGATTGAAGGTCTTCGAGATGGCAGTTTGTGTTTAGATTTAGGTGCTTAGTATTTTTTATTTATATTATAAGTTGTGAATTTTATAGTATTTTACTAATAAGTTATAAAATGCTTTACTAATTTTTATCAGGTTTTTAAAGGTTAAATTATTTTCAAAATTATACTTAAATTATCTTTATTTTTAATTTAATAATTAATTACTCAACATTTGTAATGTGGACTTTTTTGTTTAGCTACAAAATATTACTTAAAATTATGAAGAAGAAGGTGAAGAAGACGAATTAGTTACTGCTTTAAAACTTTTATTTTAGTTATATATATATTACTATATTCTAAAACTTTAAGTTTTCTATTTTGTGATATTACACACTTTTAATTAACTACACACTTGTAATCTTAGTGTTATTAATTATTTTTGGAAGTTTTCTCTATGGTTTTAGGTGAAATGTAGTGTTTTCTTGGGAGTCAGAGTTTGTTAGCATAGAAAGTCCAAAATCCTCAACATCCAGAACTCCAACATCACAGAACTGCCACGGTCATTTCCAAATTACAGCTGGCAAATGAAGCACGGAGGCCTGGGAAGCCTAATCAGGAGCACAGCACTGCTCAGCTCTTTGGCCAAGCATGGAGAAATCCTTTTCCAAGCTGTGCCAGTGCCAGGGGTTTTCCCTCTCACTGCCCCTCTTGGGCACGCTTTGGGAGCAATGGCATTGTGGCTAAATCAAGCCACCAATTTCAGCTTTGCAGCTCTTTTCTCTGATGTTGCCTGAACACTGGGCAGCCATCCCTCACACAGCTGGCTCCAGAAGGAAACTGCTGTCCACTTTTTGTAGCAGCATCATCCCTCCCTGCCTCCCTTTCCCTCTGTGACCACTCCAGTGGATCCTTAGCAGCAGTGCAATATGCAGGAGCACAGACCAGACTGGGGCACAGCTTGCTCTGTGTGCAGCCACACTTGTAGCTTGGTTCCAGCTGACAAACCTATATGAACTCATATCTGCAAAACCTGATCTTAAAACAGTCATTTGAAAAGCTCACATGGACATAAAACTCAGAGTTCAAAAGTTGCAACTTTTCAGACACAGGGGAGGGAAAAAATAGCTGTGAGGTTTTAGGTTAAAATGCAGAAACATTGGGCTGTGGCTTTGCAGATGTGATTTCCATGGTGCCACCATCAGTGGTGGGGACAGTTCAGCACCTGCACTGCCACCATCCTCCTTCCAAGCCCCTAAGCATGGCTCAAAGTAATGAGATTTAAGGATGGGGAAAAGTCCTGGCAGAGCTGAGGAAAGATAATCAGGGTTAGTGTGCTGAGAGGCTGAAAGTGGCAGGGGGCTGTGGACTGGGTGGTTGAAATTCCACTTTCCAGAGTCAACATTAAGGCCAATCAAGTCTTCTGGCTGAAGATGTGGCTGTTTTAATAATTAGAAAGGGGAGCTAAGACAAGGGGGCTTGCTCAGGTGTATAGGTAGCAGTGCTGCGGGTGGTTGCTGTCCCAGACCTGTTCATTTGAAAGCATCTCTGCAGGTACCAGCAGGAACTCAGCGGTAACCACGTGCACTGGAGCCTTCCCCAGCCAAAGGCACTGCAATTAAGGAAAAAAAAAAAAAAGGCAGCTTTTGCTCCTGGAGTTCCTTAATGGCCCCGATGCCTGGTGCCGCGCTGTCGTGCCCGTGTGGGTGGTGGGTGCTGCACAGGGACAGCCCTCACCTGTGCAGGCACGGAGCTCTGCCTTAAAGGCTGGCTGCAGCCCGGGAACAGATGGCTCCCCTGACAAATGCACCCCTTCCCGCACTGCCCTGCTCCTTTCCGCTGCAAATGGACGCCTTAAAAAGGATTGATGGTGCTAACAACAACCTCATCTAGGAGGATTTTTGAAGGGATTAATGACGAGCCGCTGGGGAAAGGTTTAATGGTCCAAAGAGATCAGCAGTCTCAAGCCAGTTTATTAATCAGCTAAGGCCATTACCACTTAAAGGCTCAGCCTGGGGGGGAGGAGGAGGCGAGGGGTGGCAGTGATCCATCTCTGCAGAGAAACATGCCAGAGAAAGTGAGGAGATCCCTGGAATCCAGTGCACAAACTCACTGGGCTTCATTTGGTGCGGACTGGGATTTAGCAAGGAAATGCAAAGAGTGAAGGGAGTGATGGCCTTGCTTCATTTACTTCTGGTAACTGCAACCAACCTCATGCTCTTGTAGCTGCAGCAGCTCCTGAACAAGCCCAGGGGCTTCCAGCCAGCTGTGTCTCTAGCAGTGGCTACCACACATCCCTAGATGCTGTCTATGGCCTGGGCACTTGAGGACCACTGTTGTGAGAGGAAATTTATTTCTAACACCTTGTTCAGAGATCATTTTTCTGCCCTGGAGCGTGAAAACTGAGGTTCTTATTATTTTTATCACAGCAAGTCAAAGTGCAGAAGCTATTCTTATTCATATGAATGTCTAATCCTACTCTGATTCCTTCTGAGCTGTTGCATTTGCCATGATTACTTTTTCCAGTTATAGCTAAGATAAAATTTGCAGTATAATTATCTGCCCATACAATAAGCAACCCCTGAGATGAGGAGATGAGGGTTCTGCCAGGGACCCTCTCCCATTTCAGGGTGCAGAAAAAGCTTGGCTGTGTCCTGGCTGCCCTGGATTGAATGGAGGAAAAGCAAAGTGCCTCAGTCTAGTTATTTCCTCTTCACGTGAGACCCCTTAGGGGTCATCTGTAGCAGGATGTCTGAGTGCAGCATGGGTATAATGTCATTTTCTGGGGTCGGTGAGGGAGAGCAGTAGGACTGCTGGGGAAGGAGACCCCAGTTTTCACCTGTCTCTATGCAGTGGGACTGTGTAGGGCCAGGCCTGGGTCTGGGAAATGTTACAGCAAGCTGCTATGGATGGCTTGGGGTCAGGAGGCTTTTTAATTGCTTGAAAGGGAGGTGCTTGTGCTTTATCCTCACAGAGGCTCTTTTAGGCCACCAACAAAGAATCTGATCTTCTGAGGAGAGCTCTGGCTTTGCTCTAGAATCTGATCACAGTGAGAAATTGTTTCTGTTCCGATACATTTTTAGGTGGCCGAAAATCTATGTTATTTTTGGATATTTTTTCCCCCCTCTGTGCTTGTTCCATCCAAAGTCGTGAACTACATGTGAGGTCAGGTGACTTACCTGCATTCATCAGCTGCCTTTTGGAGTGAAACCTCTTCTGAAGTCACATCCTGCTTTTCTTCCTTCTTCCTGCAAACTCGTGTGTCAGCCAAATGAATTTCTGCTCCCTTGGGACACTGCTCCTGGAGAGCCTGGACCTCTGGCTGGCCCAAGATGGTAAAAGCCAGCATGGTCCATATACTCCAGAGCT
Source organism: Vidua chalybeata (assembly GCF_026979565.1). Lineage (NCBI taxonomy): Eukaryota > Metazoa > Chordata > Aves > Passeriformes > Viduidae > Vidua > Vidua chalybeata. The sequence continues at coordinate 1,396,416 of NC_071543.1, forward strand.
CCAGCACTCCAGGTCTCTCCTCCTGCCTTGGTACTTTCAAGAGTCAGCAGAAAAACCAACCCCTCTGGAGAGAGCTGGGACAATCAGCAGGTGAAAGCTGTCACTGCAAGAGGTACTTGGTGTCTAAAAGTGGTTTTGTGTGTGGATGTGGCTTAGGGAACAGGGCAAGCAACCTCCTGCATCTTTGGATGGTTTTTGCACATCACTTAATACAGATTTTGCAGTTTGCAAGGGCAGCAGCCTCAGTGTAGGGAGTCACAGAGCAGAAAGGAGGTGGCAGATGCCAGGGCTGAGCTGAGTTCATCCCTTCCTAGAGTGCCATGCCAAGACCTCACTTCTCTTCATCCCTCTTTTCACAGGTGAGATGCTGTCTGTGGACTCAGCTTTCTTCACTTTTGGATTGCAAGAGTTCCAAGCTAGATATTTCTATTGCTTTAACTAATGAAAGGTAGGGATGGTTTCAGCCTGCCAAGTTTTCCCTTAATCTTTACATATACACTGGCAGTGAATTTGAATTCAGGCCCTAAACACTGTAGGAATGTTGGCCACCTATAGGTCCACAAGGAATGGTGACCCTATAACCCCTAAACCCAGCAACATTTATTAATGGCTTATCTGAAGTCTCTGTAGCAAACATTTCAGTCCCTTCAGCCAGGGAGAAGTGGGTTACTTTGTGAATATCAATGCAGATCAAATAAAAAGTATCTCAAGGACAAATGTATTTGTTCTGAAAATTTGGCCAAAGAAATCAGAAATGGTTCTTTAAAATACAGCAGCCTAGAGCAAGTTTTTATCTTTCTTTCTGAGCAGTGAAAGTTGATGATCAAGCTATAATTTGAAATATATGGTAGGATACAGCAAAACCAATGCCACTGAAATCGCCTTGCAGTTTGAACACACAGAGCTGAAGATTTGACAAAAACATTTTCTTTGTTCTACAGACATGAGACCATTTTCCTTCCTTTTATGTGTAGCACCCCTGGATTGCTCTGCACTGATCACAACTGCTCTGGTGTTCTCTTTGATGAATCCATTTGTTTGGGTTTGTTTCTTTTGTTGGTTTGGTGTTCCTTTTTTGGGGATAGTGGGTGGGTAAGATCTTACTGGGCATGATGGGAAAGGGACAGTTAATTTTTGTCATGGGTTTGGCATAACTGGGCCATCAATCTCAGCAGAGCATCTACAAGGTGTCTGAAACAAAGATCCAATTGCTGCTTTCTTCCTTCTCTTATGTGAAATGAAAGCAAAAAAGGCAGGATTGGTACCTTCTGGTTCCAGGCTTCGTGGAGCAATGCTGGGGCTATCAGCAGTGCTGCAAAGGGAGAGGGGAAGGAGGGAAGGTGATGACTCACAAGAAGTTTGCCTGTCTGTTATGTTTTTGCTTCGTCGTTTTGTGTTCTCTGGATGACTTAGGGAGAGGCGCTTTTCCCTCATCTCCAATTTGCTGCCACATGAATATATTGAGTAGCAGGATATTGAGAAGTCACGGGAAACTAATGAGAAATGCCTGAATGAACTCAGCATGTTCCTCCACTCGGCTGTTAGGCTTTAATATCCCAGTGGTGCTGGGCAGAGGGGGTGCAGGGGCTGTGCAGTTCCTTTTGCTCTTTGTTTAGTGCCAGAATGGGACAAGGAGTAATGGTTTTAAATTAAAAGATGTAAAGCTCAGCCTAGACACAAGGACAATTTTTTTTTTAGTATATAATGAGAGTGGTGAAAACCTGGCATAGGCTGCTCAGGTAGAAGCCCCATCTCTGAGAACATCCAAGATCAGGTTCTGAGGCTCTGAGCAATCTGATCTAGATGAACATTTCCCTGCTCATTGCAGGGAGGTTGGATTAGATTGAATTGAAAGATTCCTCCTAACCCAAATTATTCTTCAGTTCTGTCTTCCTACCTGTTTGGCCAATGTGTGATCTTAGTCAGAAATTCAGTCACCTAGAATTGTTATTGTACCTGTTATTTTGAGGTGTGACAGCTCTGGCTGACTAAAAATCCTTAGTACAGCTTTTCCTTCTCACAGATTGTCTTGACTTCCTTCCCTGAGCTCCTGACCTCTGCTGGATGCTGGGGGGGCCTGGCTGTGACAGAGGGAATGGTTGGTGAAGGATGTTCCTCATGGAATGTCTTCATGGCAAAGACCACAGCAGATACGGAGCATTTCCAAGATGCTGACTGTAAACTCTTGGGCAGAGATTCCCTGTCTTCCTGGCCTGGTGCGGTTCTGCTGCTATATTTATGTATTCTTAGAAGTTACTGGGATTTTCTGTGGCTAGAATGGGAGGAGACTAGAGGCCCCTTTCTGCCTTAAAATGTGTTTCAGAGCTGCCTGAACCTGGTCCAGCAGTCAGCATGGCAAAGCACTTTTTCCTTTGCGATGGGCACAGCTGAGAGCATGGCTGCCAGCAGGCCTGGACTGCATGATCTTGAAAACCAGACTGCAATGTGAAGGACTGAATTGCTGCCACGGGTATTTTTTTGACCAGACCTAAAGTTATTTCTTCAGGAAGAGCGATGTGCAGCAGGAAACTGGTACTCCAGTCCCAGATGGGCAGCTCTGCCTTCAGCTCATCTCTGATTCAGGTAGTGTTTTACCCTGGGGAGATGAAAACACCCAGAGAAGCAGAATAATGTGAGGGAGACATCTGTGTTTCACCACACATTTGGCAAGGGGAGGTGGCAGCGAAAGTTCCCGAGGAGGTTTGTCAAGGTCAGTAACACTCCAGAGATGCAAATCAGCCCAATGGCAGCCTGGCAATGACTCAACCTTCCCCTACAGCCTGTTTTTGCCTATGTGTGTGATACAGGCTGCTGCAAAGATGGGTTTCATTTTTACAGACTTATCACCTTCCTTGGGCCTTTCATGCAGCAGAATGATGAAAGGCAGGAACCTTATGGCAGCTGAATAAAAGTCATATCCCAGGAGCTGTGAAAATGTCCCTGCCTTGTTTTTCTGAGGAGTCCATGGAAGAGCATGGTGACACCCATGGCTGCCACCTCCTGTCCACCTTCTCCTGGGGCTCTTCAGACGTCCATGGCATCATCCCAAAACCTCACCCAGGGGCACCCAGCACACGCCCTGTGGGTTTCACATCACATTCAGCTTGTGCTGATAAGATGGGTCTGTGCCTCTTGAGCCCAGCAAAGGGTGGTGTGAACACAGGAGAGGGGCTGCAGAGCCATTCAGCAGCCAGGGAAGGGCCCTTCCCTCAAAGATGGCTCTGCCATCTGATTTCAAAGTTGTCTGCCTTGACACGTGGTATGCTGTGCCTTGTGAAGGAGGTAGTCAAGAGCCCTGAGTTCTCTTAGATAAATGGCTCAGCTCACTGTAGCTTGATGTTCCTGAAGCTGCTAATCCTAATTAACAGGCTTTTTCTGAATCCTTTCATACCACTCCAGCAGCCCAAGTGGGCTTTAAAGTGAATGGAAATTACCCCATGGAGCGCTCTCCCTGGAAATGTTGCTATGCCGACCTGCTCAGAGCAACTATTGAGGCTTCCTAGCTCTCCTCCATCCTGCATTGTTCTTACTGTCATAGAGGCTCAGATGGTGCCAGAAGTGTGGCTGGGACAGAGAGGGCCCAGACTCCATTATTTACTTTTTCTGACGACGTGGGTAGAAGGGGAAAAAACAAGTAGAGAGGGGTAAAATCGTGTCAAGCATCAACAACAACAGAAAACCAACTTGAAAGACCTGAGAGTCCTGACAGAAAATTGAGTGAATTTTCTCATGCACAATCCTTAAAAACAAAACAAAAAATCTGTTTTTTTTATTGGAGGTCTGCGGGCAATCGTGCATTTCCCCGGGGTGCCTGGGTTTCCTCACCCACTCTGGTGGCAACGCTGGGAACAAGGCGTGTTCCACCCCAGCCCTTCATGGGCTGCCAGAGGCTGCGTGGTGCTGCTGGGTGATGGGGCCATTTCTCCACGAGGGGAGGCAGCTCCTCTCCCATCCCGTGCAGGCAGGAGCGCTTGTAGCTCCCCCTTACCCTGAGGCACACAGCTTGGAACGTTTTTGGCCACTCTCCTTCTCCTTAAATTCAATCTTCCCAAGGCCTACGAATCTGAGGCATTAAGAGGAAGACAAATTATAATGAATGTATATTAGGAATATAAAAAGTAACGACTTAATATAACTTTCTCTTCTCCCCTTCCCTCCCCCTTCATGACCTCGTGTTTTTAACATTTCGGGAGCTGCTAAATCTTGGAGGGATACACGGTGTGCCAGGGAGAGGTGGAGGTGCTCCATTTGTGGGCTGGTGCCAAGCCAGGGGCCTCTGCCCCAGGGCGCTCAGAAAGCAGCACCTTCCCTCCCTGTGCCTCAGTGGTAAATAACACCACGGGCACTCAAAAGTGGGGAAGAAAGGGGGATAAAATGATTAAAAGGTTCAAGTGCCACAGATGTGGCTGCGTGGGCCCAGGGGCAAGAGGGTGGCGCTTGAGCGAGGCCTTCTCCAGAGCTGGGGCTGTCCTTTGGGTTATGATAGCTCCAAAAGTCACCAGCGTGAATGGAAATACAGAAAGGCTGAGAGAAACTCCACCAAATATTACTGCCAAACCCTCTCCACCCCAAGACACTGGGGGAAAACATCAGTTATTTTATTTACAGTGGCAGCAGGCTGAGGGGAACAAGCAAGGCCTTCTGCTTTAGCAATAATGACTTGAAATGGCTGAGACTGCTCCTGAGCAGCGCTGACTTGAAGCAACTCCTGCCTTTCTTAAAGAAAAACAACAAACCCAAAAATACCCACCACCCATCAAAAACATCAGTGACATTTTCCCCTACTTTCCAACAAGATAGTTTTCTCTGGAAATAAATAAATTCACTAGCTCCAGTAACCCCATCAGGAGAGGGGCAGGGGACAACTTTTACCCTTCTTACAAGGTGCAGACAGACAGTGGTAAGGATGGGCAGTGTATAATGTTGTTTATTATGTATAATAAGAAGCATCCAGAAATCTCAGTTAAGGACCAAGCCCCAGAGTGCCAGCCCCTGTACAAACACACAGTAACAAAATCCCTGTCCTGAAGAGCATACAGGCTAAAAATGGTTCCTTATGCGGCATAATTTGGAGGGGAAGAATAGGAATTGGAGGCAGAGAAATGAAAAATCAACCTTTTTCCTGATTTCCTTTTATATTCCAAACAAAGGCCACAAGACATGAATGCTGAGATCATAATTTCCAGTCCCCATCATTAGATACGAGGCTAGTGGAGTGATAGAATCACAGAATCATTTAGGTTGGAAAAGACCTTTTATGATCATTGTGTCCAGATGTAAATCTAACACTGCCAAGAGCTCCATTAAACCATCTCCCCAGGTGCTACATATTTTAAACACCCCCAGGGATGGTGACTCCACCTGGGCAGCCTGTTCCACAGCCTGACCACCCTTCCAATTATGAATTTTTCCCCAATATCCAACCGAAACCTGCCCTGGCACAACTAGAGTACGTTTTCTCTTTTCCTGTTTCTTGTTATCTGGGAGAAGAGACCGAGCCACCCCTCACCACACCGCCCTGTCAGGGAGTTGTAGAGAGCAGTAAGGTCTCCCCTGAGCCTCCCTGTCTCCAGGCTGAGCCCCTTTCCCAGCTCCCTCAGGCTCCCCTCATCGGGCTTGTGCTCCAGACCCTTGCAAACCTGACCCCAGGAGCTGAGGAGTGGCCTCACAGTGCCCAGCACAGAGGGACAGGTCACTGCCCCTGGGGTGTGTTTGTCTTCACCACGGCAGGGGGATGTGCAGGGCTGGGAACGGGACTTGCTGCTGCCTGGGAAGGGGAGGCAGGAGGTGAGGGAAGCCCAGTGCCCACTTGGCTGGTGAGGCTGCCAGCATAAAGCTCTTCCATCAAATTCCTGGGAAGGGGAGAATGTTGAAACCTCCACGAGAGGAGGAGGAGGAGGAGGAGGAGGCAGCACAGCCACTGAGTGCTTTGCAGCAGCCCCGGTGCCTCTGTCCTCCCTGCCCAGAGCAGCACAGCTCAGCCCCATGGGTTTGGTCTGTATCTAATGCCAGCCTAGGAGGGCACAGAGGGGCTCGACTCCCAGGGCCGTGCTGAGCAGGGCAGCTCCTGACTGCTGCATGTCTCTGTGCTCTGAGCTCCCTCCTGATAGCTGGAAAACCATTTTACAAGTAATCTGGAGCCTTGCAAAGTAATTCCACAAGAATGGCAGATTTTTCTTTTTGGCTTTTCTTAGCTTTCCCTTTTTTTTTTCTTTTTTTTTTTTTTTTTGGATACTATAGAAAATTAAAAACATGACTGAATATGTGCATGCCTTTATTTATTGTGCTATGGATGATGGGCACAGACTTCCCTAAGCCAAAAAGCCCCCTCCCTCCTCCTTCCCAGCCTTAGTAATCAGCTTCCTTGTGCTCCAGCCTACGCTAGACTATTTTCCTCTGTCAAATCCTCCATCATTGGTTAAATTACCTAGGTGTGTGTTGGCTTTATCTTTTTTTTTTGGCAAAATCTTACAATCTTTCAAGTCTACTTTGTCCTCTTAGGTTTTTGTACATCCTGTTTCTCTCCTGGCTGATTTTGTAAAAGGTCTAATTTCAACAAGCTGCTGCTCTCGGGGCTGAAGTCTGTTCTCCAGTGCCCATGATAATCATATGTGTTCACCAAGAGCTTTGAAGCTACAGCAAATCGCAGCAGTTCGGGCTCCATTGCACAGGGCTGTTAATTTTTCCCTTCCACCCTCCCTTTCTCAGCTGCTGCCCTTCCACATTTTGCTCCCTGTGCTCAGTGCAGCCTCCACTGCCTGCACACCTTTCAAGCCACCATCCTGTTGAGGAGGTATCTGGCACAGAGCCTGGTTTGCCACCGGGGCGTCCCCTCCCACACAGCCCCGACAGCTGCCTTCCCAAATGTGAGGCCGTGCTTCACTCAGAGTCTGTCGTGTGAGCCAGCTTTAATCTAGGATGCTCTTTCCTTTTGGCTCCCCGAAGAGATCACAGGACCCTGTTTAATCCAGCTCCCTGTTGGGGTAGGGCTGAGTCATAGGAGGTTTTTTTCTGTTGCTACATCTAATAACGCTTTGCTACTGGGAGCAGAACATCAGCCAGCTTGGCTGGGAGTCGGCACTGTCACCCAGCAGCTTCCCTTGTCTGCAAGTTGTTTTGATTCTTTTCTTAGACTTCTCCCTCTCTGTGTCTTTCTCTCTAAAACATTAATTTCCTCTAATTAGAGCCTCCTTAACAATTCTTTTTTCCCCCCTCTCCTCAGTTAATTTCCTCTAATTAGAACCTCCTTAATAATTCTTTTGCTAAATCAATTTCCTCAGTTAGAACCGCCCGCCACAATTTCTTTCCTCCCTTTCAAAAGCTGTCGGAGTAGCTAAGCAAATTATGCTTCTGAGTAACCTTTATCTCTTCCTTGGTATTTTAAAAGAACTGTAACAGGTTAGACAGGCACAATTTCCCCTTTCAGAGCTCTGCTGGTCTGACCCCATTAGGTTATACTTAGCTGAGTGTTGTACTATTGTATACTTAATAAGATGCTCTAGCTGTTCATCTGGAACCCAGGTAAGGCTGCATTTGTGAATGAATTAAACATGACACTTCATTATTCCGATCAGATTTAACAGTGTCAAAATCCCTCTTTAAACCAGACCAAATTGCTCTCCAAGAATATGTGAAACCTCCTGCCTCTGTTAGCTGTCCTGTGAGCCAGCCTTTCCTAACTTTTCCTCTGCAGCCATGCCAGCTTTCTTCTCCTGACAAGCCTTTTAAGTCCTATTTTTTTTTCCTAAAACATGCTGTTTTTAAAAAAAGATCTTTTTTGTTTCTAATTTACACAGTAAGTAACTATTAACGGCCCACTGCTTTTCACAATCATGCTGTGGGCCACATCAGCAGCTGGTGTAAATGGGGAGGCAGCCAGTTGACACATCATGGACCTTGGGCCTGAGTTTCCTCTTCTTTATTATGCAGTTTCTCCCCAGCTGAAACTGCGTTATGCACTTCTCCATCTCTTTAAGATGGGATCACCTCACTACATTTGTCCTTCTTAAAATCCATCAAGGACAACTCACTCCATGTCCTGATTTTATGAGGAAACAGGCCAAGTGATGATGGCAACCGGGAGGGGTCATCAGTTAGAGTGAAAACTCTTGTTTTGTGCAGTTATGAGAAAAATAAAGAAGGGAACACATCTGAGCTGCAGGAATGCACTGGAAGCTGTGTGCTCCCTTTCCTGTACCCCTTCCTCAGGTTGGCACCGACCACCCAACACAGATCTGATGGCATCAACGAGTGTCACTGCGTGGGACAGCGCTGTCCCTCTGTGATTCGCAGCCCATGTGGACAGGCCAAAGAGAACTACCTCACAACAGGCTCAGGAGGCTTCTTCTGGCCCTTCTCACAAGGTCTTCCCCCCTCTTTTGGCTATGCCCAACTGCAAAGCCTGCTCCGAGTCCTGGTCTCACAGCAGAAATGTCGCCGTGGGCCCTGAAGAGCCTGCTCCAGTAAGGCAGGTGGGCCCTTCCAGCTCGTGAAGTGCTTTTCATCACTGTCGGATGGGAATCAGCAGTGCCTCAGTGGGTGGGTGTCCTGGAGTGATCCGTGAGAAATGCTTCATAGATACTCTGCGGGGAGCTGGGGGAGGCTTGCAGCAACTCCATCCTCGTCAGTGCCACCATCAGATGTCTGGGCAGGCCCAAAACGTTTCAGCCAAGCCCAGCTACTGTGGGAAAGCTGCACTGCTGTCCTTTTCCACACTATTTCCTTCTGACCTTTCCGAGCTTCTAGCAGCCCACAAAGTCTGTTCTGGTGGAAGTGGTGCAGAAGTCGCAAGATGTATTTTATTTCCTTTGCAGTCTTGTTAACTGTGCAGAAAACTCCATTTGCCATCACTTCCCTTGAAATTTCGGAGTAGGATTGGATGGAAAAATGAAATGCATTAAGGGTCTTTTTTGACAAAATCCCTAATGCTTGAGATGGGATGTTTTTGGGTAATCTTACAAGGAGTACAATGCTGGTGGTGTTGGAGAGAGGGGTGTCTGGGGAAGGGTAGATTCTCTAAAAAGATTATGTTAGAAGGCTAAAAAAAAAAGCTGTTTGGTCTTCTCAGAAGAGATGAGAGAGCAGGAAGAGGGAATCACCAGGTCGGGTTGTTCAGACTGACAGCTGACTACAACAGGAGAGACGCTGTTCTCTATGCTCCTCAAGAAGCCCCTCTTGCTGGTGCCCTGTCCATTCCAGCTGAGGACGACGGGGGGCTAGAGATAGAGATAGGCAATCCAGTAGACGATGTTGAAGAGCAGGAAGGCGGTGGGGAAGAAGACGCGGGAGTAGGAGTCCAGGCGGGATATGTGGATGCGGATCCTCCCCTCCCGCCACATTCCCGTCTGACAGTCCTCGATGCAGCAGAAGAACCTCTCACACTCCTTTCCCTCCAGGCACGGCGAGCCGGGCTCGTCATCCTCATCCTCCTCTATCTCCGGGGGCCAGTGCATGATGTGGTTGATGTTGATGGTGGTGAAGGTTGGCATCACCTGTGCACCAGCAGGTGGCTGTGAGGGGGAGAGGCAGGCAGGTTAAAGGGGAGGAAAAGGCAACAAAACATGTTCTGGACATCATCCCCCACCCAGCTGGCAAGAGATCAGATCATCATGGGTGCAGTTCAGTGGAGGGGGATGACTGATCATCCCCAGTCTCTGCACCTGGTTGTGAATCACCACTTTTGGGGAACTGGCAGCTCCCTGCATGACTGTGAGTGTTGTCCCTGGCACCTCAGGGCACAGCCCTACTCAGCAAAGTCTGATTGCACTGATTGCCCATCTGTGCCAATAACAGTCAGTGCAGAAACACGACCTGTTCGATCTGTTCTGGCCTCTTCCCTCATTCCCCTGAGCTCAGCTGCCTCTGAAGACACAGCACACAGCCCAGATGTGTCTGCTGGTTGCTGCCTGTTACTGGAGAAAAGCTGGGGAAAGGCTGTGTGTGGCTCGTCATGAGCCTCATGGAAGAGCTCTGTCCACCCTGGGATATGAGGGTGGGGGGGATGTGCTGGGAAATGAGCCTGGCCCAGAAGAGATATGTCTTTTTCTGTTTCAGTTCTGCCCCAGGTCAGAGGCCTCTTTCAGTTCATGTGTCAGAAGTATCTGCCATGAGCTAGGGCAGATCTCATGGTAGAGGATGAGGATGAAGAGAATGAAGACTGCCATGGGCTCACTATCCTCACACTCAGGAGGTCTCCTGATGGACGACCACAAAGGAAAGTCGGTTTCTGCATCTCTGTGACCTAAGATACCTCTGTAATCCAGAGATCAAACTGACACAGGTGTCTTAAAGCGGCATTTACATTCAGTCATGTGAGTCATTCTAAACTGTTCTGATAAGCTCTCCAGCAATTCTGAAGGGAGCACAGGGTACCTGGCTCTGACAGGGGCTTCCTTGTTTTAAGGGAGCCTCAGCTGCTTTTTCTGGTTGTGTCTCACCTCTCAGACCCAGCACACAGAGTGGTCTGAAGACTGGGTGAACTCAGTATGGGTCAGGCCCTAAAGCCACATCAGTAGTTTCCAATGCAGGCTCAGGAAGGATATTTTTAAATAGCTTGGGGTTGTAACAGCATCCACCTCTGCTGGCCCCTCTGACCCACCAGCCTGGCTTTCCTGTGGCTGTGCTCCAGTGGTTTCTTGTTTCCCACCAGGTAGTTGAGCGTGGCGTACTCCATGAGAGCGGCGAAGACGAAGATGAAGCACACAGAGACAAAGAGGTCCATGGCTGTGATGTAGGAAACACGGGGGAGGTGCTTGCGGGAGATGGTGCTCAGGGTGGTCATGGTGAGCACAGTCGTGATACCTAAGAGAGAACACAGCTGGCTTAAGTACCGACAAGGAGTGCATCTGTCTTCTACACGCATCCACGCCTCAGAACACCCCCCTTTCCCCTCTGCTCTGATTGTCTGGTCCCATTTTGGCTCTGCTCAGCCAGACTCTGGTCTCGAGGAACCCTTTGACAATGCTCTGTGAAAAGGAATGATGTTCAAAAGTGTGTTATCACACTGATCATCAATGTGGACTGGTAAAGGAGTGGGAAATCCAGACTCTATGTGAGGCTGGGTTGGTCAGGCAGGGCTTGCCCTCACCTCCTGTCCTCCCTGTGCCTCACCACAGCTTCTAGAAGGATCTGTTCCACAATCTTCCCAGGCACAGAGGGGAGGCTGACAGGTCTGTAGTTCCTGGGGTCCTCCTTTCTACCCTTTGAAAAAACGGGTGCAGTGTTTCCCCTTTTCTGGTTACTGCCATGACTTTTCAAGTATCATGGAGAGTGGCTTGGAAACCACATCAGCCGTGCACTGGGATGTATCTTGTCAGGTCCCATAGACTTATTCAGGTTCTTCAGGTGGTCTCAAAGCTGATCTTCTCTTGCAGTGAGAGGGACTTTGCTGCTCCAGTCCCTGTCTTGCAGTCCACCCACTGTGGAATGTGGGGAGAGAGGCTGCCAGTGAAGACTGAGGCAAAAAAGTACCTCAGACTCCTTCTCATCCATTTTTTACCAGTTTGCCAGTTGTATTCAACTTGCTTTGACCTTCCTTTTCTGGCTGACAAACCTGGAGAAGCCCATGTTAGTATCCTCTGCATCCCTAACCCCATCCCTACACAACTGGGCAGTGTCCCTGTACTCCTTCCAGGATATCTGGCCCTGCTTCCACTGCCTGTGTATGTCCTTTTCGCCCTTTAGTCTGACCAGAAGCTCTAGAGACATCCATGCTGGTCTCTTCCTTTCCTGATTTCTTACACCTGGGTATTGAGAGCCCTTGTGCTCTTTGGCAAATGTCCTGAAAAATCTGCCAGTGCTGTTCTGCTCCCTGGTCATCAGGCTGTCCTGTAGCAGATACCAATCCCAAGGTTCCCTTTATTTCCTTGGTCCTATTCCATAAATTTTCAATCTGCTCCTGGCTATTCTTCAGAGACAACTGTTCACAATCTATGCATTCCTTGATGCAGCGGGCAAGTGCGTAGGAGGTGATAAGGAATTTCTTTTGACATGAGTGGGGCTTGGAATTGTTTTTGCAGGAGCAGCAATGGCCATGTTTCTGCTTCCAGAGATGAAGTGTCAGGAGCCAACAAAGGATCAGCTACAGGACTTGGTACTGTGATCTCATCCACTGATTTTCAGGATGTGGGGAAGGAACAGAAGTCCACCTGTTTCTCCTTCTCTAGCATCCACCTACATCCACCTGCCACCGTTTCCTGAGGTCACCTCAGTGGCTCTGGGGGTGAGCATGGCAAAAGATTTTCGTGTTTTCCCACCGTACTTTCATTAGCAGATGTGATGTGACTTCCCATGTTTTTGAAGTGCCAGTGGAACCGGTCCAGTTTATATCTCCCTAATGTAGGCTGGCAGGCTCGAAATGTGCTGGGGCTCATTTGTATTAAGTACAACAGGGGCTGTGGAAAGAATACATTATTCTTCATGGGCTGTAGTCCCTTCCCATAGAGAGGGGCCCCTCTCCTGGGGAAACTTGCCTTTGATTTTTGAGACAGTCACTGGAGCCCTGCACATTTTCCTCTTGCTGTTTATTCCTTTACCAGCTGCAGACTGTGGCACACCCTCACCTTCATTGGAAATGACACCTTCCTCTTCCTCCTCCCTCCATGAGCACCAAACTAATTAATTTTGAGAGGGATGGGTCATCATGGATGGGCTCTGAATAGCTGATGGCCCGTCCTCTCCTCTCCATCCCCACAGAGACCTGCAGGCACGGCTGGGAATGCTACCTCCAATTAAAGGCAAAGTCAGCGGGGCTGATAGGAAGGACAGCACCGGGAATCACAGCTTGCTGCAAAATTCAGATATAGCCAAAAAGTACTAAAGACTGCAAAGATGTCCCCAGCACCCATCAGAGCAGCATTCAATCAACAGAAGCGTTTCTCCTGCCTCAAGGAGCCACTGCAGTTTGCTGAGAAAATCTAAACAACAGGCAGAGCTGTTGTCACTCTCTGGGTCCTCTGGGGTGACTGACAGAAAAAGGTTGTACCTACAGAACTTCCAGCTTCTGCCAGAGCCTGGGGCTCTGTGGATGCAGCCAAGCAACTTTGCCCATTAACCCTACAACCTTCCTGTCAGCAGCCCTAGCCAGAAGCCTTGAAAAGTTGTGAGGAAACGTGGAAAATGTGCATGTGACAGGAGCCCGGTGGGCAGCACTGCAATGCCACAGCTCCGCCCTTCTCTCTCCCTTTTGGTGCATGAGAACATCCCAGTGTCAGCTTGGAAAAGGCCATGCTTGGGTTTCAGATGGAGCCATGAGAGTGAGGTGCTCTCCTGAGGTAATCCAGCAGCCCAAGCCAGCACAGCTGGAGATTTGGTTGAGCTGTGGAGTGTTACACACACAGGAAGCTGAAGGAGTGGAATGCTCTCTGGTAAGCTCAAAAATGCCGAAAAATGGCAAAGTGCTTCAGGAGATTTTGTAGTCCAACACTGCCAGTCTGCTTGCCTGGCAGAGTTTGACAAGCATCAGACATGCATCATCCTGTCTCTTACCCAGAGATGTCCTGGCTGGCGTAGAGTCTCTCTTGATCCAGAAGGAAACCCAGGAAAGAACAACAGTGAGGATGCAGGGAATGTAGGTCTGAATGGCAAAGTAACCCATACGTCTGCTTAGGTCAAAAGAAACTGTCATCACCATGTACTCCCCTAGGAAACAGCAACAGACATTGGCATCACAACCTGAGGCTTCCTAAAGCAGAAAAATCAGCAAAATTTCAGAATCTGGAGTTTCTGGTGAGGCTTTTTCATTGCTTTAAGTGCCTGTCCATCTGGTTTGGTAGCTGCCCAGATTGTTAACTTCACATAGCTGGCAGAGTAGGTTTGGTGACTCACTGGTTTTCTTACTAGTGGATTCTGTGGCTACATGGCTGGCTCTGTAGCTGTCCTGCTTGATGTCTTTGTGACTAATTTAAGGGCTGACTTTGTGGTTGCCCACTGGCTGTTTGCCTGGCTGTCCATATGGCTACCAGGCTGCATTCGTACTGGCCTGGCTAAGGACACTGAAAAGCACACAGTTTGGACAATTTTCAGGGGAGGAACTACAGAGAGCATTTATCTTCAGCTGACTGCTGCAAGGGTTTCTTTTCTATAGAAGCTCTTTGGCTGTAACAGGCTGCATGGCCTGGCTTGCTAACGAACTACCTGAGCTGTGACAAAGGAGGTGACCTTCAATCACTTCCACTGAGAGTCTGGTTCTGCCTCTGGAAAAGACATGTGGTGCTGTACATCCTAATTGCTCATTTGGCAACTTACAGTGGTGGCTCTTTCTTTTTTCAGAGGCTCACAGTGAGTATTGGAAGAAAGCCACCTGACAGCTCTGGGGTTAAGATGAGGCTTGCAAGCAATTACCAAAAAAAAGAGAATTACAAACATCAGAGGGCCACTGGTGCATTCAAGACACTTTCACTTCTTGTCCCAGTTTGTGCTGCCTTTCTACCCTGGCTGCCACTGTTGAGAGCAGCAGCTTCCTGCAGAGTAGGAGAAGCACTGCTCCTTGCTGTTTCAGAGGGCTTAAAAGTATGAGCTCACCCCACCTTCAGGAATCCAGAGGCTTTCCTCAGTTGTCTGTGGGAAGGAAAGGGGATGTGAGCTATTATGAGGAGGAGGAGGAGGAGGAGCTGAAGGGCTTCCATTATTTAGTTTCTTCACACATGCAGCCTTGTCCCTGTCTCTTACAGCACAGTTCAGGTGTTCATCAGCCTGACATGAGTTTACAGAAGGAAAGATCGAGACCTGCAAGTTCTGATTTCTCCAGCTCCCGTTCCAATCATAAGCATCACCCAGAGATTACACAGCATGCACACATTGCAACAAGAGGGGATTTAAGTTCCCTCTCCTCTCCCTTCTGACCCTTTGATTAGGGATAGCTTCATTCACATCAGCACTGTCACCCCGAAGTTCACAGATGTCAGTGGTTCTGGTCTCTCCTTGCTCCATCTTCCTCTCACACCCTTCATCCCTGTCACTTCTGCAGCCTCTAGCCAAGCTCCATCCCTTCATTTTTGACTTTTTTCTCTGACCGTGCTGTTGTAACTTCCCTTCCCCACTGCTCGGCCTCCCACCAGGTCTCCAGCACAGTGGTGCTCCTGTGGGCTGCCTCCCCTTGCCTCACCTGCCCCGGTCCTGAGGACTTCCGAGGTGTTCCTCAGCCCCGTGAAGTCGAACTGGTAGAGCCTCCAGGTGCGCTGGTCAGAGACCTCGATGGAGTAGCGTCTCCAGCGATAGACAATCTCCTCCCGAGGGTATCCATCTGGGAAAATCCATCCACGGACATCAGTGGAACAGTATGCCATGCACCCCCACCTCGGGCACCACCCCGGCTGCAAAAGCAGGGGCACCTCAGCAGAGCTGTGCTGCAAACACCAACCCTTCAGGCAGGTGTTTCTGGTGCCTTTTGTTTAGATTCCCTGTGGCATTCCCACGTGGAATGGGAGTAGGGACTGCATCTCCCCTCATGGGCTGCTTCAGATCCTGGGGATGGGGAAGGCACTGCCAGAAAGAAAGCACTGCCAGGAACAGAGCCTTTCTAAGGACTGCACTGCTGGGAATGAGATGTGGGTCGGTCCAAGAGGAATCTGCTGGTTTGACGGTGGCAGGGCAATGGAACAGTGTGTCCAGGGAGGTTGTGGAGTCTCCCTCCCCTGATTCTGGAGTCAAAACTCTGGATTCAAAACCCCACCTGGCTGCATTCCTGTGTAACCTGCTCTAGGTGATGCTGCCTGCTAGTGGGACTGTTCTAGAAGATCTCCAAAGGCCCCTTCCAGCCCCGACTCTTCTTTGATTCTGGGATTCCACCAGCCTGAAAGCTTTAAGGGTTTTAGCTCTCTGGGGCAGCCAGCACCTCATGAGTGCCATCCCAGCCATGAGTACACTGGGAATCCAAAGCTGCCAGCATGGCTCTGGCTGCTCTGTGTGCTCCCTGTACCTCTTGCCCTGGGAGCTGATCTTGGAGAAGAAGGGGTGCACTTTCCATGGAGAAGAAAACCTGGCCCTGCAGGCTGCAGCACAGCTTCTCCTGCCTCTGGCTTTCTTGATAAAGAAACAAGCCTGCTGTGAAGCAGGGACCTAGGAGAAAGTCCCTTGGAGGAGGATGGAGTAAGAGCTTGGCAGCTAACTAACAGTGTGTTTCTAATTATCAAGCATGTACGGCATGCACCGCTAATTAGCAAAGATGAGGGGTGGTGGGAGATGAAGGGATGAGATCTCCCCAGCATGCTGCCTCCTTCTGAAGCACCTCAGAGCTCTGAGCTGCATCTCTTCAGTGGCAGGGGAAGCAGGAGAACCCGAGCTCAGATGATTAAATCAGATTTCCCACCCACGCACGAGGACAGGGATCTCTTGGTGCAGAAAGGCTGCCTGCAAAATTACCAGAGATGTGATAACATCAGAACCCTCTCTGCTGAAGAGTCTGCATGAGTAGTGACTGAGAGGGGAGGTCTGAGTAACCCTCCTTTGGAGCAGAACGTTTCCAGACCTCACTCAGAGAGTGGGAGAAGGGGGAAGATGCAAGGCAGGACGGGTGCCATTTGTCCACCGGAATTTATCCATGTTCTGTCTGGAGTGACCAGAAGGTCAGTGAAATAATCTCCTCCAACATCCACCCAAATTAAGGAGAAACTCAGAGATGTTGTGAATCTGTCTCTGACGACCTCTGCTAGCCCAGGAGTGGGAGATTCTTCACGTCAGGAAGGGTGCCATAGAAATTAAGTGAAAAAATGTAGCTAAAAGGGAGGGTGGTTTCCCCAGAAAAGTATCACTGCACTGAGGTTTCTCTGCTCACCTTCTAAAGCTATCTTTGAAATATGTATACTCACAACTGGAAAAAACCAAAGGGCAGGAGTGAGTGTCCATTGGGAAATTCTGCAGCTGGAGCAGACATTCAGCCTCGATTGTCAGCCTGAGACAGGGGGAGAAAGAGAAAGAGATTTTGAGCTGGTGAAGATGGTTTGATTCCAACACCTAAATGTGACAGAGGCATTCTCACTTCCTTGAGAACTAATTTGCTGAAGATCAGTCTGTTTTCAGGAACATTCCAAACCAAAAATATATGTTTGGATATTTTCAAGGTGAGGAAAACCATGTAAGCTTCACCTTCAAAAAGCCCTTCTGTTAAGTCAACTTTTCAGATCTGTTTATGAAAGTGAGAAGTTATAGGAACAAAGAGCCCATAAAATAAATAAACAAATGTTTATTAACAGAATAAAACAGCTGGACTGACCAAGACAACACTTGAAAGGATTTTAGTTCAGGGAACCACTTGAGCATCTCTCTGTTCCCTCCCCTCAGCAGAGCCTCCTGGACGTACCTGAGAGTGTAGAGCACTTTTCCATCGTTCCAGATGCGGAGGAGCTGATTAGGAGTGGTTATCCAGTGGGAATCAGCCCGTTTGGAGTTCCTGAAGAAGGTGTCGGGGATCCAGATGCGGCTCACCATGTTGGTGTTCAGCGTCAGCGCCTTCAGGGTGCTGTTGAACCGCAGGCGCCGGTCGTACCACGTCTGAGCAAAGAAGATGTCAATGGTGTATTCCTGGGAAGGATGAGGAAGAATGGGATGTTCTGAGAGGGATTCAGGCCAAGCAGAGCCTGCTGCTCTGGTCTGCAGGAAGGCACAGCCAGAACGTTTATTTTCTCGGTCTGGGAGACGGTGTTGGTGGCCTCTGACACCTCTCCAGGCTCACCATTAGCTCACAGCCAGGACATCCATGGCACACTTAGGAAGAGCCAAAGACTCTGTGTTTGCTGCTGGGCTGAGCCTGGCCCTTGCCTGGAAAACCAGGACCATACAAACAAGACCTTGGGCTTCCTCTTGGCAGACAACTCAATACTCCTTTTAAGCACAGGCGTGGAGGGGCAGTGTGGACGTTGGCTGAATCCAGCCTCAAGTTCAGCTCCACCTTTCAATCACAGGCAGGGAAAGCTGCTCACCAGCTTAGCAGAGAAGGCAAGCAGACAGCTCTTTCTGTTATTTATTGGGGTACAGCCCAGTCCTGTTCCACACACCTGATTTGTACAGAGAGCAATAGTAGCGCTGTGCATAAATCCCTTGCTACAGGACTTACACTGCAAAGGGTTCATATGAAAACTCAGAGCACTCTGGGTCCTTGGGTGGATACTCCTTGCTGGAGATCAGAAAAGAAAGCTGGGGCTGCATGGTCCCAGCTCTGGGTGCAACCAGTTAAACATCCTGAGTCTTTTTTCACTGACAGAAGAGAGATTTTCCACTGTAACAAGGACCTCCAGTTTTGGTAAGAGAGTGTGTCCTAGCTCATGGATAACTGGCAGTTCTGAGAGGCAGCTCCTGCCTGGATTGGACTGGCAGTAGCCCACACTATTAGCCCACCACTCTGCTGCTCACTGCTTCAACTCCGTTTGCTCCTTAAACTCTCTTTCAGCCTGCTTGAGAAGGTGCTAATTAATGCCATGCAGGAACAAGTCTGGCACTCAGCAGCTGTCTGAACCAGACCCCAGATCCAGTTCCACCAGTTAGTCACCTGCTCCTGGTAGCTCCTGATGAAACTGTTGGTCCCTTTCACTCCTGTTGAACCTGCATGACCCCCACTGCCTCCCTCTCTTTTGTGTGCAGAGATGAAGAAAGTCTGACTTTGCCATCCCTCCCTCTCACTCTCCTCCTCCCTCTATTGATTTATCTCGGTGGAATTTTTATGACTGCAGCACATCCTCCCCGCGCTGCCCTCGCTGCTGGTTCAGAGCCGGCTCCTCCAGCCGTGCTGCTAAAATAGCCGCAGCACTCCCTCGGACAGCGTGTCCTGCGGGGGGCGGGCAGGGCAGGGCACAGCACGGGCCCCACTTCATCCTCCTCGCCCTCGCTCCCCTGGCGGCCAGCAGAGAGGAGCGATGGGTCCCCAGCATGTCCCTTGCATAGGAATGAGGTGGTGAGGGAAGAGCTTTTGCCATCAGACAGCCGAGTCACTCTCTGGGCTGATGCTCCAGCCGGGTTGGACACGGGGATGAGCAAAGGTGACAGGGACAGGGTCCTAATGGATGTCTGAGGAGAATGGGGACAGGTGCAGCACGGTCAGAGGGGTGGCTTTGCCTCCACAGTTCATTCAAAGCAGACACGAGCAGACACAGAGGTAAGGACAGCAGCAGCCCTCAGGCCAAGTGCACAGGCATGGCCACTGCCCAGACCCAGGGGGTTGGGAGAGCCCATCCCAGCACCTGAATGTGCTGGATCACACCAGGCACTGCTTGGACATAGGGTATGTGGTGATGGAGACATGTAAAAATGTGAAATAAAGGTAGCACTGGCGCAGTGTTGGGGCCAAAATAGCACAATATTTGACATATTCTCCCCCATCACTGCACACCCCGTTTGAGTTCATGTGAGTTTACATAGCTCCTCCTAAGTTATATCTCTGGTGTAGGAGAAAGCAACAAAAACTGCAGTGATAAATTCATGTTTGATGTCACTATCCGTGTTTAACTCCCAGCTGGAGTTGCTGGTGACATCTCACTTCTGGGTGGTTGCTCAGTTGTGTCCTGCCTTAAAGTTCAGCACTCAAGTCTGGGATAATCAATGCTAACACCCTGGAAGAGTGGAGGGTCAGCTATCCCAGGGGCTCAGCATTTGTTGTCAAGCCCAGATTTTCAGGAGGGATCAGCATTAAAGAGCTCCTCTTGAGCCATTCATAGCCAGCCTTTGCAAAAGGTTGGTGCACAAGTCATTCAGATCTTCTGAAAAATCGGAGCTGTTATTGTCACTGTCCTGTGGTTTGATCTCATTTCAGTGGCTATTATTAGCACAGCTACTCACAAGGCAGAACTTGGGAGCTGAGCTGGCTCCCTTGCCTCTCTGTAGGGAGCCCATTGGGAAATTCTGGCATTTACAAATATATTTTCTTTCAGAATTATCTGAGGCAAGATTTACACAAAAGTGCTCTGGCCTTTGGGAGGACTTTCACCCTTCCAACTTCCTCCTCCAAGTGAGTGAGCAGCTGTGTGGCTGAGCTGCCCACTGGGGTTAAACCACAACAGCTCCTGAAGAATTCAGCGCCCATTCCCATCAGGAATCCCCAGTGATGCTGAGGAACCTTGCGTGGCTGGGCTTCTGCACTGATCAGCTCTGGGATGGTGCTCAGAGCCCTCTCTGGGCGTTACCGAGATCCCACTTAGCTGTAGGCATCTGCCAAGGTGGTTAAAACAGGAGGTGTTTGACCATGAGTTTCCTACAGCCTTTGTGGGGGGGGTGGGTAGGGACTTCTGGAGGGGGATCTCAATATGAAGCAGTCCAAGTTGTGTTCTGGAAATACCTCTTACTCTTCCTGACCTTGGGAGAGTCCACTGATCAAAGCTGAGTAGCTGGAGTTGGGCAGGATGAGCTCAGCCCCTAGAACTCAGGGCACTGTTTCTCGATCTCCTGCTCCCCTGTAGCTTTTCCCTGCCCCTGACACTCAGCCATTAGAAAGAGGCTTCTCAATGCCTCGATTTCCCCATGTGGAAAAGGGTTATTGTAAAATACGCCCCCACCATTACTGTACCATCTGCTGTGCAGCACATGGAGGTTGTTAGCGTCTCTGTGAAGGCACAGGCATTTTTAGTGTTTTTAACAGAAGGAGCTAACGAAGGAAGGAGGAATTGCTTTAACAGTTTGGCCACACCATTTGGATCACACGTGGGGTAGCACACACATGTTGGCACACATGCAATATTACGTCAACTTTCAGTCATGAAATAATAAATCAAGCTCCCCACGAGGCAAACCCAGAGGGCTGCCTACCCTAAATACTGTCGTGTGAGTCTGTCCCGTGCTAAGGGATGCCCTGCAGGGCTGCCTCTGCTGCTGAGTGTGCTCCAGCCCAGCCCTTCAGCAAGTCCCTGCTGGCCCTGGGGCACTGTCACCACCTGGCACTGCAGCACATCCCTGAGCAGCCCTGGCTTTCCTCATGTGGGCAGCACAGACGCTGGTGGAAACACAGTTCCAGAGAATGGCATAACCTGAAAACATTTAATGGCAAGAATGGTGTTCGGTGAAAGAGCATTTGAATGAAAGGAAATAAAAGGATGGGGAGCTGATAGGGGTATTTCATATTGGGAGGAAAAAAAGTAACAACAAAAAGATTTTATTGCGCTCTCAAACCCTTTCAGTTTTCAAAAGCTATGACCTTGCTGTGTGAAAAGTCATTTCTAAGAAAACCCCAAACATTTTCAATCCAAAAGAAAAGTGATTTGTTCAGAAATCAGCCTGTCCCCGGCACGGGAGAGCTGGGAGCTGGCCTCGTGTGCTACCCTGAGGCCTGCTCCTTGGGTTATCTCTGCTGCTCTGCCCTCACACATGGGGAATCAGCCCATATTTCCAGTCAGATTTGGCTTTAGGAACTCTGCTCTGGACCAAGTTCCACCCTGGGTTCAGAGAAAATGTAATTTAGTGCTACTGAGTTTCAGAACAACAGCTTAAACTCACGGGGTTTGCATGACAAGACTTGAAGTGAACAGTGTGTGCTTTCAGGTTACCTTCCACACCAAATAAGCACAGCTGGGCTCTGCCAAAGCATCCTTTTCAAATGGCTTTTATCAAGTTTGTGTGTTCAGTTCAGCTGACCCCTCTCAAGAGTGCAATTAGTGGGATTCAGAGGGGCTAAGACCCTGTGGTTCCTCTGTTCCATTTATGAGCTTCTTTTTCTGTGTTAAGAGCTCAGCCTTCTGCCAAATGCCAAAGAGAGGAGCAAAGCCATGAGATGAACATGTCGTAGATGGCCTCCTAAATGAGGATAAAATGAAGTATTTAAATGTGGTTTTTGCAACTTCACTTGTATTCAACAGCAACAAGAAAACCTCTGAACAAAGGGCTCAGAGACCTGGAAACACCTTCCTCAGTTTTCCTCTGCTGCAGAGATCGTTTAGTCTTTTCCAACTCAGAATACTCAGTGAAAAATCCTAAATAACAGTGGGGCTGAGAGATTAATATCCTAGACAGTCACTTTCTAGCTTTCGTTGTTCTGATATTCATTTTTACTCATAGAGCTCCCCTCCCTCTTCACCTCCAAGCAAATCCCTCGCTGCAGGCCAATAAAGCAGGCTGCTTTCCTGGGAAGCAGGGACAGCATTTCAGGTGCTCTGACGTGAATGTGATGTGTCCCTGCTGTCAATCACGCAGCCAAGCAAAGCAAAGTTTGTCACAGGCAAACTCTTAGGGATGCTGCAATTCAGGAAATTCTCGGTTCTTTCCTGGAGGAGACCCAGAAATGGGGTGGTTTTTTTTTCAAAGGCTGTGTGTTCACCATGTCCACACCCCCACAGCTCTGCCCAGATGAGAATTTTCCTCTCCAGGACACCCCACACACCCTCCCAGCCTGCAAACATCTCAGACAAATCCTGGGTTGCACCACACATGTGTCTCCACATCCCAGGGAACACATTCAACAATAGTAAAAAGTCTGGAGATGCCTTCAGGATTAAATAAATAACCTAAGTAAGGTAACTGTATTTTAGAATTATCTTGACATCTGAATGCACCACTTCTTGTCCCCACAGCTGGTGGGCAGGGAGGTGCTGCTGGGCATGACATGTGCAAGCCCTCAGAGGGCAGCCAGCAGAGGGGACAGATACCAACAGCACGTGCTGTGCCTGACACCCACCACTCCAGGGACTGGCTGGGCAGGCCAGGCTTCTCCCAGTTCTGCCATTACTAGAGTGGGACACCTCACTTGTGGCCACCTCCATGGCCCTGCTCTGGGCAAGGTCTGTCTCTCCAACACGAAGATGAAAAGAATGCAAATATAAGTTTAATTCCACTTCCAAGGTCCTCTTCCCTCGAAATCAGACCCCAGAGAGATTTCTGGAGATGGTGCTGGAGTGACTGGGGGAGCTCTCAAGGACAGCAGGAGCAGAGCTGTGATGATCTGTGTTTTCAAGGTGACACACTGAACTTCCCATCTGTTTCACTTCTGCAGCAACACCGACAGTGCTGTCCTTGCCTGAATGTCTTTCGCCTCTGTCCAGGGAATCTCAGTTGAAACAGAGTTCTTTTTATAATACAAACGTGCTATTAAAAACCATCTCCATGTCCTGTGCTCGTGCCAGGAGCTGTCAAACAAGTCATGCTAGAAATGCTGCTCTGTCGATTGCAAACTCCCCCAGCCATGGCTTGCTCACCCCTGGAGCTGGCAGATGGGAACTGGACAGGGCTTTCAAAACTGTGCTGCCTTCTGAGAGCCCCATCTGCCTGTTCCCCCACACCTCTGCTCCTTCCTGCTGCCATGGATGTGCAGGTGGGGACATCTAAAAGGCAGGTTTTACACTCCTGACAGCCAACCACCCCAAAATCTTTCTTCAGAGATGTTCCCTTGTGCCATCCTTCCCGCCCTGCAGTGATGTTATCTCCTCCCAGGCAGCCCCAGGGTGCCCATTCCTCTTTCCATGGGGACACGGGCTGGCACAGGGCACAAGACCTACACGTGTGTGTTTTAGCATCTGTTAAAAGCCATTACCCAGAGGACTGAGGAAAGTCCTTGAGGCGAGACATGACATCAGCCAGACTCTGCTTTGCAGAAGCACAAGTCTGTCTGCACTGTCCCTGATGAGGTTATTACTGAAAAGGCAGAGATGTGGACATCTCTATGCAGATGGGGCAGAACTGATTAATGGGGAAGGTACTGAACAATTCACTGAAATATTATGCAAAGCACCTCAAGGAAGGAACCACCTCCTTTTAGCTTGATTTTTTTTCCTCCGCTCTCAGGAGAGGACCTGCCCTGGGTGGAAAGTCACTTGGAAGCACCTTCTGATGCAAATAAAGATGCAGCCCAGTTTCCACAATCTCTGGAAAATACCTGGGCAGAGCAAAGCCAGGTTTGTCCAAAGTCTTGTCTTCATGTCACACCTCACTGCTAAATGCTTAACTGCTCCCTCCAATGTTAAAGGAACTTTGTGCAGATGAAGAAATCAGGTGGGGAAAGAGGTGAGGATGGAAGCACATAGGATAACTGGAGAAGGATATTTTGCACTTTGGGCAGGTGCTCTTGTCCATCTGTCCTTCTGGCTCATGGGGTGTTTGAGGAGACAAAAGGAAATTTCCTTGGGAAGGGCTGGAAGACAAACCTTCTGACTGCATACGATTAACTCCCCGGGATCGCTCCCCCAGGACAGCTTGACAAGATTCAGATGAGAAGCTGGAGTTTCTTTAATTGCATTTCCCATTCCCGTGCCACCCACTGTGACTAAAATGAAACACTGGGATGGGCAGTCCAGCTCTGCCCAGGACTGGGGGAGCAGCTGCTGCAGCCCTGCTCCAGGAGAAGCACTCACTACCAACAAGCACTGAGCTCTGACAAGCCACCTCTGTTGGCAGCACTTGAGAGGGTGGAGGATCCAGCAGAGCCCAGAACTGGGTCTGAGAAAGCACAGTGCACCCAAGTCCCTGGGATGCCACCCGTGCTATGGAAATGCCTGCACTGGCCAGGAGAAAAACCACCTGTATAAATCCCTGTCTAATTCTCACCCTCAAGGTGAAAAAAGACATTCAAAACATCTGAGAAAGTTTCACAAAAGGGGAGCAGTTTGTTCCCTCTGCAGAGATCCTCACTCCTGACCCTGTTCTCTCCCGGCCCCAGGTGAAGAAGGAGATGGGAACAGTGTACTCTGCTTCACCAACTCTTTCAAGGAAATCTGTTTCATGTTGTCTCTCATGCCCCCTCGCTGTGCTTACCACCTCTCTCTTCCTGCCCTGCCAGTTCCTTGATAGTCCTTCTCTCTGCCTCATTTTGTTTTTCCTTTTGCAGCTCTTCTTTTCAAGCCTCCACACAATCACAGCCCAGCCCTAATGAGACTTCAAGGGAGCACCAGGCTGTGGAAAGCAGTTGGGAGAAACGAATCAGGTCCAAAAAAGAACAATTTCTCTCTGCCTCCCCTGTTGGGCACTGGGAGGGCAAAGCAGCGGGATGCAGTTGCAGCAGGGTTACCAGGCCAGCTGATTCCCCTCTCCTGGCAGACATCCACACTTCAGGCCAAGCGAGGAGGACATTTGGCAGTCAGGTCACCACCCCTGGCTGCTGAGCTCTGCTCCTGAGGGCTGCTCACTTCCCATGGCACCTGGTGGGTGCAAACCACTCTCCTCAGAAACGAGGGATCAATACTCCCAGCCTTTTTTTTTCCAGCTCCCAACTATTTTGTACAGTCTCTGCCTGCTGTAGATGCCTCCTTTGAGACTCAACCCCCACTTGACCCTCCCCAGCTCCCCTCAGTGACTTTAGAACATCTTTGGGAAGTGGTGGAAAAGGTCAAGGTTCAGTTTTCTACACAGCGGTGTAAGAAATACTCTGGCAGATCTTGTATATCCCAGAGTCATACAGAGAAAGAAACCAAACAATTTGGGATCTTTGGCTTAGTCCAAAGGTCCCTGGAGCTGCACAGCACATCTTTAACTGCTCCTTACCAAATTCCAGCACCCGGACTTGGCCTTGGCTTTTTGTGAGAGCAGCAATACCAAGGTATTTTCATCCCTCCTCTTGCTGGTGCAGAGAGAGGAACCAGGTCCATTGTGCCTTCTCACGAGGTACAGAGTCACGTGAGAGACTAAGGCTGCAGTCCCTGGACATGCCAGGTCATGGAAGGAAATTATTTATCTTGACTGTTACAGGTCTCTCTGCCTTCAGCTTTTCTTTCCAAGAACCAAATGAAGATCACCCAGTTAGCATCTTAACTTCACTCCTATGGCCGTAGCAACAACCAGCCTAACTCCCTGAAGCTTTTCCCACTCCTCTGCCCTGCTGCTCTGCTTCCTCTCCTTGCCTTTACAACACTACTAAGGTGGCTTTGGGTGACTGTGGAGGAGAATGACAGACTAAAGGCCACAGTCTGGTGTGGGAGGCATCACAGGTGGCAAATGTGGAGGGAGAGAGAAGCTGATTGAGGGGAACTGTCAGAAACAAAGCTTCCAACATTTGGAGAATCCCCACTCTGACCTCCCCTGCTCCCCAGCCACATGGAGACAAGGTGTTCCCCCGCCCACACTCCCAAGTGTTTTGGTTCACACCTCCCACGGGCATCTGCCTGGGGGGAGCCTTTACCACCACCTGCAATTCCCCTGTTGAACAAAGCTGATCAGATGGTTGGAGCCATTCCTGGCCAACTGCAGGTCAGGGAACAAACACACAAATCCTCACCATGAAGCTCTCTGGACATGGGGATGGACACACAAGGCTTATGCCAGGGTCTCCAGCCACCGTGCCCCTTTATTCCCCCACCCACAGTGCCCCAAGCAGGCAGCAGGATCCCTCTGGGGCTTTGGCAAGCTGGGGACTGGGAGCTGGTGGGGCAGTCAGCAGCGCTGCTGTGAAGGGGCTGCAGTGTCCACCTGCCCACTCACTGACCACATCTCACCAAGCTGGAGCCACAGGGACACCGAGGCAATTTGAAAAGATGTGAGGAGAAGCAAAGCCCCGGGAAGGCTCATTGTGGCTTCTCGCTTTCAATTTGTACCACGGGCAATTAAACCCTTCCTGTGCGTGGAGATGGCATGCAATAATCGAATATTCTGCTTTCGGCACCGAGGCATGAAGAGGTCCTTGAAACATATTGATTGTGGTCACCCACAACCACTGAATTCTCAGAAATGGTCTCCATTTTGTGACACATTTATAGCAGGCAGATTTCACAGCAGCCTTTTAAGGGAAATGGTAGGATGGCTTCATCTGGGAATGCAGGAAATAAATAGAACTGATTTCTACTGGAAAAAAAAAAAAAAAGGTGTTTTGCTCAAAATAAATTAAAATTGTCAAATCCTAAAATGAATTATCTCAACCTTATAGTTTCATTCAAAAACTTCTTTTTCTTCAGTAAGCTAACACAATATTTCGTTTTACCCTTATCTAGTTGATGCACTTCACTTTGACGTTTATTTCCAAATACTCATTTTCTTGCTTTACTTATGCAGGACAGAATTTATCACCATATGAAGAGCAAATCAAAACAATCTGATGAAACTAAATGTAAATGTTTTGATTGTCCCTGAACCCATTTCTCCTTGGAAATGCTGAAGAATTCTGGCTATTTGTCCCACGTGGGAGGGGAGAATGAGCCTATCTCTCCTATGATGCTGCTGTTTGCCCTAGACCAGAAGCCTTGGTCTCAAACCCTGGCCTCTGCCCAGCTCTTGGACTTGATTCTCACACACCTGAAATATCCCATCCTCTCCTGCAGAGACGTCTATGGCCTTCAGTTCAGATAAATCAACTCTGCCTTAAAAATCATTCAGCCCACCTAGTGACAACTATTGGTACAGCTCAGAGTCTATATATCTTTCAAATTTGACACAGCAGCACTCTCCCTTTGACTTGGAAGAATCAATTTAATGAGGGTCAGAGCACGGATCAGTAGCTGGATCACACACAGGCCTCCTGCCCTGTCCATGAGCACAGCCTGGGGATGTGCAGGGCTGGCTGGGCTCTAACCAGCCGTGCTTCGCATCCCCTCCAGTGCAGCGGGCAAGGCTGCGTGCCCACCCTGCAGCAGTGCAGCCTCTGGATCACAGCAGAGCCTCTTTTAATGCCCTGCCAAGCTGAGAGCCAGCAGCTAGGGTGGCCAGGGCAGGGACACCCCTCCAGCCTGGGCCAGAGCCCAGTAAGGACACCCCTGGTCACTGGAAAGGTGTCACTGTGGCCCTTCAACAAGCAGGAAGCCCCGCTGCTGGCAGAAAGCTCTGGAAAGGGGGACCGGGTGCAGCTGCTGTGACCCCAGAGTGTAGGGAAGGTTTTCTGTGGGTAAGGGTGAGGAATTAATGCTCTCAGGTCAGGTACAGCGAGCACAGTGGCTCCTTGGGAAGCACCCACTGGAAGCATCCTTCCCAAGCTGCCTGCAAAGGTTCAGGGCCAACAAATCCCTTCTGCATTCAGCCCAGCTGAAGAAATGCGAGTTTTCTCCAAAGGCTGGCACGAAATGAATGAGGGATTGAGTCATTCCTGCCAGCAGAAGGGCGGAAATGGGATCCGTGAAGGAATTTGCAAGAGCCGATTACTTCATTATGGATGTTGATTTATCCCGTGTTGCCCGAGGCCAGAGGCTGCCCCAACTGCGGGCTGCGGGAGGCACCGGTGTGCCAGGACTGATGCTGCAGTTTAAGAAACCTTTAAGTACAGCCACATTCCCCATTTAGCACCAGGCTGCGAGCACAGATGTTAATTAACTTTAGGGCTTTGCTCTCCAGAAATGTCTCCGAGGAAAAGCACTTTCCCTGCCCCCAGGAGGCCACTGTCCAGATTTCAGGTTTTATTTACCTCCAAATATCACATGCAAACCTCCAGCTTTTCACTCGTCTTCCCCTGATAACAGACTCCTTGAGTTTTCTGCACAGCCTGTAAATAAAATACCAACATGGATGTCACACAGAAAATATCTGGAGGGGATTCGTGTATGTTCTGGATAATAAAAGGAGCTGGCTGAATTATTCATCGTGAATAAGTCAGCTCTTTTCCATTTTGGAAGCAAACTTTGACAATTCTGGAAGCTCTTGGGTTATGTTTAGGATGGGAGCAACTTATTTATTTCATTAGACCTTTTGTTGCAGCCCATGGTTTGTCCCACAAGTCACAGGTGGTTGGTGTCATTTCTCAGTGCCCTGGGGGGGGGGGTTTCATAGGGAAAGACAAACTTTTCCTGAGGAGAGCTCTGCCCTTCCTGTACCTGGCCTCACTGCTGTGTGAGCACCAGCATGAGGGACAGTGACTGCTCCTGAACATCGGGGAGTCAGGAGATGTGAGCACTCTCCAGGCACACGAGGATTTGTGAAGACACAATAAATGCAGCACCGGCTCCGGCAGCTCCGAGCCGGCACTCGGCCATGGAAAACAACAGCCAGAAAAAGCGCTGGGGCTGTTAGTGAACAACACCCATTTCCCAACACTTGAAATTTCTGTGCTACACATGGTTTTTGGGGACCAAAAGCCAGCCTAGCCCATGAGTGTGTCCTGCAGAACCTCAGCAGGGTTGTGCTGATGGCCAGCTCTCGCTGCACGCCGGGCAGGCCAAGGAGAGCGTGCAATCCTTGGCAGAGCACTGCAGCGTGCTTTAGGCATTGCAATCCACCCTAAAGTGGGTGCATCTGGGCTACTGCCTCCCAGACAGATGATTTGTGAAGGATTTTGAAGTCCTTTCAGTTGAGAAGTGCTGTGCAACTGCTGGAACCTATTATTATCAGGAAAGGAGGGGGGAGGTAGCAAATTTCCTTTACCTATAGGCTTATCTTGTGCTCCAGAGGAACACAGCCGAGCATTTTAAACAGCGTGCCATTTTCAATTCATTTCCTTCCTACTTATTCCAAAGCAGCCAAAGCTAAGTATAATCAAGACTTAAGTGTTCCTCAGAGCCAGACAATTATTACTGGTCTTGGTTTCACCGTCTTTTAGGGAGGAAGGAAGGAAGGAAGGAAGGAATTAACCCAAGCCTTGCAGCGGGACAGCGGGGCTGTCACCCAGGGCTGTCGCACGAGCTGCCTCCCAGCAGAGCACTTTTTGGGATGTGGCTGAGCTTCCCCAGCCTCCAGCTGCCCCAGGGCTCTCCGCAAGGGTGGCTTAGCTCCTGCAGAGCCCTGCTCCCCTCTCGGGGGTCTCTGCTCCTGCTGCTGGGGGAGCTCAGCCGTTCTCAAGCAGCTGCTGCCTCGCTGCACTCTCCGATAAGGCGGGGATTGCGCTCCGGGAGCCGCGATCCAGAGCTCCGAGTGCGGAGCAGCAATGCTTGGAGAAGGGCTCTGCACACACCCACTGCCTCCCTGGCCCGCTCAGCCATCTCCCCACGAGCCGAGATGAAGTGCCCGAGGTCCCCAGGCTCTTCTCTGTCGCATCAGCCCCCTTCCTAAGCACTACCCCTTGTCAGTTTTAACTTTGAAAGCCGAGCCTCCCTCCCTGCCTCCTCGGGATTTACATGAAAGGAGTCCGTGGGGGGTTCTCTTCATTCATGCTGGGCTTATACGTCTAAATTATAAAGTGTGTCAAATGAGGATTTAATTTATATTTAACAAGACAATGTTTGTAAATTAATTATTCATCAGCTGATAACGAATAAACATTTCCCTCTTCCCTCCCTCCCCCTTTTTCACAGTATTTCCACAAATGCACCCTACGTGCAAATCTATTAAATGCTTTCTGCAGTACTCCAGATGTGGGAAAATACATGCTTCAACCTCAGTTTTGTGAGTGTAGCTAATGCAGGTTACTAATGTAGCCAAGCAGAGCATTATGAATTTCAGAGCGTGCAGCTTCTCCTTCCTAGAGAGGCAAGGGGGGAAAAGCCAGCACTTGTATTTGGACATATCACCTTCTTCAGGTTCCAACCCCCCACTCACAGGCAGAGATAAGAAAACAATTTGCTGTAACAATTGAGATAGGAGCTCAGAAACCCCACTGGAAATCACAGGCACTTCTGAGGCAGCAGAATCCGGCCCCTGGTGAATGACGGAGGCCAATTTTGCTCTTTCCATCTTTATTATCATTAAGTAATGAGATTGAGGTGGTGTGTACAACACCAGCAGAAGAGCTGTCGTTCTGTTTTGCTACAAAATTTGGCACACAAGGGCATCTCCTCACACACAGCAAACAGGGGAGTCCTGAGCCCCCAAACCAGCCCTTAGTGCAGTGCCTCTGATCCCAGACACCTGAAGCAGGTAACCAAGGCAGGTTCCTGGGTGGCTGAAATGTCTCCATTCACCTTTGCCAGGAGGCTACCACAGTGTCTGGACCATGCTCTCAGTCTTTGGCCCCTCGAGCCTCACGCCTGGTTTTGTGTAAGAAAGGAAGAAAAGGACATTCAGCTCTGGCCTCTGGGAGGAATCTGAGAAGCTCTGGGCAAGACTTGCTCCATCCCTAGGCTCAGAACAGAAGCACTTGTCCCCCTCTCACTCATGCTGTCCCTCATGGACACTTCAGGGACATCCTCAGGACTGAAAGACACTCAGCCCCAATAGCTGGCACCCGCTTTACTTCTACAGCATCATTTCCTGAGAGTTAAGCATCCCTAAAGGAAGGTGATCCAGAGCTCTAGGTGCCCTTGACACCAGTTAAAGCTGTAATCTATAGCAATAAAGCCATTACAAAACAAAACCAGGAGCAAATCCCTCCAGCAAACAACCAGTCAGCGAAAAATTTGAACCCAAAGTCTCCTCCCTGGCACCTCTTCCCACAAACATGCTTGGAGAAGGAAGGTGGCTCCTTGCATCAGGCTGAGCTTCTGATAAGCCAGGGACACCTCAACACTGTGTTCATGGGAATCCAATTGGGCATCCAGCTCCGGACACAGCTTGGGAAGCTGCAGCCCCGTGGCTGATAACTCATTTGGTGCCAGGGGCTGCTGGCCAGTGCTCAGCGGCAGCCAGAGCTCTGGAGGGCCTCATGTCCAGTGCATCCTTCCCCTGACGGTGTAAACACAGGTTTCCACCACCCTGAGAAGTGCCAAGTGCCCCAATCCCACCCAAAGATTCAAGGGGTTGGGGAGGAAATCCCAGTCCACGCAGTGATTGGAGTAAAGAGCTGTGGGACCTGATTGTGCCACTTTTCCCCCTGTCCCACGTCCTATCCTTGAACCATCTTCTAGCTCTGCTTCTGGTCACTGCCACATTTTCCTTGGAGAGCACAGAGCGTCCTTTCCCCAGGGAAGAGAGAATAAAATCTGAATAGAGTATTCTGAATATTTTTCAGAATAAAATCTGCTCAGCCACCTAAACTGGAGACAAGACTGCCATTCTGGTGTACAAAAGATATCAGGAAACCACTTTACATTTCTTCCCGCTCCAAAGCTGCCCACCTTCTGCTGACTCCTGAATGTTAATGTTATTTGTGACAAGTGATTGATGAGGGAGACGCAGAATTCACACCCAGCACAGGGCATTTTCAAATCACCTATTCATTTTTAAGGACCGGAATCAGTTTTGTATCCTGACGTGATTTATCATTTGGAGGCTGGGCAGTGGCTACGCAGGACCAGCTTCCAATCCCTGACAGAGCACCAGCAGGATGAAGACAGCAGTGAGACATTAACCCTTTGAGGGCGAGCAGGGGATCACAGGAGACCAGGATTCAAAGCAGACTGCTGAAGATGGAGCCTTCTACTCCAGCAGCATGTCAGGCCATGCTGTAGCCTTCAGCTGCAGATTTATAGGCCACAGTGGTCTAAGCTAAAAGCCATAGCGATTCTGCTGTGTCTCTTAAAAGCAGAACTTGGTTTTTTGTCTTCTACACAGCCTATGAGAGAAATATTTACGTAAGGCACTGTCATGGCAATGCACCTAAAAGAGATCAATGGGACATTTCCCCTCCAGTGGACCTTCCAGCCTGCACAAGCCTCTCTGTCTGTGGCAGAGTGAAATGTCACCACGGGCTCAAGAGAGATCTAGCTCTGAGACAAATTCTAGCTCCCTTGCCTTGGAAATGTGCATTTCCTCAGGTTGTGCACGGGAAAAAGGCAAGATGAGGCACGTGGGATGGGCCTGGCAGCTGGCAGAGGGCAGAGGTTCTCAGGTTAGGAGAAGCTGTATCAACAGGGACAGAGTGGGAATGACATGTCCCCAGCACAGACCATCTATCATGTGTTTGATGCCAGCCTGCCAGGGGCTGGCACGACCCACAGAATGCCTTAATTCACTTCATCAGCATGGAAAAGCAAGCAAACACCAAACAACTGGGTGAAGCAGCCAAGTCTGGAGGTGACACTGTGGCAGCTTTGTCACTGCCCTTTCCTCTTGCTTCAGGAGACCACGGAGCAGGATGCAGCCTCTCCCATGAGCAGGGGGAAGTATACAGGGTACAGATAGCAGAAATCTGAGGCTTTGAGACCTGGGTCTAGCTGCCCTCAGTACCTTTAATATCACCTCAACCTCATGGGAAAAGGTTTCAAAGTTTAAGGGCATCACAGGTTCAAGATTAAGAAGTTACCTAAGGGAACAAGGAAGGAGAGATATCCCTGGAGAGTCTGCCTGGGTGTCATATGGAGGTGTCTCAAGATCACAGGTGACTGCTGGGACCCCGCAGGAACCCCTGGACTGGCAGCACCAAGGCACTTCAAAGGGCCAGCACAGCCAGTTGTGACTGATGCAACAAAACCTCTCAAAATTATCCACACTGAGCAGTTTCCTCCCTGCCCGAGCAGCTCCTGGCTGTTCCCACAAACAGCAATCCCTTCCTCAGGTGGGAAGGCTGCAGAGGGGTGGATCAGCCCCATGGCAGCAGCTTCCCCAGCACAGCTCTGCAGGTGCTGGCAGTTCCAAGTGCCAGCAGCCCCAGGGGTCCTGTGCACTTGTGGGGCCCCATTTCACAAAGAGAAAAAGCTTCTGCTGACTCTTAGAAAGAGCTGAACACATGGCTTGAGCTCTCCTACATGATTTCCTGGGCTCTAGTAAGGGCTGAGTTCACACAACAGCTTTTCCCCTTGGTGGGGGTGGCTGTTGTCACTGCCTGGAATCTTGTTTTCCCCAAAATACCAGAGATACTGAATGTGCTTGAAGCTCCTGTACCTGCAGCCATTTATGGCTGGTGCTAGCCCAGCAGATCCAAAATCCTGAAAGCCTGGGATGGACGCGCGTACGTTCCCACATCCCCATCACCATGGCATAAGCTGTGTTTCTTAGGAAACCAGCCTAGCAGCAGTATCCCTGCTTAGGAGGAAAGATGAACTCTGGATGTAGACTGGATTTTAGAAACCACTCTCTGCTGCACAGCTCTGCAGTGCTCCCGTGACAGCGAGGGGAGCAGAGCTTCCAGCAGGGCTGGAAAAGGGTGGTGGGAACGGATGAGAGGGAAAGAGAAGGATGAGGACGCGCTCTGGGTTTTGTGTGGGTTTCTTGGCACATCCTTGGGCAGCGCAAAGCAGGTAGAGCAGCCAGCTGTACCATGACCCTTGTGCTCTACCTGCAGGCTCACCTGGAGGGTGAGCACACCCAGCCCCTGCACTGCTGCTCTTGTGTCACTTTGGCCTCACACCCCACGGGCTGCAGGCGCGTGTGGCAGGGGGTGACATCCACACAGCTCGGGCTGTGGCTCTTCTCCTCGAGACCAGGCATGCTGGAGCAATGCAAGGAAATTTTGAGGCTCGAGGCCGTTCCTGCTGGGCCTCCTGATGGTGCCCTCACCGTGGAGCGAGCGCGTGGCCGGTGCCCATCTGGTGGCTCGTGAGGGGGCACATCCTCCCTCGGTGCTGGCCGGCCAGAAGGGCTGCTTCAAAATGCTCCTTGGAGTGGAACTGGTACCTCAGCTACTGTACCATCCCTCCATCCCCAGAGGGGTTTGTTCCTTGGAAATTTTGTACTTGGGAAAGTAACAATAACTTGCCCATCCTGGGAACTTGGGTTTTGTTGGTTGGTTTT
This sequence comes from Vidua chalybeata, assembly GCF_026979565.1. Lineage (NCBI taxonomy): Eukaryota > Metazoa > Chordata > Aves > Passeriformes > Viduidae > Vidua > Vidua chalybeata. The sequence continues at coordinate 1,430,706 of NC_071543.1, forward strand.
TTTTTTTTTTGTTTTTTTTTTTTTCCCAGTTTAAGGGGGCTGGTTTTGTTCCTGCTCTGTTTTGCATTGGGAGAAATAAAAAAGCCAAATTGTCCTGGCTGTATCTTGCTTTTGTCCCCTCGATCTCACTGCCCAGTGGACTGGAGAAGTCTTTCAAAACCTGGCAGCAGTTCCTTGCCATAAAAGGGAAAAAAAAGATGACTTTGCAGGGGAAATAATAATAATAAAGGAAGTTTCCTGTGAAAATTAAATAGTCAACAGTTGCTCCCCTGATCCAAGAGTGTCTCTGTTAAGTGTTTTCACAGCTCTTGCTACAGATGGGTCCTGAGCCATGAGAAGAAATTGTCACAGTCCTGGAGGCATCTCTCTAAGGTGCTACACTATGAAGAAGAAACGTTGGAGCTGAAGCCCCCCTGCTTTCCCCTTGCTCAGCACTACAGTCCAGGCCTGGGCACCCAAGTTTCACACTGCCATGGAAACCACCTCCAGGTACCTCTCTCAGTCCTCCTGGAACACGCTGCCCTGGTTCCACCTTGCCCTAAGTATCCTGGTGCCCCCCACACTTGCCAGGGAGGAGAGGGCAAAGCCACCAGGCAGAAGCGTCTGCACCTCTTGGCAGCAGAGACCGAAGAGCAGCATCGTCCCACAGCGGAAGGGCTGTGAGCTCACCGAGGGCCCTCGAGAACCCTGCTCCTCACCAGGGATGGTGCTCAGGTCTTTCCAGCTCCCAGCAGGCCGGAGCACCTCTCACCAAGGGAGAGGAAACCTCCAGTCATGCCAACAGCACCCTCACAGCGTGACACAGCGTGCCACAGCGCTGGGCCAGGGGAGGGGACACCGCGCCCTGCGGCCGCGCGAGCACTCACCATCTGGATGACAGACACCGGCCCGATGCTGTTCACGTAGATATCCACATCGATGAATGTGGGCTTGACTGGAAAGACAAGAAAACAGGCGCCATCAGCTGGGGCCAGGGCACTGGCAGAGGGATGAGGACAAGGGGAACGTCTGGGATGAGCGTGGCTCTACCGCAACAAAAATCCCACCTCCGGCAGGCACCAAAGCATGCAAAACACAAGACACGGCCAGGCCAGGTCAGGTCACCACCTGTGACCACAGGGAGCTTCAGGGGACACTTACTGCCAATGTCAGGCCTCAGCTTGTTGTCATAGTTCTTGAGCAGCGAGTTGAGGATCTGCGTGGCATCGGTCTCCTGTGCCTTGGGTGTGAGGACCCAGGTTTTATTGATGCTGAGGTAATCGTAATCATATTCCTCTGTGCTCTCACACCTGGAGAGGAGAGACAAAGGGCAGGGACGTGGCTGTGGCAGCTCTCTGGCACTCCCTGGGAGCGGGGGTGCAGCTGTGTTTCAGAGATACCAAAGGAGGAGGATGCAGTGCAGCTAAAAGGCAGAGCATGAGCAGCTCAGGGGTCTCCTCTCAGCCACACTGCTAAGAAGACACAACTCACCTGGCACCTTTGCTCACTTCAGGGTCACCAGACATGCAGGGGCCTTGCCACCAGTGGGAAAGACTAGCATGGAGTGCTTCACCTCCTCCTTAGCTCCCTTTGGAGGCACACTGCTCATCCCCGAGGTGTGGGAGGCAGTCCCTGCTTTCCCTGCCTCCCTGCTCATCCCACCCAGCAGCTCCTGCTGCCAGAGCTGCCTGTTAACCTCAAATACCTCCACTGCTCTGCCTGCTGCTGACACCTGAAGCAGGCTTCCTCTGAGGAAAGAGACAGTGACAAAACAGTGGTTTTGGGGAGCAACACATTTGCAATAAATGCATTTCAGAGAAAAGAGGTCCTAATCTACCATGCAGGCATCCTGCACGTCTGGCATGCCAGGAAGCCAGCCATCTGCCCTGCACAGATCCCTGGAAATTAAAGCCTTATGCAAACTCCTCTGCCTCCAGGCCAAGACCTGCCAGAACCCATTCCCTACACTCACCAACCCTTCCTCCCCAGCCTGTGCCGTGAGCTCCCATTTAAGGATGTCCCATCTTCCCAATCTCCCAGTTCCAAGCCAGGCAAGGGAAGCTCGTATCCATCCTCTTTTGGACACGACCCACTTAGCAACAGCTTCTCTCGCTGCCTTTCAAACCTGCCCTCTCTAAACCTTTCGCACTCCTCCCTTTTCCTAGGGGAGTTTTCCTAAACTGTCTAATTAGATTAGGTCCACACGGTCACCCGGGAAACTCTAACCACCTGCTGCCGCTCTGGGCAGCTCATTCACAAGGCTGTCCCCGGAATGCCACGGCCATATGTGGGAGAGATGCTCCCACTGCCGGCACAGCCCCCTCGACGTCTGCCATGCCAGCGTGTCACCTGCTCCAGCGACAGGGAGGGTCTCTCAGCGGGAGCTGTCACCGTGTTGACACTTCCCAGCTGGAGCCTCGCAGCTCCCAGGTGCAATCAGGCACCGCGGATCCCCATCTCCCTCCAGCGCCTGGGGAGGCACAGCCCGGCCGAGGCACTCGGAGGGGGCGAAAAAGCATTCAAGTGACACGTTGCGGCCCATTTGTCAGACGCTCCTCTTCCAAAGCCCCAGACAAAAACTCGCTCTCACAATCGCTTTAAAACTCTCTGCATCTCCGCAGCTCCCCGGGCCGGGACGTGTCCCCCGCCAAGGGCCGGGGGCTGCCTGCCGCCGCGCATTAGGTGTTGGTACATCAGCTCACGGCTGCCCGTCTGATTGCGCTGCACTTTCTAAGTGTGCTCGGGGAGCGCTGAGCAGCGCTGTCAGGATGCGCTTCCCCACCCGAGCAGCGCCAGGCAGCGCTCTCGCCAGGCTCCGGCTGCGGCGCTGCCTCCGAGCAGGGAGCTCTGCAGCACCCGGCAGCTGCAGGAGGCGCAGGGCACCGCCGGGAGCACACCCCAGGGTGGCACAGGGCTCAAATCGGGGGCTGGCCCCGCTCCTGCCAGGAACAGAGAGGGACGCGTGCCCACAGCGCGGCTCAGGGCGAGGGAAAGCAATCCGACACGCAATCCCAACTGCTTTCCCTTGCTGCCGGAGCTTGGGGTGATGGAGGCTGCCTCTGGCAAAGTGGGAGCAGCTACACTGAAACGTTTTCTCCGTGTTCCCCTGAGCTTACTTGAAGTCACCTGCCAGCACTGAACCCTGCACATCCCCCTGCCCTGCCAAAAATCCCGGTCCTCTGAGAAACTGTAAGGCTACGGCAGAAGCCGAAACATCCCTTTGGGGGCTGAGCAAACCCAGTCTGAGCTAACCCTGCTCAGACTTCTGGTTTCCCCCCATTTAGCGTCACTGATTAACACACCAAGGCTTGGGATAGCATTTCCCTGGAGTCACATCCCTGTTACAGATGCGGGGACACCACCAAAAATATGCTTTTTGCTAATGCAGCTAATCCCAGTCGACTAAACCATACTAAGCCATCTTAGCATAAGCAAGTCAGCTTTTGCTGGAGAAAATATGCTTTTTCTGAGTGCCTGTGCACACACAGACACACATCAGCCCTTGCTGGTCAAGAGTGTAACTCTCATGCCACCCCATGCAAGCCAGTACCTCCTCCCTGGTCTGTCTTCTTGGTGGCCCCACTTTAAACTGAGAAGGGAAGAGCCCAAGATCCATTGCAGAGAAGAGGTGTTAAGGTGACATGTGCATGCCCCCTCCAGCTGCTAATGGAAATGTCACACTGCAGACCTGCAGAGATCCCCAACGTGCTGTGAACACTTGCTGGCCTGGCAGCTCCGTCTCCAGGCACAGGGCAGCTGGCTTGGTGACAGGGAACAGCCAGTTCTCATATGTCTCTGTGCAGCCAGGGGGAAAGGCAGAGCCGTGTTTCCTCACCTCTGCATGTTGAGATGCCAGAACACCCTCCTCAGAGCAGGGCCATGGGGCTGGGCCACCGTGTGGGCAGGAGGTGGGCAGGGGAGTGACAGCAGGGCAGAACTGGGGGCGTTGCAAGGAAATCCCTGGTCTTGACAGGGCCATGGCAGCTCCTGCTGGTGCCCCGAGCAGGAGGCTGGCACGGCAGGGAGGTGTCCTTTCGGATGTGCTCACATGTATGGATGAGGTTGGACAATTCTCCCTGGGCAGCCCGTGGCATTACAGCAGGACAGAGCCGTGCCTCGGCTCCCTAATTCCTTCTTTGGCTGAGGCACCAAACACACGCTGCTGGGGAAAGTCACCTGAAGAGCTGGTGCCCGGCTCCCTCCCCCAGTGGCCAAGCTGTCTGCCAAGGTGTTCCCTTGGCAGGAGGAGGAGAAGAGCAACAAGAGCCACAAACCCTTGAAGACGCTCCTGCTCCTTGCCTGCTGGGGCAGCTGGCGGCGCTTGGCTGGGATGCACACCCTGTTACTCACTGCTGGTGGTGGCCCCGAGGCAGGACCCTCCCAGCGCAGATGCAGATCCCCGGGCTGTATCCAGCCCTGCTGCAAACACAGCTGAAAGCCTTCCCTGGTCCCAAGGAAAAGAGAGCAGCAAACTGCAGGAATAACATTTCCCTTGGTTGAAAAGCACTGTGGTCAGCCCTGATCACCACATGCTAATGTGTCCTTCTAGTCACCCATCCAGTGCCTCCTGGGTTGTAGGCACTGGGGCGTCGAGGCAGACGACTCTGAATTACATGTAGGCAGAGGATTTAAGGATGGGGGGCTCTAACTGCCCCCTACCCATTCCACATGTCTTCCTACCTCTGACAACACACTCCGTGTAGCCCCAGTGGTCCAGTTTCAATCACCCGCCAAGCCCAGCATCTGGTGTGATGCTGTGCAGGGATCCTGCCTGCAGGGCTCAGAGTTGGCTGCCCTGGTCCCAGCCGAGGCAGTGCCCTGCGAAAGGCTGCTGAATGAGTCTCTGTGCTGGGGGGGACCCTATGGGGAGTGCTGAATCACCTGGCAACAAGCATCCAGCCCGCTCCAGTGCCAGGGGAAGGGTCTTGCTGCTTGCACCGGGAGAAGAGCTCACACACAGAGCTCTGTTCACAGAGCTCCTCACCCCAGCACCCACCGTGAGGAATAGGGAAGAGCAGATTCACCCTCCACAACTGCATCCAGGAAGAATGCAGCAAATGCAGAGCAAGACCCTGATATAACTTGCTCTTTTTTCTCCTCTCACAGGATTCCTCTCCCACTCCATCATGCCCACCCCCCAACCACTGCTCCTGGCAAAGCAGGGCTCAGGGTAGAGGCAGACTTGAGGCACTGGGCAGAAGAGAGGCCGGGCCAGCTATGGGGTGAACATTCCTGCTCAAGGGTATGTGAATGCATGATTTAATTACTCCTCCATGTGATCTTGCAGCTTACAAGTCACCCTCTCGAAATGCAAGGCTCGTGGCAATGCACTGCAGGGACAGTGGGGCACAGGAACCGGGACCACCACGGATCCATCCCCCTCTCAGCCCTCCAGTGCCCCCTGGCACCTGCACGGATCTCCCCCCGGGAGGTTTTGTGTCAGGGCACGGCAGAGGATGGTGTCAGGGCACGAGCAGTGGGGCAGCTCTTGCTCCTCGACCCTGGGAAGGCCAAGCCACGCAGGACCATGGCAGGGATGGACTTTGTGCCCACCCCCGGGGTCGGGAAGCACTGGCAGGGCAGACCATTAGTAGCAGGATTCATGCTCCCTGTCCCTGACTGCATCTGTAATGGGATTTGATCGGCTTTAAGGCGGCTTATTCTGCCAATTAGCTTCAGCCAGTAAAATCCCTCTTCCCCCAAGCCCTGGGGGTAACAATCTGCTGACAACATGTTCTTTCCCCATCTAGCCATTAAACTCATCAGCAGGGCTAGGAATTGTAAAAAAAAAAAAAAAAAAAAAAAAAAAAAAAAAAAGAAAAAAAGAAAATAAGGAAAAAAAGAAAAAAAGGAAAAAGAAACTTGAAACCCCCTTGTGCGTGGGCTCTTTCAACGCTGTTTACAGAAAAGCGCTACGAACGGCTGTCCCTGGGAGAGCACCGCCACCTGCCCGCCCCTGCCTCCGCTCGCCTCCTCGCCCAGCGCGCTGGGGGCACCGGGCTGGCACCGGGCTGGCACCGGGCTGGCACCGGCACCCAGAGCCGCGACCTGCGGCCAACCTGTAGAGCAGGGCAAGGCAGGAGCCCGCTTTGCCCTCCCGCCGCCAGGCTGCACACCCTGCGGGGGCTTCGGGGGCCCCGGCATGGAGTGCAAGGAAGGGGACGCAAGCTCCTTCCCACCCAGCCCGACTCCACGTGGACATGCCCCGGTGATGGATGGAGCTCCCCGGAGGTGCCGAGCTCCCTCTGGTCCTGCTCCGGGCACCCCCGGAAGGGGCTCGGTCCCGGGCAGGATTAGCCAGCGGGGTGACGGCAGGGTGGAAAACGGGATGTCCTCTCCATTCCGGCTGGCGGAGAGGGAGCCCGGGGTGCAGAGGACGCGCAGGCACTCGGTGCTGCCGCGACGGGACCCGCTGGAAGGAGCAGCTGGGGGCACGGAGGTGCCAAATCCCCGCTGGAGCCGGGCTGGCGAGCGGGGGGGAGAGGCGCTGCGACTCCAACCCCCTCCCCTCCCATTCCATTGCCCCGACGGGTAAACTGAGGCGGGGAGGGGGCGTCCCGGTCGGCGGGGGTGGGGGGTGGAGGGGGGGACTCACCTGGCGCGCAGGACCGGCCCGAGGGCCAGGCAGAGCAGCAGCACCGTCCCGGGCATCTCTGCGAGGCGAGCAGCGGCCCCGGGGGGCGGCGGCGGCCGTGCGCCCGCCCGGCGGGGCTCAGCGCGGGGCCGGGCCGGGGGCGGCGACGGGGCCCCCCCGCTGCCCGCTGCGCCGCGCTCCGGCCCCGCCGCCGCCCGCACGGCCCCGCGCTCCGCGCACCGCAAAGTTGGGCATCTCTTCTCCGGGCCGCGGCGGGGAGGGGCTGGCAGCGGCTCCTACCGCCCCGCGCAGGGGCCGGCCTCCCCCGCAGCCCCGGGCTGAGCGCCGGCGGGGGGGCGCGCCGAGAGGCACCCGCGCATCTGCCGGAGCCGCGCTGCCGGGGAGCGAGCATCGTCAGCTGGTGCGAGGAGCTCTCGCTCCCCCTCTGCGTAACAAGGCGTTTGATTTCTCTTAATACTCGCCTTTTTTTTTTTTTTTTTTTCTTCTTTCCTTCCCTTCCCATGCACAACAGTTGGGGTGTTCGTCTAAAAAAAGAAAGAGTGGGTAATTATTGCTAAATTACGCAAGGCGTCAGGCCCCGCTGGGCTGAGCTGCCAGCGAGATGCAGCCCGGAGAGGGTCTTTTCCCACCTGTTGGGGCTGCTGCCCACAAAACCAGCCAGGAGGGTGTGTGGGAAGGGGCCGTGGGACAGCGGGTGGGCCGTGGGTTCCCAGCCTGTCGCTCTTTGCCTTCAGGCTTTGCCAAGCTGCACTCGGGCATTTATTTACTGACATCCGAGTGGCAAACGGGAGTAGCAGATTCCTTCCTGGGCAGCTTTGGGTGAGGGCCGCTCAGAACAAAGTTTGTCAGACCTACACGAGGTACCAAGAATTGTGCCTTGTTGTTTATTTAGTTACAGGCAGAGGCGCAGGAGCAGGTCCCCAGAGAGGCCTGGCCCTGCATCTCCCGGCGCTCTGGTAATTCTGATGGCAAATCCAGCTCCTCTGGGCCAGAGCGGGACCATCCCTTTTACTGAGAGCTGACTCTCTGCTCTCACTCCTGGGCCTGTCACCCGAGCAGGGGGAAAATCACTCCTCTGCTCCCCATCTGCAGCGTTCTGGTGCTGCTGCCCCGTTTGCTCAGGGTGGGAGATTCCCGTTGCCCAGGCACACCCAGTGCTCGCAGCCAGGACCAGTCTGGGTGGCCATGGGGATGCCACAGGAGCACAAGCAGCAGTACCAGGAGCACACCTGGGTGGTTTTCCGAGGCTCTCTCCCTTGCTGATTGCTGCAATGATCACCTTAAGCCCTCGAGCGTGAGATCTGAGCGGCCCCAAAGCCACCAGAGGCAGCTGCAGCCATCAGGGCCCTGAGATGGCATTTCCCTGGAATGAAGCAGCTACAGATGATGTTGCCTTTACTTCATGCAAAGAAGCCAGCTCTGGATGGCAGAGTTTAGAGGAAACACGTCAAGAGAGTAAATAGCGAATATCAAAGCAGTAGTGAAGGTGGAAAGAGCTCTTTAAGCTTCAAAGCCATGGATTGTTCCAGAAGTTCTTCAGGGATGCAGATGAAGCTGAAGTTGGGAAAGGTGCAAGAATAGGTGCAGGGAAGATGTAGCTGTCAAGGATTCTGGTCATGAGCAGACCACAGAAAATCCAGGGGTTCATATATGTGCTCTCAGCTCCCCCTCAAGACGCAGGATGTGAAGTGGTATGTGGGGAAATTCACAGGACTGATTTCTTTTGGCTACCCCATTCTGCTGCTTGGGGACTGAGAGATCTGGCGAGGGCTGTGCTCGGAGCAGTGGAGATGGGCTGGGAAATGTTAGGCAATCACAGCATCCCCTCATGGTGCTGTTCTTCCAGGCAGATTTTGTGCACCAGGAGCTGCCAAGCAATTCTCCTCTCTGGTCTTCTTCATTTCCAGGGGTTTCATTTTGTAACTGGTGCTGAGTCTTTCCCTGGAACCAAGGACAAGAGTGAAGCCTGTTGATGGTGTTGGAGAGCAAGGGCACTGCTTTTCAAGCAAACACCTTATTTATCAGCAGCACAGGCTCAGCTGGGGAGAAATCCATTTCAAATTCACCATGATTGGTTCTGACCAGGACAACCACCCTCAGTCCAGATGCTGAGAAGGACAAAATGTCCTGCTCTTATGTTTTGGGAGGGAGCGGGCCCTATTTTCCACTTTGAAGAGACATTTGTTTTGAGGTCTACTGTCAGGGGATTCAAAACTTAAACAGGAGATGCCATGTTTTATTCAAGATGTTTTTTATCCCTTCTGGTATTTCAGTTTAACTGGCAAACTAATAAAACCTATTATTTACAGAGTCCTCATGAGCCCAGAGCCTGGGGATCCAAGCTGCCACAGCAAATGAGGGTTTGGTTGTGCAGCCCTCACTGCAGGATTTAGCTCTGGGAGACAAGGAGACCATTCCAGCCCTGGCCCAAGGATCCCAAACCTTGCAAGGATGGCAGTGCTCTCGGAGGGATGAGCCTGGGCACATCTGCAGCCCTTTCCCAACCCCTCGGTGCTCTCTCAGAGCCCCTTTCTGGGGTGTGTGCTGCCTGCTCCTGCACTGGGGGTGTGTTTGGGGCTCAGGCTGGAGCAGCAGGGGAAGGCAGGAGGCAAAGCTCTGCCACCTCTTGCCCCTGCAGAGTGCTGGTCACAGCTTGCCTGAGGAGACTGCTCTTCTTCCGGGCTGCATCAGAGGGAAAACTGATACAAGTGGGGAAAATTA